>NC_134588.1:40901331-41573831 GCF_037038515.1 Microtus pennsylvanicus | reverse complement strand
ATTCATCGAGAAGTTACAGTAAGTAGCACCTAGGTACTAGTCGATAAAGAATAATACAGACTTGATAAAAAATTTAATAGATAAAAAACACGTATTACAGACTTGATATAAAAACTTAGGAAGTAAACATAATATGTTTAGTATAGACCCTGCCACAAAGCAATTGCTTCTGAAAGATTTAAACACTTAGGAAAATGGCAAACATTCCATTAGCAATTGCCAGGTTCTTTGAATGGCAGTCAAACCTTCTCAGGCAGTAATTCAGGTGTCTGTCTCTCATAAAAGGCAACTGATACTTCCTGATTTGCAAGGACATCTAGAAGACTGTTATTAATAATTTTGTTTATTAACATTTCTTTCTTTAATAAAACACATTGATTTAGCCTGGTGGTGGTGGCACTCAGGAAGCAGAGGCAGGAAGGTCTCTTAAGTTTGAGGGCAGCTTGGTTTACAAGATCTAGTTCCAGGACAGGCTCCAAAGATACAAAAAACACTGCCTCATAAAACAGCATCTATGATTCACTCCATGGCTCTGATACTAGCCTGTTTGGTGCTACTTACTCTGTGTGGATGGGTTCTTTGCTGGACTCTGGTTAATCTTTTCTGAAGCCATTCGGTCTTCAATTTCCTCTTCCTTGGTTATCCGTTTGGTGTTCATGTTTTTCTCTGCTGTTTCCACCAAGATAGAGCCTGTCTTCCCATAAACTGCGTGTTTCAGCACCAGGCTAGGTACTTCAAATGTGGGCAGTTCGGCCAAATCCAAAGATTCCCTCTCCTTATTGCTGGAGTATGTGAAAGAATAGTTTAATAATGGCACGCCCATCCCCACCCACAGCTGCCCCATATCTCCCAATCTCTTTTGCGATGAAGTAGAATGCTTTAAAGCAGATTTCAACTACAGAATCATGGGAGTTGCTTTCAACTCCTTTAGTGCCTACTATGTTGCATTTCTCCTGCTGTGCTTTGGGAAGGGTACCCAGTATTAGGAGATGCACTGGTCATGTTAGCACCTCTTTATGGTGTGGAACATTTCTTTTGTCATGCTCACCATGCAACTGCTATCATCAAAAATGAATGTGATTTGCTACTTAAATAAACGGCTCACCTGGGCAAGTGGCAGAAGTTGGAACATGGGTTCTACAGCAATGCTTCACAGCACATTTGGACAGAAAACACAATATGGCCTCAAGGGGTGGCACAGCAGATGTTTATATAGAGCCATGGAAACTTACAACATGGCAGTGCCTTCAGTTGTATCCCATGCCCACTCTTATTTCTTATTTCATTGCCCATTAATGCTGTTGAACCTGCTTCTCCTTATTGAGGGCAGTGTCATCTTCTACCAAATGTATTCCTTGCTGCAGTCAGAAAAGTGGAACAACACACTCTCCATGGTGCTCATTCTTTTCTGAAATTACTATGATCTATTCAATTCCTCTGGGACTGAATATTCTTAGGCAGGGTATACTCCTACCCTCTCAATGGTTATGAACTCAAGGCAAATTAAGATGTCTCTCAACACGAGGGAGAACTCAGATAAAATTATTTTCATACAATCTATTTTTGCGATTTTTATAAATATTTAAGATATTTTATATTTTGTATACTATTATGTTATGAAGGTTGTTAATGGCAAGGGTAAATGTACCCATAATAAAAAAAAATATTGAGTGAGGTAACTCAGTCCAGAAAGACAAATATAATATGTACTTAAGTGACTTTTAGACATAACGCACAGAAAAACCAGCCAACAGTCTACAAGCCCGAATAACCTAGATAATAAAGAGGGCACTAAGAGAGACATATATAGATCTGTATAGGAATTAGAAAAATACAAGATCTCCTGAGTAAATTGGGAGTGTGAGGGTCATGGGAGAGAGTAGAAGGGGAAAGAGGAGGAAGAGGGGATTGGAAAAAATGTATAGCAAAATAATGAAACAAAGATAAAAAAAATCTGTGTTCTTATAAATTTCTACTGGATATATGTGGAAGATTTCCAACTGCTGCACACACCTGTCAGTATTTTGGATTATAAATCTTTCCTTTATTAATTTGTAATATTTGTATTTAGTGCTAAGTAGCATTGCATTGTGTGTTTTACTTATATTTCCTACTAAACAATAACACAAAAAGTATATAAAATACCCACTATACATGCTGTTTAAATTCCTGCTTTGTTTTTTTTTAACTAATTTTCTTCAAAGAGTATACTTTTGTTGAACTATAGCATGGTTTATTTAATTAACTACAACATAATCATAAACATGTGAACACAGACACATACAGACACCCACATACAAACATACACACACACACAAAACAGGCATAGAGGAGCACAGTTAATATATATATGTATGTATATATACATATATATATGTATATATACACAATAATAAATACACAAACATATATTTCATTTCAATAAGCAGCATTCCCTTATAATTTGGAATTTTGTTGTTTTTTCATTTTGTTTTTGTTTTTTCATTTTGCTCTTGTTTTGTGATATGATCTTGAATTCACAGAATGTCAGATTCACCTCTTGAAATCTAACAATACTCCTAATCACTACATTTCAAATGAGCAACACGTTAAGCAGTCAGCTCCAATATCATTGCATAACACTGAAACTCATTACACTTTATTTCACAATAGTGGCTACAGAGAAGTCAAGTGATTTGGTTGACTCATTCATGTGTACTTAAATTAACTGAACAAGTAGATGCTTCATGCAAATAGCACAGAATAATAAAATGTGCTGTCTTTAGCTCTGGCTTGACCAGGAAAGGTTGAATAATAAAACATTAAACACATTTTTGTTGTTGTTCAACAAAGTACAGAATACAAACCCAAGTTTGAGTACGAGCTGAGGCTAGATCCATAGAGTTTGAGAATAGCTCTCTGTGCTGCTGTTTGGGCATTTGTACCCTGCTACACGTCTCCAAACATCCGAGGAGTAATGTTTGAACAGTAATCCTTTGGTTTTTGTTATGAAGGAACACCTGTTTATCTTTTTCATAATTCATAGCCAGCTGCATCACACAATCAATCTTTGTAGAAGCTCACTGCTGAGTAAGCCCACTATGACATAATGGAAATGTATAAAAACTGTTTTCTAGCTACACACAATTTACAATATACATTTCCTGCTGTTTGGGAAAGTCTACTGTTTTGTATTCATTTGTTTCTAGCCAGAAAAGGGTCACAGTATTTGTAAAATGGTCTAGGGGGATGGCTAAATGATTGTAAATTAAACATTAAGTTGAAGAAAATACAATTTTTAGAAACATAATCTGAAATGCCCAAGTGATTTCTTCATACTAGAAATAGTTTCAAATCATACTTCTCAGGACTGTTCTCTAAATCATCTTAATAGAAAGCTTTCTTAATCAGCCAACATAATAGAAGAGCTTTTGTATTGGGCATAATTAGCCATAAATAGTATTTGACATGATTATATTCTCAGGTAGTTAATCTTTCTAATTTTCCTAATTGTTTGTCATGAAGCAACTGATGAAATAATTACATTTTATGTTCAAGCATATTGAAAATATAAATATCAAGAAAATTGGTTTAATGTTTTTAACATTGTTTAAAGACAAAATTTATGACAAAGAATCCATGAATTCTTCTTAAGATAAGAAGGTTGTAATGAATAACCAAAGGAAATATTAAAAATTCAGCAACGTTACAATTTTGGATTAAATATGCACAATGCAAATATCTCACAAGATATTTGTTACTTATGAAGGAAGCTAACTCTATTTTAGTTAATTTTTATATCACTTTATGTAAACAATGTTTTCTATTAAACTAACGGTGAAAATTTACAAATAAAAATAAGATAATTGATAAAAGGTCCCCCATAAACTTTAGTTTAATTACATAAATATTAATGTAAGTATTTTAAAGTTCACAACTTACCCCTTGATTTGTTTCCAAGAGCATTTCTATTATTTGTAAAAACCACTTTATTTTAATAGAATTCCCATAAAGCTGATGTACCTTTTTAACATATGTATGCTAAACATATGTTAACATGTATATTAACAATTTTGATGTTTGGACTGCTGAAAGCATGAAGACAGTTAAAGGGTGTTAGCACACTCCTCACTTTCAATTTCCTCCTGGCCCTTTTCTGTTTTTGATATTCACTTCACTTAATGTCATAAAACTTAGAAAATAGAACAAGGCCTGTTTATAATTTTAAAGTATCTAATATATCATTATCAGCTATAAGTACTGTGTTGCATGGTAAATCACCAGATCTTATTTATCTTGTGTAACTTTGTACTCTTTAAGATCACATCCTTACTCCCTTAACTCCTTAAAACTGCCCTCAAATATCCAGGAGGATAAATATATAATTTTCTTTGGGTTCACCTTCTTATTTAGCTTCTCTAGGATCACGAACTATAGGCTCAATGTCCTTTGTTTACGGCTAGAATTCACTTATGAGTGAGGACATACCATATTCCTCTTTTTGGGTCTGGGTTATCTCACTCAGTAAAGTGTTAGTAGACAATATCACCGGGTAAAAGTTGAGAGCAGGGGCGTGGGGGTGGGTTGGGGAGAAGGGAATATGGGGAGAGAGAGGGAAGAAGGGGAGGATTGGGGAGAGCTTGGGGGAATGGGATGGTTGAGATGGAGGAAGGGTGGATAATGGGAGCAGGGAAGAAGAAATTTTAACTAAGGCAGCCATTTTAGAGTTGGCAAGAGACTTGGCTCTAAAGAGGTCCCCAGGTGTCCAAGGGGATTTCCCCAGCTATGTCCGTGGGCTGCAGAGGAGAGGGTGCCTGAACTGGCCTTCTCCCATAGCCACACTGATGAATATCTTACATATCACCATAGAACCTTCATCTGGCGATGAATGGAGATAGAGACAGAGACCCACATTAGAGCACTGGACATAACTCCCAAGGCCCAGATGAAGAGCTGAAGGAAGCAGAACATGAGCAAATAAGTCAGGACCTCGAGCATCCACCCATGGAGACAGTGGGGCTGATCTAATGGGAGCTCACCAAGGCCAGCTGAACTGGGACTGAGGGAGCATATGATCAAACCAGACACTCTGAATGTGGCTGACAATGAGGGTGGACTGAGAAGCCAATGATAATGACACTGGATTTTGATTCTACTGCATGTACTGACTTTTTGGGAGCCTGGTCTTTTTGGATGCACACCTTCCTAGACCTAGATGAAGGGGAGGACCTTGGACTTCCCACAGGGCAGGACACCCTGACTTCTCTTAGGACTGGAGAGGGAGGCGGAGGGGGGGAGTGGGAAGGAAATGGGAGGATGGGAGGAGGTGGAAATTTTTAATAAATAAATAAATAAATAAAAGAAAAAAGAAAAACAAAACAAAACAAAACAAAAGCCCTGCCCTTCTATTCAGTGCATTCATGAAGTGGAGTAGACTCAAATATATGTGGCATCATGGATTTTATTTATTGGTGAAGTCCACTGAACTCATTCATGGGATCACAAATTTTGCAATGTTTTTCCTGCCTCTTATTCGATGTTTTCTGAGACTTAGGTACAGGGGTGTTTTTGTAGTTGTCGCTGGAATTGGGCTCTACAACTCTGCATTTTGACTGGTTGTGATTTTGTTTTTATCACATTATGGTGATATAGTTTGTGATCCAACAAATAAAGCTTGCCTACAGATCAGATTGCAGAGTTAAACCACTAGTCATCCATAGATTAAAGCCAACAACTTTGATCCCAGAACTCTGGAGGCAGAGGCAGATGGATCTCTGTGATTCAATGCCACCCTGGCCTCCACTAGATTGATATAATCATGAAGAGAAACAGAGCCAGGTAGTGGTGGCTCACACTATTAATATCTGTACTTAGGATATATATACCTTTAATCCCAACACTAGGTACGTAGAAACAGAAAGGAATATGACTGGAGTGGTCACAGAGAGGAATATAAGGCAGAAGGAGACTGGAGCTCAAAGCATTCAGTCAGAGGATTCATAGGGAAAGAATATCCCATTCGTTCTGAGGATTCAGTAGAAGTAAGAATTAATAGCCGGTTATTCTGCTTCTCTGATCTTTCAACATTAACCCCTGTATCAAACTCTGGATTGTCATTATTAAGACCAATTAGAATTTGTGCTGCATTATACCCACAAATGTGGCTATATAACATTCTTAAAATTTGTATTTTCTCTTTCCCTTTTATTAAACATACATTTCTTTTTTATACAATATAAACTGAAGGTGACTTATGCATTAAAACCTAAGCTTACATCAAATTTATATTCTCAGCATTATATGTCTTTACATTTTCCCATGAAAACCAATTAATTCATATGCATGTGAATGCATTTCAACATATATACATATGTTATATTTGGTATCAGAAGTTTGAGGTGGTGTCTCATTGTGGTTTGATCTATATTTATTTGACAACTAACGATTTCTAGTCAATTTTATGTCTTTCAAAAATGTCTACTTGTGTTCTTGGTCTATTTTCTCATCAGTTTTTTTTTAATCTTCTTAATCATTTGTAAGCATTGCTTTTATTTACCATAGTGTTAACTTTATAATTTTCAATGAATTCTCTCAATATACACACTGGGAGGTGTGCATTGTCTGAGTTGTATTCCTGCTCTTTTGATAAATATTCTAAAAACAAAAAAAAAACACAACTAAATGGAAAACGGCTGATTTTGTCCCAGTGTTCCATGTAACAATCCATCACATCACATCCATGATTAGAGCGTAGAAATGAACAAATGCTTGTGCTTAGTTATCTTCCTCTTTTTATAAAATCTAGGTTCTATCTGGGGATGTTGCTATACACAGTGAGGGAGTCTTCCCACATGAGCTAATGTAATCTCTGTCTTCTTTATTAGTTATGTCTGGAGCTCATCTCCCATGTGATCTATTACTCCTAAAGTTAATCATTTATAGTTATTATCACATATATGTATTTAGTTCATTATTTCCTTTGCTCCAAGAGCTTTAAAAATTAAATGCTACTAATTTATTTTATATTTGTTGAATGTCCTAAGGAAAACACTGTTGAGGCCAATTCTAGTGAGTTTTTCTCTAAATCCCTCTGTCTCTCTGTCTTTCTGTCTTTCTGTCGCTCCATCTCTCCATCTCTCTCTATCTACCTTTCTCTCTCCCTCTCCTCTCTCTCTCTCTCTCTCTGTTTACTTATCTGTACAAGTGCTCTATGTAGTCTTCATATGTGTAAATGCATATGTTTGTGTAAGTGCATATATATGTGAGATGCTATAAGTCAAAGGTCAATGTTGAATAGCCATCTGTAGTATCCTTATTATGTTTACATTATCTTTTATTTTTTGAGATTATGACATAATAAAATTGTTTAGTCCGTTCTTTTTCTCTTCCAAAGCTTCCCTATATACCTTATAGCCCTGTCTAAATTCATGGCTTCCTTTTTTGTTAATTGTCATTACATGCACACAAATTATACATGTGTGTGTATTTTTATGTATATCCATATATTTTTATAAATGCATAGATGCAGTCTGTTCATTCTGTGTAATGTTATATGTATGCATATTTAATGGACTAATCATTTGCTATTGAATAACCATTTGGTGTGTTCTTTCCTGAGGAAGATTATTTCTTCTGGTCCCAGCATTCTCTAGTTGCCTGCAGTTCCTTTTGAAGCAAACAGAAATCATTACAGAAAAGCACAACTAATTAGAATGGCAAGCAGCAGAGCTTAGTTTTCATGGATCTATCTCCAAAAATCTCCTACCCTTAAAGATTAAGGATCAATAAGGAAGAGAGATTGAAAATGTGGTAAGAGCTAGTGGAGTAGGAGATAAGTGCGAGATTGTGGTCCCTACTTATGTCACAAACTATGCACATAAATTCAACCAACATCACTGCCAAAATTGGAGCTGAAAAAGGACAACAACAGAGATGTTAAGGTTGAAAGGAGAAAGCCAAAACAGCTTCAAATTTCAACCTCTTGTAATCGTTTATGGACTGTAGAGTTAATAAATGGAAGTAGAGCTTATGGATTTGGTTATATTTTTTTGTTCACTAACTTCTTGATCAGTTTGTATTATATAAAAATAGTAACTTAAAATATTATTGAAAAATATTCTGAGCTATTCTAGAAATTAAGATGATAAAATATACTCTAATTTTCATTAGCTCTATTAATTTATTTGGTATTAATTAAAATGTGTTAACAGGTAGGTAATTCATTTTTGTTTATTTTTTATTTTTTTTGTTCATTTTACAGATTAACCACAGTTCCCCCCCACACTCCCTTCCTCCTGCCTAGGTCATGGGTGGGGAACTATGCCCTGCCCCCATCCACTCCTCTGAGAGGGTAAAACCTAACATGGAGATCCAACTAAGCCTGGATATCATCAAGTGGAGGCAGGACCAAGTCAGAGCATCAAGCCAGAGCAAGGTATCCCACCATATAGAATGGGCTACAAAAAGCCCATTTATGCACCAGGGATAAATTCTGGTCCCAATGCCAGGGGTCCCACAAGAAGACCAAGCCACACAGCAGTCACCCAGGTGCAGAAAGCTTAGTTTAGTCCCATGCAGGCTCCCCAGCTGTCTGTTCGTAGTTCATGAGCTCCCACTTGCTTGGGTCAGTTGTTAGTGACACATTTAACAGTAACCTTAATATTGCTTTCTATTATGGCATTGTTATTTAAATTTTCCCTTATACTTAGGAGGTAATTAATTTACTTAAGATTGAGATAATTCTGATTTTTAATTGAAGTAGTAAAAACAGAAACAACTTTTAAAAGCTATAGAAAAAATAATCTTCATGAGTTTATACTACCTTATACTACCTGGAAAAAGCTTATGCTACCTGATAAAACAGTAAAATGTTTATTACCACCTCTAGTTGAAATACAAGCATCTAAAAATATACAAGAGCTAGCCAATAAGCTCTTAATGAGAAGGAAGATTTGAATGATCCATAAAGTGATATTTGATATAAGTATGGTACAACAAGAAAGACATCAAATGAGCAATAATAGAAACTGTGTGGTTTAAAGGTAAAGATAAATTTGCATCAAACATATCTTCTTATTTATAGATTCAAACTTTGAAAGTCTGAAATGTCATGCAGAACCTGAACTGACCTATCCTTCCATAGTTAAAGATGTAGTGATTACTATATATCTTTATTCTTTTACTTGTAGACATCAATAAGGAAGTGTCATTTGGACACATCCACTGTAGTCCAGTGATATTTGAGGCAATAACCAAGACAGTTTACTGAGGTGCTAATGGCAAAGTAGTATATAGAATATAGATACCCATATTTAGTGAGGCAAAGCCCAGCAGCAGGAGACTTCATCTCCCTAAAACTGCATGTGATTTCAAAGCTATATATGTTTAATCTTTAGAAATTTTTACTTACTTGTATTAATTTGTTGTTTTCCAAATATAGCTGAACCTGTATAAAGTAAAATCAAAATAAGAAGGAACTAATAAATTCAGTGTAAAAATACATAAAATCTGGTGGGGTTAACAGCTCATTAGATACTTTGTGAGCCACCATGTGGTTGCTGGGAATTGAACTCAGGACCTTTGGAAGAGCAGGCAGTGCTCTTAACCACTGAGCCATCTCTCCAGCCCTCATTAGATACTTTGAAAAATACAAGTATTAACAACATTTTTTCTAACTGCAAATATTAAATGAATTTTAAGTTTTGAAACTAATTTTAAAATAGCTTTACATTCATTGATCATGTGTAATATGAGTTTTGTTTTTCTGTTTTGACAAAATTCAACACCCCTTTATGATAAAGGTTTTGGAGAGGTTAGGGATACAAGGATCATACCTAAATACAATAAAAGCAATATATAGCAAGCCAACAGCTAATATCAAATTAAATGGAGAGAAACTCAAAACCATTCCACTAAAATCAGGAACAAGACAAGGCTGTCCACTCTCACCATATCTCTTCAACATAGTCTTGAAGTTTTAGCAATAGCAATAAGAAAACATAAGGAGATCAAGGAGATTCGAATCAGAAAGGAAGAAGACAAACTTTCATTATTTGCAGATGATATGATAGTGTACATTAGTGATCCCAAAAACTCCACCTACAGCTGATAAATAACTTCAGTGATGTGGCAGGTTACAAGATCAACTCAAAAAAAAAAAAAAAAAAAAAAAAAACCAGTAGCCCTCCTATACACAAAGGATAGAGAAGCAGAGAGGGAATTCAGAGAAACTTCACCTTTCATGTTGGCCACAAATAGCATAAAGTATCTTGGGGTTACCCTAACTAAGGAAGTGAAAGATCTATTTGACAAGAACATTAAGTCTTTGAAGAAAGACATTGAAGAGGACCCCAGAAAATGGAAGGATCTCCCATGCTCTTGGATGGGTAGAATCAACATAGTAAAAATGGCAATTCTACCAAAGGCAATCTTTGAATTCAATGTAATCCCCATTAAAATCCCAACAAAATTCTTGACAGACCTTGAGAGAACAATAATCAACTTTACATGGAAAAACAAACAAACAAACAAACAAAAAAACCCAGGATACCCAAAACAATTTTATACAATAAAGGAACTGCTGGAGGCATTGCCATCCCTGACTTCAAACTCCTTTTCATTCATAATTATTTCATTTTGAATATTACATTCCAAATTGTGAACATAGATATTATTAAGAAAAGGTGAAGTATGTCTGTTAATTAATATTTTCAGGTTTCTGGAAAATGTGAACAATAATTTTCATTATAAAGAATTTCATAGACTATAAATCTTGTATTCTAAATTTAACTCACAAAATCAACTATTCTAATGCAATATATTATCCTGTGAAAAATATGAGTACTATAAATCCAAATATGTAGCCTCATATATTTTATCCCCACTAAATCTGTGTTGTCTGTAACGCCATAAAGTAAGACTGTAATCATCAAGAAGGATGCTTTCTCACTATCTCATAACTATGTGATTTTGAATAAATTCTTTCAGCCCTTCAGGCTGATTTTTCTCATTTTGAAAACGACAGTTATATTAGCAAAAACTCCTCAGAGTCGTGAAAATTAAGTGACACTTTATGTAAAATAACAAGCAAAGACAATTCAACTTTGTTAGATGTGTATTTCAAAATGTAGTTAAATGAAATAAGTTGAAAACAATTTACTCAAGACACCGTGAAAACAACATGTATTTTATTTTTTAGATACAGAAGATTAAATCTTGAGTTTCACATTGCTAGGCAATCTCTCTGATGCCAAACTACACACTTAGTCTATTCATTCAAAATGCATCCATTAATTTCAAAACCAGATGCAGAAAAACACACCATTCATTTGTCCACAAGTGAAGGTCATCTGTCACCAAAAGGGGATGTCAGACATTCATATACTGTTTATAAAATAAAATGACAAAACTCAAAGAAGACATTTTGACAATTTTGTCTAACAAGTAAATAAACTTCCATGAACATTAATATTGAACCTTTAGCCATACTAGATAAGATTGTCAAATAGCGTTGAAAAGAAATGATTTATTTTAAAATTAGTCATCTAAAGTCCAGTACAAATAAAACATTTTATTATGGCCTCACCATGAGAACTTTGGAATTACCACTTGATTTCAAAGAATTTACAATAGGGTAATTGTAGTGGGAGCTGTGGGGCTGCATTCTGCCACCCAGATCCTGCCACCGGCTAGCTTATGCCCGAAGTAACAACACACAAATTGTATTCTTTTAATCACTGCTTGGCCCATTTCTATCTAGCCTCTTCTAGGCTAACTCTCGCACTTGGACTAGCCCATTTCTAATAATCTGCTTTAGCCCACGAGGTGGCTTACCAGGGAGATTCTAGCCTACGTCCATCATGGGTCGGAGCTTCATCGTGTGTGTCCACCTGGGAGTGGGGAGCATGGCGTCTCCTTGACTCAGCTTCTTTCTCCCAGCATTCTGTTCTGTTTACTCCTCCCACCTATGTTTTAACCAATCAGGGCCAAGCAGTTTCTTTATTGCTTAACCAATGAAATCAACAGATTGATATATGACACTCCCACATCAGGTAATGAAACAGAAACATAAGCGATCATTAGAAAACTGTTACAAAATTTGAACGATTAGAGAGCAAGGACTTTTACAGAAATGACTGTTAATACTAGACTGACAAGCAATGATAGAGTGTACTGGGGAGAGCAGGGTGGAAAAACTAACATAAATCATCAAGGGAGCATGGGTAGTTTCAAGGCTATGTACACCTGTGTATCTCTGCAAGCTGACGCTTTTACTCTTAGTGTGTAGAAATGAAATATCAGGAGTTGAGGACATTCCATTGTATCTACTGAAAGTTAATGATTATATAATATTATTTTAAAATCTCATTGATAATTCAGAACTTATTTATAATTTCACCACTTGTTTTGGGACAGTTTGTGTCACTGAAGGGTCCATTTCAAGATGTTATAAATAGTGATATATAAGTCTATACATTTACATATATACATGTAACAACAGTTAATAAAAACAGATGTCTTAGTTTTGAAGGAGAGTGGTGTGTGTGGGGGGGATATATGGAAGGCTTGGCCAAAGGTAAGAAAATGGAGAAATGTTGTAGTAATTAAATTACAATCACAAAAACGTAAAACCACAAAAGGTGTAGATGAAACGATGAAAGACTGTAAATAATAGATTATTTTGTGCTATAATGGTGGTATAAGACAAAGTTTGAGCAGATTAATGATATCTAACAGTTAGTAAGATAACCCATTAATTTAGAAATGCCTATTTTCATCCATAGATTTGTAAGTCTCGTAAAGCTAAAAAGTGATAGTACATCAGCAGAAGTATGCCTTTTAAGAACTTGTTCACTTTGTGGAATCCAGAAAGCACTGTCTCACTGACTACTCTCCAGCCCCCATAAGATGGAAAGACTTTCTACTATCCCATACTTAGTAAAGGTACATCACTTACCAATGGTAAATATGATATTAAAACATTTGGAGAATATACACAAACCATAGCACATAGATTCACAGTTGTTATATTTTGAATTTTTTCTGGAAATTTTAAACATTGCCTTATATGATTGCAATGTCTGAAAGTCCAGTGGTCTGGCCCCTGGAAATTAAATATCCAAGAAGGCTAATGGTGTAGATCCAGTAAAATTCAGAACTAGAAAGCACGGCTTTCATGTGCTACACCACCTGATCTCAGTTTAAACCTCAGTAGATGTTTCAATGACAGATGACCAATACTAAAAATGGTGTCTTGGAGCAGATCATGTAGTCCAAATATGCTTTCTTCTACCTTCTTGTTCTAGTCTATAGTTCAGTGGATTAGGAGATACACAATTATATAACGTGACTTGCTTCATCACTCAATTTATAATTCAAATGATAATCTTTTCCATAACCCTCATAGATTAACCATAAACACTGTATTCTTAGTAGTTATGCATTATTATTCTAAAAAAAATTGCCATATAATACAATTTTTTGCTTTTTAAATTACAGAAAAAACAGAAAATTTTTGGAACAAATCTCTGACTGTGACTTCTTTATCACTTGAGTATGTGTAAAGTATACAAAAAAAAAAACAATAGATTAAAAATGAACCAGTAAGAGATGTTTTTTTAATTAGACTAAGTTTATTTGCTTTCTCCACATTGTCCTTTTTTAAAATAAAATAAACCCTGTCTTCAAATCATTAAGTCTGGTAAAGAAGATAGCCATTCAGAAAGTGATGGGGAAGGGAGTGAAACAAAGGATTGGTGTATACCTGAGAAAGGTGAATGAGGAAAACTCCCTTAGCATCTACCCTTCAATGATGTCAGAGACTGGGCAGTAAATACAAACAGTGAGAGTCAGTGTAGAAGAGAGAATCTACAGTGCCCTAATGTAAGAATAGAGATTCCAAGTCCAGCAAAGAGGAGAATTAAGGGAATTTATAAATGCTTTCTTCATGTTAGGACATAAATATTTGTGTGAAAAGATACTTTCATGAATGAAATGTCCTCAAAGATTATAATTGATTGAATTTACCATTACTCATAAACATAAGCTATGATAACGTTTGATCCCAATATAACAAAATACATCACTGAGACAAATTAACTTTTAGTGTATCTACAACATATATTCAGGACTACTGTCTTTTACAGTATATTAGTGCATGTGTGTTGTAATATATACCCAAAGTACCTATGTTTACTCAATAATAAATTTTAGCATGATTTAGTGAATCTTTCAATAGGTCATGTACGGAAATTTATCTTCCATTATGAAGTATTAGGGGATATAAATTAAATAAAACTATGGTATTTAGAAAGAACTAGTATAAAAGAGATTTTTAAAATAACTTTATTGCTTGCATACACACACATACAAACAATACACTCTATATTTTCAAATGGAATATTCAATGCCACCTAAGGAACCTGAAAATGTATCTCATTACATTTCCATATTAGTATATTGACAGTATGGAAATTAGAAATAAGTAAATTTCTCCACTTTTTGAAAATACTCAGTCGTGGGTAGTTTGTTGTAATAATGCAAAACAGAGTAGCATGTTCACCAGATCTGTGCTTTAGCCTAGAAAATGATCTCTACTTATAGAGAAAAAGCTTACTAACCCATTTCCCAAATCAGTTTTGTTAGGCATAGAGTTCATTTCTGTGCAGGATTTAATTTGACTAATACAAAAGCTATAAAATGTTTCATTTCCTAAATTATAAATTACATAGGAAAATAAGGATGAAAATGCAAAAATACTTCAAAATTTAATGATCTTACTGGCTATTAACATGCTTAACTTGAGTAGGATAATTTAGTTCCATACATATAATTATTCCAGTATAATGTGGTTCCCAGTAAAATAAAATGACTGTATATCAATGGTTGCTTGCAAAAAGTAGAACATTATCCAGGAAAGTAATCAAACTAAAATAGAATTGTCATAGCCACTCGAGATAGTAAAATAAATTTAAAACACCTGCTGTGCAACTTAGAGATTACAAATACTAGGTTAATAAAATGAATTGAATACTTATTTCTTCACAAAACATGAGCACAGACATTTGTAGACTTTTTTGTATTTATAAAACTTGAAAGAAATCAAGATTCCTATTAGAACCTAATATCTCAATAGACTATGATTCATCCTGACAATAAAGCTTTATTTATAGGTGTAAAAATGAGCTATCATGTCATAAATACCTTATATAAATAGCTTAAATGAATAATACTGATAAAAGGAAGCCTTGGATAGAAACATAGTTCATTATTCCAACTTATTTGAGATTCCAGAAATGCGAGGTAAAAGAAAGGTTTTTCAAGTGGCAGAAGCACGGATAAAGAATAAAGTATTTCCAAATGTGTGAAAAATATAATGCATGGTAAATTATCTAAACTCACAGAATGAATATGGGGGATTTGTGATGCATCATGTAGTTCATAAATCTTAACACTGTGGGGTAGAAAGAGGCTTATACTTATTAATCCTACTGCCCTTCAAAATTTCTTCCACTAATTCATTTTTATAAAACATATGTGAACCTCTCTTTTCCAACTTCACTGTTTTTTTTTTTTATCCTTTTTAGAACCATGAGTGTTCAGGTATATCTGTGATCCAATTAAGATATTTTCTTAAAAGTCAAATGCATAATATAAGACATGAAATCCAGAAGAAAATGAATACTGTCTTTTACCTTGTCTGATGAGAACATACAAGCATAAAAAATTCATGATTGAAAATGAGAAGTTAATGACTAAATTGCCTGAGGAAAAAGAAGTAATTTGACAGATAAGAAATTTATTGTGTTTTCAAAAAGAAAGCCCTTATTACAATCAATTATGTTTTTACAAGTACCTTGAATTTTGTGAATTGAGAAACAATATCTTATTGCTGTCATAAAATATTAAACAGTATATAAAAGATACAAAATTAACTTCATAGTCAATATGAAGAGACTTTAATTCCCTCAGGAAACACTCCCTGCCTCTACTGAAGCACAGTATCTGGTTGTGTTGATTATTTTAAACTGTCAAATGGATACAACGTAGAATTAACTAGCAAGCAAGTCTTATGGGATAATCGGTGTCAACTCAATAATCTGGATAGGTCTATGAAGAATTGTCTTGATTTCTAGTTGTTATGGAAGAAGCATCCTGGCTGTAGCCTACATTGTTTTATAGGATAGTGCGTAAAGTGTATAATAGTAAAGATAGCTAGCTGAGAATAAGCAACAAGCAAGAGAGGATGCTGTTATTTTTCTCTTTGCTCTTGACTACGGATGTGATATGATTAACTGGGGCTTTTTGTTTCAAATTCACTCAAATGACAAACCGAACACTATAATTATGAGCTAAACCAAAGCTTGTCCTTCCTTAATATGATTTTGGCCAGAGCAACAGAAATGAAAGTATAACAAAAATTGGTATCAAAGAATTTGGATTGCTTCTAATATAAACTTGATTGTTTATTATAGGAGGAATGTAGAATCTTAGTAACTTGTCCCTGGAAATGTCATTGACTGTTATCAGTCAAGACGAATGTTCGTATGAAAGCTGGGAAGACAATAATACTGAGAAAAATGTGGACTCTGGAGGCAGACCTCACTAGCTTTCATAAGGAAATACATGTTTTAATAGAAACTGCTCCAATGAATTTGGGTTCTTTGGGCTATGAATCTTTCTGTGTCAATCAGATTGGGCTGAGGAAGCAGAGATGATTGGAAATGAGATCAAAATCACTGAGGTGAAACCTGAGCACTCTTGAGACAATAAGCAAATTTTTTGTCATGATCTGTACACAGAGCTGTGATTCAAGAGGCAAGGCTTTATCATAACAGAATATGACAATGTAAATATTCCTAAATTGGACAGAACTTGAAGGAATGAAAGAATCATGTAGTATTATAGGCTTGGTGTATTTTATCAGGGTGAGATTCCCTGCAGAGAATCCCAGAAAGGTCATTGGGTAATGAAAAAATTTCAGATACAATGGAGGCACCAAGGTATTGGCAATGTCATGACTTAGAGGTTTTCATTAAGAACGGCAGGTTTAGGAATGGCTAGTCTAAAAGGGAAGCTGTCTGTGATGGTGACGGTAGAACTGGAGAGGTGGGGCTGCTTATGCCCATTACAGACCAGATATGATTCCAAATACCAAACTCTGAGTTATGAATATGCTAATCATAATATTTCCCAAGCCTAGAACTGCCCCCTTAGAAAATTTGAGATTGGATACCAACTATGTAATTCTCTGTCAGTAGGCTGTGTTTCAGTTAAGGCCCTCCTAAAAATGTTCAAGAAATTTTGAAAGGAGAAAGCTTGCCCTTATTAGTATTATTTATACTAAATTTATACTAATAAGTAGATAGTATTATTTTTGTCATTGAATGTAAATGGCTCTATTTCTTGGCAGAGAAATTTAAGTACTAGATAGAGAACTATTTTCTAGTCTACAATTCTAATGTTCTCCTCTAAGTGTAGAGCATCTACCACATTGTGAATGTCTCCATAGTGGTTTAAACTTTGCAGCCTCCTCCATTCTTGAATTATTAGCATTTATTATGATCAGTTCTGTTCCTGAAGTCCAGTCTTGCCCGTGCAGGCCCTTTTCTCCAGGTTCCCACTCATCGTGGTCTTCCTTTAGATTGGTGCACATTTTTCTGGAATGTTTACTCATACGGTGGAGTAGAAAATAATCTTTGTTCTTTTGTTGCTAAGAACTAGTTAACACATTCTTTGAACTTAATAATTACTATAATCTAGCATTGTAGTTTCTCTTTTAGTTACTGAACTCAGACTCAAAACATCATTTTGCTTTGTATGTTTTCTTTGTGTATGTGCCTGTGGAGATAAGAACATTACTAATTAATTAATTAATTAATTAATGAGCTACTGAGTATCAGCCTCGGCACTCTTTCAGTATTCAGCATAGGACTTCTACAACAAGTTTGTGAATAAGATCTGAGGGGGTAAAACAAACTGACTGACTTAGGCACATTTTTCCTGCATGTTTCTTTATTCCTTAGGGGAATATGAGCATAAGTGCATACAGCATAAAGGCAAGACATAAGGATAAGGGTAATAAAGGGTAAGGGGCAAAATATAAGGTTAAGGGCAGGGCATCAGACATAAGGCATAAAAGGGGGTGATCTCCACAAAGCTTTCAGTTTATATAGGCATACAGACAAGTTAAGAATCCCATAGGTAGTAACAATGGTATCAAGAAAGCATCTTCATAGAGTCACAAGAAACCGAAGGATCTGGCAAGGAGGCACTTTATTTCTGAGTGGTCATGGCTGTGAAGTTCCCGTGCAGGTGGAAACACAGCATTGGTATACTGACCTGTGGACTTGATTTGCATTAACATCTAGCTGGTGGAGTTCAAAGGAATCTCTTCTGGGGAACTTGCTTTTGAGTCCAGCAGGGTGCCCAGGTGAGAATTTTTCTCTCTGAAATTAGTTTTAGTGACTCAGGCCTTTTTCCTATGTAAATAGTTAATTTCCTAGGCTATGATCCTTTATTAGTTGAATCCAAGGTAAAGGATATTACAGAATATTAGTAGCCGGTTAAATCAGAGCAGAAGACCAATAGATAATACCTTCCAGAGTCTGCTGTTAGAGCAGACATATTGCCTCCTGTATGAGGCTCCTTTCTTACCAGTGACTACTCTCAATAAAGAAAGTTTATGGGAAACCATTTTTATGTAGATTCTGGATATGAGAGCAAGGACTTGACTGAATACTTTTCACACATGGCTTCATGGTGTGGGGGAAGGTATCTGGTTGCCCTACAGGAAAAGTCACATTTATACACTAATGGCATACTACAAAAGGGAGAAATTTCATGATTTCACAAGATTTCTAAAGAACTGATGGTGACTTAGCCAAAGGACAGACATCCCCTACATCTGTACAGAATTGGTTCTGCAGGTGGAGTGTATGTCTACACTTAACCATGGGTAACCCAATAGATATGTCAGCTCTACATTTACTCTATAACACTTGTGGGATCATCACAATCAATTATTGTTTGAAGTTGCATGATGTCTTTAAATACTTGACTTCTTACTGTCTGAAAAAAATCTTTTTGCAAACTTAAAATCAAAACAGAAAAAAACATATTTTTTGTTCTCTTCCCATTATATCCTATAATGTATTTTTGTAAACCTTTAAAAACAAAACTTAGAAAAATAATAGAAACAACACATCAAAATTAATCAGAACCAAAGTCTATACAGCTTAATAAATTTATATTAGTTGGAATTGGCATTTGAATAGGAGACATGCTTAGTATATATTACATTTAAGTGGATTATCCATAAGTAAAAGCAAAAGAATTTTAAAAGATCAAAAGCTAAATAGGAAACAAAAAGACTTCATAAAGTCTCCCTCTGCTATATCTATATTTATATAATAAATTATTATAAATTAGTAATTTGACTAATGAGGTATAAATTAAGTATAAACATTCCAGGAAGTATTAGTCATGTAAGAAGTAATTTAGTGATGATACCTAGAACCCAGTTACCTATATTTATAGGAAGACTGAGAAAATACAGTTACATATTTGTAAAAGCAATGAGGATCTTATTTTTCTTTGAGGGAACAACAGGCACTGGATGAAACATAAAATAAAAGATACTTTATAGAAGTTTCTATGCATAACAATGCATAAACAATAAAACAAAAGTTTATCTCTTTCTCTACCTTGTAGAGAAACAAAACAAATTAAAACCCAGAAAAGTTTTTCTTAATTCTTTGTTTAAATGGCCATGGCTAGAAATATAGGATTCCAACATTGGGAAATATGGTTTAGAACTTTTGCCCTCTACAATGACAGTGATTTATAATAATTATGTTTTTGATGAGTTGATAATGATGCGAAAAATTTGTACAATTGTTAGAGGGGAAACTAGTCATTCTAACACAGATCCCCTCTATGGATTTATGTAGTGACTTTAGAAGAATTCTGTAGTGTCATGAACGTTAAAATAAGGGACTCTATGGTTCCTGCTCCTAATTATCACAGAATTACACTTTTATACAGGTGTGAAATTTTAACTAGTTTACATTCTTCGAAACTGGGAAGCAAATTGTCTGTTTCAGTAGATACCTGGATTCTAAGTGTCATTTCTGCAATTTAAAATTTGATGATACCATATAACACTGGCAAATATATCATTACTTAAAATCCTAGAAATTGGTTTTAAAAATGATTAAACAAGTGGTTTTGGATCAAATTATTTAGTTTTATTTTGCAAAGTTAAGAAAATTTCTGAAAGGTGATTATAGTAGCTGGGCATTAAGACAATTACCAGAAATCTCAACACTTGGGAAACTGAGAGAAAAGCGACTTCAAGGTTAGCCAGGGCTCCTAGGGAGGCTGTGCCACTAGAAGAATAAAAGAGGATGCTCACCTTCCTAGACCTGGATGGAGGGGAGAGGACTTTGGACTTCCCAAAGGGCAGGGAAGCCTGACTGCTCTTTGGACTGCAGAGGGAGGGGGAGAGGGCGTGGGGGTGGGGGAGAGAAATGGAAGGAGGTGGAAACTATTAATTATAAAAAAAGAAGAGAAAAAAAGAATAAAAGAGGAGTAGGGGTGTTCTTGAATAACATATTTATTTATTTTCTATGATTAATATTTTGTCCTAGAAAGGTCTGTAGTTCTAGCAGCCACTCTAAGTAAAATCAAATTATGTTTTCCTGTTTTTGATTTTTAATTGCATAATCCCAAAGTCAATAAAATTCATGCTTAGGAGTTCAGTTGCTGTGATCTGCGTAGGTAACCAAACAAAGTGCTCTGTTTGTTGTTTTCTGTTGAGCAAGGACTGTTAACTAGGTAAGTCACTTTCCGGCACAGCTCTATGAAGGGGACCTGCCAGTATTACCTTTGGTTAGAATTTCACAAATTCTAATATTAATGACTAAAGTTTCAGATTTGATGAAATTCACTGAATGTTTTTGATTATGGCAAGTATTTATTTTTTGTCACTTACAGAAAAATTATTCCCTAAAGTTAAATGGTCTCCTTATAATTTTCTTTTTATGAATTCCATTCAAATTAAATGACATTTTGATCCTGTCCATTTAAATGCTGACAGCTCAGATGTATTTCATCCAAAAGCTAGACATGTGATAACATAAACCTGGCATAATTGATCCCAGATTCTTTTTCCATTAACTTAACCAACTTACTGCACATATTGTGCTTGCCCTATCGCCAGCAATCCTCACTTATGGGGTCTGCATGCTTTCATCTACACGGTGTTCTTATCGACATGCTCTACAGGCTTCCTTACATAAGACACAGGGAAATTTGGATGATGGTAACTCAGGCGAGAGAAACCCTTTGGTAGTGTCCTTCTGTCTGATTTGCTTCAAGGTGAGCATTTCCATTAGAACCAACAGGAATGTTTTCAGCTATGAGATCAATTCCAAGCTTTCCAACATTGTGCTTTTTATACTGTGGGAAACTGAATGCTACAGAATATGATGACCAAGAAAAATCAGCAACAGGAAAAAGATTTCCGAGCATACAATAACCAAAAATTAATTTGTAATTAAAACATAATGCATTTTAGTTGCCTGTGGCAGCACTTATTATAGGTGCTGCCTGCAAGTTCACAGCAAACAGTGGTTCAGAGTTCACAAACTGTGCCTTCTGTCCCATCACACAACACACACACTGGAATGTAGCAATTCTGATTTGAGGTAATTTTGTGTCATTTAAGTATTTGTATTGGACAAATAAGGTCCCACTTCCATAAACATTAGAGCTTAATTTTGGAAGATGAAAATTTAATATTTTCTAAAACCATTCCTCAGCACATAAGTAGTATATTGTTATGTCTTTAGATTGGTTTTGTTAGAATGTTTGATTTGAGAATTACTGTTTGAATTGTTGACTTGTTTCTTAAAACTTTCTTTCTAGAAATAGTCATAATTTAATAGTGAGTAGAGTGATGGAGGAAGGTCATTGGTTAAATAAAAAGAAACTGCTTGGTCCTCCCTCATTGGTTAGAAGATAGGTGGGAGGAGTAAACAGAACAGAACGCTGGGAGGAAGAGGAAGTGAGGTCAGACTCCGCAGCTCTCCTCTCCGGAGCAGACGCTTCAGAGAGACGCCATGCCCCAGCTCCGACCCAGGATGGACTTAGGCTAGAATCTTCCCGGTAAGACCGGTGCTCACAGATTATTAGAGATGGGTTGATCGGGATGTGAGAATTAGCCTAGAAGAGGCTAGATAGGAATGGGCCAAAGCAGTGATTAAAAGAATACAGTGTCTGTGTAATTATTTCGGGGCATAAGCTAGCCGGGCAGGTGGCTGGGGTGTTGGGGACGCAGCCCCGCCGCCGCTCCTTATTACTACAGTAGAGTACCTTAATATAAAGTAAGCAACTTTCACAGGCATTCATTAACAAATTCCACTTAAGTGATATAGAAGAAACTTGAAGAACTTGTGATTAATATACCATTTATAGTAACAAAAAAAGGAGATATCTACATTACTCATTAAAGTGAATTTTGATTTAAAATTAGGATAGAATTCCCCAGAATTTCGTAAATTCACTAAACATTCTCATGCCACAACAAACTAACACTTCTCTGTTTAAAATTAACCTTTTTTATTATTATTGAAAAACAATTTTAAAAGAGTGGTTTATCAATGGAATTACAACTTGGTAGTTAGGATGTTTGCTGTATAGCACTAACTTGGTGACAGTTTCCTATTTAAATATTTTGAATTTAAGAACTTGGAGGCAGAGATGGATTTTTGTTGGAAGTGGTTTGCTCTTTAATTGACTTTGAGAATGACAAGAAAATGTAGTGCCCCAAGGCTATTGAAGATTGGGGGAAAACTTTTGAAGCATAGGATGAGACTCTGGACTGAGATAGGGGATGAAATTTACCGTAGGATTATGTAAATCAAAAATTGAAATGAAGTAGAGAAAAAGCAATGTAAATTCTAATAAGATTTTCAAAATGAAGTTGTAAATATTAGTGGTACAAAAATTGGTAAGAGAAGCTGCTTTGAGGCGAAAGCACAGTGAATTCACTAGCAAATAGGATGAGATGAAAAGGATAAGGCACTGCTACAGATCTGTATGAGGAGAGGAACAAGAGCTTGTCATTTGTTAACATTTTACTAGCTTTCCCTGGGTATTCAGTTTTTAATAGGATTATTCATTACAGTATCTTTAAAATTATCATGGTCTTTAAATCAATCGTAGAAGAAAGTAATTGATTATGCCTCAAATTAATCAATTATTTTGAAATGTCAATATCTATTTAGATGGTTAATTTTACAATATTTTCTTTTTAGTAGTAGGTAACTGCTTTGATAGTACAACTAATAGTTGGAGAAATTACTTCCAAAATACTTAAAAATGATAAAAACTGGATGTTTTATTTGCACTATATAAAAAGTAAGTCCTTTACTATATGCCATTCATAACCATACCCTATTGACAATTTATTCATAAAAACAACTACACACTACATAATTTTATATGGCCTTTCTCATTACAGTGTGGTTATTTTTGAAATTCAATTTGAATTAACATAATTCTAACTGACATTTAGACTGGCAGGGCTTTACAGAAGGTATGTTTTTTACAATGTTAATTTTACCTGAAAATTGTAAGAATATATTACCATTAAGTCAATGATTGGATATGAAAATACATTCAATTAAATTTCGAACCAAAATACCAACCAGATTTCAAGATAATTGAATTTAAATTAGATGGATTTACATTCCAAATATCAGTTAACATTTGTGAAGCCAGTTTTACTTGCATATAAATGGATACTCCTATAAGACAAGATATGTTTTCATGCAAATTTAGTTATTTAAATGTGTCCTATGACAGCTGTATCAAATGATATTAGCTACATGTATTCAAAGTTATGTTGTATTTCTTTATAAAACCTAAAGTAAACAACACAAATACCATTAAGCATGGCTGAATTATAGGATACATTGTGTATTAACAGTAGTTAGCTGATTTCATTTTATGCAAGTATCAACATAATACTCCTAGTTATCCAAACTGTGTCACCAACCACATATTGAAGTCAATCAATATATATTAATGAATCACACAATGGAAATTTGTTTATTAAAGAATTCAGCAATGAATATTGTTCTCTTAAAGTTGTCATCTATGGTGGAAGTTGAGTGAGTAGTTAGCATGAGTTGATCCTCTTGCAGAGGACCCAATTTTAGTTCCCCAAACCTACATGGTGGCTCAAAAACTATTCAAAATTCCAATTTTGGACTCTGACAACATCTGACCTCTACAGACATACATGTGATAAATATGCATATATGTATATAAAATAGATAAATAAATATTTTTAAAAAATCTCAGTCTACTAATAACATAAAATTTCTTGAGTATGTACAATCCATTATATTCACACAATGATAAGATTATGTAGTGACGTATTACTCATAATATTCAATTATTTGGTATGCCATTATATATACAATACAACCTATTGTTCCCAGTATAATTATGAACAAAAAATGATAATAGATTTTAACTTTACAAAACTTCACTGATATGTATAGACATTTGTACTTGGTGTTTAACTTAATCTGGGTCAGTGTAGTTTCTGTGAGTTCGATACAATAAAGTGATGTTTGTCTTAAAAACATCATGCATATTAAATTCAGAATACACACGCAAATACGTTTATATAATGACCTTGGTTGTGTTGTGGTCCTCTAACTTCAGCCTTCTGGGTACTAGGAAGACAGGTTTGAGTTATCATACCCAATAATGTATTCTTTAACAGTAAATATTTTTGTATAACTAGAAGGATTTAATAATAAAACATGTACTACATCAAATATCCAGTTACCATGTATTAGGTAGGGAAATGTACAAAATTATTTGTGACATATTTTTTATGACTGACACCGTGAAGTTTCAGCTCATACCAGAGTCTCTATAAGCATGAACTATGCATTTCACAATAACAACAATAGCTTTGATAATTATTGTGTTTTTGAAGCAGTAATTAGCTTTGTCATTGATAAGGAAAAATCAACAATGGAGAAAAGGTTTATTTTGGCTCTGTTTCAGATGTTTCAATTCACAATAACTTGTCCCATATTACTAATCTATGCTGAGAAAGGACTCCATTGAAGGAGGATGTAGTAGAATAAAATTTCACCCATAGTGACCATAGTGATGATCTGGCAGTAGAGAGGATTAGGGAAGAGTTCAATGTTAAAGATACACCTTCCTTTAAAAATACTTTATTTTTAATTATGTGTAGTGGAAGAGTTATGTACACTTGAGTGCAGGTCCCTGTGGAGGTCAGACGAGAAGTCAACTGTCCTGAAACTAGAGTTTCATGTTATTGAGGGCTACCTAATGTGTATAATGGGAATAGACCTTGGTTCTCTCGTAGATCAGTATGTGCGTTTCACTAATAAGCCATCTCTACAGCAACAAAAATGGTGTATCTTCCTAGATATGTCTCCAATGACCTGTTTCCCTCAATTAGTCCTGACCTTCTAGTTTACATTAAGTTTCAATTGTATTAAGAATGCTTTGAGGGACTAATTAATTCCTTGATTAAATAAGAGACCTCAGAACTCAATCACTTCTCAAAGTGCATCAATGGGTAACCAACCCTTAAATATGTAGGCTTTGAGAGTTATTTAATATTCAAACAATAACACTAGGTAATGAGAATTTTTCAGCTTCAAAATATTCATCTTTGTAGACCACTGTTGAATATGTGTTTGTCACTGACCAATAGGTATTTTGTGCTCCATAACTCCAATTAATTCAATTTTTAACATGAATAATGTGTGTAAGACTTACAGCATAAATTTATGTTTATGTGTGGAGGGTAGGTCAATAGTCCTTTTAATTATAAAATATTGTGAAAACAAGAATCTATAGGCTAAAATATTTCAATCCTTATCAATATACATTTAAAAATTATTGTGAACAATAAGTCATCTTTAACGAATTTTCTGATCTTTATACAGTAATACTACATCTAAATCACATCTGCCTTTTCCTCCCTACCTTCTAAATTCATGATATATTCTTTATTAGATTTGTAGAGTTGTATGAACAAAAGCATACACACACACATACTCTGTATAGGACCCACTAATTACATTTAGCATTATTCACATGTACCTGTGTCTAATGCTAACCACCAGGAAATGGACAACTTTGGGGGTGATTGTCCTTGGACAAAATAATTCTTCTTCTCTCACATTCATTTATCATGTTTACTCACCATCATCATTTATGACTTGGGTCATGTGGAGTTATCTCTTGTTCTCATTGAAACGTCAAATGGTGTCATTATGATTTTATTGTTAAGGCAACTTTATTTCTGAAATTTAGTTTTGCTAGTCAAGTATAGGGGACACTGTCTAGAGAAAACTATCCTAGTCATTTAACAGTTACAATATTCCCTGTCTCTTCTGCAATATTAACTCAGTCTTAGGTGTAAGAATTATGCTGCAGATATATCAGTTAGTTTGGGTATTTCATAGTAAATTATTGTTGTCATTGTAATCAGTTGTATATCTCTGTAATAATATCCATCTGTTGCTTATAACGCAAGGATGAACACTTAGAATACAGTTTGAAATTATATTAGTTTAGGAACATGGCAGTTTTAGATTCTCATCTAGGGTCTATGACAACACAGCCATAGGCAGTTAGCTAGGTTTATAGTACCATGCCTGCATTCTCTGACTGAGGTAGTCTAAAACAGTTGTTAGTTATTCTTAAGATCAAAGTGCCACAGTGGTACCCCAGGGGTTATTTCACAGTGATGGCAATTGGTGTCATGTGTAGGCTTTCTAGTTGAGTAGGACTATTGATTGCTGTGCTTCCCATGGCAGTTAGTTTGTTGAGAAACTTTTGTTCCTTTGAGAAACTGTTTTCAGAGAGGAGGTTTCCACGTCAATTCTGCTCAACTCCTTCCAGTCCTGTATCCAACGTGTGTGTGTGTGTGTGTGTGTGTGTGTGTGTGTGTGTGTGTGAGCTATCTTTATTTTAAATTTTTATAAAACAACTAAGGCAATGGAAATATCCATATTTTCTTGGGAAACTGTGTTTCTCTGACAAACAATCCAAAGGAATATTTCTATGCTGGGGAGTGAGGTTATTTGTTAAATAGTGCATGGTTCTTCTTAGATGTAATACCATTCTATATGTGGTAACTCCATTATACCTATGTAGACAATGACATATGAATACACATATGTGTATTAAGTTAACTCATAAAATATGCTTCTCTGTGGTCTTTTGAGGAATTCTTAGATTATTTTGTTTGTTTTCTGTTTTAATCTCTTCTTCCCTCTCAATCCCTCCTCACTTCTCTATATTTTACTTATTCCTGTATTCTCTTTGTAGTTTCTAAATCTTACTCATCCATCCTGGAACACTTTCTTCCTCCCTCCCAGTATGGATCTTTTCTACTTTCTTGACTTCTATTTATAAGTCATTGCTGAAACTAATTCAGAATTGATCATTCCACTTGTCCATACCTCAAACTTCATTGTTACACTTATTAAAAAGAAAGAAAAGGAAATAATATGAAGAAGGAAATATAAAATGAAACAAAAAGTAGAAAAGAAGAAAGAGAAGAAGGAAGAAAAAGAGGGAGAGAAGGAAGGGGAGGAGGGAAAGAAGGAATGGAAGGAGGGAGGGAGTTGTTCCTAGACAGAAAGGGGAGATGGAGTTTTTCTTCCTGCACATCCACATACAGTGATCTGATCGCTAGCACTGATTTTCTTTTTTAAAGATGCATATGTATGTTTTACAGCAGTTCATTGACTGCAATAGTACTTTCTACCTAGTACATAGCTACATGGCTATGGGAGGGATTATACATAAATAGAGTTCAGACAATAAAGAACGTTACAAAAATAGACAAAAATATAAAAAAAAAAACAAATAAAAAGAATGATGGTACTGATAACATTGGGCACACAGATCCTATAATTAAGAGGGTACAGTGAAATACGAAACTTCTCGAAGACACAACTGAGACATTGTGTGTGGGGGCGGTATTTGTCCAGACACAAATGGCCTGGGGGGGCAATGGGCCTAAACTTGTCTAAACTGGACTAAACAACCTATATGAGCATGTGACATGCTTACATCCCACAAATGAGCCAAACTAGGTCTGCGAAGGGACCCCAGCAACAACTGCCATTTCACGAAATAAGAAACCTTAACTAGTCAGCAGCCAGCACAAAAGAGGACCCGGTGACAGTGCTGCTGCGTCCCCTTCCCCAGCCAAGTAGAGGGTAAGTAAGTCTTTCCCGATTCTGAAAAAAAGAAAAAAATGAGCTTGCTAACCCACAGCCTGTTTCCCCTGAGTCTGAGACCCTTTGACCTGGTGCCTGCTTGTCTCCCCCCTCAAGGGTTCTTTATTTCTGCCTGTTTCTGCCAAGGCTGCTGGTGATGTGAATAGCTGCTTGCAGTTTCACTTTGATCTGCTGGTCCTGCTGTGTTCCCCCTTCGCTCCCCTGGAGTCTATTAAGGCCCCCTCCCGTTATGGTACACCTGGTGAATAGTCACTTATATGTTGTTGGTGTCCTACTGGGTAAGTGCTGAGACCTTCTCCTCCTCCCCTGCTGTTGGTATTGGTTCATTTTTATCTGTGAATTGGGATGCATACTCTACCCGAACTTGTTCACCCTGGTGCTACCATATAATGTCTGGACCCTGCTCCAGGAGGAAAACCTCAGGCTGACCCTCCAAACATCAACCCTGTCCAGAGACACCCTGTAAGCATAAGACTGTGACCTAATGACACACAGAAGTTCCCGCACTAAGCATGAGACACAAGGGTTTGACACCCTCTGTATGTCTAGTTCTGATTTAGTCATGAGAAAGCTTCCCACCAGTATAAGGATTATCATGTTGGTGCCTTCCAATCTCATTGAATCAGCTAACAGTTCAGGCCAAAACTACTGACCTGGAAAAGTTTTGGACAAAGACAGCTGTGTTAGCGCCATGGATTACCCCCCAAAAACATTTGGGAGCCTGATCTCTGGATGCACATTTTGTTTCTGGCCAGGAAAAGAGTAGTCTCAGGAGTGACGGCTCAGTTATCTTTCATTCCTATATTGATGGTAGTAATCGCCAATTTGAAATCTTCCTCTGCAGAGGAGGTGGGCAAGGCCACTAAATAAGCATTGCCAGGAGCAATGCAATGCTGATGTATCTCTCATCACCTCGATGCCATCTGTCTGATATTTCCTCAGAACTAGATAATTAAGAGGAGGCTGATGAAAAAGTAAAAATCAAACAGAAGGAAAAGGAGGAAAGGAAGGCAAGGGAGCTTGAAAGGGAAAAAGATAGATAAAAGAGGAAAGTATAGGTGACCCGAGGTCTAAGTCTGTAACTCCCTCCACCTCTCCTGTGCTGGGATGCCCACACCTACCCTCAATACCCATGGAAAGATTTACCATGCTGTCTACCCCTTGAAGCAAATATCCCACCAACTCTTCAACCCATCTGAGACATGATGCCCCAGGGTCTAACCATGGATTTTCCAGGAAATGTAGACACTAATGCTGCCATTCAGCTATGGATACCTACTTCATTGGCCAATTTCTGCAAAGCTGCCAATGAATCTTGTCCCAACTCACTATACTTCGAACATTTGTTGCAACAATGGGCAATGCATTTACAAAACTATTATTATTGGTATCATCTAGTGAAGATTGTCTTGGAGCCTGCAGTCTTTTCTTTTCTTTTCTTCATTCTTCTTTCTTTTTGTTTCGAGCAAGAATACATTTTTTTTTACAGTTCAATAGGAAACAATTATTAGCTGAACAGATTCAACTGATGCCCTAGGATTGCATGAGGATTTGTGCTTTTTGTGTGTGTGTTTTTCATTTTTTATTTAATTTTTAAAAAAAGAGATCAATGTATCTATTTTCATTTTACACACTAATCCCAGTTCCACTCCCTCCTCTCCTCCCATTCTTCCCTAACACCCCATTGCTCAATCTAGATATAGTAGAGAGCAACCCCTCATTGCTCAATCTAGATATAGTAGAGAGGTCCTTGGTCCTTCCTCAAAGCAATGTGCCTTACCATCTCTGCGGTATTTCTTAACTGTTGTTCTGCCTATGATGACCAGGCCAAATCACAGGGACATTTTAATATACAATATAATAATCCTATAACTTATGACATACTCAAGGGCCGCAGGCACTATGTCAACCCTGATACTTGGGCCCAAATTGGACAGCAAGTTTATTTCCAAGAGGTCTCTGACCTAACCTTTAAGGCTTGCATTCTATGCGACTTCACTGCTTACATTCATAATCTAGTGCAGCAGCCAGGGGAGCTGTTTACATACATACTCAGGTTAACCAGGCAGTGGAATGGAGAGTGGATACAGGCCCCACCAGAGACATGCTAATCAAACAACTCACTTGGAAAGGGCTTATGGCTCCTACCTGTAATGTGGTGGCAGCTGTTCGCAATGAGGACATACATAAATGAATAATTGCCACCAGATTCTTGGACACTGACGATGGCCCTACAGCAGACCTTGGGACTTCTTTGGATGCCGTTCTTGCCGATCGTCAATGTAACTTGTCTGAAAAGGAAGCACCACTAGATAGAACATGTTCCTATGTACTCACTCATAAGTAGTTTTTAAATATAAAGCAAACAAGCCCACAAATCACAATTCCAGAGAACCTAGAAAACAATGAGGACCCTATAGAGACATACATAGATCTAATATACATGGCTAGTAGAAAAAGACAAGATTTCCTGAGTAAAATGGGAACATGGGGACTTTGGGAGAGGATTAGAGGAGAAGGGGGAGGCAGAGAGGGGAGCAGAGAAAAATATAAAGCTCAATAAAAATCAATAATAATAATAATAATGATGAAGAAGAAGAAGAAGAAGAAGAAGAAGAAGAAGAAGAAGAAGAAGAAGAAGAAGAAGAAGAAGAAGAAGAAGAAGAAGAAGAAGAAGAAGAAGAAGTTTCGGATGTGGCAATGTGGCAATCCAGGACACTTTGGGCCAAACCTAAAACCAGGATTTCACTGGGCCAAAGACTGGTGTTCTCAACCTGATGATGATGGAGCCCCTTTGAACACAGACAAGGTGCTTCTTAGCCTCGCCAGTAAGAGAAGAAACAAGCAATCCTAAGGTTTTTTGGACTTTGCCAATTTTTCCACACTTGCCAATGATACCATATTCCTGAATGGGCCACCTATCAAAGGGTCAGCAGATGCAGGTGTGCATACCACTATATTTATTTCCACTACCCACATTGGAAATTAAAACCAGGCCCACCGATTAGTGGCAGGGGGGTGGGCAACAGGACTCAAAAATGACCTCCCGTCCTGCACACTGAAAAGATTTGTATTGAAATAGAGGTACAAATTCAGGCTATTGTTGCCAATGTACCCATAACCTGTGGGGAAGGAATATCCTGGAGAACATTGGTATTGTCCTTAGAATAGATGGCCGTGCCTTCCTTGACAACATCATAGTCCATGAGAAGGAGGGAATGGTGGACCACAACCCTGCTGGTGACCCACACCCCCAATTGTAAGAGCCACTGTTCTCCCAAGATCCCTAGACATTCCATCCCCAAGTCCTATTGCTATTCAATGGCTCTTGGACCAAGACATCTGGATGGATCTGTGGCTTATTTAATGAGCGAATACTGTCCATATTAAAATCTTGGTGACTGAACAGCCCAAATTGGGTCGCATAGAATCACCCATTAGCAGACATAATACCCCTATCTTCATAATACTAAAAATGCCTGGAAATATCACCTGTTACAGGTCCTCAGGGCAATTAATGACGAAATGGAAATACGCGATCAATGCACATATGCTTCCCACACCATAGCACCACTTCGACCTTTCACCATATAATTATCTGGAAGACTGCTTCTTTCAAATCTCTTTTACCCTACAGGACAGGGACAGCTTTGCCTTTACAGTTTGGGAACCCAACACACGTAGACCAGCCCAGAGATATCAAAGCATTGACCTACCCCAAGGAATGAAAAATATTTCCTTGATATGTCAGCTTTATGTTGCCCAAACCTTAATAAATGTCCCAAAAAATGTTTTTCTAGTCCCTTACATGGATGACTTGCTGACTCACCTTAATAAAAAAATACTTGCAAAACGTGGCTGATCTGCTGCTCCGAGATTTAGCCTATCTAAAGATAATGGTGTTAACAGAAAAAGTTCAAAGGATGCCACCCTTCTCCATTTTAGGATTTTCTATTACTAAAGATATTCAGCCTCTTACCTTTAAATTTACAGAATAAATATTCTCACACTGAGTTACAACAATTATGTTTATGATTAATTGACTCAAACAATTCCTGCACATCCATGGACTAGAGATGTGACTCTTATTTTCTCTCCTCAAGGTTCCAATGTGCCCCTCCAAAAAGGTGACCCTTTTTCAGAAAGCAAAACTTTTTCTACAAAAAATACTTACTTTATTATTAACATCCAAGCTTCAGTGCCATAAACCAGGACAGTGTTTCATGGTACTGGTTCTTTGGATTCCAAAAGGATTCTTGGGCACATTATGATAGAAAGGCCCCTTGATGTAGGTTCATCCAGCCCATTCTGATATATAAAAAGTAGCCTCCAAGTTTGACCAGACCTTTCAATTCAGGCTCAAGATGTGAAAGCTTTCCCAGAGAACATATGCAAGAGAACCAGATAAATTAATATATCCCTTTCCCTTAAATAAAACCCAGGCATTGTGGGTATAATCAATAAGTAAGCACTTTCCAAAGAACAACATCCTAACTGAACCCCCTTCTCTCCTGATTGAGATTTCAATTTACCCCATACCATCATCTAGGCCCATTCCCTGTTTGATTCTGGCTATCTCAGACACAAACAAATACAAATATGGGGCATTAATAAAAAGACAGAATAAAAAAGATATAACACATTATACAGACCTTTACTGGGTCTTTACAACCAGAGGAATTAATTTAATATAATAATTGGCACCCTTAAAACTATTGGTTGAGTTGGGTGGTGGTGCATGCCTTTAATTCCAGCACTCTGGGGACAGAGTCAGGGAGTCAGGTGAATCCTGTGAGTTCAAGGCCAAGCTTGAAAGGCTGTTACCTAGAGAAACTCTTGTCTTGAAAAAAAAAAACGAAATGAAATTTTGGTTGAATGCCAAAATTAGCCTGTTATCATATTCTCTGACATCAATATACTGTACATGTAGCCTATTTTCTCACTTTCTTAAGAGTTAAAGATTCCTTAAACTCAATTTCCAGTACAATGTTATTATTACAACATGTGTTAAATCAAAGAAGTCATCCATGGTATTTGTCTCACATTGGGTTGTATATCAAATTATCAGAAACCTTGCCCAAGGGGAATGAAAAGACAGATGCTATAATAACGACAGTGTGTATTGACTTGTTAGAACAAGTTAGAATGTTGCCTCCACAATTTCACCTCTCTCCTCAAAAGCTACATAAGCTCCTTCCCAAATTAAATTACCAGTTTACCAATTCAAACATCTGCTCAGGTCTTGTGCAACTTGTTGCACCACTCAACCCTCTGTGTACTCTCCAGATGGTGGTGGTTAACCTCTATGGTGGCCTGCTGCCTAACATCATTTGGCAAATGGATGTCACTCACCATGTGCTTTTTGGTTACCGCAGATATGTATATGATGTAATTGATACTTGCTCTGGCTTTACCTATGCCCTTTAATTACCAGGGAAAAAGGCAGTTAATGCCTTAAAATCAGCAATATTAATAATGGGAGTACCATCTATCATAAAAACTGATAATGGTCCTACATACACATCACAGCAGTTTAATGACTTCATGGGTTCTTTGAAGATTATACACACTGCATGTAACTCCTACATTACCCAAGGTCAAGCCATTATTGAACATGCAAACCACACAATTAAGAAATGTTTGACCTGGGTAATCTATCCTAAAGCAAAACAGGCCACAAACTTCGACTTGGTGGAAGTACTCTTCCATATAAATTTCTCAATTTTGATGAGGCAGAGTTGAGCCTGGCATAAAAACATTGAAATTTTTGCCACAGTATGTACCCCTGCCTCTGGTGATATGAAGCGACTCCATCACTCTACAATTACAAGTCCTGGCCCCATTTCTGACTTGAGGGCAAGAATATGTATTTATCTTTCCACAGGGTGCCACCACACTAATATAGGTATCCTCAAGAGATGTTCGATCTGCCATGGACCAAACAGCTCCAAAAAAACAGGAAGAAGAGACCCAGGAGGTTAAAGTAGATAGTCTATTTCCTGCTCCTAATTTGTTCCATCCTAGTAGAGGATTTATGGGCCTTTTCCTGCTTCCCCCTGTTCTTTTACTCATAGCTGTTGAAGCCCCTGCATACTATGTTCTACTCTCTTCCAATGTAAGTCTGGGATTGCCCTTCATGGATCTAGTCACCACAACACAAAAACTGGTAGGCACCCAGTCCATGAATAGAAATCACTTCACTGTAATTTTTTCCACTAAACCCTGTAATTGTGTCTTTTAATTAAAAGACAACTATTGAGACAGTTCCATATGGACTTACTATTCAATCATAGTTTATAATGTATTCATTGCATTTGGTTTGTGTTTATTTTATGTGCATATGTTAGTGTGTTTGCGTGTACATGCATGTATATACGTGAAGAGCAGAAGACAACTCAATGGAATTGGTTCTCCCTTTCCACACCATATGGGTCCTGGTACTCTAACTCAGGTTGTTTGGCTTGGCAGCAAGTGCCTTTTGGCACTGAGGTTATTCATTAGCTTTCAGCCACCTTTTAAAAGAATCAATTGCTTACTAAATTCAAACATCAATAAATATCATGAGTTAAAAATGAGACACTAATGATATATAAAAGGTAATCATCCTACTAAGTTTTTCATTATTCACTATGGTGTTTCAGAACTGAGGTCATCCTTCTTGCAGAACAGTTTTCCTATATTCTATCTCTCCAACATCCTTCTATAAGGATTATATTTGAACGACTTAATGACTAATTTCTATTATAACATTTCCCCTTTTATTTCTTATCTAGGAGTCAGGACCCAATAATTGTCTTTTAATTAAAAGTAATATTTATTTTATGATTTGTGATAAGTTGATACAACAATAAAAAAGAAAATAAAATTAAATATTTAGAATCTTTAATTTTTTGTTGCTGTTGTTATTTTTTTGTTATTTTTTAATTTTTTAGTTTTACGTACCAAGCACAGTTTCCCCTTCCTCCTCTTTTCCTGTTCCCTCCACCCATCTCCTTTCTACCCCTCACCCATCCACTCCTCAGAACAGGTAAGGCCTTCCATGTGGAGTCAACAAAGTCTGGAATATCAATTTGAGACAGGAAAAAATTCCTGCATCAAGGCTGAGCAAGGCATCCCATCATAGGAAATAGGTTCTAAAAAGACAGTCCATGTGCCAGGGACAGATGTTGGTCCCACTGCTAGTGACCCAACAAACAGACCAAGCTACACAACTGTTACCCACATATAGAGTATCTAGGTCAGACCCATGCAGTCTTGGCAGCTTTCAATCTAGAATTCTTTAGCTCTCTCAAGCTTGGGTAAACTATTTCTGTGGGTTCCTCCATCATGATCTTGACCACCCTCCCCTTGCTCATGTAATCCCCCCTCCCTCTCTTCAATTGGAATCTTTGGAGCTACATTTGGTGCTTGGCTGTAGATCTCTGCATCTGCTTCCATCAGTTACTGGATAAGGTTCTATGATGACAATTACAAGGAATATTACTTGACAGTAAAAAATAATGACATCATAAAATTTGTAGACAAATGGATGGGACAAAAAAATTATCCTGAGTAAGATAATCTAAACCCAGAAAGACAAACATGGTGTGTGCTCACTCATAAGTGGATATTAGATGTAAAACAAAGGATAACCAGGCTACAATTCATAGACCCACAGAAGCTAGGAAACAAGGAGGACCCTCTGAGGGATGCATGGATCTTCTTGGAAGCAGAAACAGAGGAGATCTTCTGTGTAAACTGGGGTTGAGTAGAGTAGAGGAGATGGGGGAAGGGAACAAGAGGGATCAAAATGGTTGATTTGAGGGAGGGATTTGAGGGAGGGATTTGAGGGAGGTTGATTTGAGAGAGAGAGCAATGAAAAAGATAACTTGAGATAGGGGCCTATTATGAGGTTAGCAAGAAACTGCTTCCAGGGAAACTCCCAGAAATCTACCATAACCCCAGCTAAAACTCTTAGATATAGTGGAGAGGGTACCTGAACAGACTTTCTCCTGTAAACATATTGCTTTAAATTGATTTAAATTTAATATTCATTAAGAAAGAATTTAGGAATACATGGCTTTGCAGAAACCAGGAAATTACTCTTGAAGATACACTGACCTGCAGAAACAGCTTCGATGTGTTTGACAGATGACTATTGTTGGAAATCTTCCCAGAATACTCTGCTGACCTTAGTTACATAATTGAAATTGGGTATGAATTAATGCCTACTCTATCATAGAGTGCTTTGAAAATATGTAGATTTAAGGGTAAAATTGTGTTGGTGACCATTATTTATTCTATAACATACATAGGAATACATGTACACTAGGAAATAAATAACATTACTACTGAAATATGTAGATTACCCTAGGAAAGGGAAAACAGTTTAAGAAGTTTGCAGAATCTCATTCTGGAAGAATCAGAGTTACAACAGCTGTTAGATGTATCTGAAGTATTTAAGAGTGAAATGTGTTTATCCTACACAGAGAGTAACTGAGGGTCCTTAACTGTTCAGGCCCTCATTCTTTACTTCTTCCATTTATCTAGACACCTGCTAAATATGTCATAATAGGGGAAGCTACATAAGTCAGAAACAAATATCACAAGTAAAATTTTAGAGGGGGCCCCATTAGAATTATAGAAGAAAATAAATGAATCTAGAACAAGCTTATATCAAAATGTAAGGTTTCTTATTGAACCCTTCTTAAGAGTGGAGTACTGTTACACAGTATAGAGAAATTTGTAATTTAGCACCAGTCTATCATGTGCAATATAATTTGTAAGAAATATTGGCTTTGAAATCAAGCAGACCCTTTCAAAAAAATTTGATTTCTTTGACTAGTATTTTAACAATATTCTATGCCGAGAACTATTTGCATTTGTGAACACTTACTATAAGTACACTGATAGGGTCAGCAAGATGGATTGGTAAGTTAAAAGTTTCACTACATGAGTCTAACTATCTGAGTTCAATCCTTAGCACCTCCCTAAAAAGAGGAGACCCTTCTCTGACCTGAGTAGATCAGCCATGGTGCATATTTGCACACACTGACACTCTACCAATTATAATTTTAAAAACATAATGCTTACAATATGACACTTCAATGCTACCTTTAGATATAACTAACGAAGATAAACTCCAATTAATTATCTACTTTGAATATATATTCCTTAAAATAAGAAATAATTAATTCCGTTACAAGTTGAGAATGTAAATACAAAAACAGTAATGGGAATCAGGAGGTAACTAATTTACATATTGGCTTTCTTCTGCAAAAACCTCTAATAGGAAATAATGATACCAGTTTAATTTCTGGCTATAAAATACTTATACTTTACTGCCTTTAATATTATAATTTGTTTTGCAAAATATGGTTACTTGTGCTTTTATTCTATTTGCTATAATTGAGAAAAATTTATTATTTTATATGCCTATGTTAAAAGGATTGGAATATAAACTTTTAAAGTACAAATGTCAGCCTGTTCAAGCTGCTGTAAAAAAATGCCACATAGTGGGTAGCTTGTATACAACATTAGATTAGTGGGAGGCCCAGGACAGGGTATAAATACATCCAGTGCCTGCTGAGAATTTACTTTGTGCTTCAAAACCAAAATGATCTGGACATGTTTTTACAGGGGAAAAATGAACAAGACGTTTCAGGCCTGTATCATGAGGTCAAGAAGGTCACTGATGACTTCTCTATCATGAAATACCTAAAATTTACTAATTAAAACTGTACTATTTTGAATAAATTTCAACTGATATTATTTGGGGTTGTGGATGTGGAATAAACATACAGACTGTACTCATAGACATGTTTGTTTTTTGTGCTTAAATTTGTTTTAAAAAGTAAGTAAGTGTTTGTGGTCATGAATTTCAAAATAAATAATGACAGACATGTCATTTGAAATATATGAATGATATTCACCACTTAATTTAATAATGATGGTCTTTTTGAGTTGTGATATGATCCTTCAATGTTATATCTATAATATAAAATATGATGCCTGGATAATAAAAATGTGTAAAATCTTAAAAACAGTGATTATGTTATTTTGCTTTGAAATGGGGCTTACTTTTAATATACTTAGACATTGTTGAATTAATATTAGGATAATGAAAATATACCATAAATCATATGTGTCTGTAAAATAAAATAATATTTGTCAAGTGAGACAATATTTATTGTCTAAATATTTATTAAGGTATAAGTCACATGACATGATATTCATTGATGGGACACATAAGGTAAAGGACGAAGAAAGAAATGTCCTGAAGGTTGTCCTTTGATTACATGTGTGCTAAAGCATGCACACACATCACTCCTAAAATAAATAATAATGCAATATTTTATTAAATAATAAAATGACTTCAATAATCTAGGTCTGCAAAATTTTCTCTAGCAATAGAAATCATAATGAAAATAAATACAAACCCATACCAGTGTTCAGAGAATTTTACTGTCTTAATAAATGTTTTATTAGAAAAATTTTGATTTTATGCCAACCTTTATTAGATATAAAATTGCTCAAATTATTTGCCTTTGAAATTTCTTCATCTTCCTGCACAATTTTTCTTTTTAGTTTATTCTTAGAAATGTAAAAGTACTCAGTCTACTCTTATCAAATTCAGGGTATTCCTTTTTGATTGAGCTTATTAATCTTGAATAACAGGTTGCATAGCAATATGTATTTTAATTTAGTTTGCCCCAAGTAAATTGTTAAATTGTATATTAGAATATTTTCTTGTTTCATTTCTGTTGTATCATAAAATACTCTGACAAAAAGCCAAGTAGAGAAGAAAGTATTTATTTTACCTCACAAAGATCTTGAAGCTGCTAATCACATCACATGCACACTCCAATGCAGAGATAATCAAATTTAATCATGTTACTGCTTTCACAATGTTTATTCATACACATTCTTGACTCAAATTGAGGAAGTACATGGTATTAGCAACTTTTCTGCTGGCACCATAGCAGTTAGCATTATCAAGTTAATCACCCACAGAGATCCTCGTGGGTCAAAGTAATCTTTGAATATCCATCACTGAGACTCTTTTCTCCTATGGTTCTAATTATATCAGGTTAACAAAAATCAGATGTGCCATGCCTATTAATATTTTAAAATTGCTCATGTGCTATTATCATAAAAAAATGTATGGTACATGATATTCAATTGTATCAGATTCATGTAGGTATGACATAGGAATGCGTGACTAGTGGTGTAAAATTTAGATTCACATTAGTTTAAAAATATTAGTGAAAAATCAAATCCATAAAGATTTCACACTTAAAATTTTGAATAGTAGTACAAGGTTTCTATCCATACTATAATTTTGAGAAAAATAATTGTAAAAAATTATGGTCCACATGAATACTGTATATTACAAACATGAAGTTCACAAATCATTTCATAAGATACCTGCACAATGTTTCAGACTTCTAGTATCTGACAGTAATAAATCCAAAAGACATGCCAGGTGTGCAGGGGAATACAATACTGCAACAAAAAAATTCAGAAAGATATTCAAATCATTTGATATATTAGAAAATCCAGGTTTTAAAAAGTATGTGCACATTTAACTATGATTTTTTTTAAAAAATAATAAACATTAATTCTAAATGAAATACACGAATCATAATCTGATTTATTCTTTTTTGCAGCACTGAATGAAAAATCAAATTCCGTTATAAATCTAGATCAAAAAATGGAGACAAACTCAAGATCTATAATGAAGACCACATGATTTAATGGAAATAAAAGTAACTGAGTGTCACATCACTTATTCATCAATGGAACTCTATGTATGTACCCAGTTATCTTTTGTGTTTAGCAATTAAGCTAATAGTACTGGGATGACTGCTGTCTTTTATAGGTACAGTACAAAAACATATACATACATACAGAGAGAGAGAGAGAGAGAGAGAGAGAGAGAGAGAGAGAGAGAGAGAGAGACTGAGATATAGACAGACAGAGAATAAGAGAGACAGACACAGAGATGCAGAGACAGAAAGAAAAACAAAGAGAGAAAGGTATGGAAACACAGACACAGAGAGAGACAAAGAGAGAGGGAACAAAAATACAAGCATCCTTGAACACTTGCATTCTTCTTCAAAGGCAGGCATAGAATTCGGGTTGTAATAGAGTAAAAGAAAATAAAGCAAACAACTAATAAAAAGAAAAAAAAGCAGAACTCTGTGATTTCAGAGTGAGTATTGAGGATTTCATTAGCTGTGTCCAGAGTGGGCCTCTTGGGTTCTATAACTACATACCTTAATAAGGAGAAAGTTCTTCCACCAATTTTTACACCATATCTTCTGAAGCATCATGTATATTTTCAGTTTTTGGCATCATGCTGAACTTCTCAGGTTTTATAGTGTGATTAAATTTCCATTCCAAAACATCTCGTGCTTCCTTTGGCAAAGTATGCCTGCTGTCTCTATAAAATGTGTGCTACCAACCCCTATCAAGTCTAATTTAAATAAGGTTACTGAAAACCCATCACAATATTGTATTAGAAAGTATCACTGTATTGGTATTCATATATCACAAAAGGTGGTATCCACTCTCAACAGCAGGTACAAATCATGTCATTGTACCACTAGAAACTGGCATAGTTGCTTTAAATACCAAATACGTGTGAAACAGCTCTCTGCTAATGACATTCTTTATCTCTTTTCTTTCTCCCCAGAACACCTTATATTTATTTGTGTTTCATGTAGTATAAATTATAGAAAACTTTTCAACATACAAGAAAACAGAATTTAAATGCATTGTATTGTCTGGCATCACATTTCTAGTATATATTGTCTGCAGGAATGCACTCTTTCAGGTTCCGTCAGTGAAGAATGTCTCCCTGTGTGGTATAGTTTCTAAGGAGGAACTACTTTGCTAGCTCTGTCTTTCCCCTTTCCCACGTCCAGAACTTTTTAGACTAGGACATTCAGCTTGGCATACTTCACTCTCGGTTTCTGTTGTATTCTTCTCCTTTGAAGAATTTATGAGCTTACACTGGTAATAGATGACTAATCCAAATTAATTTTATTTTAATAATTGCTGATCAGAAAGTGTATTGCCATCTATAGGCAGCTGTTATCTTCCTTGTGATATGACATATAGGCAGGATTTAAGTATTAAAAAATACAAAATATGGGGTAAGGAAAGAATAGTGTTCTTCCTATTATAGTGAATAAACTATAACATTTCTTTTACTAGGACTCAAGACATGTCTCCACAGTTAAAAGTACTCTTTGTTCTTCTGGCAAATCTAGTTTGGTTCCCAGAACCCATGTATCACAATTCCACAGGCAAATTCCACCTAAGGGGGATCAGACATCTTTAAGTGTCCTCAACCTACATGGCACATGAACATATTCAGACACACATATATGCACAAAAATAACAATTTCAAAGTAAAATATTTTATATAAAATCATTATTAATGATTAGACAAGAAATATAAATAATCCCTGAGACCTGAAAATGCACAATATGTAGAGCGTGAGAGACTTTATAATACATGGTCCTAATTAGGACATCTTCATCGACCTCTCCACTGAAGGTTTAGGAAAGTATTTAGAAGAGCATATGGAAAGAATATAAGAGCCAGAGTCAACAGACATCTCCAAGTAAACAGTGCTTTTCAGGTATCACAAGACTGAGGCACATATGAATGCATAGACTGTGGCAGCATGCACAGTTCATGCACAGATTCAAGAAAGACAGGTCATAGTACTGAGAGGAGAATGGGGACATTGGGGTTTATTTATTTATGAGACACAGATAACAAAGTTGTGTGGGAAGAGATGAAAAAATTGGGAAGTTCTGAGGGTTAAATTGGAGGGGTTGCAGGGAAGGAAATGTACATGATAATAGCATATGGAAAAGATTTTTATTACAGGTTTGGGAAGAGTGAATGTAAAATAAATACTCTATTGTTTATCATCACTTTCATTTGGTATAAGAACTAAAAGTTACAAAATTGTCTTGGACATTGGAAGAATACTTGTTTCCAGTTATGCAATCCCTGTCATTGTTTATTTCTTTTTTTAAAGTCTTCCTTGGTAAAAGATTAGTCTGGAAGCAGGTTAGCCCTGAAGTCTTAGTAATTCTCCTGTTGCAGTCTCCTACAGGCTGACATTAGTGTAATCTATTGTGTCTGGCCCTTCTTTTCCTAAAGAATCAGAATTACATAACATTCCAAATTATATGAATAAATTTTCAATATTTAATTAAAATTATGTAATGTGGAATTATGTACAGTGATCAAAACACTATAATTCTCACAAGATAGTATTTATTTCTCCTATGTCCAATAAATTCCACATGTCTTTGTTAATTTTTTCTCTAAGTTTCCTAAGATTATCTCCTTTTTCAGATTCTGAAATAAGTACATATTTAAACATATACACATAAATTTTAAAATGTGCTTCTTCAGTTTAGCCACAGTGCTATATATTGTACAGATACATACTAATATGATTTATATTTATTTTTTCAGAATAAATTATAAAAAATCACTTTAAAGATGGAAGTTTCATAACTTCCATAAAATTGGGATGCTATATAAATTTTCCACAAACACAAAATCACAGTTCCCTTTGGACAGTTTCTATTACTATCACCTAATTTATAATGCATCAGTTATAAACCTTACCTTCTCACCCTCTGATCTTAGAGAGGAATGAGTGGAAATTCATAACCTCAATTCTTATAGAGCTCTTCCGTCCTGAGGAACCAATCTTAAGGCTTCAGTAGGGGAAATGTTTATCACCAAGTAAACCACCTCTTCAACCCGCCTGTTAGAGAGATTTGCGGCAACGTTTATTGAATTCCTGAGGGTTTTATTTCTCAAGCTATTACTCTGAAAATACAGGCAAGGAAAGGGCAGAGCCTATAAGACTTAATGTGCCTATGCATGTAAGTGTTTACTAAAGCTAGGAATGATGTGCTATGCCAGTATGATGCTGTCTGGTAGCTTATGTTTCCTTTCTCCTCAATGGCCTCTAGTGGTTCAAAATGACTTGAATACCACTTATTGATCTTGCACAAGTAAACTCATACTTTTGAAAGTTTTTATTAAAGTCATGTAATATAGAATCATTAACATAATAGGTATGAGACACTAAATAAACTCATGTATTCAAATTTATTTTAGGCTAGCTAATCTGATGGGTGTTCCTGCTGCTACACTTTCAGCATACTTACTGCCATCAAGGTAATTTGTATGTGATTTATTTTTTGTTCTTCCTTCTGATTTGATGAGATACATCTGAACATCATCAAGCTAACTCAGAAACAAGTAATCAAATGTGCTTTTTAGCATTCTTTTCTGTGATAATCTCCAAATATACCACGAAGAATTGTGGAAAATTGGTGTAGGAGGTCTATGTGTTGCTTTCATTGGTTAAATAAAGAAACTGCCTTGGCCTTTTAATAGGGCAGCAGCTTAGGTAGGCAGAGTAGACCGAACTGAATGCTGGAAAGAAGGGCAGAGGGGCAAGACGCCATGGTTCTCCTGCCCAAGACGAACACTGGTTAGACTCGTGCCAGTAAGCCACAGTCAAGTGGCTTTACACATTAATGGAGATGGGTTAAACTAATATGTGAGAGTTAGCTAATAAGAGGCTAGAGATAATGGGCCAGACAGTAATTTAATTAATATAGTTTCGGTGTGATTATTTTGGGTGTAAGCTAGCTGGGTGGGAGGAAAAGCAGGTCCGCTCCTCATACAACAGAAAATCTAGAGGTAAGAAAATAATCTTACTTCAGATTAGTTCCTACTTTTGACATACTATAGATGACTAGTCTAGTGAATTAGTCTATTGAATTAGTCTAGTGGAATGAAACAATTGGCTAATTATTATATCAGAAAGAGATCAAGTAATTTATTAAAAGCAAGTAAACAGACTTCTATTACACCTAGTTTACCTTTATATTATCACTAGGTTCTCCAGCAAACAGTTCTGTAGCCAAAAGGAAAAAAAAGAGAAAAAAGCCAGGCATTAGATAATATGCCTGTTATTAACCACTTATACCAAAGAGAAGAGAGGATTTGACTCAGTGAGCGAATTTTAATACAAAAATTGATTGTCAACCCTGTACCATGAGAGCAATACTTACTGTGACATATTATGACATGGAACCTAATAAGGCAAAATGGTCAGGACCTCCTTTTTATGTCTTAATGAAATAGCTCACACAAAGTATAAAACCTCCAGAATTAGAACAAATGATGAATATAGGATGAAGTTTCTAGCAAACATAGTATAACAAAAACTTGTTTTTGGATAGAATTGAACGAACAAAGAGGTCTCTTGGAAAAGCCTCATTTGATTTGTTTTGCTTAAGTTTTTATTATTCAAGAATAAAAGGTTGAAGGAGTTTTTCAGCATAGGCCACAGGTTACCAAATGTTGCAGTATTAGCAATGTTTTATATCTTATTACTGTTGCTAATACTATGAGAAATTTACAGGTGTCAATATGGAAGTGTTGATAATGATTTAGCCATGATTTTTCTCTAAAGTCTTTAGTCCTGCATATATCATCAAATACTATATGTAGTTAGTCTAATGTACGTAACATCAGTGAAAGTTAGAAGTGCAAAAGTTATATTTGATTAATAGCATGCTATTTTGTTCTTCATTAAAATATTTTTGTCATTAACCTACAGAAATACCTTAGTAAAGCGTAAAAATGTTTCATTTAATTCAACAAAAATCTTATTTAGCAGCTTTCCCCCATTGAATAGTAAAATATAAGATAGAAAACAAAAGTTCTATTAGAAGACCTACCAAAATATAATTTGTGTGGCTTATATGAAATTGTCTGACCAATGTAAGATTTAATTTTTTCGTATACTAAGTATTTGATTACATTAGAAACATTAGATATTATTGCAAGAAAGGCAGTTTGTAATGACAGAAGTTAGTTCCTGCCTGTTCAGACTTAAATTTCCCTCACTCTTCTCTTCCCTGTGCCCTCTCTCCCCACCTCCTCTCTATCCCAAATCCACTCCCTTTCTGTTTACCAGAAAATTTCAGAACTCTCATGGATATCAACTCAACTTTCATGCCAAATTGTAGTAAGATGACACATCTCCCATCATATTAATGCTAGACCAGGCCACCCAGTAGGACGGAAAGGGTTCCAAAAGCAGGAAAAAAAAGAGTCAGAGGCCGTACCTGCTCCCATTGTTAGCAGTCCCATTTAGTAAGGAGGGACTCGTTTGTTCCAGGCACCCAGCAGCTCAGTCCCCAAAATTATCACACAGAAACTGTATTAATTGATAGGCGGTGGTGGTGCACGCCTTTAATCCCAGCACTCGGGAGCCAGAGGCAGGCGGATCTCTGTGAGTTCAAGACCAGCCTGGTCTACAGAGCTAGTTCCAGGACAGGCTCCAAAGCCACAGAGAAACCCTGTCTCGAAAAACCAAAGGGAGGGAAAAAAAAAGAAAGAAAGAAACTGTATTAATTAACTCACTGCTTGTCTCTAGCTTCTTATTCGCTAGCTCTTAAATCTTAATTTCACCCATTTCTATTAATCCGTGTATTGCCATGAGGCTGTGGCTTACCAGGAAAGGTCCTGTCATCTATCTCTGGAGGGGCTACAAGGCTTTCTCTCTCACTCCACCTCCTTCCTTCAAACATTCCATTCAGTTTTCTCTGCCTACCTCTATTCTTAGGCCAAGCCAATGTTCTATATTAGTTAACCAATCATATTCACAGCATACAAAAGAGAATCCCACATCAGTCCCACAAAAAGACAAAGCTATACAACCATAACATCTGTGAACAGGGAATATTTCCTCAAGAATCCTCAGAATGAATCCTCGAACTAAATCATTAGACTGAATGTTCCAAGCTCCTGTCTCCTCCCACCTTATATTGCTCTCTGTGCCCAGCCATATCCCTTCCTGTTTCCACCGCCCTAGTGTTGATTTTAAAGCACGTGACACCTAAATACTGGGATTAAAGGTGTGAGCCCCTACCACCTAGCTCTGTTTATCTTTGAGACTGGCTCAGTCTTCTGGAGGCCAGAGTAGCCTTGAACTCACAAAGACCCAGCTGACTCTGCCTTCCAAGTGCTGGGGTAAAAGGTGTGTGCCACCATTGTCTGGCTTCTGTGGCTATCTAGTGGCTATCTCCACATTCTGATCTTCAGAAAAGCTTTGCTTGTTTAAATACAAATGAAATGTCAACATGGGATTAGTATGAAATGAAAGAATTGTACTTTCCTGTATCCACAAGGCATGTTGAAAATGTCATATCCAAACTTGTATGTTAGCACAGTAACAGATAGCATACTGTCTAAGATCACAACAATGATTTTTGTTAGTGCACTGGGCATACCAAGCCAAACTAGGAGCAATGTGATTCTGTATTTAAATATAGAGAAGAGTTTGGGAGTTTTCACTTATTTACATAGTTTATTTATGTAGATATGTGTGTGTGTTCATGTTCATGTATATGTGTGCAGCATTTTTTGTTGTGTATATGTGTATTTAAATCAAATCAAATCATGCTGTCAAATTTTAATTTGTGCCTAGTAATATAGTTCTGGGAAATGGAAAATAACTTTGATATGTAGTTTTTATTGATTTCCATGCCATACATGTCACCGCAATGAGAGTAACATGATGTTACCAAAAATAAACTTGAGAAGACATGAGTAGGATTGCTTCTAAAATCTCTGAATATCTGATTTCACGAACTAGGGCGCTTGGCAGTTTGTAAATTTACCTCAGGCAGTAGCTATACCAATCACAATGAAGAGACAATTTTTCCATTTTATTAGAGTTTAGAGCACTCTCTCCAAAATCCCAGAATACATTTCAAAGATGTCTTCATTGAAGACGTAGATAATACATTACAAAATTAGCTGTGACCCAAGAGACATATTGGATACCTCAGTCATATTTACTAGTTGTAAATGTATGGAACAGTGAATTATTTATTTATAGCTAAAATCTGAAAACTATTATTGGATCAAAGCTTTTGTATCTTCAAGGCTTTATAATTTTTAAACAATTTAATTTTATTGTTCATATAAATATAGTTGCATATAAGTGTATATAAAAATAGGACTAGTTATTATGAAAGTATAAAATATATATTTTATTATATTTTAGCTCACTATGATTTCTACTCTGCACAAAATATAATGTTTTCTTATTTTATTTTTAGATATGTATAATATGAATACCACATAAAAGGTGGGGAAAATTTTTACTGATACTGATAATTTCCATGTTCATACTTAGAGGCATGGTAAATGATATACATGAATTAGGAGTGGGTTATAATTTGGATAAGAAAAACCAACTAATACAAATATATTAATAATTCACAATCACAAGAAAATGATGCATAGAACACTTCAGATGGTGCTTTTTGAAAATTCTAAAATTGTTCTAAGTATCTAGAAACATGACTGATCCTTACATAGCATCCATCAGCAAAGACTTATTTATTGTGATGAATTTATCATAAATTAATATGACACAGTTTGTTTTATTGTCTGTGTAAAATTATAGAGTGCCCATTTAGTAGTCTAAGTCACATTGTCATTAATCACATTTGAGAAGTTTAAAAAACATTAAAACATAATTGTCAATAAAAATGTCATCATAGGTTTATATTCCATAGTAAGTGGAACACACACACAGATATTCAAATATCTTATATGAAATTATGATACTTGGTTTGACATTCCTCGCCATAGGAGCTATGAACTTATAAAATCCACTACCAGGTTTAAGAATTATTCAATCAATCAACAGTTCGGGGCAGCCGAAGTAACTCCATAAGCTATTGTGATTGCACATGGGAGATTCTCAGAATCTGAAAGTCTTTTGCTATTGCTAAAAACGTCATATACTTTGGGCACAGGGAACAGAAGAACAAAGCTGGATCCAACTTGAAAGAAGCCTTCCTTTTATCTACCATTCAGAATTCTATAAATTACTATGTCAACTAACAAAGGAAAGAGGGAAGTGTTCAATATTCTGCTACAGCTTTAGTGACAATGAGCTATTACAATAAATAGCATGGTATTAAGTGTTCTATAGTAGTACTCATAACTTGGTTGTAACCTGCAATTTTCTAATGGAGTTAAGGGTTTCTCATTAGGAAATCATGTATGGTGCTACAAACCCAGCTAATTACATATGCAATGCAGTCGTGAGTCTTAGAAGAGAACACCACACTTCCTAATTATTTTCTAAAACTATTACTGAAATCTTTCAATAAATATATCTCTCACCCATTATTAAACAAGATTTAATTTATAGCAAATAGCAACCATTACACAAAACTACAACAGGTTATAATTCAAAGATCAATGGACTAGGTGAAACCCATCTTCATTGTATCTACTAAACAAATACTGCATCCAAGACTCAGGAAACATCATGGAAGGAAAAGGTACCCCAAACATTATAAGAGCAAATATGTTGTGAGATTGTGATTCCTAGGAATGAAATGGGAGCTTTTCACTCATGATACCTCAACAACATCATTGCCTACACAATACCTGAGCAATGATATAATGTGGAATTCCTCTCTGTATGCTGCGAATATTTTATTACCATTGGTAAACAAAGAAGCCTGCCTTGGCCTATGGCAGGGAAGAATATAGCTAAGAGGGAAAACTAAGCTGAATGCAAGGAGAAAGAAGGCAGAATCAGGCAGATGCCATGTAGCCACCCAAGAAGCAAGACATGAAATAACAAAGCACAAGTCTTGTGGTAAAGTATAAAATAATAGAAATGTATTAATTTAAGAAGTAAAAACTAGCTAGGATACTATTCCCGAGCCATTGATCAAAGAGTGTAGTAAGTAATATAATTTTTATGTGGTTATTTGGGTCTGTGTGACCAAGAAATGAGAGCACAGTCCCCATTTACAATGGTAGTACTAACATACATGATAATGTAGAAGAGGGAACTCTTGGCAGAATCTACCCTAGACAAAGAACGACAGGAAACTAATGACAGATGAAAGAGTAATTAGCCACTCACAGGGATGACTTCCGTAACTAATTATCCAATACAATGTGGTCAGCCCTTAAATCTCATACACAGAAGCAGTCAGTGAGTTCAAAAATGCGTATTTACATAGTTATACATTTACATGTCAACTTTAATATTAAAGAGGTTATCAATTTTGGAAGGATGGCGGGAGGGACAGGAGAGGGTTTGGAGGGAAGAAACATGTGACGAGTTGTAGGAATGGTAGATAGAAAGGGTTGGGAGAAATTTCAAAAAGTTGAAGAAAAAGAATTGTTACTTTCATTTCTCCATTATTACTGTCTTGAGAAATTATCGATGTGATCTGCCTGTGTTAGGGTGTGAGCTATGAATTGGGTTCTTATGATAGAGAGAACCGACAAGAGTGGGGGTGACTGCAGTCAGGACTAGAATTTTTTGGCCTCAGCTGTTAGTTATGCCCTTGTGGGCTATGGGCAAAGAACAGAGCTTGCATTTGATAACAACCTCCTCCAGATTTTAAAAACTGTAATACTTTTACAAAAAAATATGCCAAAGTAAATAGTATTGGATCTATGAGTATACAGGCATCTCCTAAGTAATGCAGAAGCCATCATACAGTATGGAAAGTCTGAACTTTAGCAAAGCAGTGACTCAATATTTAAAAAATTAACTAAAATATTCAAAAAACAAAATAATTTAAAAAATAAAATTATTTCAAAGCCCAAATTTTCATTTTCAAAATACATTGAAGCTGAGAATGATGAAACATAATTCCAAAGCCCGAGAACATTGCCAAATTTACGTCAAACAAAAGAAAATGAAAATATTATTTGTTACATTCAAGTATGGAATTTCTTTGTTAATTATAATCTAGTAAATGTCAGAGAATTCTTGGTGGTAATTTCCAGACAGTAGTCACTTTAAAACAGCCATAATCTGTGGGGCAGTGGAGGTGTACCAACTTTACTTTCAGCACTTGGGAGGCAGAGGCAAGAAGATCACTATGAGTTCAAGGCCAAACTGGTCTACAAAGGCTAGTTCCAGGACAGCTCCGGCTTTTACACAAAGAAACCCTGTCTCAAAAAAAAAAGTCATAAACTGTACTGTACTTGCTGCTTCTTATTAGTTTTTCTGGAGAAATATAAATGTTTTGGGAGAAGTCACTGAAATCTTGTACATATAATGAACTTTATAGAACACTGCAATGTATATTTAGACAAGAAAAATATACTATTTTTTTTAGGTTCAAGTCAAAAGACAGTGAAAACCTATTATGTATTTTACTTCACATAGTTCCCAGTGGTGGAAAATCCTCTCATGTTTCTCAAGTTTTGCTTTGTAATTAAAGCCCACACAAACCGAAAATGAAAACCAAAGCTGCGGAATGAAAGTGCTCATATATATGAGTTTGTATAAGTATTTGTGTTTCTGTTATATGTGGTTGCTTGGATTACTATTTTAGTGTGAAGTCACAATAAGTGTCTGCCTAAGGCAGAGTACAAACATTACAATTCGATTTTCAGTAGTAAATAGTCTGTTGTTTAAAAATATATGATGCTATTTCTAAAACTATGGACTGTTTAGGAAATGAGAATCAAATGAAACAAACAAACCATTATAACTATGGGCTTTCATAACTCTGATAATAAATCACTCTTTTATTTGTATTATGTGTCTCAATTTCTTTTTATTTTCACATTGCCTTCATCCGTCTGCATTTACATGCATTAAGGAAGAAATTGAATGGAAATGCTCCGTGCATATATATTACAATTGCTTCTAATCATTTAGCTTTCTTTATGCTTTTCTTATGCTCAAACATCTACTTGAAATGTTCTAAGTGTCATCATTTGTTAATAATATCTTTGTCATATTAATGACTCTATATTCTTATTTGTCCAACAGGTCATTTCAAGTTATTAACAGGGTTGCTCACCTTCCATGAACAAGAAAATTGAACCAATATTGATTCAATTCAGTGGGCATGTTTATTGTTTTAAATGATTTCATTATATTCTTTATTACTTTTTTATATTTTGCCAAATTTTTATGTTACCTCTCTCATTTGCATTTGTATACATAACCAGACCTTCTGTCCCTATGTAGTGCTCATTTAAGCTAGAAAATTGCTCTCATCTTTACATCAACAATTTATGCTATGAAAGGGATATACTTTATGAAACTTATTTGTTTTTTGTTTTCCAAATCAAAGAAATATTTATGGATTTTCACTTCATTTAGAAGCTGGGCTTGGAATTTAAAAGGGAAAAAGCCTATATAAAGAAGACTGAAATATTCTTCTTTAATAACAATATAAAATATAACAAAAACAAGCACACACCAAATAGGAAAAGTCAGACAAACAGAAGAAAAAGAGCCCAAAAGAACTCACAAGAATCAGTTAGCCACTCATTCATAAAATTAAGAATACATAAAATCAATCAATTAACTAGAAACAATAATCTAGACACAGAGGACCTGGTATGGACCCATGCATTCTCTGTGAATGTTGTCTCAGTTTGTGAGTTCATATGAGCTTTGCTTATTTTGATTTAGAGGGACTTGTTTTCTTGATGTCCTCCATTCCCTTTGACTCTTACACTCTTTCTGACTCCACTTCTGTGATCCCCTGGCCCCTGAGGGTAGGGATTTGATGGAGACATACTACTGAGGACATAGTGTTATGTTTCTTGACTCCTGTGTATGCCATTTTTCCTGCTTGAATGCACAAACCATAAACTTTTTTTTTTTTGGTTGTTGTTTCTACAGAATAACTTCAGTATTAACTTAGAACCTAGTCTACAAAAAAAAAAAAAAAAAAAAAGAATTCTGCTTGTTGACAAGATGCCTTAACATATACAAATATATGTTGCCATATCTGACTAGGTGATTTTGATATCTGGAACCCACATTTTATAAAGAGAGAACTGACAGCCAGAAATTGTTCACTGAATTCACTATGTGTGCCATGGCCTGCGTAAAGTCACACAGTCATGCATAAAAATGTAATTCAATAAACAAATACAATTTTATCTTTTAAATATATACTAATTTATTGTTTTTCTTTATTCTATAATATTTTCTTTATTTTATAAAGTTCACCTATGTACTGTTACAGCCTTACCACAGCCTCTCCTTACTCCACTCTTCCCATGCTCCTACCTCTCCTTTCCCCCAGATCCACTCCTACTTTTCCCTTCATAAAAGAATGGGTCTTCCGGGAATATCAACCAAGGACTGAATGATCTGATGCAATGAGAGTAGGCACAAACCTTCATAAACACTGGATAGTGCAGCCCAGTAGGAGGAAAAGGGTCCCAAGAGCAGGCAAAAGTGTCAGATGTACCCCCATCCCAGTGCTAGGAGACTCACAAGAACCTCAAGTTAATTAACCATGATATAAACTTAAAGGAATGTGGGCACACACATGCATGCTCCTTGGTTGCTGTTTTAGTCTCTGAGGCCCTATGATCTCTGTTTAGCTCTTTCTTTCTTTCTTTCTTTCTTTCTTTCTTTCTTTCTTTCTTTCTTTCTTTTTTCTTTTGAGACAGGGTTTCTCTGTAGCTTTTGGAGCCTATTCTGGAACTAGCTCTTGTAGACCAGGCTGGCTAAAAACTCACAGAGAGAGTTTCTGCCTCCTGAATTCTGGGATTAAAGGTGTGCACCACCACCGCCCGTCTTGTTTAGCTGTTTCTGTAGGCTGTGTTCTAAAAAGAGAATTGTATGACTTCCTAAATATACAGATAGATTATGATTGCTGAACTCAAATAATTTTAAACTTAATAAAGAATAATTTATCATTCCTTCATAATATGCTAAAGCAAATAATTGAAAATGTAAATAATCACATCAGTTATGTCATTTGTGTAATTAAAGAAAGAAGTAAATGACTGTTTATGTGTGCATATAAGAAAGTATTACATAAAATATACTGATATGTGTCAAAGTATTTTGTTTGTAACATTAGGAACTAATGTATACATAACCAATTGCATCCTTGTATAGAAAATTCAAAGAACTCAGACAGAATATGATGAGGTAGACAAAAGCAAAAGAAATTATAAAGATGAGTAAGTCATTTGTTCATCTTACCACTAAAGGAAATTGCTTGCTATTTTGCTATAGAAATATTTGTACTATATTTTATATTTATAGACAAAATCACAGTGATCTTATTTCATCACAATCTATTGTGGTCACAGAATTGACTTCTGAAATATTGTTCTTAAAATTCAAAAGGAGAAAAATTTCTACATCTGATTTTAAAATCTAGTTCAGTTCTTAAATGTTAAGAATGGCATCTCTCCATCTTAATTTAACTCCATAGTTAAATGAAAAAAGACTACTATAATTTTATTACTATAAAATGTTATTGAATCATGTTACATATGAAAAATCATGCTTGAAAGCAAAATATTTATTTTAGAAACATGGATAGACTAAAATTTTTATATGATAAAATATTAATTCTTTTCACATTAAAATATAGTGGTTTTCATCATTTTAAATTGTAATGTTACTGCTTTAATTTTATTACATTTTGTTTAGTACTAGACAACACACCAATTTACTTCTATTCAGAAGACGTTATGGGATAAATAATATTCAGAAAGCTTTTTGCCCATAACATTATAAATAAATTCATTCAAGAGTGGAAGCTAGTGATTGATTCAGAAACTCAATTTTAACACACTTTCTTTTGAGGTATATTATAATATAGATTTAGCCATAGAAAATAAATTACCTCCTAAAGGCATATTGCTGTTTAGATGCTAAAAATTAAATCTGGTATTGCATTTATGTTTCATGGGTTATTATTCTAACATTTTGAATGAGAGAACTGAGGCAGAAGTCTGTGATATGTTTTGCCTGAAGGTCCAATGAAATTCAGCAAAGTATTCCTGCATGCTTTATATATGAAAACCATTTTGGTAGTTTTGCTTATTAAAACAAAAACATTAAATTATCAACCTTTCAAAAGATGAGTTGTAAAATTGAAAAGTGAACAATTTTTCAGTGTATATAGATATGGTAATATTTCTATATTTGTAAAGTAGCAAAAGAACACTATAACAAGAAAACATATCTAAAATTAAATTATTGCAATAGTTTTTCTGTTTTGATAACGTGTGATCTAACAGCCTGGTGTTGACCTTTACTCATTAGAAAACTTATATTTAAAATCACAAACCAATAATAGTTTATTAGCTTGTTCCATAGTTGAAACATAAATCTTTTTATATTTTAGCATTCAAGTATATATGCATACAAATTTTACCAGTGGCATTCCATGCCATTCTCTTTTTAAATAGTGTAGAAAATAGAAATAACTCTTCATATTCTTAAAATTGAAGCATACTGAAAATTTAAAGCCATTGGAATATTTTCTAATTTGTACTATATAATTTATTTGTACATATCCATTTTACATTGAATCACAATAAGAGAACATTCATTAAATATTAAAATATCAAAAAAATTAAAATATCTGATGTTTAGTTTTTAAATATTAAATACTATTTAATTAATTGAATACTTTAGTATCAAACTAGTATTACCAGTTTATTCTTATTCTTGATTATATATAATTTCTTTCAGTGCATGTCAAATATTTAGGAAATTTGTATCTAATTTGAAAAGAGTGAAATAAGGTAAGTTAGAATTAATTTATATCTTGTTTGACATAATAGTACACTGTTTACTACAAATATATAACCTATGATAATTTCTCCAATATAAAAATTTACCCCAAATCATATTCTGCTTCAGATCAATTAATTTGAATATGGCCAATCATATTTTTCAATCAATAGCCAAACAAATTTAATATAACTGTTTATATACAGGCACCAAATGTATTTTCGAGCCCTGGTGTTAAATTTTTAAATGCATGGAGCCAAACATCTCTTTTATATACTACTATTATGTTCTTGAGTTCATCAGAAATATATTAAAGTCTTCCCCTAATAGGTCCCTAACTTCTTCTTACAGCATAAGAAATTGTCTACTAAAATATAATCATCTTGTGTTTTCATCTTAAGATTTCTCAAAATATTTCCATATGTTATTTGTTATAATTAAAATCCTTACACATAAAACATGCTATACTTTGACTGATGTCAGTTTATTATCACATCACACTCTTTCTCAATATCAACATACAAGAATTGCATTAGTTTTTCCAATGCTAATTACAATCTGTATTGTTCTTCATATTTTTGTAAGCACTGAAAGCTACTGAACAAATTTGTTATTGTCAGCGTACATGTTAATTTTTATGCCCTTCCAATTAAAGATATTTCACATGTGAAAACATGCAGCAGTGTATTTTCCACTTACAATTTTAAAAGAGCAACATGCAAATGGAATCATGTACTGTGTACAGTCTCTTGGACTAGATTTTTTTTTTAAACAATCCATGATGGTGTGCTTAACTTCCATAAATGAAGGGGTTCTCATCTTTCTTGTTTATAGGTCAAAACTAGCAGTAGGAAAGATTCTATGAACCTACCAGTGTAAAGAATTCAATAATAATATGAGGTTTTATTTCACTCATTGCATTTTATCATAACTCTTAATAGATCTTCATTATTTTAAAAAACTGATAAACTAACACACATAAATGTGTTCTTTTCCATTTTACCATTTTTTCTTTTTTTAAATTTTATTTATTTATTTTTATTGAAAAGAAAAAAAAATCCGCCTTCTCCCAGCCTCCCATTTCCCTCCCCCTCCTCCCACCCCTCTCCCCCTGCCTCACTTTTCTCCTCCTCCCTCTCCATTCCGAAGAGCAGTCAGGGTTTCCTGCCCCATGGAAAATCCAAGGTCCTCCCCCCTCCATCCAGGTCTTCCTAGACCTGGAATTTTTTTTTTTTATTTGAGACAGGGTTTCATCTGGAGCTTTGGAGCCTGTCCTGGCACTAGCTCTTGTAGACTAGGCTGGACTCGAACTCACGGAGATCCACCTGCCTTTGTCTCCCGAGGTGTGTGCAACCACCACTCGGTGACTTTTTGCCATTCTTTAGTGTTGCTTACATACTATACATAACTATACTGAGATTATTATGATCTGTCACTGAAAATATAAGCTATATTTATGTCATAGTGAGAGAAATTTCAAATCGCTATATGGTTTGTCCTCTGAAGACCTCTTATTGATATGGGTTTCTTTCTTAAATTTTTATTAGATTTATCATTATATTTATTTATATGTACACATATGTGCATGTTGGTGTAGAAGAGGTTCTCAGTCTGCTAGAACTTAAGCTACAGTTGAGACATTCATTGTAAGTAATGGGAATTGACTTCTGTTCCTCTGTAGAAGTAACAAATGTCCTCAACCACAGTGTTCCCTTCTGGACCATACTATCTTACCTTATTTTGTTACATTATTATGTATTTTTAATTTTTTCTGTTTTACAGGCAAATTATCAAATATGTGGTTTATAAATATTGTATTTTTTGTGCAATTTTTAGTTTTAAAACCAAACTTTTGAATCTCTATGAGATTTTTTTTAGCTTTTATTTTATGAATCATGTACTTGTATAATCCTGGAGTTTTTCTTTTCTTTCATAGATTTTAAAATGTCTCTGAAGAAATTTCCTAAGAGTGGTATACATTTTACTTAAATCTTCACATTTTCTTATAGTTTTATAAAATGCTTGAGGTTAAGTTCTAGATTCCCCAACTCTTTGTCTGGAAACAATTACTTAAGAAACAAGTTATGAAATGATAAGCTTTAGTACAGTGTTTATGAAAATGTTTTCATATACAATTCATGCAAATAAAAAACTGGTCTTAAAATATGTTTAGTCTATATTTACATAAACAATATTAAAAGCAAAAGAAAATACCAGAAAAGATGGAAGTTAAGCGAGGCTCAAGGACTTAAAAAACAATGTACATAAAACTTATTGAGTTATGGGATAGATCTCTGGAGTATGAGGTAAAAACACTCATTTCTTTTGCAGAAAAACTACATTCAGTTCTGAGGTCACATGTGGTGCTTCCCAACCATCTGTAAATCCATCTACAGGAGATCCAATACTCTGAATATCTGTGGCCACTTCTGTAAGCATGCATGTGATACACATATAGACAGTTAGGAAGAAAACTCATACAAAAAAGAAAATAAATTTATAAAAAGATGTAGAAAATGGAACTTGGAATAACCTGCCATCATATAAGCATCATATTTCCACAATATATATTTTCCTAATGGTGAAAAAATACTCCTTTCCTTTGGGTTAAAGAAAATTATTAAAATTTATATTGAATATCCCATATCTTTGGATTGCCAGGAAATTATTTATAAACTTAGACTAAATGGCATAAATAGCCGATTATTCACCAAAAATAACCACCAGAACAAAAGAACACATTTAACTGCATAAGAAACCTTGTGTTGAAATGTGAGTTGGATCAAGTTGGTTGATTTTGTTATATTGTCAGGATATTTTCTTGTGAACTACTTTTGAATTATTTTTTCAATTACTAAGAAAATTTTTTTAAAAAAATTTACCTATTAAAATACCGTGCATGTATCTTCTTATGCTTTTTAAATGCATTATTTTGTTTCATGTAATTTGAGTTGTCTTGTGTATATTGTGGTGTTGCATATATGTTGTTATTTACATCCCTGAGCATCACTTAACTGCCATCTTGTCTGGTATTTTTCTACTTTTAATATTGTTTATGTGAATGTTGATTAAACATGCTTTTAAGACAATTATTTTCAGACACAGAATCCCTACCTTGTTTTTCTTCATTTGCCTGTGTGATTGATTTTGGAGTAGATTTCTTCTGCTTAACATACAGCTTGATCATATTGTTAAATTCATTTTGACAGTCCTTTTCTTGTGATGGGTATTTTCAGAGATTTAACTTTAAAGTGATTATTCATTTATGGACTTAAAGTGTCCAAAATTACCATTTCTAATTGAATGGCTTGTATTTACTTTGAAACTAATTTTTGTATAAATCTACAGGAATCATAGTATGTATAACAATGTTATATATGCTACTCATCCATCAGTAGTAGTGCTCACTTTGGTGACAGGCAGGAATTTGCTTCCATCTATCTCTGCACTTTTCATATTTCAAGTTTTGTTATGTTACTTATTTTATAAACTCAGCATATTTAAAGATGAATTTTATTAATTCCCATTAACTGTATACATGTGTGTCCTATGTGTAGTTATCTGTATATGAGTTCAGATATTCTAAGAGGCCTGAAGCTTTGGGGCTCCTATACCTAGAGATATAAGCAGTTTTAATGCACTTGACATGGGTTCTGAAAAAAAAAATACTTTGGTCGTCTAGAAAAACAGCAAATGCTCCTAAGTGCCGAGCCCTCCCTTTAATGCCCTACTCATCCCATTTGTATCTGGTTCACTAGCTATGTATTTCTTTTCAACCAATGAAGAGTTACAGCTACTTTTCTTCAGTTTTCATTATTTTTTGTCTACCCTGTTAGTCATCTGGTAATTTTTTTCTAGTTATTTCTCTTTGAGTGTCTCATTTGAGATATATTTTAACTGTAGATATACCAATGACAATTTATTTGCATCTCATATGATATTTTTTGTTTAGATTTTATTTGCCAATAATAATTACTTACATAATGTTTATGTGGTCTATATTGGGTTGTGTTTTTTTTTTTTTTTGGTCAGTATTTTAAAATCGTTTCACTTTCTTGTGACCTACAAATCATTCTTTCCTGCTCTATACTGGAAGTTTGTTCAAAATTTTCTTTTGGCTGAAATTTCCTGTCTTTTTCTATTTAAAAAATGTTTATAAAGATTTATTGAAGTAGATTTAAGACTAAACCACTTTCTCTGTCTGGTGGTCCTAGGTCTTATGGATAGGTATTTCAGTATTAAAAAAACTCATAAACATCTGGTATTTAAGCACATATATGCATTTTTACACACACACACACACACACACACACACACACACACACACACACACATATATATATATATATATATATATATATATATATATATACCTAAAATCCACATTCTGTTATGGCTTTTTCAACATTTTATTCTAATAATCATTATAGAGTTATCATATGCTAAATTAGCTCAATTTCTTAGAACCTTCAAAGCTTTTATTTTCTATAATGTTTTGTGACAATAATTGTAGTTATTATCCTTTATCATGCCTCAAACATAGATTTGTATTTTATTTAATTGGTTATTCAACATGCAGATTGCCTATTTTAGGTATAGATAATTTGTCCAACTATAATACCATCATAAACTGTTTTACAAGTACAATATACTGTGGACCATGATAACAGTACAGTACTACACAGAGTCTCGGTTGTGTATCTTTAGAATGGTATGTCTCTCCAGATGAGGTTATTTGCTACTGTTTACAAATAAAACAGCACTGAATCTTTATAGTTCAGGATGAAAATCAAATTTGTAATTGAGACAATGTATATTTTCAGTTTGGGTTTCTCTGTTTCCTTGTGATTTGTTCCAGATGCAATTTCTTACATTCTTTCACAAGGAACAGAAAACCTCATACAAACAGTTCTTATAAACGTTTTGTTTAGTATTAAAGATTTATTTTACTTGCAGAGCTGTTTTGTTTGAATATATGCATATCTGTGCATCACTTTTATGCAATGCCCATTTAGTCTAAAATAGGGTATCAGATCCCAATTAACAGAACTAGAGATGATTGCAAGCATTGTGTGCACTTTGTGAACAGGCTCTTGACCCTCTTGCTATTAACTGCTGAGCCATCTCTCCATCCATAATGACCTTATTTTCAAGAGAAAAAGAAGGAGCACGTATACTGGAAGAAAGCAAGAGGCTCAAGAAAGGGAGCTTTCGGGTCCCTGCTCATTTTGCATGTTCTATCTTGAGAGTTTGGAAGGTAGAGGATCTTTTATACAGGTACAGGAAACTAATGAATTCTTAAACTGATCTGCAGTTGTGTTGCACTATAATTAAATTTTGTTTTTCACCTGAAAGATTATTTGAATGAAAGACCGATTGTCACTGTATTTCCATCAACTTAAGCTGGTCTTTCTGCTTCTCATTCCATAAGGACAAATTAGACAAAAATTTCTAATAGTTAGTCAGGACCTGGTTGTTGCCCACAAGAAAGGGACAGACACAGTCTTCCAAAAAAGATCTGATTAAGATTCTTGAGGGTATCTTTCAAGATACATTACTACTATGTAACTTCTGTGGAAAGACCTTTCCATATAAATCTCTAAGGACAGAAGGGGTGAATATCCATATTCTGTAATTGCTTTCAGCTTAATTAGGAATGATGTACAAATAGATATATGGTTTCTCCTACCACTGTCTCTAAATGAGAAGCATTGTCTAGGCATGGTCTAAGCTGTCCATGAAATTCCTTTGCAACAGGTTAAGTAGGTACAAGGAACATTCTCTTCACTATAAATAACAGGATGATCTGGTTAATTCAGTGAAGTCATGCATCTTTGGGCTTTTTTTGCTGTTTTGGTTTTTATTATTGCCATCGTTCATTTGTTTTTGTTCTTTTTCTAGAACAGGACTGAATATTTGATATAATACTATTTGAAATTGAATTTGCTGAACCCTGGAAAAAAAATTAACTCCCTAAGGTTATCGAGAAGAGTGTGTAGCAGGCCAAATGTAATCAGAAGAATTAACCCCAGAAAAGTTACTTACAGAGGAAGGATTGCCAGCAATATCCAAGTCTTCTATAGTACAAACAGCTGTTACCTGCGTTTTCAAATTTATCAGCTTCCTGTCAGACACTATAGAAATTTTTACTTTTTTTTCCCCATAGAAACAACATTCTTTGTAAAAGTAAAGCCAGGGCCCTCCGCGTTCTTGTAAAGGCCATCTAGTTTGAGGTACTACCCTTGAAAGGGAAGCTATTTGGTCTGGTATATAAGTCTCTGTGCTCTTTACCATAACAACCTTGCTATTGCTTCTTAAGGCTGTTGTGGGTTACACAGTGAACTTCCTTCATTACTAGTTCAGCAGTTCAGAGTAATCCACTCATATGTATGCATGAGGGACTGGAAAAAACTGTTAACTTACGTAGGTGGGTGTATTTGTATAATAAAAAGGTAAAGAGACATTTTATTTTATCAGGAAATTAAAATATCTAGAGTTACTTATCCTAAAGAAAAATTTATTGCGCAGAAAGAAGGTAGGCTTGACTTGTTTCTCCACAACTGGAATACCACAGAGAGTTTACAAACATATCCATCTGGAATCCATGTTGACATAAACATAGTATCGAGACAGTTAAACATCAATAACTTAATAATATATTGATGTCTTTAGTTTTGACTATAGTAATTTTAATAAAACTACGTTCTTGTATTTATATAGTTGTTCTCAAAATTGAGATGTTGGAAATCCTGTCCTTTTAAACTGTCTACAAGTTCAACAAGATGGACACCAAGAAACAAAATAGACAAAGTAATGTTAATTATTATCTATTCAGTTTGTAACCCCCCCCAATACAAAATGATAGATTGAATGGCTTGCAAAACAGGAATTTATTTCCCATAGCTATTGAGCATAGGATAGTAATGAGTAATTTGCTTTCTGGTAAGGGTTCAATACTGGCTTTCAGATATACCTCCTTATTATGCACAGATTACAGAGACAGAGAATGAGAGGTCTCCATTCTATGACTAGTATTTTATTTAGGAAGATACAAATCCTATTAGATTAGATGACTTATTTTCTCTCATTATCTTATATATGTTTAATCATGTCATGTAATCTTCAAAGATGCAGATCAATAAGTGGTAGTTAGTTAGGTGATAGATACGTAGATAAATACACAGATTGATTGATTAATATAATAGATCAATCAGTTGGTACATCGATAGATGTTAGAAAGAGAAGAGACAAATGATAGATTTTATTTTTTTTATTGAGAAAAGGAAAAAAAAAGTTTCCCCCTCCTCCCAGCCTCCCATTCCCCTCCCCCTTCTCCCACCCTTCTCCCCCTCCCCCCACTCCTCTCCACCTCCATCTCCAGTCCAAAGAGAAGTCAGGGTTCCCTGCCCTGTGGAAAGTCATAGGTCCTCCCCCCTCCGTCCATGTCTAGGAAGGTGAAAATCCAAACTGGCTAGGCTCCCACAAAGCCAGCACATGAAGTAGGATCAAAACCCCGTGCCATTGTCCTTGGCTTCTCATCAGCCCTCATTGTTCGCCATGTTCAGAGAGTCCTGTTTTATCCCATGCTTTTTCAGTCATAGTCCAGCTGGCCTTGGTGAGCTCCCAATAGATCAGCCCCCCTGTCTCAGTGGGTGGGTGCACCCCTCGTGGTCCTGACTTCCTTGCTCATCTTCTCCCTCCTTCCGCTCCTCATTGAGACCTTGGGAGCTCTTTCCAGTGCTCCAGTGTGGGTCTCTGTTTCTATCTCCATCCATCACCAGATGAAGGTTCTATGGTGATATGCAAGATATTCGTCAGTATTGCTATAGGATAGGGTCGTTTCAGGTTCCCGATCCTCATCTGCCCAAGGAACTAACTGGGGACCTCGGCTTGGGCTCCTGGGAGCCACTCTAGGTTCAAGTCTCTTGCCAGCCCGAAGGTGGCTCCCTTAACTAAGAATTGTGCTCCGTGCTCCCCTATCCATCCTTCCTTTATCCCAATCATCCTGTTTCCCCAAGTTCCCCCCATCCGCCCCTTCTCACTTTTCTCTCCCCATCTCCCCTTACCCCACCCCCAAGATCCCACTTTTCTCCCCGGCAATTTTGTCTACTTCCCATAGCCTAGAGGATAACTATATGTTTTTCCTCGGGTTCACCTTCTTATTTAGCTTCTTTAGGTTCACCAATTATAGACTCCGTGACCCTTATTTATGGCTAGAAACCAATTATGAGTGAGTACATCCCGTGTTCATCTTTTTGGGTCTGGGTTACCTCACTCAGAATAGTGTTTTCTATTTCCATCCATTTGCATGCAAAATTCGAGAAGTCATTGTTTTTTACCGCAGCGTAGTACTCTACTGTGTATATATTCCACACTTTCTTCATCCATTCTTCCATTGAAGGACATCTAGGTTGTTTCCAGGACCTGGCTATTACAAATAATACTTCTATGAACATATTTGAACAAACGCTTTTGTCATATGATCGGGCATTTGTTGACCAAAATGATAGATTTTAGATAGACAATAGGTAAAGATAGCTAGACAGTTGCACAGACAGACAGATAGATAGTATAAATAGATAGATTCAGATAAATAGATGATAGACAAAGAAATTTATTAGGGACATTGGAATTTTTAGCTAATATTCATGGAAGCAGTAAATTCTGAGGCATCCATTTGTAAAGTAGAAAATGAGATAAGCTGGTATAGTACTAAATTCAATTGCGGAATTCTTTGAATAAGAAAGATTCTTTGTTAGATGAGAAGAGGAGCACCTTAGTCTTCCTCTGCTATATTGTTCCATTCAGGTTGCCACCTCACTGGGTATTTCTGCTCACATGGAGACTCAATCTTCTCCACATACTTTAAACCTTATAAACCGGGCTCCTAGCAAACATATTGACATACTAGAATTTATTGTTTTTCAGTTATCTACATATCCTTTAATTCAGGTCAATTAGTTTCCAAAATTAATCATTACTCACACATATTCTCATTGCTTATTGTCCTTGGATTAAGGACAGGAAGTCCAACATATGAGTCTGGGGAAAATATTCTGTCCTCATTAAGTGATAGAAAAAATCTAATATGTGAAAATTATGTCTCTTGTTTTTGTTTATCAGTGTGGTAAAGATTAATTCAAATGTAATTAATTTCATAGGTAGAATGTGTATCATAAATATTAAGTCTGAAAATTATAATTAAATTTTGAACAAGTATTTTAACAGAATTTGTGTAAAACCTAGAACTCTATTACTTTTCTCAAAGATCACTGTCTGTCATGGCTTTTGGTACAGGCCTGCAATCCCAACACACTGTAGGCTGAAGTAAGAAGATTGTAACTTCCATATCAGTCTATGATACATAACAATGTACCAACACTAAAACCATAAAACAACTGCCAAAGATCGAATTATTCCTTTATTTCCTATAATCTAGAAGTCATATTAGTTATATTGATCTAAAAGGACTTTTTTCAATATACAATTTACAACGATACAATTATAATATAAAATATACTTATACAAATATAAAAATTATGTTTATTCCATTTACAAAGGGCAGCTAATGCTCAGATTCATCGGCGTGATTGATGGTTCTCAGACAGGAGGAAATTGTAAAGTGGATGCTTGAGCATGAACAGCCAATATTCATAACTATTACTCTTTGTGTAATTTATCTAAATTTATTCACTAGAAATAATCAAACTTTGATATTATCAGATAATGAGACCATTTATATTAAAGTACTGAATTATTTCTCTTAGTACAATAATGGACATTTTGCATGATATAACCCAAGTATTTTGAAATAAGTTATACAATGAATATTGTTAATTTTCTTTCTCAAAGATGAAAGGAAGCATTGAGATGAAAAACGGCCATGAATTTGAAGAAAAGCAAGGAGTGGAGTATGGGAAAGTTTGGGGGGAGAATACAGGAAGAGAGAAATATTGTAATTGAATGAGAATCTAAGAAAGAAAAAGTACATCATAAAACACCCATTTATTCCACTTTATATTCTCTACTTTTGTTAAGACATTACTACTCTCCAATACTACTTACTATTTCTAAATTATTTTATTATAACCAAAGTAATACCTTTATTGACAAATACTTTCACCATAATTATAGTTACATGAATAGCTAATTCGGTGTGAGCTTTCCACATATACAGAGTTATATTATTTGTATGTTGTAAGATTTGTATGGCCAAGTCTGTGGAAAATTCATTAGGCAGCTTAGTTATAGAACTGTTAAATAAGGGTAGACTAAAGGTAATTATGTGAAGAAATAAAGCATTCAAAGCATTACCTTTTTATGACAGCATTATTGATATTAAATCTGGCTTAAAAAACAATATATTTACTGCCTCATGAATAAACATTATTTGTGTTAAATAAAGGCACTAACTTGATGTGTTTAATTAAAGTTTAGTAAACATTACCATTAAAATGTAAATCCCTTGAAAATATCATAGAATATAACTTTATAATAAGTGCCGTGACACCAAAAATATATTACCTGATTATACAGAAATAATTGTGATTTCCTGATTTTAGATTCTATTTGTAAGTACAAATACAGTATCAGAGTTTAAATATGTTTCAACATAATAGAATACTTTCATACTAAATATAAAATGAGTACTTAACACCAAGAAAGCAGTATTTTTACCATTTCCTTTGTTACCAAATTAAAAAAAAAGCACAGGAGATGTATTTTTTTTTTTTGAGACAGGATGTCTCTGTACCTTTGGTGTTTGTTCTGGAACTAGCTCTTGTAGACCAGGCTGGCCTCGAACTCCCAGAGATCTTCCTGCCTCTGTCTCCCGAGTGCTAGGATTAAAGGTGTGTGCCACTACCACCCGGCAAGAGATGTAATTTTTAAAAGGGTTGAGAGACATGAAAACTTAAGTTCCTTATTTTAAAAAATGTTTTAAGGTCTAAAATAATATTTTAAGGCTGGTAGTACAGGTTGTGCTAAAAATTGATTTAAGAATAAAACTTCGGATTCACCAAGAGCGGATAGATAATAGAATATTTTATCCAAATATACAAATACAAATGGGGTGGACATTGTGAATTTAATTCTTACCTGACAAATGCTGTTATTGTATATAGTTTTGCTATGTTACATTTAAATTATTTCCTTTTAATTTAGACAAAATGGGGAAATGTTGCAGACATTTGATTGCTCAGAGAAACTCTGAGACTGTTAATAAAATTAACCATGGAAAGTGGGTGGAGCCAGTGTCTATCTGACAATAATTAGTCAAAAGAGTACAGAGTGTCTGGGAAGTTAGATAGAGACATGCACAGAAAGGAGTAGGAAAATACTTAAAGATTAGGAGGCAGTTTGAATTGGGATGGAACTCTCTTCCTGTGTCTCTAGCCAAAAGAAAAGTCAGCAGGTTGCTTCTTGACTTCTCTGATCTAGCATATTTTCACCCAAATATCTGAATCCCAAAGCTTTATTTTTAAATAGAACTACTTAGATAAAAACAACAACACCTTTTGATGGAAGCCTACATGAAGAACTTAGAAGGAAGCTTGCATTCCTTTCCTGATTGTTCTCATCTTGTTAGCAAGTCCATTACTTAACTGGCAACAGAGCCTGCTTCTTTGGGAGTCTAGTGTATGCTGAAAACTAAATGAGACACTCAGCCTTGTGAATTGAAAAAGTACTAGATTTTTGGGCCTTCTGTGGGTAGATAATTATTGTTGGACTAGGTGAACCAGAGACTATGTTATATTTGTACATAAAGTGTGTGTATGTATAAGATATACATGTTTAATGAACATATGTGTATATATTAAAACAGTATATATATATATATTCTGTTCCACTACAGAACCAAGACTAGTAGGGATTTGCTACCAAGAGTGGTTCTAAAACAAAACAAAAAATAAGTATAAGCAATTGGCCAACATTTGGTATTATTGAAGTTTCTAGTTAATGAAGCCTCTTCTAGAATATTGAAAAATAATGGAGTAATCTATTTTACAAACTCAAGGAACACATCTAATTGGTTATCTTGATTCAAATGTAGTGAAAGATAAGAGATTTATTATCTTGGTATATAACACTTCCTGAAAATTGGTGGAATAACAAGGCATTTTATAATGCTGGTGCATTACTTCTAGCATCTATGGAAAAATTGACAAAGGAAATGAATGCACTTCTTGATAAAAATTAACCAATCTTTAGCATTTCACAATACAATGAAGGACAACAGTGATCTCAATGATAAAACTGACTAGCTACAGTTGCACAGAAATAATCTAAACTTTTCTAAGTGTATCTGGGAAGAGAATCTTCTCTGCAGCACTAAATGAGCTCACATTGCAAAAAAAACCAAACTGATGCTCTCATTATATAATTGACTAAATTACAAAAAGAATCAAAGTTCCAGCCATGGAACATGTTGGTCTTTAAAGAAGGTGTAGAAGGAGCTGTGGGCTGCATTCCTGCCACCCAGCTCCCAGCTGCCTGGCTAGCTTATTCCCCCAAATAATTACATGGAAACTGGATTCTTTTAAACACTGCTTGGCCCATTATCTCTAGTCTCTTACTGGCTAACTCTCATATCTTGCTTTAACCCATATCTGTGTAGCACCACGAGGTGGTGGCTTACCAGGAAGATTCTAGTGTACTTCTGCCCCAGAGAGGAGAGGTATGGTGATTGCCTAACTTGCCTTCTTCCCAGCATTCTGTTCTGTTTACTCCACCTACATAATTTTCTGTCCCATCAAAGGCCAAGGCAGTCTTTTTATTAACCAATTAAAGTAGAAGGCCCATCTACATCAAGTAGGGCCATTAATTGTTAAAGAATGGAATTCTCTATTTGGGATGAGGACCCTATGGAGACAGAACTTTGAGCTGTCAGAATTTCAATTGTTTACTTCACCTGAGGAAGTAGTCTCCCAACAACAGGAGAAGATGTACTTATACACCACACCTTGAATTGTTCTCTTTTTCCACATTTGGCTGAGTAAATTAATCCTTCACTGACTGTCTGCTGAACCAGTACTGACTTCCTTGAAGGAGACAACAGACAAGATAATGCTGATATCCTTCTGGAACCAACAATAATTGCCTCTAGACGTATAAGTGTCCTAAATTCTAGTCAGGTATAGGCCCACATTTCTACTTGATATGGTAGCCAGGCTCTCAAGCTAGCCATAGTTCACACCTGACGTGGTCTCAGGCTGTGGCTACACTAACAAAAGGTCAGGATGTTGATCTGTTTCTTCTTTGTAATTTGGAGGATGCCTGAATAGAGATGCTAATTCAGCCTATATGACAGAGTTAGCATACAGAGCAGGAAGAATGACAGAGCAGGCAGAGGTAGATGTGGACATGACTAAAACCATTCACCTGGTTACCTAGGATACAGAATGCTAATGAATTTCTCCCTTAGTTTACATTTTGGTATAAAGGCTGTTTGAAGAATAAACGAGAGGAATTTTCAGGATGTGAACTCAGGATTTCATGATGGATCACTGAGAATCTCCCTCCCTATAAAGCCATGAGTTGTGTCTTTATCCCCATGCTTCCATGCAGGTCCAGAGAGATAGATTATGTTCGGGCTGGCACGGGACCCCAACAGCCAGGTTTCTTGATTGAAGATAGAAAGTGTTGTTTATGAAGAGGAGTGCTACATTATTAAAGATTTAAAAAAAATTGCTAATTCATTCAAGAAGACACCTTGAGTGTAGAGGCCCAAAGAGGTCAAAGGTTAGAGAGTTTTGGGACTTGTTTTTAGTTTGAGATTATTGTGCTTCTAACTCAAAGAAAGGTCCCAACTATTTGTAAATCAGACTTCTGCTCTTTCAAGGAGTAAACAGGTGTGGCTAGTTGCCAGACCTCTTGCTCCTGAAATAGGGAAGTAGATGGTTTCTACCTAAAACAAAAGACTAAGGAACAGAGTTGGTTCTTGTTCCCTTTAGGGAAATAACTTGGGATTACATCCAGGGAGTGATTTGCCCTCAGAGTGTTTGGTTTAGGGCGAGAGTCGACGGCATGGGTGGTGAATGTACCCCATGACTTTCAATTTGTATGTTAGTGTAGTCCTTTTCTTCTACTCCTACAAAATTTCAAAATTACTGAAGTCTGGGGTATTATAACTGGCATCTGTGATATCTTATAGCCTACAGTATATCTGTCTAGGCACTTCTGACTTTCAGATTCTTCATAGATAAGCCAGATGTAAATCTAATCATTCTGCTTTTATATGTTACTAGGCTATTTTCTATTGCAGGCTTTAATATTATTCATTTTGTGTGCTTAGTGTTTTGATTATGTTATGGTGAGAAAATTTTTTTTTCTGGTTCAATCTATTTTGTAAACTGTAAGCTTCTTGTACCATTATAGGCATGCCCTCTTTAGATTGGGATAAATTTTCTCACTGATTTTGTTTAAAATTATTTTCTGAGCCTTTGAACTTGGAATCTTTTCATTCTTCTATTCCTCTCATTCATCATGTTCCTGGATGTTTTGTGTCATGAATTTTCAAGATTTAAAATTTTATATGACAGACATATGTATTTATTCTACAATGCCTGAGGTTCTCTCTTCTAAATCTTACATTCTCTTGGTAATGTTTACATCTGTAGTTCTTGTTTGCTTATCCAAATTTTTCATTTTCAGAATTCCCGCAGTTTGTGTTCTCTTTATTGCTTCTACTTTCGTTTTCAGGTCCTGATCAGTTTCCTTCAGAACTTCATTTGTTTTGCCTTGGCTTTCATAACATGGTAAAGGGATATATTGTTTTATTCCATTTTTTTCATGTCCTTTTCTTGATTTCTTTAAGTCATTTATTCATTTCTTCTTGAAGGACTTTTACCATCTTCATCAAGTTGATATTAAGCTCATTTTGTTCTTCATTTTGTTGTATTCAGGGATTGCTGTAGTGAAGATCTGGTGAAGACATATTGCCCTGGCTGCAGCCGATTGTGTCCTTACACTGAAGGTTAATTATCTGGATTTGGAATGATTACAGGTCAAGATGCTAAATTCTGGGTTCATTTTTGCTATGTGTGTGTTTGCTCCTTGTTTTTGTTTTATCTCTGTTTTTAGCTGAAGTTGCCTGTAGTTGATAAGAGGTTCTCCACCTATGGGGCTATATTTCTGCTGGTCTTGATGGCCTCTGGTCTAGTAGGGACTTTTTACCTAAGTTGGGGCCTGGAGTTCTGGCTATGGGCATGGTCTCTGGTCTAGCTGTTTCAGGATACCTGCTTGACCTCTGTTGGGATAGAAAGTTTACAAGGAAATCTTTCTGGGGAGGGGTGAGTAGAGCAGGGGGGAAGTCTTTCCTGGGGTTCAGGGCTCAGGCCTGGCCTGTCGTGGGATGGGAGGGTTATTCATATTCTGAAAAAGTTTTAGCTAAGTGTATTTCTTGAATAAGTAAGACTAGGAGAAGGAGAATTTGGCCAATGCAATAGAAAGCAAAGATATAAACACCTATCATCATGTGAGAAATAGATCTATTATTATTATTTTTAAACGTCAAATAATATTTTAAATTCTGAAAAAGAAAGTTTATACAGTTTGATGCCAATGAAGAGGAAAAAGAATATGTGTTCACTAGTAATATATAGCAAGTTATTAATGAATAGTAGTGTTTGGTTAACATTTGAAAACATTACAAATGTTAAAACACACATAGCATGGATATGAAAGTTGTTATAAAACATAAAATTGCAAGGAACTTTTTTCTAAAACACAACCAAAATTTTTCAAAAATGTGTATATGCTTACAAGGCTCTGTGCCCTGAAAGGAAAATAATTTCTTCTTCCATTGTCTTATCTGCATCATAAGTCATTAATTTGTTTAAATGGTTTATATTGCCTTTATATGAATATTAATACCATAAACAAAATTTCAACAGAATAGTTCATAAAATATTCTTAGGCTAGAGTCTCAGTTAAAATGATGTTTTAAATTCTACTATAATTTATTATTTTTTAAAATAATCTTTTTTACTTTAGATACCATTCCTGGTTCTTCCTCCCTCCCCTCTTTGTGATTTCCCACCCTCTCACCCCCTCACCTCCTATCCACTCTTCAGAGAGGGGAATGCCTCTTATGAGGAGTAAAATAAGTCTGTCATATCACTCTGATGCAGGACCAAAACCCTTGCCCATGTTTCCAGGCTGTGAAAGGTATCCCTCCTTAGGGAAGGTGTTCCAAAATCATGTCCTTGGATTAAAGCCTGATCCCAGTGCTAGTAGTCCCACAAATTGCTCAAGCCCTACTGTTTTACTCACATTCAGAGGGCCTTGTTCAGTCCTATGCAGGTTCCCAAGCCAACAGACAGGATTCAGTGAGCTCCCAGTGATTTCTGTGGGTGTCTCCATCATGATCTTGATTCCTTTGCTCATATTATCATTCCTCCTTCTGTTTGCCTGAACTCCAGTTTCTCAGCTCAGTGATAAGGTGTTGATCAATGTATCAACTTCTGTCAAATACTGAATCAAGGTTTGATGATGACAGTTAAGGTAGTCATCAATCTACTTTCAGGGAAAGGGCAGTTTGTCTTTTCAGATTTCTGTTACTATACAAATACCTAAGTTAAAAATTCCAGCATACAGATTAATTTTGCTTTATAGATTTGGAATTTTACTCCACTATTGCTTATCTCTAATGCACTTGGATATTTGGTAAGATGGTATATCATTTAGAACTATGCGGATAGACAGAACCACCTACTTCAAGTACATGAATATCCAGAGAATAGTAAGTGGAAAGATTATGATCACATAATCCATTTAAAGGACATATGGCCAATGTGCTGACACGTCCAAGTAGTTTTATCTGAGGAATTATCAACCATCTCTCAGGTGTGTCTCTTTTTCTTAAACTGATGGAACTTCCAGGGGCATTACATATATAAATTACAGTGACCCATCTTTAAACAGAAAGATCCATGCCAATCTCTTGATGCAATTTCATTTGTCTTAACCTCATAGTCCAAAGTTTTGACTTATAAGTCAAAATTTTTCTGAGACCAAATTAAATAAAACATAGTTTCCAGGATTACCTAAGAATAATGTTACTTCAGACAAAAACATGCAAGTTCATGTGGAACATAATTAGTGATGTTTTCATGTCTATAAATAATGGGGTATCAGACTTACTATAAGCTTAAAAGTAGAATCATGGCTGTAAGAGATAAATAGGAATAGATACACTGTACCCTTATGTGTATATCAAACAGACTGATTTCTACTTTCTGTGAGAATATTAAACAGCATCTATTCATGATTTGTTAGTCTGGTACTAAGAACACAAACATATGGCCACCAACTCAGTGAGGTCTAGAGCTCTACACGCAATTAGCAGACATTAGAACAGGAGTTATAGACTGTGGTAATGTGCTACAGGTTTGGGCACTGTAGTGATTAATATTTTTCTATTATGTGCCAGAATCACCTGGCGAGGCATCACTCTTTACCCAAGCAGTGCACTCATCTGATAATGCATCATGTAAGAAGGAAAGTCAAAGGGCAGGTGTATGGCATTCTAAACTCTTAAATTTTTGCCCATTGACATAAATGATGCTTTGTTTTCCGAGTTCAAATGACCTTGACTTCAAATTTTCTTGTCTCATTTATGCTAGATACTGTATCCTTTTACCACTTCTCTACAATTTTAAAGAATGTGTTGACTCAGACTACAGAACCACAAACCTACAGTGCTTGAATGTATTACCAAAATTTCTCTATGAATGAAAGATTATGGAGGAGATTCAAATATCCAGATGTTTATATTTTGCAGTCTCTTGTCTTTGTTTCTTACTTTCAATGCATCATAAGCAAATTGTATAGCTAGTGGATATGTTTATATATTTGTTTGCATTCCATTCCAATTTTCATAGTGTATTGATATTTTCTTCAGGAAAAGTAAAGTCAATTTTGCAAATGTCAGTAAATGAATTATGCACATAAATAATGTTCTCAAGTGCATTATTATATATTATCTTGTGTGAACATGTTCTCCTTTACTTTCATTACTTTGGGAGTCTTTAAACTTATTCTTTTATTTTTATAATAACTGCATAGATTATGTATTTTGATATCTTGTAAAATAAATGTTTTCTCTTTTGGAATACTAAGAAATAAGACATCTATATTTTTCTTGTTTATATTATCTATGACCAAAATCAATGAAACATCATGTAAAATAAAATTACAAAATGTATGACAATTGTATTTTTTGTTTTTTTACTCTGCTTTTTAAATTTTTTGTAAAAGTATTAATATTCAATTTTATGAAGAATTGGTATTTAGTTACTAAGAGGTAAAGGATGTTAGGGAAGAAAATCGTATGGCTTTTGGTATTAGTGAAGGATCTTAGAATATGAACCTTTCTTTAACTTACATATTAAAATTCTTTGTTGAAATTAGTTCAAGTGCAGCTAAATTAATGTCTTAATGTTGATTTTTCAAGTTGATATTATGTGACAATTCTTTGTACAGTCAAGAATCAACTAGAACTATGTTGGCTATGTTGAAGACACAACAAGTATTTTCAGTTATATCTTATTATTAGAATGAGAAAAATTCTGGGGCATCTAAAATCTTTCAGTTCATTATCACAACATTCACAATTGAGGTAAGTTGTATTTTTAAACACTACCTCTTTTGCATTTCTCTTATACGGGTGAGTGTGTGCGATATATGTGCAATTGCATGTTTGTATGAGTGTACATGTATATGCTCGTATAGCATATGCCTGTGGAGAACACAGAATAATGGTGTCCCTTTTTTAAAAAAAATATTTTCACATTGGGTATAGCCTGGGTGGGATGGGTAGCAATCTCTAGATATTCTTCTGTAGCTCCTGCGTCTTGTTCATATTTGAAGATACTCTCCTGTGTCTCCTGTATCTTGTTGATATTTGAAGATTACAGAATGCATTATCATGGCTGGATTTTGCAAGTGTTCCCATAATCTGAACTCAGGTTTTCATTTTTAAAAGGCAGCAATTTATTGACTGAGACAATCCTCAATTGCTTTAAAAGTTCAAAATATTTATGCTAGTCATGAGAGGATGAGGTTTTTTCAGTGACTTTTTTTTCTTATAAAATTTAAGTTATTTGTAATTGAACATAGCACATCCATATTCATTTATTACTACATGTATTTGTGTATTTACATTTTAGTTCTGCCTGCGAGTTGAACATCCATAAAAAAAAAAAAAACACCCCATTGGAGTGATTAGCTGATTAAAATGACAGGAATTTAGACTGTGGCCAAGTTCAAGATCCAATCTCTTTAACCCTTAACAACCACTGATTATGCTTCGTGATGTCTGACCTATAATCCTTTTAACCACTAGGCCACATATTTGGAAAGTACTCTTAGCAAGCTGCTAACATCCACCAGGTCCAGAACTAAGAATATCATCACATAGGAGCTAAACCATACTAATTATTTCTTGCTTTATTGTCCTCACCGATGTATCTGGTAAATGCATCAAGTTATGTAGATGTTTTATTATGGTATCATAAATGTTCACATAATTTTCACTGTGAAATATGCAGGTTGGGATAACCTGAATTCATTTTCCTGGGTTTCAGTCTCTTTTATCGGACTCCAATAAATGACGTTCTTCCATTTATGATGAGTGCTCTGTTTGTATTACCAACTCACCACAAGTTTAAAAGACAATAGAAATCTATATTTACTATCTTGCAGATTTATATTGCTTCATCTTTGAAGATATGTGATTTTAAGAAAAGAAGTGATAGATGAACTTCCAGAGGAACCCAGTACGGTTAACAGCACAGACATGGTGGGCCAGAAACCTTTGCAGCTTCAATTCTTGCAGCTCAACAACATTTTCAGTCCCCTAAAGGAACTGCTTGTACACAGTGCACAAATATAACTTCAGGAAAACATCCATGCACATCAAAATGAATAAATATAAATTTTTAAAAGAATAGTGAGTTTTAATTTTCAAAGTATATAACTTTTTAAAAAATTATTAATATAAACTATACAGTACTCTCTGCCTATTTTAGATTTTATATATTGATTGTTATGTTTCTCAAAATTTTGCAGGCATATCTCATGGGTATACAGTGACAACTTGTCACTTTCAGTTATTCTCCTCTCGTGGAATAATTTTAATGCTGTGAGTTGTTTTCTAGGCATTGTGGTTTTGCTTGTCTAACAGGAATGGGAGCAGAAGAAAATGGAAAAGCACACCATATCTGATATTTGAGTGTTGGACCACAGTTCTCAGTATTGACTATACAACAACCTTAACTTCCTCAATAATGTGCCTGGGGAAAAATGAGTAAATCATGGTATAATAAAATGTCAAGAAAATAGTATAAATGTTGATGTAGTACTTATCCATCACTCAGCAATAGTGTTGATGACCATCAAGGCATAAATGGCTCTAACTCTGCCTTGCATTAGTCATTAATGAAGCATCAAAAGTTTGAGAGACATTCATCATTCTAAATCCATAATGAAAATTTAGTATATTAAAAATAAAAGCTTTTCTTCAGAGTCAATTTAAGCTAGGTTCTTCCCTCTATGAATGTAACCCTAAAATTTAGGAGGCAGAGGAAAGATAAATGCCTCTCGTTTGTCATTAACTTAGAACACAGAGCTGTAGCTTGACTTAAAATTGGGAAAATTTAATTGTGTTCAGTTACATGGAACATAGTCCACTTTAAAAACAGAGTTCCATGGACAACATAGTTTGTCATTGGCGTTGCATGAGCACTATGTTCCCTCCTAATAACAAACGGTCCTAATTGTTACTAAGCATAATCCTTCATGTGGCTGCAATGGTGATGTACAATTATCATTTGATTATGTTCAAAGTATTAACATTTATACTCACATTAATTACTTGACTTCTGTAATAGAGTTACAAAACAGACATCTAAGAAAAACTAGTAAGTGATACACCTTTCAAAGTAATATTCCAAACTTCAGTTTCAAGTGCAGTACTAGTATCTTTCTAGACACTGCATGATGAATTCCTAGTGTTGACACAGTACTTTCTTATTGTCAAAAAGATGACATACAGGTATGCAACTGAAACACTTTAGGAAGTGCCATTCTTTGGAAATAGAAGACTATTGTTTTGAGCTTTTTGAAAGTCATTATCAATAATGTATAAGGGAAGACATCCTAAAATGGGTGATAAAATTGATGTTTAGGGAAGGCATTCATTTTAAGTTAAAAGATGAAACAGACAGGTCATGCCTTCCAGAAATCCAGGTTGGCCGCTTGGAGAGAGACCTTCTTCTTTCAATTCCCCCAGAACCTGTCTCACAGGGTGGTCCCTATCACTTCATCAGAACACCAGCTGCAGCCGTACCTGTTCCTTGCCAACATCTCCTGCAGATGCCCTAACAAATTAGTATAACTTATCCTTTCTTCCCTTACACATTACTGTATCCCACCCCCAACTCCAGCACGAAACCGCCATTATACCACAGGCCACACCTGCCAGAAATCTAAGCAGATTGCCTACAGACTTTTCCTTCTCTATCTTCCCGGACCCATTCCCAAGTCTCAGTGCTAGCACTGAAACAGAACACTAGCAACAAACTTCCCTCAACCCTCCCTACATCTCCTGTGGATACCAGAAACCACCTATTCCTATCCTAACTTCTCTTTTTTTTTTAAATCTTTTTTTTTAATTGAGAAAATGAGAAAAAAGAAAACAAGTTTCCACCTCCTCCCAGCCTCCCATTTCCCTCCCCCTCCTCCCACACTTCTCCCCCTCCCCCCACTCCTTTCCCCTTCCCTCTCCAGTCCAAAGAGCAGTCAGGGTTCCCTGCCCTGTAGAACCTTCATCTGGTGATGGATGGAGATAGAGACAGAGACCCACACTGGAGCACTGGACTGAGCTCCCAAGGTCCCAATGAGGAGCAGAAGGAGGTGGAACAAGAGCAAAGAAGTAAGGATCACGAGGGGTGCAGCCACCCACTGAGACAGTGGAGCTGATCTATTGGGAGCTCACCAAGGCCAGCTAGACTGTGACTGAAAAAGCATGGGATAAAACCAGACTCTCTGAACATGGCGAACAATGAGAGCTGATGAGACGCCAAGGACAATTGCAAGGGGTTTTGATCCTACGTAATGTGCTGGCTTTGTGGGAGCCTAGCCAATTTGGATGTTCACCTTCCTAGATATAGACGGAGGGGGGAGGACCTAGGACTAACTTCTCTTATTTGTTGCTTTGTTCCAGACCACAACTGCTGCAAGTACTCTCTACCAATCTAATAATGGTTATTCCCAAGGCAACAAGTAGACTGAAGGTAGATGCACACCCCTCTTTGGGAAAAAATTCCTAAGTTTCACCTCCCAGTTCTGTAGTTGGAAACCTGTTGTGATTTCTCTTTCCTCTCAAACCCCATCCCTAAGAGATCACAAAGACTTCCTTCAACCTTACTTCCCTCATCTCATTCCAGCCTCTAACAACAACCAGGATTTCCTGTGAAAACAATAGCTCATCTGGCCAGTATAACAGGTGTATGACCACCAATAACAACAAAATGAAAGGAACAACCAATCATTGGTTGTCAATATCAAGGGCCTCAATGCTGATAAAAAGACACAAACTAGCAGAATGGGTGGGTAAATGGGATCTGTCATTCTGTTGCATCAAAGAAATATACATCAACATCAAGATAGTCATTACCCCATGGTAAAAGTTTCGAAAAATATAGTTCAAACAAAGAGCTCTAAGAAGCAAATCTATGTAGCTATTTTAATAACTAAAAATATAGACGTCAAGTCAAAACTAATCAAAAGAGTTAGGGAAGAACACTGACCAAAGAAAAAATCCACAATGTGACATTTCAATTCTAAGCATCTATATCCCAAACAATAGGGCATCCCAGTTTGTAAAACAAAAAAGAATACGACATCTAAAATTACGTATTACACACACTGATAGTGGGTTACGTAAGTACTTCCCTCTCATCAATGTGCATGTCTTCTTGACAAAAACTAAACAGAAATACTGGCACTATTAAATATTATAAGCCAAATGGACCTAACATAGATAATAATCTCTCACAGAAAAATAAATGAATATTACTTCTACACTTCATAGAACTTTCTCCAAAATTTTCCATGTATTTGGCTAAAAAACAAGTTTTAACAAATATAAAAAAATGAAATATTTCCCTGCATCCAATCAGACCAGCACAGATTAAAGCTAGATATCAACAACAAGAAAAACAGTGGAAAGTTTCTAAACTCAAAGAAACTAAACAATTGTTTGCGAAATGAAAAATGAGTTGAAGCAGAAATAAAGAAAATTTTAATGACTTTCTAGAATTCAATGAAAAAGAATATACATCATATGCAAACTTTTGGAACACAATAAAAGTGGTTCTAAGAGAAAAGTTCATAGATCAAAGTGCCTACATTAAAAAAAAGAAAATCTGAAACATATTATATCATCAAATAAACATCACTCCTGACAGTTCTCAGACAAAAAGAAGCAATCCCACCTAAAAGGAGTCAATGGCAAGAAATAAACTGATGACTGAGCAACATAATAGAAAGAAAGAGAACAATGCAAAGAATCAATGCAACAGTGAGTTGGATCATAACAAAATCAATAAAGTAGACAAGTATCATTATTTAGAGATGATATGATTGTATGTATTAGGTAAGTGACCCCAAATATTTGATGAGGGAACTCCCATATCTTATAAAATCTTTGAGGAAAATGGGCAGTTATAAGAGTAACTTAGAAATATCAATAGCCCTTCTACATGCAAAAGATAGAATGAAAATAAAATCAGGGAAAGAACACTTTGCATCACAGTCCCAAATAGTTCAAAATATCTTGGGGGTAATTCTAATGAAGCAATGAAATATTTATATGACAAAAACTTCAAGTCTTGCAATTAAGAAATCAAAGAAGGTATCAATGGATAGATCTCGCATACTCATAGATTGATTGGATTAACAGAAAAAAAATGGCTATCCTACCAAAATAATCTACACATTAAACTCAATCTTTATCAAAATTCCAATAGCAACATTGGAATTCTCAATAGCAATAATAACAACAACAAAAAGACAAAGACAAAACAAACAAAATCTATTAATCAAACAAGCAGGATAGTTAAAACAATCCTGATTTTTTAAAAAAAACAGTAGGAGGTATCACAATCTCTCATTACTAATTGTACTACAGAGCTATAATGTATTGGCACAAGAACAAACACGTTCATCATTGGAATTGATATGGAGCCCCAGCTATGAATTTGCACACAAATAAACACCTAAATTTTTATAAAGAAAATTATTGGAAAAAAGACAGAATCTTCATCAAAAGTTGTTAATTAAGTTGAATATCTGCAAGGAGAAGAGTACAAAAGCCCCATACTTATTACCTCGCAGAAAACAAAGGTACATGTGGATCAAAGACCTCAACATAAAACCAGATCTACTGAATCTGTGAGAAGACAAACTGTAAATTAGCCTTGAACACACTGGCACAGAGGAAGACCTTCTCACCAAATTAGTGATAGTGCAGACACTAATACCAGCAATTAGGAAATGGAACTTCATAAAACTGAATAACTTTTGTAAAACAAAGGACACTGTCTTCTAATATCTTTGATGTGTTCTTCAATTTGATTTGCCAGTATTTTATTGGGTGATTTTGCAATGTTCATGAGGGAAATTAGTCTGTAATTCTCTATCTCTGTTCTATCTTTGTTTGGTTTGGGTATTAGATTAACTGTGGCTTCATAAAAACATTTGACAATAGTCTTTCCATTTCTATTATGTGAAACAATTTGAGATGAATTGGAATTACCTCTCCTTTGAAGTTCTGAATTGTGTGCTAAAACCATCTGATCCTGGGCTTATTATTTTTTTTATATATTTTTTGGTGGAAGACTTCTAATGACTGTTACTGTTTAAGAAAACAGGTTAAAGATTTAACCTTTAAGGGGTAAAAGGTCTGTTTAAATTGTTTATCTGGTCTTGATTTAAGTTTAGTATGTGGTACCTATCAAGAAAGTGTCTGTTGCTTTTAGATTTTCAAATTTTGGGGAGTACAAGTTTTTGAAGTACGATCTAATGATTCTCTGCATTTTCTCACAGTCTGTTTTTATGTCCTCCTTTTCATTTCTGTTTTGCCTAGAGTGAGCTCATAGTCTTCCAGATTTTACCATCTTGTCTTTCGTATAAAAATTTTAAGACATGAATTTTTTCTTCGAAAGTATATCATCATCTGATTATCCTTTAATATTTATTTGTTTTAATAAATGGTAAGATTACATGTGTAACAAAAACTACCTAAAAGAAAATAATTAATCTGTCCTGAGTTTGATGTAGAGCAATTCTTATATGGTACATGCATAGGTAGCGATTATGATATATAGGATCCTAGAAACTGAAATGTCTTGGAGTCATGCAGGTACTTGTACCTAATTTTTATTTAATTAGAAAGTTTTTGACAAATTATTTTTATGAAGGAAGTAGTTTTGTTTATTGAACATACTTAAGTTTCAAATAAATTAATTTTCTTTCTTTAAGCAATGATCTTATATAAATGCTGGAAACATTCTTTTCTCTGTAAAAATATAAAATCTTTCTCTCTTTTAGCATACATCCCAAATAAATTAAATTTTTATATTTAGTGTCTAACTCAGTTTTAAGCTTTAAATATATTTTGATCTATTTCCCTTCCCTTGGGTCCTTCCAGAGCCTCTCTCCATTCATACTCACAGAACTTTAAGTTTTTCACAACAAGCAAACAAAAAAAAAAACAGCATAATAACAAAATCCCCTGAACCAAAAACATAAAATCCAAAATTATAAATAGTCATTATCCCCCCCCAAAAGAAATGAAAGTAAACAAAGAACCTGCTGAGCTATAATCAAATATAATCACACAAATAAATTCAGGACTCCATTATATGCTGTTTAACTATGCTGGTTCCCTGGAGTGGTTGATATACCCAAGCTCACTCCACTGTAGAAAACTGTATTTTCTTCAATCATGTATAAATGACAGTTCAATTATTATTATTATTATTATTATTATTATTATTATTGTTGTTATTATTATTATTTAGGTTTTTCAAGCCAGGGTTTCTCTGTTGCTTTGGATCTTGCGCTGGCCTTGAACTCAAGGAGATTCACCTGCCTCTGCCTCCCGAGTGCTGGGATTAAAGTCATGTGCCACCACCGCCCAGCATCAATTACCTTTGTCTTAGAGCCTAGGTTATCACTCTTTTATTTCTTAAAATTTACCAAACTAGAATATAACAAGATAAAACAAAAGCTACTGCAGAGATGTTGGAAAAGACAAACCACAAAAATGAAAATAACACAAGAGAAGGTAAAGGAAGCTCAGGTGCCCACTCATTTGCACACCCAAGAATCTCATTAAGAAAATAACCCAGAACTAATCATTTACACACAAGATTCCCGGTGTGTGCCCCTCTTGACAAGGACAGAAAAGGTCCTTGAGCCTAATAGCATGCATATTTTTAAATAATCAAACCCTCAGATATTAATAACATGCAGGCAAGCTGCCAGTGTATACGGTTCTCTGGATTCTTGCTTTCACACCGCACTATAGAAGAAGCATACCTCATGACGTGTGGCTTCCCTACAGATTTATACCTTGTATTGTTGGGAGTGACTTTTCTGAATATGTCTGTCATCTGTAAAGCCAGGAATCCATATTGTGACATATTAAAACCAAAAGAAAGAACACAATGTGTTACTGCATCTCAAATCCCTGATTGGTCAATTCTGTATATCCCCAGTCTTGTAACTATACCTGTGATAGAAAGCCCTCATTTAAAGTGGAGTCTGATGGCTCCAGTCTTCAGTTTTTAATATCTCTTAGGTGACTCCTGATTTTAGTAAGCAGGCTAATATCAATTTTGTTTTTGTACCTAAAATGACACTGTATTATTTCACATAACAACTACAAAATGAAAAAAATTAAAAAAATTATGAATTGAATTTATGCCTTGAAAATAAAGATGTTTATGACATTCACACAAAATTCACACAGAGAAAAAATATGTACAAAATTATAAAACCAAAATTTTTGCTGTATTTATTAAAATGCATAGTTTCATTCATTACTGTTGTATGATTCATATGAATTATGTAAAATTAGCAGATTCAAATACACTTTATTTTTTTACTATAATTTTATATCAAGAATATAATATTTTCTTATACCAACTGTTCATTAATAGTCCTGACAGAAACACTTGGTACAATAACTTTAAATTAAAGAAGCATAGGACCTGTGGTGACAGTGAATGGGATTTCACTTTTTATTCTGAATGTCATTTATTTATGTCCTTGACTGTGTGGGTGGGTGACTGAAATTTAGCTTGGATATTGAAACCATGCCAATATATTGAAAATAAAATCCAAGAACTAATGCTCAGGAACAAATTACATTCCACAGTGAAAGTAAGTCTGCCAGGTATGGCAACAGACAACTGAGATGTATATTATTCAAGTGTGCAAAATGACTTCTTCTTAGAATTTTGTACGAGATGAATACTAAATTGGCCAGGCTACACAGGCAAATTGTCTGTAAGATCAGAAGTAGACACTTTAGTTTCATGAGTCATTGACTTGGAAAACTGTCTTAAGGGTATTAAGGAAGGAAAAGAGAAGAGAACCAAAAGTACAATAAAAAATAGAATATCTATCACAAACTGTGCCAGTAGGGGAGAAAAATAGCATGATGCATGGGTGTTATAGAAAAAGAGAGCCCAATTTATCAGGAAAAATTTCTTACACCTGGCATGTTTTCTGACACAAAATTTGCAATAACAATATTTTCTGTCTGAGTTAAGATCCCAGCTTCAATGAAAGATAACAGTGAACAAACATTAAATATGAAGGTTCCAGGTCATTAAACCACTATATTGAAGTAGCACCTTTCTTACCTAGTTATCTGTCATTTCATTTATATAGGTAGCAGTAAATTTAATGTCAACTGTAACATAAACAAAATGTTTAAATAGCAGTCATCTCATTAATAGTGATCAAATTACTTATTAAATAACTATGAAAGTTTGAATATTAGTCCATAAGGATGGTAGAGTGACCCATGAGTCTAAAATTTTAAAAGATAAAAAAGTCACTTACTTAGTAATACTAATACTTTTATATCCTATTACAAGTTCATAACAGATAAAAAATATGAATTCATATGAACCAAGTTACTATGGTTATAGAAAAAACTTTAGGTACATTAACACATGAAAAAATAAAAGCAAATTAGATTACTGTGTTTTGTGACAAGAACGCCTAAAGCTAAAAATTTAGCACATAAAATAAATAACACTGAGTCAGCTTGGTTTTTATTCATATATTGGAAACTGCATATTGAAAAAGGACAGAGAATATATGAGGACGGATATAAGAACCTTAACTTTGATAGAGAGACAAATTCTGTTAAGTAATAAAGAAAAACTCTAGTTAAGATTTTTTCATTAGGTGAGTTGCATTAAAACATAGTTTCTCATAATGGATTAAGCTATTAGTACAATCAGTCTCTGTATCTCTCTCTGTTCTACAAAGAACATACATAACTATTTTAAACAACCATATTTTCAATTAATGAAAAGTTATCATGTCAATTATTTTATTTATCTGGTGAATATAAACATAAAATTAAAAAAAATCAAAGATACTAATATGGTCTTTTCAGTAATTATTTAAATGGTTGTGTGTGTGACTCAGCACAATAATCTTGTCCATTAGTTATATAAATTATTAGATGCAGTTTGAGAGAAGATCAAAATAAAACAGAATGATACCTAATTTCTTTAATTTTCTATGATTAGCAATTCTTTACAACTAATAACAATATTAGGAATATTATTATATCCCTATGATTACAAAATTACCATGTCCCAAAAATGAACTCAGGAGGAGACTCATATAGAGTTGAAAGTTAAACATCATAGACATGGGAAGAAAGTCTAAATGTAACACAGCATGGTGTTAGAGAGGTTTGTGGAAATGCATTGGAGGCACTTCCAATTTATTGTTTAGAAACAGTATGCTTCATACACTGTATGTGGAAGCAAAAAACCCCTACAAAATGTCAATAGGTAAAATTAGAGTATATTTATTACGAATATATCAATTCCAAAGAAGGCAAATCATGAGGCTCTAACTTCAAAATAATAAAAGACAAGAATTTAGATGCTTTATTAGGCCTTTCAATTGTGAGTTTTGAAAGTACAGGTAGAGTTGCTGTTATAAAAAATACCATCTAAGAATCTTTAATATTAAAAGAATACTTAAAATGAAGTGATAAGTACATTTGTACTGGAAGGATTGAAGAATATCTTTCAGGTAAGTCGATGGAAGGAAATGAGATGGAAATATTTTAAGTGTTTGGAAAATTCACATATCATGCTACAGAGATTAGCTCTTAATGCCAGAAAATTTGAAAAAATTAAAAACTCTGGATATTAAATCTCATGATTCCTTCTATGTTTTCATAGTAATAACACAATTCAGAAGCTTTCTCCCCTCTTAGATTATGTAAGAAAATCTACTTACAAAAGAAAGAATCTAAGAAAAATAATATTCACTAGTGTAAAATAAGAGTGAAATGTTAATTTTATTTTAATGTATGGTTTGTTCTCGAACTTTATATGTAGCTTAGTGGGTTAAATTTTGTTTTACAAAAATATTTATGACATTATTTTAAGTGAAAGTAAAAAAATAAAAGTTATTTTTTCACTTAGGGGCTTAGTAATTTACCTTGTCGAATAAATGTGACATAGTCTCTAGAAACTATAAAAGAATGCCAAACATTTCTCATAATTATAAACCAACTAAAGTTTATGAATTATAAATATTAATACAAATAACTCTTAGTATCTCAGTAGCATTCAAGGACTATAAAAAAGAGCAAATGACTTATTAGGTCTCTTCAAAAGATTTTTACCCACTAGAAATTAAAACCCAAAATACTACTAAAGAGCTGAAGATCAAGGGACAGAAGTGGAAAGATCTGCAGATTGCAGAACCTTATTGCAAGAACGACAAATGGTCCTTGTAATCAACATCCATATATCTTCCCTTAGAATCTTTAATCTTGTTTGCTCAACTTTGAGTGCTTGGAAAGGAAACTGGAAAAGGGGACATTTTGGAGAAGAAAGTTTGAATAGCAGGGAGATATGGAACACAGTTCAAATGAAGATAATGACTCTGAGTGCTGGTTGCCAATGCTTTAAGCAGGGAAAAAAGTCAATGAGCTGTTGGCATACTATTAATAAAAAGAAAAGATATAAAAATTTGTCATGTGGAAATTTAATATCTATTAACCCAATTAAACATATAATGTAAAAAATTAGTTGGAAGGGAGAAGTCTTGAAAGTCTAGATAGGACTGTATGCAGATGCCACAAGTTAGTCAAGAATAGTCTCATTGCCAGTTATGTGACTGCTGTGCCAAAGTTGTTGGTTAGGGAATGAGTGAGACTTATAAAATTATAAAACCTTTTATCATTTATCTTATTCTTCTATTTAAGAAAAAAGAGTCTATCACTGAAGCCATCAGTTATTTTAATTGCAAAATACAGAAATTATCTAGTTGGAACTTTATTAAAAATTACTCCTTGCATGCTCATTTTCATAGTACCAGAATTCAGACTGCTTAAAGAGAAAATGTTTCAATAATCTTAACCAATTATTAACCCTATAATCTATAAAACTAGCTAACCAGGCAAAACTTGCCCACTTATGCTTTAGTGGTATGAAGATAAGGGTATGAAGACAAGGAGTTCTCTGATGCCAATTGAAGTCTACTCTACACAAAGTCCTCTATGACTGGTATTAAAATTTCTGTGAAAATCAACATGGTTGGACAAATCATGACTCCTAGAGAGACACTTACTACTGTCATTTAGCTAGATTAACAAAGTATCAAATTGCCATCTAAATATTTATGCTTATTCCCAAAGATAAAGGCTGCTTCTAGCCTTAATCAGATAAGCCTCTTTTTCTGCACCAGTTGGAGTGAATAAAGAGATTCGAGATGAAAATAAGTGCCATATTGACTGTTATACTTTAAACAAAGAATTTGTACCCCCACCACAAGGCTGAGGAAATACTACTGAAGTGAGATCAGAAAGAATGTAAACCCAAATGAGGAAAGAACTGTGAAATGTCATTTTCTGAACAAGACATAGCTATTGGACACGATAAATCTCATCTGCTGTAGTTACCTATGTCTGTCCTGCAGAAGACTAGCCATTTCAGTAATCATGGATGGCAAAGTTTACTGTGTGATTCTGAAGGAGTGGGGTCAGTTTCTTAAGATGCCTAATCATGAGTCTTCAAATCATAGTTCCAAACTTATGGTCACATAGATGGTTTTGATTAAACCAATAGGACGGAAATGAAATCTAACAATATTAATGTGGAAAGGTCAATTTTAGGAAGGAAGATCTGAAGAAACAGGAAGAAGAAAAGAGAGAAATGGGTAAGAGTAAACAAAATGTATTATATACATGCTATAAACAAATTTAATTAATAGGTCAGTTATGTAAGGTCACAATGTTTGTTACTTTAGAAAAACATTAGAATATTAGATAGATGAGAGTGGTTCAATGTAAATATAAAGACTCATTCTCTCAAAGAAAGACATAGAGAAGAGCAGAGTTACTCTAATTGGTAAGGAGGAAATGCTTGGTATTGGTGACCTTTCGTATTTTCAGAATAGTAGCATTTTTAGTTGCTTCTAAAAATGTAGATGGAAAACATGAGTTCCAACAATTGTTATCCATAAATAGAATTCTATTAGATAGACCTGAGTTTCCTCATGCAGAAAAATCCTTCATCTTAATCACCTCCCATATGATGAAAAATAATGAGTTTATTCCAAATACAGCAATGTTGGGAGAAGAAACTTGTAGAAGGGAATAGATTATGATGACTCAGACATACTTAGTATATAGTTCAATTTCTGAGCTTAAAAGTTAAAGGATTATTGAAAGGAGAAGTATGGGCCAGTTTGAAGTAAGCAAGTATGCAATTATGTCATTGAAGGAATCCTTTTTGATAGTAACCTTTTCTCTCCTCCCAAGTCCTTCCTATCCTCCTTCCCTTTCTCCTCCCCTTTTCTCTCCTCCTCTCCTTTGCCCTCCTTCCTTTCTTCCTCCTCCTCCTCTTCCTCTTCTTCTCCTCCTTCTTCTTCTCTTCCTTCTCTTTCTTCTCCTTCTTCTCCTTCTTCTTCTTCATCATCTTTGTCTTCTTCATACCCCTGTCCTTTTCTTTATTTCTCTCTGTTTTGCTTTCTTGATATCATATTGACTATAATGAGGCATGAAGATTTTCTGAATTGAGCTTCATCTCCTGAGACCCTCCTAGCAGGGTCTACCTTGTCACACCCCTACAAATACAAAAAATAGATGAAATTGACAATCAAATGAAACTTCTGTAACAAAGGAAATTTCACATGAATGTATTCAGGTTTTTGCTAGAAATTCAAAGCCATGTAATATTGTAACAGAGATTATTATTATATAAAGGTTAATTTAAGTAAGACTATCAATAGTGAAAACAGAAACAATATAATATTTGTGTAGGTAAAAATTTTTACTAAGGAGTTATAAAATAATATGTAATGTTCTGAAGTTTATGCTCAGTTTAGAAGAACTCCACAATGTCCACAGCATTATTAGAATTTAGAAATAAAGGTCATTATTCTCTGTATTTGGTCCCCATGATTCTCAACATTGGACTTAACCACTAAGTCATCACTCTTGTTGCATGATATATGTTTAATTTTATTGCAAAAAGTCAATCATTTAAAATAGAAGTATAAAAGTTTACCCTTTATTACTTTATCTCAGTAATAATGTCAACATATATTAAATACATGTTTTAGGGTGACTTTTCTAGCATATGAGTTATTGCAATCTACCCATACTATGACAATAGATTGTGTGTATATATATGTGTGTGTGTGTATATACACATATATATGTGTGTGTATATATATATATATATATATATATATATATATATATATATACAGATTTTTGGTGATCCATAGAGATTTTTCAAGACTGAGGGCCCAATTTTTGAGTTTGATACCCGGAACTCAGAATAAATAATAAAAAAAGACTCCTGGCCACACCTGTATTCCCAGTATTTCTACTATAAGACTGGAGGTAAAACAATGAGAATTTTCTTGACTAGTCTGTAAGATAGCCTGGAATACACAGGATGACTGAGGTATGATAGACCCTGTCTCAATAAGCAAAAAGGGAGAAACTGATTCCAAATTTCCCTGAGATTGCCACACTAATAATATGGTGTAGGTATAGCAGCACTCACAAAAAGAGACTTTGAAGACTAGAAGGAGAAAAAAAAAGTCTACACCTCTACTCTAATCTTCAAAAAACAACTTGTCATTTTGAAAAGGATAAAGAAATAAAGACTAGGCCTTAGACATGAAAGTCAGTACCAAGTGCACCACAATGAAATTTAGTATTAAGCTATACTCTGCACTATGTTATTGTGACCACCTTAGGTAGATAGCCAAATGACTGGATCAATCACCTTTCCTCCAAATCTGGAAAGCAGGGGCAGTAAGCTTCCACTTTAAAAGAAGAAGGGCACCAAGCTGAAGATGTTTATTTGTACCCTATGTTGGGACTTCACTGGAAGTTATATAGAGAACAAAGAACCTTATACTAAGACCAGAATATGCAACCAGTAATTTTAGACATGTCTTGATGATAGCAAACCTCACATTGGTAAGATGAATTCAAGCATCAGAAGACATATTTTTTAGGCAGTTTGCAGTGGCCCTAGGAACTACCTAGTTTCACACCAAGATTGTGCTGTCCTGTATTGTACTGCACAGGTAAAAATGTTCGGCTTGGAAATATTAGCCTGACAAGCAATGAGTTGTCTACACTGCCATTCCACTGTTTTCAGGGAGCATAACTATCCTCAGAGAAGTAATAGCAGTACTCTAGACATTCAGAAGCATCAGAAAGAGATGTGTACCCTATTGAGTCAGACACACATATCCCATCACATCTCCATGAACTATGCTTTCCAGAGAGTTTTTTTTAATGTTCTAGTGACTTTAAGACAAAGTTTATTTTCAACTTTTGAACCAAGAATAGTCTTCCCTAAGAGGACCCTTACTTGAGAGTCATGAAGAGTTTTTTTTTTTTTTGTCCTGAGGATAGGGGAGGATTAAAAGCAACAATGTTCCCAATGGGTAGGCAATCTGGTCATTTTTCCACAGCACAAGTCCATAAAAGCCACGACCTGGCACAGCCTATGCTTAGTGAGATTCTCTGGGCAATAAACTCTTACTCACTGTTAATGGTGATCTTTCTTGCTCTTTTATGTGATAAATCACTTTTCCATCTAATGCTTGAATGTGTCTCATCATTCTTGGTGATCCTGACAGTGTCAGTATAGTCATTTGACATTCACCTATGTTGCTTCAGTCGGTCTGAACTTTGCTCTCCTCCATGCAGAGATGATTCCCTAGGATATGAGCAAGTGTTATTTGTTCAGGAGAATTTGAAAAGATTAGTTGAACTGAAGGGTAAGGGACAGTGTTGATTGTCAAAGGTTCTAGAGAAAATCAGTAGTGAAGTTCAAGACACAGTGAGAATAAACATAACTTTTACAGAATTTTGCTTTGAGAGGAAAAGATATATGGGTTCAAATGTTGAAGAAAAGTGTCCATTAACCATGGAAGGTTTCATAAATAATTCAGGACATAGTCATAAAATTTCCCCTGTAGTAAACAATCATGTGATAAACTGTGTTACAAGAGGCAGAGGAAATATAAATGTTAGTTATATGATTGGGTAGTTACATATCAGTTTAGGTTCTGGTTTGCAATATTTCAAAACAGTAAGATGTATGTGCTGAGTATTGCTTTTGTAGATTCTTATAAGGAATTTGGGACTCTAACAAATTTAATAGCAAGCCAGTGGTATCCATTGTTATTGTTTATTGTTGTTCATTAGTCCGTTTTATTTGAAGATAGCATTTGTTATTCATTATTTGCAGGGCATAAATGGTTTGATATACAACATGAATATTCTAAGTTACTGGAAAGATCTGAAGCTAATCACAGGCATTATTATGCCTTATTAATATTGGTTATGATTATGGCAATTACAAAAAAGTGTTTTAAATATAGAGTAGATATTTGCACATTATTCTGTATGGTAAAAAGATGGATTCAGAGAAAGACAAAATGTCTATGTGGTAGGAAGTATGTCCATTTGGATACAGGCCCAAATCTGGTATGCTTGAAGTTGATGTACTCTCACTTTCCTCGGTAATCATCACACTTAGCTCCATAGAAGCTCTACAAGTTTGTATTCCTACCTGATGACGGATGTTATAAAGTAGTTCAGAATTGAATATAATAAAGGATTCTTTATTAGGAGGATGATTCACAGATCACAGTCCTCTACATAGATGGGAAACAGGAAATGAATCTAGCAGCCGAAAGAGAGAGAGAGAGAGAGAGAGAAAGAGAGAGAGAGAGAGAGAGAGAGAGAGAGAGAGAGAGAGAGAGAGAGAGAGATCAAGCAAGCTTTACAGCTGCATTGATAGGATAAGATAACACACACAAGTGGGCTGATATCTTAAAGGTTATTGCTTGAAGGTCTTTCCACAGTACAAACCATCAATGCATAAGTGCTCCCCTAACTCCACATAATCACCAGTATTACAATTTGTTTTTGTTTTTGTTTTTTTTTTGTTTTTTTTTTATCCTGTCTACCCTGACCAGTGTAGGTTGAAATCTCAAAGTGGTTTTTATTTGCATTTCCCTAGTGACTAATTCCTCGAACAATTCCTTAGGAGATTGCCAAACATTTTATTTGCTGACAGTTCTGTTTAGATTTCTACCACATTTGAATTTTATTATTTGTTTTCATGATGTTCCGTTTTTTAATTATTTCTTTATTTTTGATATTATATATCCACTGGATATGTAACTTATAAAAATCTTTTCAAATTCTATATTCCGACATGTCGTTCAAATGGTGGTGTCTCTTGCCATACAGAAGCTCTTCAGTTTGAAAAGGTGCCAAATATGAATTGTTTTTAATACCTATACTAGCAGTGTTCTGTTCTTTCTGTGAGAGTGAGCTCAAGGTTATTCTCCACTGTCTCTTCTTTCAGGTTCAGTATATCTGTTCTTATGTTAAGATATTAGATTCATTTGGAGTTGAGGTTTTTGTCTTGTAATAAGTATGGAACTCTTTGATTCTGCAGCTATCTTGTTCAACCAGAACCATTTATTGAAGGTGCTGTCTTTTTTCAGTGTGTATTTCAAAATTCAAAATCTGTTATATTTTCTTTATTCCATTTATATTTTGAAGACATTATGTGCAACCGAATAAATCTTAACATGTGGGTCTTAGAGAATTTTCTGTAGAAGTAGAAGGGATAAATTAATGTGTCTGAAATACAGTCAACAACATCATTTTTTACTAGGTTTTAATCTAACTACTAGCTAATTTTTTTTTAATCTTCCAATTCAGTATTCATGTAATTTTCATGGTCATTACAAGGCATCTTCAGAATTGAAAAGCACTTTACCTATGCTTATGTAACAAGGCAAGTGAAAGAAGGGTTGAATCTACCTTCTTGGTTTATTTCTATTTCTATAATCAATGCACTTGTCTAGTACATTTAGTGTTGTGTATTTCACATTTTATTTTGTATGAGCTATCTTGTTATTTAAAACAGCCTGGGAGAAGACTGTTGAAAGTCTACATTATGCCCCTTAGCCAAAGAAAATTGAAACAAAATATGCGTTATAGAGAACATATACATCTTTAAATAGAAATTTCATTGAACAGAAGCACACACAAAACATAAACAGAGTTATGTATGCCTCCATTTATTAAACTATTCTAACCTGAGGCTCACTAAAATGTTATCCAGTATTTCCCCGAGGAACACAATTCAGCATAAATTACATTAGTGTTTAAGACAAACTTATATTGGGAATTTTATTTCTAATATATGTTTAACATGATGCAAGATTGTATGTTTGGACATAATCCTAGATTTTTTTCAGAAAATAACAATTACTCTAAAGCTAATAATTTTAGAGTATAAAAAACATTTTATATGATACTTCTTATAATACAAAAATCTATATAATATATTATGGCATTGGAGAAGACATAATAGAAACCTTATTTGAGATTATTTATCAAGTTAAGCAGCATACTTCATATTTCTTACCTTAAATAAATATGCAAAAAATTCATTTATACAAATATTTCAACACATAATGATACATACTTGCATTAATATAAAATCAAATATTAATTACAATAATGATTCATATGAATAAGTTCATCTTAGAAATATTCCTTGAGTATAAAGTTGTAAGATTTTATAATTTAGGAAGAAATAACTTATCTTAAATTTAAATAATGACTATATTTTATGGGTTATTTTTAATTTTTCTCAGTAAATTTTTTGGTGTGTTTTCATGATTTTGATCTTTTTAAAAATTATCTCAATATCTCAATCTTTTTTATTCAGATAGTAAAATAGAAAGAATTTTATATTATCATCATTAAGATATTCAAAAATATTTATTTTCAATATACTTAAGGTTATGTTTTATTGTTTTTAAAGAATTGTTTTGGGGACTCATTCCTCCTACTGTGTTGCCTCATCCAGAATTAGGAAAAGAGGAACCTAGTCTTACTTGATATACGTTGGCTGGCTGATATTTATTTGATGCCTACCTACCTATATCTGAAGAGAAACAGAAGATGAGGAGTAAATGTGTTTGAGGGGTAGAGGGGAAGAAGGACAGTGAGGGATTGGGAAGAGTAGAAGGGAAACAGAACTTGATTGGATAAAAAATAATAAAAAGATTATTTTTATTATTTTCTTCTCATCTTATTTTAATGTTAGATTTATTACCTTAAAGATTTATTCTTGATTTTGTCCATTCTGACAGGTGTAAAATGATATCTCAAAGTTGTTTTGATTTGCATTTCCCTGATCGCTAAAGAGGTTGAGCATGACTTTAAGTGTCTTTTGGCCATTTGAAATTTTTCTGTTGAAAATTCTCTGTTCAGTTCAGTGTCCCATTTTTTAATTGGGTTAATTAGCATTTTAAAGTCTAGTTTCCTGAGTTCTTTATATATTTTGGAAATCAGATCTTTGTCTGATCTGGGGTTGCTGAAGATCTTCTCCCAGTCAGTAGGTTGCCTTTTTGTCTTAATGACAGTGTCCTTTGCTTTACAGAAACTTCTCAGTTTTAGGAGGTCCCATTTACTCAGTGTTGCCCTTTTAAATGATAGCCTTTGCTGGAGAGGATGTGGAGTAACGAAAACACGCATCCAATGTTGGTGGGAATGCAAACTTGTACAACCACTTTGGAAAGCAGTGTGGCAGTTTCTCAGGAAATTGGGAATCATTCTACCTCAGAATCCAGCAATACTACTCTTGGGAACATACCCAAGATATGCCCTATCATACTACAAAGGCATTAGTTCAACTATGTTCATAGCAGTATTATTTATAATAGCCAGAACCTGGAAACAACCTATATGTCCTTCAGTGGAAGAATGGATGAAGAAAGTGTGGAATATATAAACATTAGAGTATTACTCAGTGGTAAAAAACAATGACATCTTGAATTTTGCATGCAAATGGATGGAAATAGAAAACACTATCCTGAGTGAGGTAACCCAGACCCAAAAAGATGAACATGGGATGTACTCACTCATAATTGGTTTCTAGCCATAAATAAAGGACATTAAGCCTATAATTCGGGATCCTAGAGAAGCTAAATAAGAAGGTGAACCCATAGAAAAATATATAGTTATCCTCCTGGGTATTGGAAGTAGACAAGATTGCCAGGCAAAACTTGAGAACTTGGGGTGGGTGTGGGGTGGGAGTAAGGGGAGATGGGGAGAGAAAAGTGAGCAGGGGAGGATGGGGAGAGCTTGAGGGAATGGGATGGTTGGTATGGAGGAGGGGTGGATGTGGGAGTAGGGAAATATATATATGTTAATTAAGGGAGCGCTTTTAGGGTTGGCAAGAGACTTGACTCTGGAGGGGTTCCCAGGTGCCCAAAGAGATGTCCCCAGCTTGTTCCTTGGGCAGCAGAGGAGAGGGTGTCTGAACTGGCCTTATCCTATAGCCACACAGATTAATATCTTGCATATCACCATAGAACCTTCATCTGGCGATGGATGGAGATAGAGACAGAGACACACACTAAAGCACTGGACTGAGCTCCCAAGGTCCATATAAAGAGCAGAAGGAGGGAGCACATGAGCAAGGAAGTCAGGACCGCGAGGCGTGCGTCCACTCACTGAGATGGTGGGACTGATCTAATGGGAGATCACCAAGGCCAGTTGGAGTGAAACTGATGGAGCATGTGATCAAACCGGACTCTCTGAATGTGGCTGACAGTGGAGGCTGACAGAGAAGCCTAGGACAATGGCGCTGGGTTTTGATTCTACTGCATGGACGGGCTTTTTTTGAGCCTAGTCTGTTTGGATGCTCACCTTCCTGGACCTGGGGGCAGCAGGTAGGACGTTGGACTTCCCATAGGATAGGGAACCCTGACTGCTCCTAGGACTGGAGAGGGAGGTGGAGGGGAGTGGGGGGAGAGGAGGGAAGTAGGAGGAGGGGAAGAGGTGAAAATTTTCATTAAAAAATAAATAAAAATAAAAATAAGAGATTTATTCTTAAATGCACATAGGTGTGTGTGTGTGTGTGTGTGTGTGTGTGTGTGTGTGTGTGTGTGCGTGTGTGATCATTTGTGAATGTAGTTGTTCTCTTAGTCCTTACAATTGGATCACCCTGGATCTAGAGATACAGCCAATGTGAGTAACCTGATGGTGAAGATGATATTTGACCATAGTTACTCTGAAAAAAAAAAAAACAGAGAAAGCTCTTAATCACTAAAATGTATATGGAGGGGAGGCAGAGGCAGGTGGATCTCTGTGAGTTCGAGACCAGCCTGGTCTACAGAGCTAGTTCCAGGACAGGCTCCAAAGCCACAGAGAAGGGTGGGAGGAGGGGGAGGGAAATGGGAGGCTGGGAGGAGGTGGAAACTTTTTTTTTCTCCTTTTCTCAATAAAAAAAAGAAAGAAAAACACAAGTATAACTCACCTTCAAGTCAGGAGTAGAGGTGTGGTTGCCATTGAAGGTTGATGGAATTCTTCCATCTCCTCAGTGGCAAGTAAGTCCAGTTTGTGAGGTGGACTCAACCCTGTTTCATCAAAATTGAGTAAGTTTATATGAAAAAGTACTTCTAACCAGCCCAGATTAGGAACTTGTTTTGCTTCAGGAGAGATTACTGGGGCCATAAATTCTTGAATTATGTGGCTTGTATATTAAACAATGGCTTGGCCCTGGGGACTGTAGGGAATACCTGTAGTGAAAGTGATTTTCCAAGAACCTACGAAGTCATTGAACTGCTGTTATGTGTATGCAGGACCATAATCTGTTTTTATGGACCATGGTACCATTAGCTGCCTTTCCCCTGACAGCACAAGGGCATAGGTAAAGCCAGATCAAAAATCAATCACAGCATGACCAAAGGACACATGGTAAGCAACATCAATCAGTCAGAGGGTGTTAGGCAGCAGACCTCGGGAGTGAACCACTGCCCTTTGGAGGGGCAAGTGACACCCAACCTGCACAAGACTTGGATAAATGTTTGTATTGGGAGACAAGCAATTCAGAGAGGAGCCTATCTAAGTTCTGAGGAGAGAGGTGAAATTGTTGATACAGGATCCTTACTTGTTCAAGCAAGTCAATAGATGCTATCATTATAGAATCTGTCTTTTCATTCTCTGTGTTTAAGATTGCTGGCAATTTAGGATGTGATTGAATGTGAGACAAATAACATGGCTGATTCTTTTGACATAATACATCTTTTATTAATAGCATTGTGCTTGCATTTGGATTTAAAGAATCTTAATCCTTGAAAAAACAAGGACAAATTCTTCTTGTACAGTACATTGACTGTCAGACAATAAGTTAATGGTCTCATTTTGGCATTCAACCAAAATTTTTAAGAGTAATAGAAATTTTCCTAATTGTACAGATCCAGAATTGGGTATTATATGAGTTGTGCCTTTTTATTTTGTTTTTATTAACATTCCATATTTAGATTTGTTTGCATCTGAAAATGTCAGTGTTGCACAGGGAATAAACTTAGATGACAGTACAGAATAGATTGGAACATCAATTCGGACAGAAGGTACTTCAGGCAAGGTTTTATTTTCTGGGAAGTGGTTGTTTCTGTAAAACCAGAGACCATCTCTGGAATGATAGAGTATCTGTCCATAATGTCTGTGTATGCATACTAATTTATCTGGTTCACTTTCATATGTTCTATGGGCAAACATTCACATCTTAAGCTTAGGTTGAAAAGTTTGGTCAAATTTGGAAGTGACTTTGTGTAGATCAGAGTGAGCTTTATGAACCCACATTATAAAGCCTACCTGTCATAATATGTCCAACAATCTTTTTGGTATCAAAAGAACCAGCAGTAGGAGATGCTGACCCAGTTTAGGCCATTGGAACTCAGATACTGCCAGCAAAGTAAATATTTTTTTGTGTAACAATTTTTGCTTACTGAGGTAGGGTCACCTTTCTGGGGAGGCATGGACAGTCCTAAAGGAAGGAGAATAAGAATCTCATTTCTAATTCAGGGACCAGCAAAAATGGTTTAAGCCAATTAATTTTACCACATAATTGTTGTAACTCTGTGAGGATATATTCATCTTTTGTATTGAGGTTAAAGGTAAGGGGCTGAATATCCTTAATATCAGAAAATCCTAAGAACGAGAAGGATGGCATCCTCTGAATCTTTTCTGGAGCCACCATTAACTTAAAAAAGGGTAGATACTGAAGAAGCAAATGAAGTGACTTATGTAAATACTGTTTGCCAGAGCAAACCAACAACAAATCATCCATGTAATAGACTAGAATAATATCTTCTGGGATATTTATCAAGTCTTACATGACGTAAAGGTGACATATGGAAGGATTTTTTTTCATTGGGGCGGGGGCGGGAGTAGGACCATCCATTGAACCCTCTGGGCCAGCCTATGCATGTTACATTTCCAAGCCATAAAGGCAAAGCAATCCTTGCACTGTTCAGATAAGGGGATTTGAACAAAGTAGTCTTTAGTATCTAAGATAGTTGTGTGATGAGGAATCATGCATGCATGGGTGTGGCTGACTTATCTGTGTTGGTCCCATTTTTCATTTGATCGTTAATTGCCCCAAGGTCTTGTAACAGTTGAGACTGTCCATACATTTTTTTAGTATTAAAAATAAGGGTGTTGCGTCTCCTAGCAGACAGTTCTATATGACCTAGTTTTAGCTGCTCACACACCAAGTTCTTTAAAATGGACAGTTTGGGTTCAATAATAAACCACTGTTCCACCCAGATGACTTGATCCAAGTGCCAGTTAATAGCAATAGAATTAAGAAGTGAGATGTTGAGGAAGAATGTCCTTAGAAGGGGATGAGGATCATGAGTGGATATACGATCTACCATGCCCACCTCCTCATGCACCATGATGTCATCAAAGAATCATGATCATCCATTATGAGGACAACACTAATATTTTTCAGGATAAGTCTTCCCCACAGATACTGAGGAACAGTGGATGTAATAGGCTGAATTACACCCATTTCCATCCAAATCCTGCCAGTGTACATGTCAGATCATCAGTTTTGAGTTTTGTTGTCCTCCCACACCACTATTGCCATCCAGGTTTGAATTTCCATGTGGGAAGCAGAGCACCTCATTTTCAATAAGTATAGTGGCATCCACACCCATGTCTACCAGTCCAGCTATTTAAGGGGTTGCCCATAATAAAAATATCATTATCATGGGTTATCAGTGAAAAATTGGCAATGCCTAATAAATTTTTGGATTAGGTGTTTCTTTTTTTACTTGTGGTTCTGAGGAATACCTGCCTTAAGTTTAAGGGAGCTTTTGTGTCCTCCCCAGCAGGCCTGATGTCTTTTGCCCAGTGAAAACCTTCACTGCAACTAGTGTAAGTTTTTGCTTGAGGGACGTCCCTCCTCCAGTGTCCTGTTTTACCACATCCCCAACATGTTCTATCATGGAATGTTCTTTCCTAGGTTGTCTTTGTGTGTTGGTCTACAAGGCATCCAGGGTGGTGGTTAGGACTGCAATAAGTCTGGCCCCTGGGCCCAATTCTCTAGTGGCAATCACCTATTTATGGATGTCCTCATTTCTCACTGTTGCCACTGCATTAAACATGGGATGGCATTGGGGCCTTCCAATGCAAGTTGTTTTATGAACATCTCTTTAGTAGGGATATTTTCAACCCTTATTTCCACCACTTTAGTGACTCTAGCTAGGAAGTCCCTAAAAGTCTCCCTGCTTGTTGATGTAAGTTTCTAAAATAGACTGTAGATTCATGCAGGGTGTAGGACTTTAGTGTCCTGAATGCCAACTCTATACTTGTTCATAATAATCATAATGTCCAATCTAGGATTGAGAGACAGTATCATTGTATTGTCTAAGATCTGTAAGAATATCCAAGGTGATTGGTAGTCCACATTGTGGGTTAAGACATGCTTGGGACTCTACTGATCATCATAGTCTGATCTCCTGTTAACGAAAACATCAGTTTCTAGCACTGTTTTGTGTAGACTGTCAAATAGGTTTAGACTGCATTACACATTGTCTCAGCACATACTTGAAGTAGGGAGGATTATGACCTAACCCAACTCATGGCCACAGTTTTTATTAAAGACAAATCTGCCATGTCATTGGGATGGGAACCCAAAGTTGAATAGTTGCATTGGTACCACAATTAACTGGGAATGCCTACATTCATATCCATACATGTAGGGAGGGCTCCCAGTTCCCAGGTCAAGCTGTGAAAGGGTTATTAATAGGAGATGGTATGCAGGATAGGCAAAGGGGTAATGACCATAGAGTCAGGGCATTCTCTGCTATTATCTGCAACCTTTCCATCCTCTGGACAATTTCTTGGTTTTGTTTCAGCAACCCCATTATGTTCAGTGGCTAAAGCAGGGACTACAGTATTGGGCAGGTTAACATTACATTGTTCTTGACTGTGTTTGTTATGAGCTATAATTACCTCCTCAGGAGAAGATGACTTCAAGCATTAATTATAGAATAGTCAATAGAATGGGAATAAAACAAAGTGGAGGCAGTATTCCTATAGACACCTCCTTTATCCTGGCCAGAAACAGAAACTATATCCATAGATTATGTTCCCACACATTTTCTCGTGATTTCCAGAAGACTATATAAGCAGAGTCTGTCCAAAATTTTTTGATGTCAGAGGCATTATCCTTGAGGACTCAACTAATCAAAAGTGACTAAAGATGCCCAATATGGTCCTACTTGATTTGGGAGAGGAAGTTTCCCATGATCAGAGCAAGCCAAGGGGATAGATGTCAGGAAGAAACATGTGTCAAACACTTGTGTATCCTGCTTAGCATGGCACATGGTTTATTAGGCCATGGCCATGTGCCCACATAGTGTCTCTGGAAGGGGCTGACTGTTGGGATTCAGTCTTAGATTTCATCCCTTTTGGAGTCAGTCTTATATGGGAGTGCCCAAAGAACCAGTTCAACGAGAGAATGTGCTTGCCTGCCTTCATATAATCTCAGACAAGATAAAAAACAGAAATGAAAAGAAGGTCTCAGCATTTGCCCAGTAGGAGAGCAAGAAAACACAGAACACAGAGGGGTCTACTTACATATCATCACTGAGTGTGTGTGTCCATACTGTACAGATGGAAGAAGGATCCAGCAGAAGTGAGTCAAAACCAAAAATGAAAGACCATATTTTCATCACAAATAACAGTAGCAAAAATAATGTTCAAAAGAATACAGCAAATAAAACTATAATAAGTTGGACCCAACCAGGCTCAATTCCCATAATGGGGGACCCAAATTGGGTGTATGATATTGCTGTACTCCAAAATGATCCTGGGGATGGGGCAAATAGGTTTGGAGTCAAGGATGCAGATACTGGTGATTAGGTTGAGAAACAAAAAGCTCCATTTATTTTATGAAGGGGAAAGCCTTTTATCCCCTCTACCCACCAAGACAGGGTGAGCAGGAGCTCTGGAGTCAGATCTTTGCCATGGAAACCTCTGATTGACTGGCCTCTCTTTTTCTTGTCATTCAGTTGGTGCTTTGGGGGCCCCCTGTGCAGACCTAGGCTTGCTCATGAGGAGGTTAATACTACACATGTTCAAGTATTTATGCCCTGACATATCCAGTCTCCTTTTGTCTGATCATGTTCGCCCCCCTGGTTCTACTTGAAAGTACAGCAGAAGAGCTATGAGGATAACTGATATTAGAGTGTGGGTAGTGGATCACATATCTGGGACATTGGACTTATCTCTATGATTTGTACACAAGAGAAGCTTTATATGGAGATTATAAAGTGTGGCCCAATTTTATAGGAATGCATATGAAACACTCAGAAGATTTCATAATATACAGTACAATATGTCAGTTTTGCCGTCATTGTTGTAGCTGCTATTATTGCTATCATGATTCAAGATGTTAATAATTATTTTATAAAACAGAAAAAACAAGTTTAAAAAATTAAGGTGTTCCTCTCTTTCATATGTAAAATTGATGTAGCTATCATATTTTAGAACACTCCAAAATAAGTAATGATTCTAAAAATATAGTTGATAAATTTCAAGGCAAGTTAGGGTGATTCTCACATTCATTTTTCAGTTTTGGTTTAACAATTACAGAGACCGAAATGAGTAACCAATAGCACTTGTACATTGTAAAACATTTCCAAATTTGTCACGTAATGAACTGATCTTGTACTAATCACATAATTGATTATATATTTTCACTTACCAGTATTGCCTAATAAAATATTACTTTAGAAATATAAAGGAAATAAGGTGAACAGCATAGAATAAGGAATCATGCAATTGTCAGGCTGAAAGGCAAAAAATAGTTAGAAAAAAGTCTGGTGAATAAACATCAGAGGATAAACTCCATTTCTTCAAATTAGCCCCATACTTAAGGCTTGGATTTCTAAATCTATCAAATCTCATTCACTCTGGGGTTCATATAAAGGCATTTCAATTTAATTTAAAGTGGCTGAAACAATCAGATAGCTTTTTTCTTCTAAATGAGTTGCTTGTGCAGTAGATGAAAAAGCCATTAGCTTTTTAAAAACACAGGTATGAGGAGTTGTCTCTTGAGAGACACAGCGATTATTAATAAAGAAGTTGTGAAAATGGAGCATGACTTTCGGTCAATGGGGAAACACGAATTCTGTTAAGTGCCAACTGCCATTAAGTGTACCTGAGAGGCAAGGTTTTAGCAGGAGGTGATTCATGATCACATAAAGGGAATAAAATGTTATCTTTATAGAGGACATTGTTTTGACTTTCAAATGAGAAATATAGTAAAACTAAGGGACACTTGTTGTTTGAGAAATTGTTAGGATATTTGATTTTGTTGAACTCTTGTCAATCATTTTACAAATTAGACATATGTGTAGTACATACATTTAATCTCATGGAGTGCAGAGATAGGAGGTCATTCTGTTTACACAGAAAATTCCATATCAATAACTTGTCTTCAAGCAACAAATTTCACCAGGATCATCATGTTTATTTTCACTTTCTTCAAATGATTTAAATACTTCTTCTCTACTCTGTGCTATATAACAATAGTATACTTCCTTATTGATTATATATTTCCTTCAAATTAGGGAAATCACAAATTCTTAAACCTACTTTAGCCTCCTTGCCAAACCCTACACATCACCATTGCTCAAAACTGTTGTGGCTGGTAATTTCCCTCAAGAATGCTGTCTTTCTTAGACCAGCTCACCTTTCCCCCAGTACTAGCCACTTCCATTTTCATACTAGCTTCTGTGGTTTTGTATTACCCTCAAAAATGAATAAATGTCCTGCCCCAAACAAGTAATGGGTTAAAAGATATATAATGGGTAAAATGAGGAATTTATTACACTACTTCTTAAGTTCATTTTCCTTTTTTCATTAACTTAAAATAAATTTCAGGTTTTGCCTTATTAATCTTTTCTTTTTCTTTAAATAGGTATTATTATTCTCATGCCAACTAGAAATCAGTTTTCTTTACTTATGCATGCTTTTTTCCTTATGAACTTCAATGTATTTTTTCTTGGATGTTAAATTTTGTTCACTTAAGTTTTGTTAACCTTCCTAAATATCTGTTTTTCCCTTAAAGCTTACAAATTCTTTCTTTTTTCAGTTATATTTAACATTGAGATTTTCTGGCAAGCCTATTTCCATTATAATTTTAAAATTTAGAATTTTTATGAGTTCTTTTGCTTTATTTCCTGGTTACTTTAAAGGACAAAGGTTCTGGGGCTGTAACCAGCTCAACTAAGCTCCATCAAGGTAAGCTTGTCGTCCATTCAAAAGGCTGCACAGGGAAACTAGCATTACAGTCATGTGCTTCATCTGTCACTCTGTCGGTCTTCACAGTTGAAGCTGTCTTTTCCAATCTCTCTCCCTCTACCCCTGGTATCTATTAGTAGTTAGCTCCTAGCTCCTGTTTCTGGAATGTTCCAGAGCTCCAGAATCCCACAACAAAAAAATTATCAGCAGACAAACCAATTACACCACTTTGCGAACATTCACTATCATGGCTGGCATGGCAGCAGGGCTCTGGGAACAGTACTGCAGTTTAAAAGCTCAAATGTGTTTCTGTCAATAGTGTGGAGGCACCTTACACTGGAGGGTGACACACAGATAGCAGCGCACGGACTGAGGAGATAGAGGATGGCAACCCACAGCATATGTAGGATCCTGATGGTATTGGTCACTAGAAGTACATGACAAAAATATTTATGGGGAGAAGGAGGAAAAAAGAAAAGATCTTCCCTGTGTGTTAAGATGGATAGCTGTCCGTGAGAGGAAGAGAGAGAAGCTTTCTGTTTTGTTTCTTGCTGAAGGTTTATAGAAATTAATTAAATGCATTTTATATAACAATAAACTGAAAAATAAATGATCTGGATGTGGATTTATACACCTACATTCCAAGAACAGCAACTGGAGCTATTTAGAGAGAACCCATCTCAGGCAAAGCAGGAACAGCAACAAAAGCATAGATTTGATAGTCTACAATATTGAACATATTCAATTATTTATATCCTTAGTCCAGCTCTAGCAAGGGTCTAAGTTCGGAGTGCTTCTTGTCTTTTACTTTTACTTTCTAGTAGATTGCTCTCAGCTCTGTGTGTGTCTGTTATTACGTAAATGGACATTATAGAAAAACAGTCTTTTACCAACAGTGAAAGACTGGATGCAAATGAATATATTTAGTAAATAAAATAAACAGTGATGTGATGTTTAAAGTGTGACTGTCCCAGGGCTCTAGTGTGTTGAACTTCGGGCTATTTGTTCCAAAACACTGTTAGCTCTGCTACGGCCTGTTATTGTGACTGCTATTGGTGTTCTCTCTCCCCTGTACAGTAAAGAGAAACTTCAGAAGATAAATGAGAAGTAAATTTAAACTCCAGTTGTCTATGGCATTTGATCAATAACTAACAATCTTAAGGTAGAAAAGTCAACTTTATAAAGCAGGCATTCTGACAAGATTGCCAGCAGCTCCTGAAACTACGTAGTTTCTGATACATTAGGGAATATAACTAATAGCAACTGTGGCTTTGCTACTCCACAAATTCCCTGAAGTAAGACAACAAAATTCTATAACTTACATTTCAGAGACAGGGTGTTGAATGTGAGGAGGCCTATTAGTGGCTATAATTTATGCCAGCCTCTTTGGGTAGCATTGTAGTTTTCTTTATTCAAGGCAGATAGTGCTGGCATTGTGATTAATCCAGCTAATAGATATGATTGCAAAACTTACATGGCTTCAACAGTTAGAAGATCAGCCTTTGGTATAATACAGTGATTAAAAATAATTTTAGCTCCTAGATATGGACGGAGGGGGGAGGACCTAGGACTTACCACAGGGCAGGGAACCCTGACAGCTCTTTGGACTGGAGAGGGAGGGGGAAAGGAGTGGGGGGAGGGGGAGAAGGGTGGGAGGAGGGGGAGAAGGATGGGAGGAGGGGGAGGGAAATGGGAGGCTGGGAGGAGGTGGAAACTTGTTTTTTTTTTCTCATTTTCTCAATAAAAAAAAGATTTAAAAAAAATATTTTTATCCTCATGGTCTCTGTCACTCTACCTTATTTCACTACTACCATAGTTGTATTTTCTCTCTTTAAGCAAATATTGTGGGTTATTGCCACTTCAAATATTTTGGAGCTAAAATCAAGGTATTTTATTAGCTATTTATATAGTAGCTTGAGAGAAAACTAGTAATGATGTAACATTGTGGTAGATGGCTCAGTAGTCAAGAGCATTTTCCCCCCAGTAGAAATCCTAGGTTCAGCTACAAGCTTCTGTAGTTCAAGGTGCTTACATGTATGCACTTATCCTTACGTTATAAAAAAATAAAATAAAAATTATTTCACAGTTTAAAATTGAAGAGGCAGGAGGGTTTTGTGGACAACCATGGATAGTGTACACTACTATATAAAATATAAAATGATACCAGCCATTAGGAACATCCAAAATAAAAGCAAATGACTGCCTGGCTGGCTGTGGTATCTCAAATTCCTGGGCTATGCATCTCTGTGCTTTCCTAACTTGCTGTGCATTCATTTCTTGAACATGGTGATATTTTAAGGAGAATCTGACATTTTTGTGCCACTTTTAACTTAAACAATCCAGTGGACTATAAATTAAGTCTCATTCTGAGTGAATACTGCCTTTCCTTCTCTTCAGTAGCTTCTGATCTTTAAGTTTGTGGGAGGTTTTTTTTTGGGGGGGGGGTTCTTCAGTCTCTTCTTCTTCAAGTTCAACTCTTCTGTGATTTCGAGTCTGTAGAGAGAAGCAGCATTCATACTGTGCTAATGTTGATAATTTTTTCATGATACGGTAAACATTTCTCCTGAAAATAATTATCCTTTTGCAATTTCATTCTGTCTTTAAGCTCTTGTATGTGATGGCTATGTAACAAATCCACATTTGTGTATCCAAAATGTAGCTGTTTATTCTGACTTCCTTTTTTATGTACCTTTCTCTGTAATTACATATAACAGTTATGGTCACGTCATCTACCTAATTAATCGAGCTGTAAATTCACTACCCAGTCTCAACACAGTGTGTGTGTGTGTGTGTGTGTGTGTGTGTGTGTGTGTGTGTGTATGTTTTATCAGGGAATGATCAAGAACAAGGTTTTCAGCAGTGTAACAAAAAAGTAAAATAAAGACATAGACTACTGAATGTGGCATGAAGGCAAGAACTGACGGGGAGAAGAAAATTCAATGTATTGAAATGTCAAATTTTTAAGGTAAAAATATTTAATATTAATATTTACCAAAAATTTATGTATCATGAATTTTAAATTGTAGGTATGCACAATGAGAGAGTACATGAAAAATTTAAAATCGGAGTGAATGCTAATGAACTTCACATCAATAAAAAATGTAGCCACGTGTAGTTTACATTAAATAATTTCTAAGACTTTACTGAGCGTACAAATCACAGGTAGCACATGAGAAGTCAATACAAATCTGACTTCCCTAACACCCCTGGTTATGCTTATGACCTATATGAGGTTACAGCTGGTAAGGCTAGAGAAAAGGATAGTTCCGTTATACCAACCTGAGGAAGTTTTTTGGGATTTTGCTTGCTTCTTTGAGATAGGATTTCATTATGTAGCCCAGCCTAGCCTCAAATGCCCTGCAGTGCTCCTTTATTTGCTCCTCAAATTCCAGGATTATAAGTATGTACTACCACAACTGGCTAAATGATGAACTTTAATAATATCCATTGGCAGTTTCTACATTTCAAGTGAAATGCATTTATACTACTGTTGATACAAACATCAATATCTTAGGAACTGAGAACATTTCCTCCTGGTACCAGAAAAATGTGATGTAATTGATTTCTAAGCTGACTCATTTTGGCTGCCTCCCATGTATTTCCAGAAGACAGTAAGTACACAGTGAATATATATGCAGGACATTGGTACTAGAGAAATCTCTGTTATATATAGTTGCCTTATTTATGTATGGTTTTGTTTCTTTTTTTGTTCACATAACATAAAACAAGTATATTCTAATGTAAATTCTAATTCTTTAAGGATTCATGTTCTACCCATACATGACTGTAAAAGCTAATATTCTGTGAATTACATACTTCAGGCTATGTATGATAATGGGATTTGGAAATATTTTTCTTTTCTTCCTTCCTTCCTTCCTTTCTTTTTTTCTTTCTTTCTTTCTTTCTTCAGTCATTTTGGAATGGCTTAACTATTATCAAATATCTTTTTTCCAAATTATTGCACAATATATTTTTTAAAAAATGTTTGATAGTAAATGCAAAATAATTCTATGAACTTAATTAATACATGATAATAAATCCAAATTATTTCTACCTAAATAAAAGTGTCCATGTATGCAAGCACATTTTTTTGATAGATCAAATACATATTCACATACTTCCTATTTAAAAATATATAAGAAGAAAGATATAATAAAGATTAGTTTAATAAGGACTGCCTGCTTTAAAGTTTCAGAAAAGATGCCTCTTAAGAGTTTTGCTTTACATGTCGTTGATTTTTTTGTGGTTTCTTAGAATACTTTTATCCTATGTTACAACTTTCTATTTAACACTTTAAATTGTCTTTTCACATTATAGTTTTAAAGATATTGCTTTGATTGATCTGTTCCTTCAGCAGAACTCTTTTAGAATTAATATCCAACATCAGAGAAAGGCTATTTCATTACTGGACAATAAAGTTTACTTTCCTTACTGTCTATGTAGTATTGCCCGGCAGTCTCTCATCACACACTCATTCATGACCATGCTTAGCTTGAGTCGTGCCTCCTTGCCAATGAGTTATGTATCCCTGAATTCAACCAACTGTGGTGCAAATGATTTGAATTTTTCACCATTTCATCTCTCCTGAATATGTGGAAATATTGAAAATTTCCAGTTCCTAAAGAACATATTGCATTTACATTTTATTTGTTTTATGATTAGACATCAATTAAAACATATAAAGTTCTGCACAAACATTTTCTTCAAATAATATGTTATTTTATTAGGGTTAGTTCAGCAGCTAGAATAGAGATTCTGGTGTTTGTAAGGTATCACATAACCTTCTTCATATGACCTGAGAAACAACTATAAAATTAATAAAATTATAGATGCAACAATTGTCTATTCAAAATGTTCAGACATGAAAACATATATACAAGTATTACATAGACTTAACAGGTATTATATATATATATATATATCCATTATTACATATATTTTCAACAGCAATTAATGAAAGAAGAGGCCACAAATTAGAAAGAGAAGCCAAAGGGTCACATGAGAGGTTTTCAAAGAAGGAATAAAAAGGGGGAATATGATGTTATTTTATAATCTAAAAAAAGGAGTCCTGTTTTAATTTCAATATCTTAACTTTGGGGTAGAATTTAATCAAGACTTGTAAAATATCCAAGCATTGCATGCAATTGTTATATTATGGATTCATATGTTCTATTCCATATAATTGATGCCTCATAGCATTTATATGTGATGAATCTGTGAAAATGGCCCCTGATGAGAGATGAATACTGCTTCCTTTTTTTTGAAGACAATTTTTTTCTTGCTTAAGGCAGGTTATGCTACTCTAAGGATCTTATCTATGTGAGATCAGACATGTTACTTATATACATAAACTAGTTCTGGGATCCTGAAGACAGATTGAACTCCAAACAATCCAAAGAAACTTCAATGGTTTTAAAGTTTAACCATATAACAGAAGAAACACATATTCTTCAACCTCTGGGAATACTTTATTAACAAGGAAAGATGCTGTGTTTTATAAGTGAGTGCTTATCAGATGAAAATATCTTCTTTTTACTATGAAGGCACAAAACATTTGCCACATATTATCTAACTTCAAATTATCATGACATCCGTCCAGTACCTAAATCTGCAGTTTCAACATATATTTGAGGGATTAACTTGATCCTGACTCCAAATTTATGATTTGTGTCATCAGAAGAGGTTGTATTTAGAATTATAGGAATGTTTATTTATCCAGATGGCTAACAATTGATATTATCTGACAGATTACTCACAATGCTGAGCTAGCAATACACACATTTAGCTTCAGCATATACATTGAGATTTCTCTTCACCCAAAGAGTAAAAATAAAATATTACAATTCAAATAATCTGAGAAGATGACAGGAATGTTGAAAATCACTAGAGCACTAGGATAATCCTGAATAGGGATATTCAGTGTGAAATGAATTTATAATGTTAATCATCTCTGATAGATTTTTTTATTACTTCATTAATACTAGGAATCAAAATTTCCACTTCCTCCCCTCCACCTACTTCCCTCCCACTCACCTTCTCCCCCATCTCTAGTCCTAAGAAAGGGCACATACCCTGCTCTGTGGGAAGTCCAAGCCCCCCCCCCTCTCTCCAGGCCTAGGAAGGTGTACATCCAAATAGGCTAGGATCCCAAAAACCAATACATGCCATACAGACAAATCCCAGTGCCATTATCATTGGCTTCTCAGTCTGCCCCAATTGCCAGTCACATTCAGAGGGTCCAGTTTGATCCCATGCTCATTCAGTCCCATTCCTGCTGGCTTTGGTGAGCTCCCATTAGTTCAGGAACACTGTCTCAGTGAATGGATCATCCCCTCATGGTCCTGCCTTCCTTGGTCATAATCTCCCTCCTTCTGCTCTTCAACTGGACCTTGGGAACTCAATCCAGTACTCCCACGTGTGACTCTGTCTCTATATCCATCTGTCCCTGGATGAAGGTTTTATGGTGATATTCAAGATATTCATCAGTGTGACTATGGGACATGGCCAGTTCAGGCACCTCCTCCACTGCCCAGGGTCCTAGCTGGGGACATCCCTGTGGACATCTGGGACCCCCTCTAGAATCCAGCCTATTGCCAACCCTAAATTAATTAAGATATCTTCTTCCCTGCTCCCATATCTCTCCTTCCTCCATCTCAACCATCCCATTCCCCCAAGCTCTCCCCACCATTCCCCTTCTCCCTTCTCTTTCTTCCTCTCCCCTTTCCCCACCCACCCCCATTCCCATGCTCCCAATTTTTGCCTGGCTATTTTGTCTGCTTTGAATTTTTGTTTGGGTTCACCTTATTAATTAGGTTCTCTAGAATCACGAACTATATGCTCAAAGTCCTTTATTTATGTCTAGAATCCACTAATGAGTATATACATACCATATTCATATTTTTAGGTCTAGGTTACCTCACTCAGGATAGTGTTTTCTATTTCCATCCATTTGCATGCAGAATTCAAGATGTTGTTATTTTTTACCGCTGAGTAGTACTCTAATACATACATATATATATATATATATATATATATATATATATATATATTCCACACTTTCTTTATCCATTCTTCCATTGAGGGGCATCTAGGTTGTTTCCAGGTTCTGTCTATTGCAAATAATGCTGCTATGAACATAGTTGAACAAATGCTTTTGTAGTATGATAGGGCAACTCTTGGGTATATTCCCAAGAGTAGTATTACTGGATACTGAGGTAGATTGAGTCTCAATTTTCTGAGAAACTGCCACACTGCTTTCCAAAGTGGTTGTACAAGTTTGCATTCCCACCAGCAATGGATGAGTCTTCTCCTTAGTCCACATCCTCTGAGAAAAACAGAGTCCTCTTCAACACTATACTTTGAAAATCTCCAACCTACATAATGATACTTGAATTCTAGCACCAGTTGAAGAGTCCATATCATGAAAGAAGAATTTATATGATCTTGACAATTACTTAACACAATTTGAAAGGAACGTAAATGCATGTATTTCTGTTTACTTGTGGCATAAAATTATATCAAAAAAAAAAAAAACTTTAGTGAAAAGTTCCAGCTACTACAGAGTAAAAGAGTCACTGGAATCCAGCATTCAGAAACCAAAACATCAAAAGAAGACAAATTTGAGGTGAATTTGTTGATTAACTTTCCTAAGGGAAATACTAAATCATAAAATTGCTTACATAATGCTAATTAACCCAATTAAAAAATGGGGCACTGAACTGAACAGAGAATTCTCAACAGAAGAAGTTCAAATGGCCAAAAGACACTTAAGGTCGTGCTCAATTTCCCTAGCAATCAGGGAAATGCAAATCAAAACAACTTTGAGATATCATCTTACACCTGTCAGAATGGCTAAAGTCAAAAACACCAAGGATAGCCTTTGCTGGAGAGGCTGTGGAGGAAGGGGTACACTCATCCATTGCTGGTGGGAATGCAATCTTGTGCAACCACTGTGGAAGTCAGTGTTTCGGTTTCTCAGGAAATTCGGGATCATCCTACCCCTGGACCCAGCAATACCACTCTTGGGAATTTACCCAAGAGATGCTCTATCAGAAGTCAAAAGCATTTGTTCAACTATGTTCATAGCAGTATTATTTGTAATAGCCAGAACCTGGAAACAACCTAGATGCCCTTCAATGGAAGAATGGATGAAGAAAGTATGGAATATATACACACTAGAGTACTACGCTGCGGTAAAAAACAATGACTTCTCGAATTTTGCATGCAAATGGATGGAAATAGAAAACTCTATCCTGAGTGAGGTATCCCAGGCCCAAAAAGATGAACATGGGATGTACTCACTCATAATTGGTTTCTAGCCATAAATAGTGGTCACGGAGTCTACAATAGGCGAATCTAAAGAAGCTAAGTAAGAAGGTGAACCCAAGGAAAAACATATAGTTATCCTCTTGGATAAGGGAAGTAGACAAAATTTCCGGGGAGAAAAGTGGGATGTTGGGGGTGGGGTGGGATGGGGGTAAGGGGAGATGGGGAGAGAAAAGGTAGAAGGGAAGGAGGGGGGACTTGGGGAAACAGGAGGATCGGGATAAAGGAAGGTTGGATAGGGGAGCACGGAACCGCATAATTATTTTAAACTTGTATGTGAATGACATAATTTTAAAAAAAAAGTGTGACTTGGTGCTATAAGTAGAAGGCTTATCTGTCATATTTGGGTGCAAGTAACAGTCTATGGATCATGCAGGGAACTCTGAAAACATCTATACTACTATCTCTAATTGTTTGAAATTTAAGCTCTGCGAAAACTCTTCTGAAGTAATTTTCATATTCTTATTATACATCATCATAAGTGCGAACTTTTTAAAAAAAAATACTCTATCTTTAAAATAGCTGTGTTGGATGAATGCATTGTGAACAATGACCAGAAAAGTGCTCCGTTTAGACTCTTAGAGAACTAATAAGGCCCACATGAAGGAGGAGGTTATAGAGAAAGTCACTCTCCTCAATGCCATGCATTCTAAGAACTTTTTCAGGTGTCAATATAATTACATAAATCAGATTAGTGCCTCTACAGATATCCTTACCAGTTCCTGGTCATGCATGCTTAGTTTAGGCCTTTAAATATATTCAATAAATATTTTCAATTCCTTTTATTGGCATGCATTAATTCTATGAAATAATGTGTACCAGTCGGAAATTCCTTACATCATATACTTCACATAATAACCCTTTTCTTCAATTGTAATTGAGATTTCTGGTGACTTAATTTTTTGAGTTTTCTAAAGTTTAATATGGTTTTTCTTTGTCCCCAAATCATTCAATTTTGAAACAGGTTTCTTCTGGCAAAAATCCTAAAATTTCTTACTATTTCCTTTTCTTCATATATACTCTATAAATAAAACACCGTGTCACTTCTCCTTAATTATTATTTAATACTTTTAAATTAATTTATTCCTAACCATTTGTGTTAGTTACAAGAAACAAATTAAAGCTACAATGTAGCAAGTCTACGATAACTTAAAAGATTTCATGAGAACAGGATAGTATCCCACATCCCTCTGTTTTTATTACACTCATTAATTGAATGCAGTGCTTACTAGCTATCAAAGCACGTAAATGTTGGGTGTTTTATTGTAAACATACATTTTACAGTCATTTTAATGAATTGTTTCAATGACGTTAGAAATAAATCCACCATCTTGGATGTCGCTGAGAAAAAAAGTATCCTAAAACAAAACACAAGTGTTAGATCTCTACTATTGAAAACTTCTTTGATATTTCCTGCAAAGGGTATTATGATAATAATTACAATCTGAAAAAAACTTTCTGTAATTTTTTTATTTAATAAAGTAGGGCATACCTGAAATAAAAATATAGAAACTTATTTGTAAGTATAAGTTGCTAAAACTTGTGAACAGGTTGTCTAGGTTGCTTTTGCCATCTTGACATAAGTAAAACAATCACAGTATCGAAGAAATACAATATATAGCCGATTCATTGATTACAATACTCTAACACGTAGAATAATTTTACCTTTCCAATATTCTTAAGTGATATCATTTTTCTCCTATCCTTCATATTCCTGCCTGAGATAAACATTCAATCCACCTGTCATAAATGAGATAATGAGAATATATGTATGATATTACTGTTCATTATGATAGGTACTGCAAACCCATTCACCTAATAAACATAATTTCCCATTCAATAGAAATCTGTGACATTTTCCTACTGAAATAATAAAGCATTGAAATGACATTTTTAATATTTTATGAGAAAGAAAAAATTGATGTTTAGTGATCAATGATGTGAGAAACCATATATGTCACATTAAAGGGTCTAGTATCATAAAGTTAGAAATATACAGTCATAAATATGCATGGACAAAATAAGTTTTGCATTATGGCAGAATCACCATGGACTCTGTTAATAAAGCCAGGGGAGAAAATTGAAATAAGGAAGACAATGATGGAGGCGTTTGATGCAGCTCAAGAGGTTGATGATGCTGGCATGGACAGTGGTCACAGAGTATAATACTGTATAATGTTTGCAGCAAGCTTTTTTGTTGCTTGAAAATTCGAGCATTTGTCAGCATAAAATTATCATTAGTTCTAAAGCATTAGAGAAATAACAGCATAAGTTGTTTTGCTGTTGTTGTTTTTTTTTTTCTCTTTTTCTTAACCGAATGTTGTCTTCAGCTTGCTGATCTCAAGTTAGAGGGGTTTTCTCTGTGGCCATGGTGTCATAAGTATTCTACTTCATTGAACTTGTAGTCACTGTTTAGTATTGAAGAATTACCATGTTTAATTGAACATATTTGACCCTGGAAGATATAAATTGTGTGACATTGTTGATAAGAAATGGTGTCAAGTGTAATTAAGGGACTTGGTAAGAAAGAGGTCAGTGAAAGAAAAAAAATGATAGTGTGATTTTCCAGCCCAGGGCTAAAGGAAACACTTTGATTTAGCTTTTTGTTAAATTTGCTTTTTGCACATCATGTTCGGTATTTTGTTGGAAAGTCACATTGGTTAGTATATAAGCCATTGTCTTCTTTGAAGTATAAGCAAGGTTCCTCTCTGTCATGCAAATATCTCCACATTGCAGATATTAGGACTCCTATTTTGAATTACTTGTTTTACAAGGGAGCCTTATTTATTGTGAGTCTGAGAAAGACCCTATGCAGTCTCTCTGAGATGCTTGGCAGACTTCCTTGAGAATTGTTGCTGTACATTTAAACTTCCCTGAACCACCAACCCACCTGCCTGAAGCATTTCACTTAGAGCTGTTCTCAAAAGGGTCAATGCACACTCTCAAAAATCTGCTTGTTTTATAAGAATGTCTGGCTTTGAAATCATTTAACAGGCACCAGTAATGTCTGGTGTTAAATAATTGAGAACAATTGCCTGTAATAAAGGGTCTACCGGTGCTGTAAAATAAGTCTTTTGTCTGCATATGCACGTGTGGCTGTGTGCATTGTACGCTTTTGGTAATAAGTGAGATTTTTTGTATTTTTCTGTACATCAATTTAAAGCAAACTGTTTCGTTAATTGTTAAAAACAGCATTGGGCATCTAGGTAAAATGATTAGCCTTTGGAACTACACGGTTGTTTCTCTATATGGTTCCTTCTTGGGTTGTCAATTGGTTTCTGACCAAAGGAGAGGATTCTTGATCATTTCAGATAAATCATATTGCATTGTCTTTGTAAACACAAAGTATCTCTTAGCAATAGTTAGACATTTGGTTTGCCACATAGGTGGGCTTGCCTTAGTAAATGTTTGTTTTCGACTAACTATTGTGTATATCAAGAATTATATCAGGAGTAATGAGCAAGAGAAGAAGATAGCATTTTATGAGATTTTTCAAGAGTGATGTTAACTTCAATTCCAGTTGAATGAGTAACTAGTGTCGGTGTTCTGCAAGAATAAGGACTAAAATGAGTCTATAGAGAAGTTATTCATGTAGGAAGTTAAGTCCCTTTCAATGTACTGGCAGAAAGGGAATTTGATTTTCAGTTGCAAGTGAATAATGGTCCACAGAAGAGGAAAATGGCTACATTTTGACATAATTCAGAAAGAAATATCCATCTTTAACCTACCTAGCCTCAATGAGTTATAAAATGTTAAAGGAAAAGGTCACAATCTTTCTCAGAAAAGTAACCTATTTGAGAATATTCTCCTACCAAGTAACAAAATAAGTGACTCCCAGTCACAAATAAACTTCCTGCAGATTAATGTCTTGTAAATCTTGTACAACCTATAGGTGTTGTTTCTGGAGTGTCAGAATTCTGCAATATCTGAATTGCAAATTTCAGAATAATAGCTAAAAACCTCTATTCAAGTAATGGAGGACTCAAGATAAACTTTTGAATAGACAGTTAATATTAAAGGGATCTCTCAAGTCCTAAAAGTTAGCTCTATGGCTAGCATAACGCTTGGTATAACAGAAATAACAAAATCTCTATATGTGTGTCAGTAAAAGAGGTAATTACTACAGACAATACAGATGTATTGTCCCTATAGTTAAGTACAGAGTCAATATCAATGGCATACATGCTCCTAAAAATGGATGTGATGGTTAAGGAGTGGCCTTGGTATTTAAAAGTAGCAACAGCAACAATCCTTCCTCTGAAAGAAGCTAATAAAATTATACCAAGTCAGTATCTGGAGGTCCAAGCCCCGACTAAGTAAGGGTACCTTTAGAAACCATATAAATTTGTGAATATCAACAGAGAGATTATCTAAATTTCATATCATTCTCCTAAATATGACCAAATATAATCTCAAAAGGTTGTAAACTTCAGTTAGACTAGTAGACACCTAGGTAGTGTATGCTGAAACTTTCTATCCAAACAGAAAGGGTTATGTGGTTTTCTATTTAAATCAGAAAAAAAAATGTCTTATTTTTTTCAAAAATGTAATTTGGTGAGTGGATTTTCAAAAGACCTGGATAATATACAACTTGGTCACTGGATTTTTCCTGAGTGAGAAATTGGACATCTGACCACTACTAGAAAAGCGCAGGTGAAGAAAATCTCATGGAAGTTAAAGGTTATGTCAAGTATTTACTTTGATTTTACACTCTAAGAAGTATAAACTGAAAGTGTACTTTATATGTTAATGTAGTTAAAGAAGAATAAGTTTTCTTTAAATCTGCAAGAATTTGGATTTGTATGCATTTATCTGTACTATCCAAAGTTATCGAAGTTGCCACAAATTACAGAGATATTTTCCGGTGATGCAAGGAGGTTCTCTACAGAGAACCTCCCTAGGTATCATTTTCATTTATTGCCGTCAGTCTTCTAAGTCACTTGTTTGATGTGTGATTGTATTAAATTTAACAAAGATCTCCTGAGGCTTTGAATAGAGTTTCCATTGATTAACAATGACACTATCAAGTGTAGATGCGTAACTGATCCTTCTCTCTTTGCTGTGCTTTGATCCCCCTTTCCATCTTGAAAATCCTGATTATAAAACATTGAGAAAGCCTAATCTATAAATTGGTTTAGATCATGTTAAGGTTTTCTTTATAGAAATATTTTCCCTTTATGGAGAATGACCAAACAATGAAATGCTGTCTAATAAAGGCTCTTTCCACAGTAAATGAGAAAATAAAATAAAAAACTGCTGACTTGATTTTGCCACAAAGGGTCATTCCCTTGACAATGAACAGGATCACGTCGAAGAGTCCAGGTATATCACCCTTTGGATTCTCTTTAGAATCTGTACATCTTCAGCTCAAAGTGAACACCAATACTTCTTTTGAATGTAATTTCCTCATGATTTATTTGTATTTTCAGTGGGAGTATTATTGCATATAGATGATTGCTATAAAAGAAAAAGCTGGTATCATGTAAATGAGATTTTTGGAGTAAGTGTTGGCACATGTACTGAGTCACTCTCTGTATGAGAGTTGGTGGAAGAGCCATTTCTTTGGTCAATAATGGTGACTCATTGTAAGGACAAAATCTTAGCAATCCATAGTGCTAGCTATAGGCATTGAGAAACAGACAGAATTTCATAGTACCTTCTTTCTCTGGAGCTGTATAGAAAATGTAAGGGGAGCAATCAATTTAATGTTTCATGAATTAAGTTAAATTTACAGAATAATCTTCCTCAATTAGAAAGGAAGCATCATGGCAGCATATATTGGAGAATACAAGGTCTCAGGGTTCAGAACTCTAGCAACTATATTTGCCTGAGAAAGTGAGATCCTAATATTCTATCATTGATATTTTTGAAGAATTCAGCAAAAGCCAATCCAAAAATGACTAAAACAAACTACTCAAGGTGGTTACACAATCCTTACTAAAAGGGATTGCTATGCATATAAATCACAAATGTGATATCCAAACATTAATATATATTCATCAGTAATTATTAAGTAATTCTGTTGTATGTTTTCTAATCATTATTTTACAAATAAAAATTTTGAAGCCATTATTCTGTGTTACCTATGTTTCTAGTTGTTGTAAAAAAGTAAATCACAGATACAACATGAAAAAAATATTTATTTTACCTCATGGCTGGAGAGAGGGTATTTCATGTTTGTTTATAATCGTGTAGAACATCATGGGGGCAGGAGTACTTTTTTTTACCTCACTTCAGGAAAGAAACATAGAACAAAATAGAAAAATAGGAATGCTAATATATACCAAGGCATTCCCCGATGACCCCATTTCCCCTAAATTACCACCTCTTGTATTTTATCACTATAAGGTAATGCCATAATATTGTGAAACTATCAAGCAATCAATGCATTGATTAGGTAAGAGCCTTCATAACCTAATATTTTCTCCCTTGAAACCCCGACAGTAATACCCTGAAGTCTATTCCACTTATTCCCTATGCATTTCATAATCTTGATATGTTGAAACTAAACTAGTTATTCTATTCTGAAAAACCACATGTTTTAGTGGGTTCAATAATAGAGTAAAAACAAAAAAAATATGTTTAACCAACTTTCTTTTGTTTTCTTTCTGACCTATAAAAGCATTATTTTTGAAAAATAAGCATCCTGGAAAATGTGTAGACATTTCTTTTGCACTTGTTATCCCTTCTGACTTGTTCTGGTGTCACCTAGACATCACAAAGCAAGACAAACTGAGGGAAAAATAGCTCACAGCAATAGTGTAAGAAAAACAGCTTTCTTCTGGATGCTTTCAGAGAGTAAATTTGAAAGAGAGTTGTATTTCCTGGAATAATTCATTTCCTCTATGCAGTAGAAAGCAAAAAAGAAATGTTCACTAGAAATTAAGGACTATGTCATGTTTGAAAAGAATTAGGGATTTTTGTTAGACATAGCAGTACCTACATAAAATAGTTCATCAATGAATATATAGTACTTTTAGTCAACAAATAAAATGTTTACACTTTAAAAATCTGTCATAATATTACATGATCTTTGGCAGAGATTGGGGAAAGGAAGAGAAGTAAAGGGTATAGATAATGAGGAGGAACTTGGCAGAGAAAAAAATTGTAATGCCTCTGAGGAAGATATTTGCTAGTAGAATCACCCTCCACCCCAATGATCGCCTGATAATTAAAACTGTGAAAGAGATTGTCTATAGAAGGTGGATATGTGTCTGGCAAATGACTTTCGCAAAATCTGCAAGAAGCAAGCAAAATGGAAAATTTTAAAAATAAAACAAGGAAATAGCTATTTACAATTTATTTTTTATCAGATTAAGATTCTATGTTAGTAGTCAGTCATGGTGGTACATGCCTTTAAATCTAGCATTGAAGACACAGAGCCAGACTGATTTCTTCGAGTTTGAGGCCATGCTAGTCTACATAGTGAGTGCAGGACTCCCAGAAATACAGCTCTTTAAAATACACATACCATGATGATGTTTAAATGCCCAGATGAATGGTCATTTTTTTTTTTTAGTCCAATGGAACAAGTTCTTCAGTGACTCTGAGGAGGATAGTGAAGATAGAAATGATAACAAAATTACATAGTCATGTGTGTTTTGAGGAATTAGATGCAAATTAAGCAGCACTGGCTTCCTTAGTTCTGTTCATTTTCCCCAATACTGCAATGTTCATATTTGTACAATCTTCCTTTTCATGACTTAAGTTCTGCTTTCCATTAACCATACTTGACATTAGTTTATAGAGTTTGTTATGGTGAAATAAAGCATATTCATTTTCAAAAAAAAAAAGAAAAGAAATACATGTCTTGAATGAAAAACAAAACTCAACAAAAAATTGTGCCTTTGTTAAGTGACATCCATATACATGATTTTTATATTTTAAAAGGAGGCATATTGATGGAAATACATTGCTCAAAACAAAATCATGCAAATTACATATATATTTCACTTACAAAAATATTTTTCACCATGAAATAGCACTATATACTTATTTCTATGTAATAATGAAAGGTTAATGACATGTTTAATATTTTTACATTGAAAAAGATATGCAGAACTTTTCTCTTTCCCTTTAAAATTTTGCATTCCAGTACTTTCCAGCTATCCTTCCTTGAATCCATCCTATATCCTTCATCCTCAAGTTGATACACACATACCCCACATGTACTAACAAACACACACAGTGCCACACTTATCGACCTGTGCTTCATGACTCTTTTCACCAGGGTCATGTAAAACCACCAGAAAATACAAATATTTACATTACAATTGAGAACAATAGAAAAAGCTACAGGCATGAAGTAATGAAGGAAATAATTTGGCTGGGAAGTGGTGGCACACACCTTTAATGCCCACACGCAGGAGGCAGAGGCAAGAGGATCTTTATGAGTTCTTGTCCAGCTTGGTCTACAAGAGCTTGTTGAAGAACAATTAGAGCTGTTATGCAATAAAACCCTGACTTGAAAAACAAAACAAAAGAAAAAATAAAATAATTTCATGGTTGAGGGGTCACCCCAACATGAGGAAACATATCAAAGGATTGCAGCATAAGAAAATTTGAAAATCACCGAGTAGATACAGATCCAAATACCCTAAAGTACTGGGAAGTTAAATTTAATTAAGATGGGATAGAGTGTGAAACTGGAAGATAGTTTGACAGTTAAGAACACCTTGAATGAAAACTTTTTCACATTCAGTAAGCAGGCTGAAGAACATATCAAAACCTCAGATCAGAAATATATTTTAATGAATAACTGTCTTCCTGAAGAAAAAAAATAGCATGAGCACTTTAATTTGCTGTTATCCTACAAGGATCAAATCAAATTCCTGCTCCATTGTGATAAAAGTGTAACACTGTTTTCCATAGCTTCAACAATAATGGTATCCATGATGACATTTTTAAAATTCTCCACCGTGAACGTTTATAGTTAGTATTAATTTTTGTATGTGTGCTATTTTTAATGATACATTTTTATTTTGTTTTTTTATTTATTGAAAATAGATTATCTTCTTGTACAATATAACCTGGTTATTGTTTTCTCTCCCTCTACTATTACCAGTTCCTTCCCAGTTCACCTTCCCTGCCTTCTAGACTCATTCCCATTCTGTCTCTTACTAGAAAGGAAGAGACTTCTCCAAGAAACAATCAAGCATGACAAAATAAAATATAACTAAATGAAGAAAAAGTATCACACTGAAGATTAGCATGGCAACCCAACAGGAAGAAATGCTTCCTAGGGCTGGCAAAAGAGTCAGGGACCAACTTGTTCTCATAATCAGAAGTCTCATAAAATTGCTAAGTTAATAACTATAATATACATGCAGAGGACCTGATGTAGACCTTTGTAGGCCATGTGCTTGCTGCTTCTGTCTTTGTGAGCTCAATAGTATCTTGCTTATCTGATGCAGAAGCCCCTCTTCTCCTGGTGTCGTGTATCCCCCTCTGGCTTATCCAGTCTTCCTTCTTCCTATTTCATGAGATTTGCTGAGCTCAGAGGGGAGGAATTTTTTAAATTATTATTATTATTACTTTAAAAATACCAATCCAAATTCCTTCTCCCTCTACTTTTCCCAGTCCCCTCCCACTCCCTCCACAGACCCTCCCACTCTGCCCTGTGGAAAGTCCACGGCACTCCTTACTACACCTATGTTGAGCAAGGATTACATCCGAAGAGAATAGGATCCCAAGAAGCCAGTACATGCTGTAGAGACAAATCCCAGCATCACTATCAGTGGCCTCTCAGTTTGCCCCAGCTATCACCCTTCTTCAGAGTTGACTCCCAGTCCAGCTGGAGTTGGTGAACTCAAGCAAACTGTCTCAGTGGGGAACCCCTCATGGACTTGAATTCCTTGCTCATACTCTCAGTCCTTTCACTTTTCAACTGGATTTTGGGAGCTCAGTCCAGTGCTTTGATGTGGGTCATTGCCTCTGTTCCCATCTGTTGTTGGATGAAGGTTCTATAGTGATATTTAAAATAATCATCAGACTGACTACAGAGTAAGGTCAGTTAAGACACAGAGGGGAGGATTTTATTGAAGACCTCCAATTTAGAAGGAGGTCTTCTAAATATATTCTCTCTATATAATGTCTGGCTGTGATTCATTTGGTTCTACCTGGTTCTTCAGAAGCCTCTCTGATGATGATTGGATAACATAGTTATCTATGAGTACGGCACAATGCAATTATCAACCAAATTTTTGATACTTTTAAATCAATAATGTTTGGTTCAAGTTGTACTAAAGAGCAATAATAATAAGAACTACATGATATTATCATGAAAATAGACATACTGATCATGAAATCTAATTTAATATCCAGACATAAATCCAAATATATATGAACACCTGAGTTTTAATTAAAAAAAAGCTAGGAATATATACTGGAATAAAGATAGCACTTTCAAAAATGCTTTTGGTCAAGATGGATATCTGTATGTAAATAGATCCATATTTATCACCCTAACAAAACTCAAGTCCAAGTAGATAAAAGATGTCAACATAAAACCAAATACACTAAACCTGTTAGAAGAGAAAGTAGGGTATATCCTTTAGCTAAATAACTCAGAAGAAGGCATACATAAGAAACACATAAAGAAAATTTCAATATCCTTAGCCATTTGGGAAATGCAAATCAAAAACAAATTTCAATTCCTTCTTACACCTGTCAGAATGGCTAAGAAATAAGTGGCAGCTGGTAAGGATGTGGAGAAAGGGGAACAGTCCTCTATTTTTGGTGGGAGTGCAAACTTGTACAGCCACTATGGAAAGAAATATGGCAGTTCCTCAGAAATTTGGGAATTGACCTACCTCAAGACCCAGCTAAATCACACTTGGGCATATAACCAAAGGATGTTTCATTTTACCACAAGAACACTTACTCCACCGTGTTCATAGTGGCTTTATTCATAACATCCAGAAAATGGAAAGAACTTTGATGCTTCTCAACAGAAGAATGAATAAAGCATATGTGGTAAATTTTCACCCTGGAATATTACTCAGCTCTTTATTTTATCTCTCTGGGTCTATGGATTGTAGTTTTGTTCTTATTTACTAAATGGTTAACATTATCTTATAAATAAATGTATACAAAATTTATCTTTCTGGTTCTGTGTTACCTAACTTAGGATGATTTTTATAGTTCTTGAGAATTTTATGATGTCATTTTCTTAAAGAGCTGAAGTTTATATTGGTCCTGAGAGTCGAGTTTATGTTTTCAGGTTTGCATCATAGTCATACTACCAAGTGAAATATCTCCCCACCTTCTTTAATATTATTTATTATATGAAATTATGTGTTGAAATCATTAATTTTATTTATTTTACACAAAACATCTATTATTTAAACACCAACAAATATTAATTTTATCTCTTTTAACTTCATTTCAAATCCATTACAGTCACTAAGTACCTAAAATATCCTTTTCTTTTCTGTTTAAAGAAATCTATATGTAAATGTGTGCAAGTGTTCATATAGCATTTTGATTTGGTATCTATCAAAAATAAAGTAACCGAACTTTGGAATAGGAGCATTACTTCCCAAGAATGTTAATGTGTGTAGAAGAAAATGTAATATCCTCTGTCTCAATCTAAGATTTGAGAAACACATTTATATTTTCACATTATTGACTTCTATTTCTCTATGAACAATGTAAGATAAGTCATTTCAGAATACAATGAAATGAACTCATTGTATGCATCATTTGCAGTGGTTTAAAAAATTGTTAACAAACAGGAGGCATCAGGTCATCTGGAAAGTAGAGAAATGAATGTTTAAACTCAGTACAGTGATCTAATTCAAAATAAGATTAATGTTAAAGATTTGTGATGCCTGTTACTTTGCATTGGTATTCAGTGAGCATACACAGAACTGTGAAGAATAATAGTCTTTCCCTTGTTGTCCAACTTATCCTTAGTCTGTTGACTAGCAAATGAGCTACATATCTCTCTTTCTCTATTAATATAGAGCTGCTCTGATTTCTTTCTCAATGCACAATATTACAGTTATGTGGTCAAAGTTGATGTCATTTAAACATACAGAAACAGTTCAAAGTATAATGTAAATAATAACTAATGTAAATGCCACATTTGGACCCTTAAGTTCATTCTCTTGAATTTGCACCTAGTGACATTTACCTGTGTACTGTAACAGACATGTCAACCCACTCATCACACATTCACAATAACATTTTAAAATTCAGTGTCAGCTGACAGTCGCACTGAGGGAAACTTGAACAAAAGAGATAACAAAGCCCGCCACCACAGTGGCACACTTCCTTCAACAAGGCCTCACCTCCTAATAGTGCCACACCTTTGGGGATCATCTTCTTTCAAACCACCACACATGGTAACAGATAGTGCCACGCAAGCTTCAAAAGGAGTGCAGCAATGCTTTACTGCAACCACCACTTTGCTAAACCATCACATTCTCTAACCATACTCTAGATATTTGATCTTATACCCTCTGGAAGCATAGTTCCAACTCCAAATTAAGAAAGCTTTTCTTACAAAAGATAAAGACCAGTATAGACAACCACAATCAATCAAAATGCAGACCAATAGAGCCTAATTCCAGTAAATACATTTACAAAACAACCCCCACATATAAGATTCAGGGAACAGGATGGAAAAGGAGGAGGAAAGATATGTAAGAGCCAAAATATTGGGGACTTTGCTTTGAAATTGTTTCCCCTAGCAATGCCATAACCACACACTTAAGGACTGACCAGCATGACTGTATAAACACAAGATTAACAAGAATGAGAAAATTAGTGATGCCAAAGTGAATGAGGGAAAAACCCATGCTACATGGAGAACTATAGGTACCCAAGATGAGCAGAGAGTGAGAGAAATAGTCTTCTCAATGGAGGAACTTACTAATAAACTACACAATAGCAAGTAGTCCTGATAACACATACAAGTAACACAATATAGACTGAGCAGGTTATATTTTGGAATATATATGTATATGGATATATCTATACATGTAAAATAAACAACAATTGATAAGAGGCCATATTTTAAAAGTCATTAAGGAAAGGTAGATATATGGGAGAATTTTGAGGGGAGAAAGTAAAGAAATGATATAATTAATTATATTATAATCTCTAAAATAAAGGAAAATTTTCAACACAGTTTTCACAGACACTGTAAACCTAATATCAAAGCTCAATTCAATAGGAATTTGACCTAGGTTTACAAAAATAATTTAGAGGAATGAAAATACTGTTAAAGTTATTAATATATATTTTTCAATTTTCTTTTTATTTATTGTGACTTTTACATCATCCCTTTTGATCCCATTCATTTCACATACCTTCTTTGTCTTTCATATCTGCTCTTTGCCTTTGCAACTTCTCCCCAAAATAGAATTAACACACACACACACACAAAAACCAAAAGGAAAAAAAAATCTCATAATGGAAGTTGTAGTGTGACATAGTGACTCATGCAGTAAACTCTTTTTCTGTAGTAAGAGCTGCGGGAAGGCCTGCCTTTCATCTTGACCGGCTCCCACACAGCCAGCTTTACATCCGAAATAACAACACACAAATTGTATTCTTTTAAACACTGCTTGACCCATTATATCTAGCCTCTTCTCGGCTAACTCTCGCACCTGGACTAGCCCATTTCTAATAATGTGTGTAGCACCCCCAAGGTGTGCTTACGGGGAAGATTCTAGCCTACATCCATCCTGGGTTGGAGCTTCATCGCGTCTGCCCCAGAGAGAAGAAATGGCGTCTTGCCTCACTTCTTCTTCCAGCATTCTGTTCTGTTTACTCCGCCCACCTATGTTCTAACCTATGAGGCCAAGCAGTTTCTTTATTAAGTAATGAATGACCTTCCTCCATCATGCAACCATTCATTGCAAACAGTCATTGATCTGGTGTGAGGCCTCTGGTTTCTCCTATACTATCAATGCTGGGCTCTCACTAGGACTCTTTTTGGATATCCTTGGAGATCCTGAAACTTTGTGTCTTCCAGACAGGCTGCTTCACATGCTCTATTAGAGCATAAATGGGGAGGTTGTTTGATTGGGCTTAGTTATGACCCTGGTTCTGGGCCTCGGTAATTACAGGGTTGGTCAGCCTTCCAGCTCCTGGCTGTCTTCACCAACAGGGTGAGATCTCCCATGGTGCACTTGCTATTTGCTCTCCATTTCAACCCTCACAGTTATGAGTAAGGGGACGGATTACTTCTCCTTCTTTCACATCCTTGGGGCTCTCCTGCAACTATACCTTCAGGGCTAGCTCTACTCTAGCTTTATTATATTGCCCAGGTGAGGTGTTGAGGTCCACTCTCCCGTGTGCTTTAGCTAGTGAGGGACAGGAACAGCTCTCCAGGTCTTATGACCTCAGGGCACCTTGCCCATCTGCTACAGGCAGCAAAGGCGGTGCATCTCTCCCCTGCTCATGTCATCATATGACAGATGAGGGGTGGGGTTTTATCTCCCATGCTCACATTCTCCATGTGGTTCACCACAACTCTGTCTAAGAGAAAGCATATTCCTGCCGAAGGCCATGAAGGATGTTGTGGGACCAAGAAACACACTCAGTCTCAGGGCTCCATGGAGAAATAATGTTTCTTCCCAGCACCATGACAGACTGAAAAGGCCAAGAGACTAATCCACAGTCCTGCCCCAGCTTTGAATGGAAACATGGGCCAGTCTGTCAGCATTACTATAGAGAGAAAAATGTATGGTACGCTATAGAGGAAAGAAGGGAAGGGGAATGTACAGAGGCATATTTGAAGAGGTAAGAGCCATGAAGAACAGGCTAATGTGGGTGTCTCGGGGGCTCTGGTGAAGTCTGGGCCTGGGCTGTTGCCTGGGGTCCCACATCAAGGTCTCTGTTGCAGCCATGGTCTGTTTTGATATCTGAGACTCCTGATACCACAAAAGGCAGAGATAGGGCTGTAATGAATTGGTCCCCTACCTCACTTGCTACAACACTAGTGAGGGCTGGTCCTGACCCTCACAGACTGAAACACTTAGAGGAGTGTCCTACAACTCACCTAGGTAGCACATTAGAGCTGACCCTGTTCATAGGGGCATGGGCAAGCTGGCCCTGAGGGTATGAGGATGAAGAATGGAAGAAGAGGTTGAGCCCCTCTTGTTTACCATGTGCTAGCATAGAAAGGAAAAGATATCCTTCTGCCCTCACCCCTCAATAGCTACAATAGGTGGGGGTCCTTACCCAGCCCGTTAGCAGCTACAGTACTTGGGGGAATGGGCCCTGTGCCTTGCCCAGGTAGCATAGTACAGTTGACCTTGTAGAATAGGTCAACTTAATCAGATCTAAGGACATGAGAAGGACATAGCTGGTATCACCATCCTCATCTGTGATTTGGTACTGGGGGTCCCTCCCACTCTTTTCCCTACACCCTCCATTTTACCATCTTCAACATTTGGGAAAGCAGGCCCTTGTTGGGGACCAGGCTTGACAAAAGTACCATTTGCTATGCTGGGGGCATGGGAATTAGAAATATAATAAAGAATAAGGATATGTGTGTAAAAATAATACAACAGAAACACCAAATAGTACCAGGAGGGATGTCCAGTGAATACTGAAATCAACCACATTTAATTTCCAATAGCTTAAAATACCCCTGACCACAAAAGGTTAAGAGTAAGATAAAAAACTGCATTAACTTGATATAAGGAAATAAACAGACAAGTTCAATGTTGTAGGCTACATTCGTAGGTAAACATTTTGTTACTAGAACAAGGCAAGTAAGCAAGCCATCATAGACCAAAGCATTCTGTAGGCAAATTACACCCTGGGTGGAATCCATTGTTACCATCTTAATGGAGTAGGAACTTTGTTGGATCCTTAGACTTTTGCTTGGAGTAGAAATGTATCGAATTCTCTATTCATGAAATACAATGTCTAGATATTACTGTCAACAACTGTTCAGTAAGGCTAATGACACACTAAATAATATAAAATGACAGCCTACAGAATGGGAAAAGATCTTCACCAACCCTAGCTCTACAGAAGGCTGATCTCCAAAATATGTAAAGAATTCAAGAAAATAGACATCAAAATACCAAAAAATCTAATTTACCCCATTTTTAAATAATCACTGTTCATTATTAAGTGGATTTTTAGAATGTTGGCTACAATATTTCTTATTTTATCTATCTGTGTGCTATGCTTTAATCTCCTTATGAACCAAAAAAGCCACAACATTGCCCCACTATTTTTTAATGAGGGATCACTGCTAGATTTTCAACTGCTTTGCTCCTCCTTGCATTTATAGAACCTTCAGATCTTTTACAGAATCACCGGTGTTCCTGGTAGCATAGAACAGAGCCCATTACTTTCTTCAACCTCTCTAGTCCCCGAATGGGTGCCTGAACTCTTACAGTGCTTTCCAGTCTTCTCTGACAATAAAGTTGAGTAGTATATCTGGCTGGTATTCTTGCTCTCTCATTGTTGTAAGTAGCAAGTCTAATTATGGTCAGATGTGGCTGCATTCCTTATGGTTTTCAGCTGATTGACTAGAACAGAAATCAGAAATGAAGGAAGTACTGTCCCTGTCAATTGTATAATGAATACCTTACTGTAAGAGAAGAAAGTCTAAAGTTATGATAAATTATTTCAAAACTTGAAACTAAGAGAATGAGTCATCATCAGAAATCACTGAAGAACATATAAAAGTAGATAAAAGAGAGAGAAAGCAACAATCCTATGATGCCAACATAAGCATGCTGATACATATCAGGAGAAATAAAAGCACCTTAATAAAGTGATCATTTTGAGTAAAAATAATTTTAACACTGTAGATTTTGATGAAATGCTAGAAAACAATAAAGCCATAATTTTTGAACACTGTTTTGTGTAAGCGGAGACTGCTCTTAATGTTTCCCAGCCACCCAGCCAAATAATCACACAGAAATTATATTAATTACAATTTTGTTTGACCTATTATCTCAAGCTTCTTATTAACTAACTCTTGCATCAACCCTTTCTGTTAATCTGTGCATCACCATGATACTGTGACGAGCAGGTAAGGTTCTGTTCTGGCGTCATTCTCCTTCAACAGTTACATGATATCTCTTTGACTCTGCCTACTCTCGCCTACTCTCTCTCTCTCTCTCTCTCTCTCTCTCTCTCTCTCTATATATATATATATATATATATATATATATATTCCAGCTGGCTATATTCTACCCTGATATAGACTGAAGCACCTTCTATATTAACTAACAGTAATAAAACATTAAAACATATCCATAACATACAGAGGGAAATCCAACATCAGATTTGGAGTTTCTTCCGGAGAAGTTTGGGCAAAGATATAAAGAGTCAAATAACCTTTTATTTTCTGTAATGATCTTCAGGTTCCCAAAACCTAAATCATAAATCCTGGTTTCCTTACCCTAGGCTTTTACATAGACATTTCCAATAAAATCAATAATTTTATTACATATTGGAAAAAGATGCCTTAAGAATTATTAATGAAAATTTTCCAAAATTGAAATGGTAACAAAATTAAAGCCTATCATAACAAAATTTATAACAAAGTAGATTGAACTATGGTCCAAAACAGAATATATTCATTTATAGAGTTCTCACAGAGAAAACAGACAAGAGATTATAATGCAAAACATAACAGACCAAACTCAATAAATTAACCGAATATTCTAGATATGTACACTAACTATCATCAATAGAGAATATACACATTTCTAAATTGTAATCCAAAGTTTGGCCTTGGAGGTTGTGACACTTCCTTCTTTAGAGTAAAGAACCAGTCCAACCTACTCTGTGTTTACCACATGTCTGACCATCATTCCCCATTGCCAGCCCTAAGCAAGTTTCTTTGCTTTCCCTAAGTACATACACCACATGGTACCCAAGCTGCCTCACTCTTCTATCAGTCTTCTCGGGGAGGGAACAGAAGTTTTGTACTAGTGCTAGGAGGCATTTATGAAGCAATTTTCCCTACCTTAATTCCCTAGAAAGCCGTGACTGCCCTTCCAAAAGTGAGAAACATTATTAAAAGTGACCTTACTCTGTGTTCTCTGTGAAAATATGCTGGTATTCCACACTGCACTGTTTGCAAAAACAGTTTTTGTTTGTTTGTTTATTTCCTATGCTGGAGGCAATGGTCAGGGGTTATCTTTAAGACTCAGCTGAAGACTGTTCTTTTGTTTTCATGTAGAAATAAAATTTTCATGTTTTGCCAAAATAAAGAAAAATAACAAATGAATAGGAGTAACTCACTACTTAGGGAAGCACAAATTTGATAAATCAATGAAGAAAGTAAGGGTATGAAGACATGAAAGAAATGAAATAATTCATGATTCAAACATTGAAGTATTACAATCTTCTTTGACTTATGAGAGAATTGTTAGAAAAAACAAAAAGATTGAAAGAGTCAAAATTACATGTACACTTTATTTAATAGAACATGAAATAAATCAGAACAGGAGCAATATGAACACCTGCCTATGGATATGTTTTGGTATGTAGGCATAATATATAATAAGTACACTAAAAAGTTCATTACATAAAAGAGTAGAAACAGTAGTTGAAATGGATACTGATTATTCTAAATTTCAGTTACAGATATAAATGCAAACAGTATTTTTAAATAATTATGCAGCAAGAAAAAAAATAATTTATATCTAGGTTGTATTCATTAGGAACTCTGAGATAATGAGACTGAGAATTGCTTGGGGAAATATTAAATCGAGCTATTATACAAATATCTCTTTATGTACCACTATAGAGGCACTGTTTATCATATCCAACACTTGAATTCAGTCTATGCACAGATCAAGATATAAATTAATGAAAAATATAAGATACATAAACACAAGGAAGCATTTTTCAGTACTCTGTGGTCAGAAGGAAATCATGTTCAGTGAAGAAGAAAAACACGAAAGGTGAGTGCTATATTTCTTTTCTTTCTTTGTAAACTTGATAAATAACTTTTTTAAAAAAAGAAATAGCCTATTTGGAAAGAGAAAAATATGTAGAGACAGGACCAAAAGAGTGGAGAAGGTACATTCCATACATACACAGCAGGATAAATGCACAGATAGAAATCCCATACAAATCAATTAATTTGTTAAATTAGTATGAGTTCATAATTATAACAAAGTGTAACATTTTATAATGCTGTACATATTTCATGATTTTTACAATAATTTTGTGACATTTGCGATATAATAGCTGAATAAATAGTTATACCAGTTTTAAGTAGGGAGTCTAATGAGCAGCCTGAGCCTGTTTTCTTAGGCATTCTATTTCAGTACTTCCTGTTCATTCTCCCTACCAAAGTTTAATGATCACTCATGGTATTGAAAGACTGCCCCCTATAAGGCTTCTATTAGATACCCATCGAAAATGATCTACATCAGAAAATAGATTTTTTATGTAACTTTTGAAGATGTTTTAAAATAAGCAAAAATGAATACACGAATACCCTTTCATGGAACAAAGAATCTTTCTGGAATTTTTAGATTCTTGTTTAGTCTTAAGCCTTCTTACACACTGGTTAGAGAGACAATAATTTTAAAAAATATTATTTTATTAATCATATAATTTCATAGAGATAATGGGTTAAAGGCTTAAAAGTTATTTTTCTGTTGTTTAATTGTTTTTTATTTTAAATGCTTAAATATCTACACTTCTCTGAGCTATCTAAAAGTACTTCCTTGTGAGGCTGCACATGTCTCCATTACCTTAAACACTGTTTGTTCTCAATATTTAATACCTTTCTTTCTATTAGCATACCAGATTTGATTTAGCTTATTTTTCGTCCTTATGTACAATAACATAATCTCAAATACTTGTGAAACCCTTTGGGTTTCAGTCAGTCATTTCAGCTTCTTTCTGTTAAGATTTCAGGGAGTGAGGTTAGGCAGCAATTGCAGAAAAAAAATGAAGCAATGTTTTCATTAGAGGAAAATAAACACCCATGAATGTTTTCAATAAAGAATTAACAGTGCCTGAAATTCAGTTGATATTTTTCATTTTTGACTTTCCTTGCTATAACACAGTTGAATTATCCCTTTTACATTTCATGTAGGCAAAACAATTTCCACATTGGATCAAAAAGTTTAATTTTATTATTTATTTAATTATTTGTTTGTTTATTTATTTAAATTGGTTATTTTTAGACAGGCTTTTTTCTGCATAGTCTTGGCTGTCCTGGTCACTCTTGTCTATACAAGGCTGTCCTCAAAATCAAAGAGATCATCCTGCCTTTGTCTTCTGAATGCTGAGATAAAGGCATGTACTACTATCTCCTGAAAATAACTAAATTCGAATCTTAACTATTGTTGACAGGACAAGGAGAATGGATGAGATGTAACCATATTGCAATCACTATATTTTTTAAAGAAGAAACTAGTAAAAAATGTGACATTTTGCAGAATATATGAATATAAATTCCTATCAGAAACCTCTTGTTGGAATCTGATAGTAGTTTAAGTTGTCAATACTCATCAAGATAATCTGCTGCTGTTCATAACAACAGTGCCATTTTAAAAAAAGAAGTGGGGAAGGAGCCTTTTTCCCTTCCTTGACTCCTTATTTTCTCTTTATTTATTAATTATTTTTATACTGTGTATTTTGATCATGGTTTTTTCCCTCTCTCTACTCCTCCCAAATTTTTCCATCTCTTTACTGGCCCAATTTAATGCACTTTCTCTTTTCTATCTCTCACTTTAAAAAAAAAAGAACACAAAAAATAAAAATCAAAACAATAGACAAATAAAAACAAAACTTTAGTAAGACAAAAATTCTGATCCATAACAAAACAAAACAAAACAAAATTTTCCCCAAATTGTGGTATTTATTTTGTGTTGGCCAACTACTCCTGAACATTGAACCCACACCGAAGCTTGCTTTACACACCCAGTGACAGTCTGCTGTGGAAAATTGACTTTCCCTTCGCCACTGTGTATCAAATGCAGAGAGTATCTTTATTATAAGGAACCCAGTGTCTATTTATCCTTTTCGCTGTGGAGATGCTGCCCGACTTGAACCCATGCGTGTTTTTAGAATCTCTGTGAGTTTAGATGTCCATCCATTCTGCTGCATTTAAAGGATACTGTTTTCTTTTTTTAAATCATCTATCACTTTTAGTTCTTTGAAATTTTCTGTCTCCTTTTTCACATAGATTTTTGAAACTCAAGGAGAGGGATTTAACAGAGACATACCATTTAGTATTGAGTGCTCTGGTGTGACAAAATCAATTCAGTGAATTGGAATGTTCTTTGGGATAAAAAAGATAATTTAGAATACCTTAAATTGAAACACAGGATGATCTGATGGACATAATCTTCAAAAAAAAAAAAACATTTAAGATAAATATTCATTCTGAAACAACAACAAAAGAAAGATGAAGATTCAGTGGAAAAGAAGATGGCAAATTTTCGAGATTCAATAGACACTGAATTCAATGGTAGCATGATATATGTATTAGCATTATAAACAATATATAGTGCTAATAGTTATATGATATATGAATTTAGCATATATAACAATATAACTGTAATAATATTTGTCTCTAACATTTAAAATAAAAAGCAGAAATTTATAAAGTTTGTATAAGAAAGGACGAAAAATAGAAAACCTCCATGAATACACATACTTTATTAAAATAAATCATAATAAAAATTTAAATAGATTTATTTTTAAGAAAGTTGAATTATGGTGGTAAGCAAAATACAATTAAACACCAGACAGAATAATAAAAATTGCTGTAGTTAAGGCTCAAGAGATAGTTTAGCAGTTAAAAATATTAACTGTTTCTAAAGAAGTCCTGAGGTCCATTCTCTGGAACTACACACATCCATTCAGTGGTTCACAACCACCTCTCTCTAGTCTCAGGAGGTCTAATGCCAACCTCTGGCCTTTGTGATTATAGTCACACATGTTCACATACCTACATTAGGGCACATATATAAATAAAAAAAATATACTTTAAAATGTATTAGCAAAAAAAAAAAATAGGAGAAAGCTGAGTACTGGAGTCTCATTAGTGTACCTAAAGAAAGAATTTATAAAGTAAGTATATATGGAAATATGATGAAAATACACATAAAAATATAAATCACATATTATGAGGCATTGAGTTAATCAAGAACAGAAATCAGTAAGAAAATTTTGCATTACTAGTGTCTGGAACTTCACAGAAGTAATTAACTGGAGGACTCAACAAAGTTATAAAGAAATGAAATTAAGGTCTTGCCTGCTGAGAGTTGTTCGAACCAAACAAAAATTAAAAGTATAAGCATAACTTTAAAACTAAAAAAAATCAAATGAAAAAAATATGTCAAATAATCCAAAATTAATAATTAAAATTAGAATGAATGTTAAGTATCAATATATTTTCAAATTCTGGAGAAAATCATCCTTGATTATATATTCAGTTATAATAGCTTTTTCAAATAAGAAATTCAACTAAAAGCAAGTATAGCAACATTAGGATGATAGCCATTCTATTTGGTTATAGGAAGAACTATATAAAAACAGCATTCAATGCAGAATAATTAACCCATTTAAGATAATAGACTCTCAAAAAAGTACAAGATGTAAAAATACTGAAACAAAGTTATTTATAAAATAACAGAAAAAAGTAAATAAAATTGTAGTGATTGTAAACATTATTTTATAATAGAAAATCAAAAACAATCTAATAGAGAACAGATCTCATACCAGAGTTCACACGCACGTGCAGAGAGAGAGAGAGAAAGAGAGAGAGAGAGAGAGAGAGAGAGAGAGAGAGAGAGAGAGACCACTAAAATTTTAGATATCCCTTAAGATCCCTTAAAAAATGTGTTACTTAGAGAAAGACTCGGACTGAGTAAAAAAGAGCATATGTATTTTGTTTTAACACTTAGAATTATATTAACATATAGGCCTATTAAAGATAACATATAATGAAAATGTATTTGTTATTCACATAAATACAATGTCATTAAATGCAGTACCAGTGTACAGAAATAGTATATATTCCTCATATTTGATAATTAAGATATAAATATATTAAACATGAAAAACTTCTCTGGTATACATCCACTCCTGTTTTCATAAGATTAAAGGAAGCCTATATAATTATTTATCTACACTAGATATATCAAATAGAATTAATTCTACATTTTGTAGTCAAAATGTTGAGCACAGAGTTTAAAATTTACATACTTAATAAACTGAATAATAAATATGAAATGCTATTCCTGTTTTCCCCAAGGATTTGTTATTTACTTGGATGAGCTGAGTTATAGTAAGTGAATGAGTGTAAACATTTATAGAACAAACCTACATAGATGTGTGTGTGTGTGTGTGTGTGTGTGTGTGTGTGTGTGTGTGTGTGTATCTACAATTGTGTTTTCAGATTAGCATCGTAAAAATGATGGTGGTTTCATTATGGTCCAGTTAAAGAATTCTACACATTTCACATATTTTGCATGATTTGTTTTATACTTCGTCAAGATATGCTGCATCTGTTAAGATTTATTCTAGATCATATTTGAAGAGATTATTTGGCATATTAAATGAAATATTAAAGTTCTGTGAGAATTATGAATGTCTGAGAAGACACTTAGCACTGGTATTGGATGTCCTTAAGAGTGAGCAGATGCTCTCACATATGGAGAGATAAGACTCTGATCTCGAAATCCGAATCTCCTTCTGGAAAACTTTTTTGTAGCAACATATGGTAGACAATGAATCTTTAACACTTGCTGGCTGTGGACTTGACAGAAAAATGGGATTAGTTTAGATTTATTTACAGAGATTAAACAAATTGAGCATAGCAATGGGTGGAATTGGCCATAATCTTTGGATATTCGAAAGATTGGCAAAAATTTCTTCTATTCTGCCAAAAATCATTTAAACTCTTAGAATTTTCTATTCAAATATGCAGCATCATATTTCTCAACATAATTTCTGTCTATCTTTGTAAAATCATATAGAGGATTTTCCCTGCCTATAACATCGTTAACTGCTCTAAGAGGAACATAAATTTACATTCCCAAAATTGTGGGAAAAAATGCTCAAGTTTAAATAATATTACTCTTTTTTATTTGCTATTATAAAAATAAAGCATTCAAGACACAATATACACATTAAAATATCATCAAGAAAAATTATATCCCTTTTCTATCACTGATGATAATTATGTATGGGAAAATTCTTCATTTTTTAGATTTAAACTTACACTTATGCAATTTAAAAGTTTAAAAGAAAATGTTCATGTTTGTCATCTATTGTGTTAAACAAGCCTAAATGTATATGGATCATTATTGCATTTAAATAAAATGTAAAACACAGTGTTTACTCGCTCTTCTGGAGCGGTGTCGTGTGTCTAATACAGAAACAATCATTAGCATTTTTTGATCCCTCTTGTCAAATTGCATCACTTCCGTACGCCTTCCATTTTCCCATGTTTAATGCTTTCAGTTGCAACCTATTTTCAAAAGTATGAGAAACCCAACCCAAAAAGAGGAACATGGGATGTACTCACTCATATTTGGTTTCTAGCCATAAATAAAGGACATTGAGCTTATAATTCATGTTCCTAGAGAAGCTAAATAAGAAGGTGAATCCAAAGACAAACACATAGGCATCCTCCTGAATATTAACCTTCATCACGCGATGAAAGGAGACAGAGACAAAGACCCACATTGGAGCACCGGACAGAAATCTCAAGGTCCAAATCAGGAGCAGAAGGAGACCAAGCACGAGCAAGGAACTCAGGACCGCGAGGAGTGCACCCACACACTGAGACAATGGGGATGTTCTATGGGGAACTCACCAAGGCCAGCTGGCCTGGGTCTGAAAAAGCATGGGATAAATTTGGACTAGCTGAACATAGCGGACAATGAGGAAGAATGGGAACTCAAGAACAATCACAGTGGGTTTTTGATCCTACTGCACGTACTGGCTTTGGGGGAGCCTAGGCAGTTTGGATGTTCACCTTAGGAGACCTGGATAGAGGTGGGCGGTCCTTGGGCTTCCCACAGGTCAGGGAACCCTGATTGCTCTTCCAGCAGATGAGGGAGGGTGACTTGATCGGGGGAGGGGGAGGGAAATGGGAGGCGGTGGCCGGGAGGAGGCAGAAATCCTTAATAAATAAATAAATTAATTTTAAAAAAAGTATGAGAAACCCAGAATATATTTTTAGACCCCTTCGTGTTCACGTCAATTCATAAGAGTTTCAATAGTGAGATACTGACAAAAGGTACCACGTGTACTTTGCATTTGAAATCACAGATAAAATACAGAAAATTAATTTGCTTTCAATGGTTGATATTACCAGCCTAAGATAGTAACTCATATGGAAATAATCATAATGGGATCCTGTACTTAATATTTTAAGGGTACAATGGATGGTTTAGTACTAACCTATTCTCCAAAGTACCAAAGATTTCTTACCTATTTGGAACTATGTATTAAATAAAGCATACATAATACTATTTTAACTCAATCTGGACTTAAGCATATATTGTACTGAGAACACTCTAATCATTAATGCTTTGTGAATTTTTCGATCAAGACCACCCTCCCATACATATCTTCCTAAGACAAAATTCCTCTAACTTCTGAAAAATATATAACCAACATTTCTTTCATTTATAGTACAAAAGTAATTTTGAATATATGTTTGGTGCTATTATTGTCTTTACCATTATCAATGCATATAATAATGCATATTGATTTATTCCCAATAATTATTTCCATTATTTATATAGAACTTTGTACTTATTCTGAAAATTTTGGGTGAGTCATAATTATCTGAAAATTTTCAATAGTCATATTTTTAGATGTACTCATCACTTCAATTTTTTCTCTAGATACATTATGCTATCTATTGATCTTGGCAAGCAATTAGTATATACATTTATTTATACTAGTTTACATAGCTACTAATATGTTTTATTCATTTATTGCAGGCTATTATAAAATTTTAAAATATTTGAATAATGTTCTACATATATGTATGTAGCAACAATTAATTAACAAAGAGTCAAGAGCAGTTTATGGGAGGGTTTGGGGGAGGAAAGAGAAGATACAAATGATGTAATTATGTTATCATCTTAAAAAGTAAATGAATAACTTAAAAATTATATTTTAGAGTATGTATTCAAAAAAGAAAGTATTGTTTCTCCTAAATATAACTAACACCTAAATTCTAAATATAAAGGATTTAGTATTAGTGTGAGTTTAGGTAATTTAATGAGATTGGTACTCACTTTTTCTCACCCATAAAAAAAGAATAAAATATCAAATAAAAGACTGACTTTATATAAAATTCCTCAGGACCCAATATTTTGTTTCTTCTTTCAAGTCAACATTGTTAAAAATCTAAATATTAATATTTGGTAATTCTGGGTCTTGAAAAGCCCCTATTTCTTAATTTTGCCATGTGTGTAACAATACAAATAAACACAGAGTTTAAGAACCCAGTAAGGAACCAACGGAGTGAGGCATAGATATCTCAAAAGGAAGGGATATTGAATAAAATGTCTTGGAGAGATTAGGGGAAGCTAGTGGAGAGAGAAAGGGGAAGCTAGAATAAAAGGGTAAAACGGGGAGAGGGTTTGGAAAGAAGGGTAAAGGAGAGAATATTCAGAGGGATAAGCAACCTTAAAGGCCTTTGCACACACATAGAAAACTACTAAAATTTTACTGTAGAGACTTCCTAAAGAGAGAGAGAGAGAGGGTGTGTGTGTGTGTGTGTGTGTGTCTGTATGTGTGTGTGTAAAGAATGTAAATGGAGTTATCATATCACCATATACTGGGGAGACAACGCTCCAACTAGACATCTTATGTCACGAGGTAAAATACCTGTTTAAGTCGGTGTTCTCTTGTTTTGAAGAAAGAGACATCATGGACATTTTTCAAAAGCAATCATTCACTTGGAGCCTGTTTGTAGGTTTAAAGGTTTAATCCGTTATTATCATGACAAGGAGCATGATAGCAGGGAGACAGACTTGGTATTGAAGAAAAAGGTGAGAGTTTTAGATCTGGATCTACAAGTAGCAGGAAGAGAGGGACAGTGGTTTGGTTTTTTGAACTCTTGAAGCAAACCCCTAGTGACACCTTCCATAAGCAAAGCTACACCTCCTATACTCTCTCAAGTAGTGGCACTCCCTGATTAAGCATTCAAATACATGAGCATATGGGGCCATTCTTATTAAAACTACCGCAAATGGAATCCACTTAACATGGCAAAAGTGAACAAGAACAAAAAGAACTTGAGCTGATTGGTGGTGGCGCATGCCTTTAATACCAGCACTCAGGAGGCAGATGCGGACCGATCTCTGAGAGTTCGAGGCCAACCTGGTCGACAAGAGCTAGTTCCAGGACAGGCTCCAAAAGCTACAGGGAAACCCTGTCTTGAAAAAACAAACAAACAAACAAAGAATTTGAGACTATATCGGTTATGGCACTAGGAAGAAGACATGATGCTAGGATTCTGCTAAAAGAACATAGTAACAAATTGACTGCTAAAAACATATGTCTATACCAATAGGTCAATGTCAGTGAAACCCTTATCACAGAATTTTCTTCTCATAGTAGACAGGAATTTATAAAGAGACCTATAACTGGACAATGTGAAGAGAATCTGAGACTTAGGAATATTTGGTCCTGAATGTGATGCTTTTATCAAAGGCCTTTCTTCCAATCTCTGTATCTAGTGGAAGGGAAACGGGAAGATTCTATAGCCAGAGGTGATTGGTGACTCCAAAGAAACAGTGTCTTCCAGACACAACAGGACTGGTATACATATGACTTCATGGAAAATTGGACATATGTACAAGAGCTGAAAAAGTTAAAAGCAAATGGGTCCTTGTACTGAGAAGGACAGTAACATCGGGTCTACTCTGATGAAGAAGCTTTTGGAAATAGATATATGCCGGCAAAGAGAAAATCAGTTTTCCCCAAAGAGTTATAATAGGGTATATAAGACATATATTCTAGACTGGGACCCAAACCCAGGAGTAGTTGGCAAACAGAAGACAAACTCCATTTTTTTTTTTGCGTACATTTTGTTTTATTTAATTTTTTTCTTTTTTGATTTAAGGTCTTTTGCATATCTATTTTGATTTCCATTTGTATTATATGTGTGCATACATTATACATATATATGAATTACACAACTTGAGATACTGTTTATGATGTTTTATACAAACACCTATTGTTTTACACAGTATCAAAATCACACATATCTCAACCAAGTGAAGAAGATATGAGGATTTAACTCAGCTAGTATGAGATATTGTGAGAATTTTTATATTTAATTTGCAATTCAAACTACCTTATATATTTTAAAAACATAATATTGCTAATTATTCCAATATTACATTATCTATAATATTTTACTAGAGTTATATTAATTTCAGTTTCTATAGCCTAATTACATTTCATCAAATCTCTTTATGTTAAAGCAACTAACTTTCATATTTAGAAAATTATATAGAAAATTGTTTCTTTCAAAGAACACAGTATACACATGCCCTGATTTTGATCTTCAGAGCCCATCAAACAAAAGTGCTTTTTTTATTATTTTAAATATATACCATACTGTACAAGAAGGAAGAAAATGAAATAGGTAGGCAGGACTATATATTAGAGAAGAGGAATAAAATAACAAACTCACTGAAGATAGAACCCCTGAGGGAATTTTCACACCTTGATTATAGGCATAGGCATAATCATTTTTCATAAACTTTCCCATATATTATGTGTTAAAAATTGGCTTGTCTTGTGGCTCAAAAAGCTTTAATCCTAGCATTTGAGAGGTGGAGACCAAAGGATCAAGTGTTCAAGGTCATCTTTAGCTACACAATAGTTCAAAGCCCATAGAGAATACTTAAGACCCTATCACAAGAAAAGTAATTTACTTTGCAGTGTAACCCAGAACAGAGTAGCCTTTTAAAATGACACTGCCAGCCACAACTTTGTTAGAAACATAATAAAAATTTCTTTTCGATTTTCAAGAGCTTCTAAGGCCTCACAGATACTTAGAAAACCTTAAAAATTCAAGAACTTGGAACAATGTTGCCCTGCTATGCAAACTAATATCTAAGGACTGAGAGGAAAAAGGTTCATTGAATGAAAATCCAGAAATATGATTTTCTGTGAGCAAAAAACTTGTTTTTGCTGAGAGCTTCCACTTCAATGTCTGAGTGCAGTCAAAATATGTTTCTTAAAGAATAACAAATAAACGATCATACTTAAGAAACCAAAATCTCGATGTTAAAGTGTTTCTTTCACTTTACTTCTTTCCTAACTTTGAGTCAAATCTTTAAAATATATTTCTTGTTGTTGAAACATTTTAGTGATATCTTTGAAGTGAGATTCTTTCCGCAAACACGAAACATAAAGATACATTAAGACATTTTTATTTTCAGTTATTTTTACAATAGACTAACCATCTTTCTAGTTTCTTACTATCAATCTGAATTTGGTTGTTTTTATGTTTAGTGCAATAAGTTCTGTTCCCAGTCTAGACGGGAGAAGAAATCTGTTCCCCCTTCTTAGGTAATATTAAGAACTTGAAAGAGTCCATGGGCCAGGTTATTAAAGATTTGAAGAAATTTTTAGCACATTTCATAAAGCAGACGTCTCATAATGCAGCATCAAGGCCCATTACTGCTCCCACAGCAATGCCTATCAGTCATAGGTAAAGCTTAGAAATTGTGAAAACTGTTTGAATCAAAGTGGATAAAATACAAAGCTGGAGATTTACAAAACTACGGTTCTTGTGTTCAATAGCAACTATCAAAAAAGACAGTTAAAGAATAACTTTGTTCAAAGACTATCGATCTTACATTATAGGACAACAAAGAATCAAAATAAAACAAAATGAAATTCATCAAAAAAATTCAAGCCCTCTTCAGGGATATCTGGCCAGCTGTGATCTGACATCAGACCTATGCTATTCTTACTGAAGTTTGTGCCTAGAGATTACTACTTAAAATCATCTAAGGCAATTTTCTCCATTTAACAGTTGCAGTTCCCCGTTCCTTAACCTCATGACTAGAACACAGTTGACGGGCTGTATCTTTGTTTCCAAGGCTATTATTTTTATAAAGTAATAACATTTTTTCTTGGTGACTCTGTTGGTTGTTTGAGGGTAGAAGGGCAGGGTGGAGGGAGGGAGGGAAGAAAAATATATAGCTCAATAAAAACAATTTTAAAAAGACACAATAAAAGTAGGGAGAAACCCTTGTATCAGGGCTAGGGGAGGTAAACCAGTAGGAAGAATAGAAGCTCAAAAACAGGTAAAAGATTTAGAGATATCCTCCTCTCCCACTGTTTGGAGTCCCATAAAATCCCCAAGCAGAACAACCACAGTATGTGTTGTAGAAGACCCTGTGGAGATCCATGTGGGTCTGTAGTTGCCACTTTATTCTCCGTGAGCCCCTGCTTAGTTGATTCTATGTACTGTGTTCTTGTGATATCCATGACACTTCTGGCTTCTGCAGTTCTTCCTACCCTCATGAGGGACATTTTGAGATCATAAGCAGCTCAAATAATCTGAGTCCCACATCCTAAGTACGTGGTCTTTAGCAATAAGTCTCCACACTCACCCTAAAGAAGCAACCAAGTTCCATATTGTTTTGGAAGTCACTTGGGTTACCCTGATCCAACATTCAAAAGGCAGTTTCTTGTGCATTATAATGCAGTAGCACATTGTATATCCACTGTGTTTTCACAATAGTTAGAGAAATGAGCAGATGTAATATTAAATACATTCTCAGATGAAATTTATATGATTAGTGAATATTTACACACAGCTTAACTTCAAGTAAAATTTGTTTCTAAATGTTAAAACTTGTATACACATTGTCTATTGCGGTTTTAACACATTAATAAAAATTTGGCAAGTGAAAAAACCCCCATTGTCATCCTAAACACCTTTAATTCTGTCTAATATGTCATAGTTATTTTGATTTTTTTGAATTTTAGAAACCTGTAGTCAATTATTTTGTGACTTTTTGTTTGTTTCAGGTAGTGGACTGAATTCATATTCATGTGCTCACTCTTTCCTGTTCACTGTTCTGTTTTATGCCATTGAACACAGAAATGAAGAATTCTTTTGCTGATTTCTCTACATTCAACATAGGCAAAGATTTTGAAATCTCTTTTTTACAAGTCACTCACATTTCCTTTACATTTAGTAGCATCTATAATTACAGTTGATCGACTCTGTTAATCCAGTTCAACTAGTCTATCCTAAGACAAAGTGACTCGTGACCTTAATAATACATGCCATGTTCCTTTTGCCATATTTTCTTTAATGATGATAGCAAAATAAGATACAAGATAAAAGGTTTAAAAAAATTACCTATAACACACTATAGTAGTATTTGTATATAAAGTGGAAACATGAGGTTGGACATTCCTATGGTAAAGGAGTTAATACAGATGCAAAGTGCTTGGCTAGAAGGCATCACACCCAGTGTTTAAGAAGAGAGCTTCAAAAAATAAGAAAAGAAGAGAAAATTGGACGTCTCTTACCGTAGATTTTTCTTTTATTATTGAGCCATTGTTAAAAGAAGAAACAATCAAAACAAAAAAAAAATCACAACAAAATAAAAGCCAAAATCAGGCCAAAAACGTCAAAACAATATATTTATTTAAAAGCTGAGCATAAAGACAAATATACAAACATTGTTGTCAATTTTCTATTAGTTCCTTACATATCAAAATACAATTTAGACCCCAAGGAACATACCATGAACTTGCTAAGAATAAGCTGCGAATTTCTTTCAGTAATTTTACTATTGTGACTATGTATTTCAAATTATATCTGTTAAGCAAACAATGCTACATTTGAATGCTTCGTAATATCCTTTCATACACAGTGTTGCTCCATAATGGGCTTATTTTAAATCACTGGTCTAATTGATTATTCCACTTTTCTCTTTTGTAATAACAAATAGATAAAATTAAAGAGGCCCTTTTAGTTCCCATTCATTAAAGTCTGCATTCTGTCCTCATTATATTCTCTATTTGAATGGTAATTATTCTAATTTATGAATACAAGTTTTAAATTTGTAATATATTTAAAAACATATTGCAGTATTGTCAAGATATAATCTTTACCTGGTAATATTGATGCGCTAAGCCATATTAATCAGTATGTTACATATGAATATTACCATAATATTATTTTTCAAATTTTATTTCTATTTGCTTTAAAAGCCCTTCCTCATAAAGAGTCAATACTAGAGTATTTACTAGGTAGGTATTATAAATTGAATTATATAGTAAGCATACAGCACTCTGTGTCTGCATTTTAGCCCTCATAGGGCATTTGGTCCGTTTATACTGGTATAATGTATTAGTATTTCATGGCCTTTTTGCAAAAAAATTTTGTATGAGTATATTGCTTTCTTTTTCATCTGCTCCTAAGGTAGTAACTTGATTTGTGCTGTTATAAACAATTATGTAGCCTGGTGGTGGTGGCACATGCCTTTAGTCCTAGCACTGGAGGCACAGGCAGGCAGATCTCTCTGAGTATGAGGACAGCCTGGTCTACAAGAGCTTATTCCAGGACAGGCACCAAACATACACATAGAAACATTATCTCAAACAAACAAATACATAAATAAAATAAACAATGATATAGAACTGATGGCCAAGATCTCTGTAAAATGTATTAATTTATCATGGACAAATGCCTGGAAATGGAAAGTCTGAATCATTGAATTGTCTGTGCTTTACATTTTGAGGAGCTACTAACATGTTGTTTTCTTAAAAAAAAAAAAAAAGCTACAAATTACCATCTCCTCTCTCAATATGACAATTTCTCCCCATTCTCATACACTATTAGTCTCTGCATGAGGTGAGTTTCAAAGTGTTTGGTCCGTCATTGTTATTGGATGCACACTTTCCGGGACCTGTAAGCACACTTTTATGTAGATATTAGTCATTTGTGTTACCGAAAATCTTTAAGACCCCTAACTTAAGCAATTAAAGATTCTTTTGTTTTCATAGTTTCAGAAGTATTTATCCATGACCTCTTTTGGTTATATTGATTATTAGCCTGTGCTGAAAGAGTGCAAAGTAGCAGGAGTATGGGATACAAAAAGTCGATTATTTTATTTCATGGGTGTCAGGAAAGAAAGGGAGAAAGAGAAGGAATGGAGCATAAGGGAGAAGAGGAGGGGATGTACAAACTGAAAATGATATCCTGAAGCCAAAAATATAAGATAAAAATCTCTTGACAGATTCTAAATAACTTATGCTTCTTCTATTAGGCCTTATCCCCTGAAGCTATAACTTCTTCCTAGGAGCTCTCCAGGTTGGTGACTAAGACATTAACATATGGAAATTTGGGGAACACTTATTTAAGCTGTAGTTCTCTGCATTTACTTTCTTTAAAAATCATGTCAACCAAATATGTTACCCCAATTTTTTTTAAAAAAATATTTTTAAAAATTATTTTTTTAAATTATTGGAAGAACTTTTTATATATTCAGATTCTGTGTCAAACATACAATTTATGTGGATATTCTTCCTTTCTCTGAACTTTAAATTGATTCGTGATACACTTTTTCATTGAAACGTCTCTTCCTGATTTTAAAATGTTATTGATAATTTTATGATTTTTTTTATTTTGATAGGTCTAACCTGAGTGAGTGTTTTTGAGAATTGTATTGTTTTAACTACATCTTCTGATACATTTCTTAGCACCAGTTGAGACACGATGGTATTTTAATAAAGATTTTTCCTACACTTTAGGCAAAAGCTAATTAACCACTGCTGTAGGGTCTGTTTTTAGAGTCCTATTTATAATATATGTGGGTTTATATTCATACATCACAACATGCTTTTTAAGTGGCTGTAGCATATTTTTTTTAAGTGAGGTAATGTGCAGTTTTCAATGGTGTTCTTTTTCAGTACTGTTTTACTTGTTGGTTTCCTATGACTTTCAGGAGACAACTGCTTATTAGAGTAAAAATGCCCTAAGAAGTTTTTATGCATTGTACTTATCGTGCCAGTGTTAAGAAGTATTACTTCTGTTAGTAGGAGTTAGTATTCTTTTCCAAGAAATAGAGAAGTGAAATGGATATGTTTCAAAATATTCATTTTTTTCCTGTAATAATACTTCTCAATAATATTTTATAGATAATAGCTACTATGGCCTAAAGTTCTTTTGGTAAATTAGTTCATAATATTTTATCTTCACTAGTTTTTAATATTGACATTATTACACTTAAGATATGAAACAAATTAATTGTAATTAAATTTTATTAGCAAATAGACTTCTATAGAAATTCAAAAAATGAATAAAAGAGCAATAAATATAAAAACCATATATGATAATGAATGTTACAATTAAAATTGACAAACCAATTCATGCTACTCAAACAATTTATGGGCAAAAGCAGTCTTCAATGAATTACTAATGATGTTAATCACAGAGTTAGAAAAATATAATCTAAAAGTTTATACTTAAACACAAAAGCCGGAGTAACGAAAATATTGTCTTTATTATTTTTTACTTATTTTTATTGATTCTTTTTAGATTTCATGATGCCTCTTGATCTCATTTCTCTTCTTCTTGCAACTTCTTTCTCCCAAAATAAATTAAAACTTAAAACAAAAGCAAAAATATAAACAAATAAACTAAAAAAAAAAAAACAAGTCTTGGAGTGGAAGCTGTAGTCTGACATAGTGAGTCTCACAGTACATCCTTTATTCTCAACATCTTAACTTGTAAGTGTTCAATGCGATGAGTCATTGGTATGGTTCAAATCCTCTGGTTTCTGTTACACCTACACCTGCTATACTGGACCCTCACTTGGACCCCTCTTGGTTAACTCACCCACTGTGGAAGGCAACAAGGAACTGGGCCATTTCTCCAGCTTTCCTGAGGACTGTCTCACCCTCACCAACACCTTTAGCACCAGGTCCACTGTTCTGCCTGGGCACCTGTTCTCCCTAGTGCTGCAGTTGGTAAAGTGCAGGAACAGCTCTGATGCTCTAGTGTTTCTAGACCAGCGCTCCCTACTGCTGCAGGTGGCAAGGTTGGGAAAGGGGATCTTTCCCTCACCTTGTTACTACATGGCAGATAGAGGAGGCAGGGTCAAATCTCTTGCTCTCATACACTCAGGAACAGCTCAACAGGGTCACCTATAGTATTTTGCCCAGATCATGGACATGTGCACTGCCCTTGATGACAATAGAAGCCTTGGACATCAGCACAGACCTTGGCTCTCACAGCGCCATGAACCCAGACATTGTCCTGGCCACAGCTTGACCCATAAGATACCATGTCCCTGGCTGTCAGTGAATGCCACTCAGGTCTGTAGAGCCCTTGCAGTGGCAAGGCCCTCAGACAGCAATCCTACCACAGTTGGTGACACAAGCCTTTGGTGTCAACATGAGCCATGGACATAAACACAGATTCAGGCTGCAGTAGAACCATGGATCGAAACACAGTGTGTGGCAGCATCACCTGCCTAGATCTCATCATAGTAGTAGATGGCCCAGGTTGGCATGACCACAGTAGTGGTTTGGAAATCAAGCTTTATCATGTCCCCAAGTGGTGGCCCAGTCCTAGGTCATTGACTCGCCCTTCAATGGTAGCAGGAGTCATGGACATCAGTGCAGACTCTGGCTGCAGTAGGACCATGAAACCAAACATGAACCTCAGAAGCAGTCTGGGCCCAGTCATAACTATGGACCTAGGTGGCAGTTATCCAAATCTGAAAGGCCTTGGTAGCAACACGATCCTCAAACGCCAACATGGCCTCAGTTTTCAGCCCATACCACAGAAAATTGAATGGACTTCAGTGACAACTGGAGTCACTGGCATCAACAAAAAGCCCAGTTGCTACAGGGCCACTGACACAAACATATCCCTAGCAACAAACCGGGCTCATATGTCAAAATGGACCTGCATAACATTGCAGGCCTCTTAGATAGCATGGCTTGTGTAGCAGCACATCCTTCAGACATCAGAGTGGGGACTTGAGTCAGACAAATTAAAAGAAGAGAAGCAAGATAGAGAAGAGGCAAGAGGAAAAACTAGAGACAAGGTAATGAAAGGCAAGAGAAAAGGCAAAGAGAACGAGCTCAACTAGGCAGGCACTTTTAAGGGGTGCACATGCTGCATCGCTGATGGTGGGAAGGGACCTGGTGACATGCAACTGCTTTGGCAGCTACTGCAGAAACTAACCTTGGAATTCTTTAATGAAGGAAGCAGAGTTAGACCACCTTTTTCCCTCTATTTGAGAGTGGTCTCTCAGAGATAGGTGAAACACAGCTTAACAAGCTGCATAGCTAGCAGGAGCTGAGTAAAGGGACAGAAAGAAAGAGTAGAGAGAGAGCTTGAAAAGAAGAAAAGAGAACGATTGAAAATAGGGTAGATCCTTCAGTCTATCAGATCCCTGGCAGAATGTTGCAAAGGTTCTATTATATATATGGTACCAGGAAGGAACTATTTGGAATGATACAATAGGGTTATTTGGTCCAGATCTAATAGCAAAGGGGAATGAGTTTAGAAGGCCTTACATCAAGTCACTAAGTGTAAAATTTTGAGGTTTTGTAAAAGGCACACTACAAAGGTGTCTGGAAGGATACCGGAAGATTCAGTTCCTATGAATGAAGTACAGAAATAAGATCCAAGCTTCTGCAATTCCTAGTGTCCCAGAAATTCAGAGAGGATCTGATTAAGTAGGCACAGGCTGTCCCATGCATTGTCATTTAAAGAACAGGAGTCACAGGCTCCAAGACTGAGAGAGCTGTGGTTGCCTGGTACCAGGGCTTCACAGAGCCAAAAGGCAAGAAACCACACTTGAAAAGTAGGTCTCACTCTTGGGAGGTGGCCATAGAGGAGTGTCAGCGAAGAGTAACAACTATAGCCTTGAAGTCATGGTTGGGAATTCCACCACCTTCAAGAATACCAGAGGGATGCCAGAAGCTCAACAGTCTCTCACACAGATCCAGGAAACATTTACCCTGACTTGGAGAAGGAAAACTCGCAGGTTTTGTTGGTGTTGGGTGGAACACTCTCTCAGTTGGAAAAGTGATATTGTCACAGGTGGACCAGATTACAGGGTTCCAGCATGACTCAGACTTCTGGTGGGCAGAAGGAAATTTCAGGAGGTCCTCCTAAGTATATAATATTGCAACACCAATATTATAATTTAAAAATGGTAAGAAGGAACACCATACAACCAAAATCTTATATGGGAGGTTTATTAAGGGTAGGGGTAGGATTGGAAAAGAGAGTCACTAAGGCCTTCCTGCCTCTTTGGTAGAGTGGCAGGAAAAAGCAAGGGGGAATACATGCACAGAGAGACCAGTCAGTGATATAGCACACATGTTCAGAATATATAGTGACTTAGTGTCATGGGACCCTGGGCTGGCCAAGCAACTGTCTGATTGCTGACAATGCACGTGTCCAGAAAATGCTTTTAGTGGCTACAGGTGAGGAACCTGAAAGCAGGCTAGCATGATACCTGAAATGCTAGCTAGTGTATGACCCTAGGGAGTGGTTGTGGTTGATGATGTATTTTGGTAGGTCCCCGAGGGCAGGCCAGAATAATGCCTGAATTATTCTAACAAATGCAATCATAGGTAGTGACCAGCCTCTTGGAGTCTGGAGCATCCCCATTGGTAAACAGGAGCACCATACAACAACACAGAATACCGCAACTGCATCAGGGCCATAGACTCAGACCCAGGCTGTGACATCACCGTGTGACAAGCAGATACCCACATCAGTAAGTTCCTCACTGCTGTCAACTATTCCGATCTGCATTCTCTTTAGCACATGATCCTTTCTGACTCTTTCATTTCCCCACTATATACTTGCTAATCATAATGATGCCTGATGTCCCAGTGCCAGAGACATTGATGGGCTAGTGGTTGATCTCTGCTGCCCAGAGCCAGTGCCCTGAGGAAAAACTGTAGCTGTTTCTCTTTGCACCTGGACATCATGGTGCCAGGTGACGGGTCATTGATCGCTGACCACCCAGGGCAATTATACTGGGTGGCGCTGTAACTGTCCTCCATGTACCCTGGAGTCATGGCGCTGGGGAGCTGCGAAAACATTCTTAAACATAACTAATAAAGCTGCAGGCATGACAGATCTTGAGCATACTGTGGAGATTTAATAACCAAGAGAGCTTTAGGATAGCTTTAGAAAGACGCATAAGCAAATTAAAAAGGAATAAAATGCACAGAAATATAAGATATAAACTTATACAGCAATTTGAGAAAACGTGGGGGAAATACTTCATAACATGAATATTTATACAGTAACCTTTTTTATCCACATTCCCCAAACTAAATAAAAGAAAGGCAACAACAGGATCTGTGGTTATCTTAAACTAGGAAACCTTTGAAGAGTGACATAATTATTAAATCTAGAGAAAACATACAGAATGAGAGGAAATGATAGTGGATTATTGATTTGAGAAATAATTATTATCCAGAATATCAAAGACCTTAATAAATAGTAATAACAAAAACATTTTATTAAAAGCAGACAAATTATTTCAACAGACAGGTCTCAAAAGCAAATATACAAATGGCCAGAAATATTTTTAAAAATAACACAATTATTTGTAGGGATAAGTCCCGCCCCTTGGGGGGCGTGTTCGCCTCGGGCTAATGTCTGCCTATAAATTTGGCGAGCATGCTCCCAGCTGTTGCTTCTTCTTTCCTGGTCTCCGCTGGAACGGTGGTTCTGTAAGTCTACTTCTACATTAAAGCTATATATATTGTTACAATCTGTCTGCATTTGTTTACGCCGCTACAATTATTCATCTGGGAAATAAAAATGTTACTTCATTTGAGATATTCTTCATGATAATTATAATAAAAATTATGTAAAAGGTGAAATCAAAGCAAATATATGCAAAAATATATAAAAGGAACACATATACTGTTGGTGTATCAACAAGAAAAGTCACTATTAAGAATAGTATGCTGGTCCAACCAAAAGTAAGATTAATAAAGATCTATGTCATGATCCAGCTATTGTACATCCAATTAAGGATTTTCAACTGCAATGAAGTTTTTTAAACAAAAATTGTCTCTGGGTAATTTCATTGTGGAATATTCATGATAACTAAGATTTACAATCAATACATGCTCAATGCTCAGAATATATCTAATGACAACTGATCAAATAGGACAGTATAGAATATAGTCACACAAAAGTGTTATACTGCTATTACATAGATTATTTACTAAATAAATGGCTGTAGATTCTCCTCCAATTACCATAACTTTAAGAACACTGGTTAGATAACTAGGTGTCTACTCCTAATATGGATTCCCTCTTCTGAATGGGTTTGAAGGTCAATTAGAGAGTTTTTGATTAACAAAAAGGTGTGTGTGACATTCCTAACTCCTGTGGTTATTAGGGCATGGTGGTCATCGATGTGGTTCATAGGCAGAATAACTGTGTAAGGCTGATTGCCTTCTTTCTTTCTTTGGTCAGACCTGAAAAAATACAGGCAAGAAATATTTATACTTCCAATGTTATTAATTTAAATTAAAAATATTAATTGCTAGCATGCATTTCCATATTATATTAAATAGTTGGTAATAATAACTTTCAAGGGCTAGAAATTTTTATTACATTGTTAAATGCCATGCAAATGTATCTTGAGCAAGATAACAAATGTATGTATATTGTGTTCTAACAATAATAACCTCAAATTTGTTCAATATACAAAAGTCAAAACTAATGTAATATATTAAAACTAGAAGTGATGTTTTATTTAAAAGTAGTTTTCATAATCTTCCTTTTAATTCTTTTTCTGCACCCCCTTATTTCTTTTTTTGTGTAGATTCAAAAATCTAACCTTATATCATATCTATGTAACCCTTTTTTTTCAAAACAAGAACACTAAAAATAAAACTCCTTTATTCTACTTTCTTCCTACTCTACTGTAACCAACAAAAACTGTAACCAACACCACTAAACAATGACAAATATCCATAATCCATTGGCTAACCAAAAACCACCCATCTCACCTCTTTGGAATGTGGGAGTGGTATTCTTAAATTTACTTACCACTATCTGGTGGTGATAGCATCTTCAGAGGATGATGAAAAGAAATATTTGCATTGTCAGGACTTGGGAAAGGTAGCCCTATCATTTGTTGTCTAGTCTCTGTGTAATGGGAAAGTGTAGGACATTTCTGAAGTCCTTAAGAGTAGTTTGTAAAGAGGGAATTATCTCAGCTAACCACCTTGAAATTGTCCTGAGCATTTTGAAATCCAAAGCCAAACCTTATGTGTTTTTCAGCTTAGTAGTGTCATGGAGGAATCTTTGTTGGTGGTCCAATTATTCTTTTTTTTTTTTGTCCCTTTTATTGATTTTACTGAGCTATACATTTTTCTCTGCTCCCCTACCTTCTTCTCCCCTCCCCTTCAACCCCCTCCCATAGTCCCCATGATACAAATTTACATAGGAGATCATATCTTTTTCTACTTTCCATGTAGATTAGATCAATGTATGTCTCTCTTAGAGTCCTCATTGTTGTCCAGTTCTCTGGGATTATGATTTGGAAGATAGTTTTCTTTGCTTTATATTTGAAAACCACTTATGAATGAGCAGATATAATAATTGTTTTTCTGAGTATGGGTTACTTCACTCAATAGGATGTTTTCTAGTTCTATCCATTTGCCTGAAAATTTCAAGATATTATTTTTTTCTGCTATGTAGTACTCCATTGTGTAAATGTACCGCATTTTCCTTATCCATTCTTTGGTTGAGGGGTATTTATGTTGTTTCCAGGTTCTGGCTATGACAAACAATGATGTTATGAACATAGTTGAGAACATACCTTATCTTTGTGGTACGATTGAGCAACCTTTGGGCTTTTATCCAAAAGTGGTATTGCTGGGTTTAAGGAAAGTTATTCTCTAATTTTCTGAGAAATCACTATACTTTTATCCAAAGGGCTGTACCAGCTTGCACTCACAACAGCAATGCAGAACTGTTCCCTTTTGCCACAACCTCTCCAGCATAAATTGTCATCAGTGTTTTTGATATTGGCCACCTTACAGGTGTAAGATGCAATCTCAGAATTGTTTTGATTTGCATTTAGCTGATGACTAAGGATGCTGAGCATTTCTTTAAGTGTCTTTCGGTCATTTTAGATTTCTCTGTTGAGAGTTCTCTGTTTAGGCCTGTACACTATTTTTTATTGGATTATTTGTTCTTTTAATAAACAATTTCTTGAGTTTTTTGTAAAATTTGAAATTCAGCCCTCTGTCCAATGTGATGTTGGTGAAGATTTTCCCCATTGTGTAGATTGCCATTTTGTCTTGTTGACCATGTCCTTTACTTTACAGAAGCTTCTGAGTTTCAGGAGGTCCCATACATTAATTGTTTCTATCAATGTCTGTGCTACTTTGCTTATATTTAGTAAGTGGTCTCCTGTGCCAATGTGTTCAAGTGTACTTCCCACTTTCTTTTCTATGAGGTTCAGTGTGGTTGGTTTTATTTTGAGGTCTTTGATCCATTTGAACTTGAGTTTTGTACGTGGTGATAGATATGGCTCTATTTTCCTTCTACTACATGTTGAATATCCAGTTGTGCCAGAAACATTTGTTAAATATGCTTTCTTTTTCCCATTTTATATTTTTTGCTTCTTTGTCAAAAATCAGGTATTCAAAGGTGTGTGGTTTAATATCTGGGTTTTCAGTTAAGTTCCATTGGTCCTCCTGACTGTTTTTATGCCAATACTATACTGTTTTCAGTACTGTAGTTATGTAGTAAAATTTGAAGTCAGGGATTGTGATGTCTCCATTAGTTCCTTTATTATACAGGATGGTTTTGACTATCCTGTTTTTTTTTGTTTTTCCATATGAAGTTGAGAACTTTTTATTTTATTTTTCTGAGACAGAGTTTCTCAGTAGCATTGGAGCCTGGTCTTGAACTAGCTCTTGCCGACCAGGCTGGCCTTGAACTCACAGAGATCTGTCTGCCTCTGACTCTAGAGTGCTAGGATTAAAGGCATGGGCCACCATCACCCAGTGTTAATTATCTTTTTGAAGATAGATTTAACATTTTGTACAGATTGAGAGGTTTCCTCCCTTTTGCAAGTTCTTCCCCAGTGCAAAATTTTACTATTTTGTTTCTGTGTATGTTTATATGCTTTATTGAATTGTGTTTAATGTATATGTCTGCAATGTTTGCATGTGTGATTGAATGTGAGCATGTACATATGTGTGTGGTCTAGAGTCAATATTGTTGTTGATACAGAGTCTCTCCTTAAACCCAGAAATCATTGGTTGGCTAAACTTACTGGTAAAGAGATTTGGCAGGCTTTGTATTTCTTTCGTTAGGGTTGCAGATGTGTGACGGCTCCTGCTTTTTTTCATGAGTACTAGGGATATGAACTCAGGTCTTCTTGCTTGTGTGTACATACTTTGAAATCAAATTCTTTTCCTAAACCCATCAAAGTGGTCATTTTTAATGTCTTTATAAATACGTTTCCTTTTTGGATTTTTTTAAATTGCCTCCGCAAATTTAAATTCCAACACTTTATATATTAGCCTGGATGATTTACAATAATTTTAGTCATTTTAGGACACTAATGAAAGACTCAAAACTGTCTAGATTGATAAGGTTACTACTTCTCAGGGTCTAAAATAACCAACATCCTGGAGGTAATGAATCATTATCTGACCTATTAGGAGTTGTATATCTTTCCAAAAAGTAAAATGTATAAAATTGTTATACCTAATCCTAATAATGAAATTAATAAATTTTAAAATCAGTCATCTCATAAAAAGTATTTTATTTTGCTATAGAATTTTCTACCTAATGTAAAATTATAATATTTTCACACTGAAAAATCTTGATGAATCATAAATCCTTATTGGTAAATATGTATCCTCATTGCTTCCTCAAAGTTCCAAAGATAGCAGATATTGGAAGAGTTAAAAGGGTTATGCAGTTTAAAATTAAATATTCTACCTATAGATAAGTTCTAGTAAGTTCCATTTGTCTCAAAACAGATTGTCTGTAGGAAATAATTGTTACCTGAATTAATAAGTAATACAAAATAGTCCTTTTTGGATGAAACTAAACTCCCTGCAAAGCAATATTTTAACTAAATTGCAGTGATTATGAGCAAAAAAAAAAATCAATCTAACTTTCCAAGTGCAGAACAGGAATTCTTCTCGAGAACTGCTTAATGTGACACATTCATATAATTAATGTTTTATGAAGGAAATTTCACAGCAGACACCCGAGGCTATGCAGTTTTATTATCTCTAGATAGAATGCACCATATTCTTTGCTTATTACTTTAGGTTTTGGATCTTTGTACAGTATAGAATATTACCTTCCAGCAATAAACAGTTGTGCATAGATTGCATGCTTAAGTCTCCACGATGAAGTACTTCTTTTTTTATTTCACTGTTTCTAAAGTTTTCTTCATGCTTGCTCCAATGTTCTCCCTTCTGGTTGTCTGATATGCCTCTAATCCTGACACTCCTCACACTCCGTAGCATTTTCTCTTGCCAAACATCTGCCTTCAACTCTTTGTGAGTTCAAACTTAGACAATAGATTATCTCACACGACCATAATAGAATAATACTTGTGTCTCTGCCTCTTGTCTCTTTCATTGTTGATTCATACCCTCAACCTCCTTATTATACCAGTTTACGTTATTCTGTACATTGGAATACAACATAAATAGCCAACCATCTATATGGTTAAATATGTCTCTTTTCTTAGAAGAGACATATTTAAATTCTCTAATAACACAATTTCTACAAGAGAACTAAAATTTATACTGTAAAATTAAGTTATAATTGCATGAATGTAACTTTGCAGCAGTTTCCACTACACTTTACTATTTCCAATGTTTCACTTTTATAAATAGCTGTAAATTCGGGAAAGTTTCACTTATTGGACATTTAAAGTTCTGGGTTACAGCTGACATTTTAAGCCAGGTGTCTGAGCTTTAACAGTAAACTGTTTCATTGCTATAATCTATTTAAATATGAAAAGAACCATTGGTTTTATTTTGTGAAGTCTTTGTCAAATTCACACAATTTGAAATTACCATAAAGAAGGATACTTACCCATCCATTAGGAGGATACCCACAGAATGGAGGAGGACAATGACTGCCAAAGTGTTAGTCACAGGAGATGGACACCACAATGTTTCAACATATTTGGACTGGTGCCATAGTGCTAAAACTTGTCTGCTGTGTGATACAGAAAATCCACACATAAGAAGATAACTGGAGGAGATTTGCTATTTTAAGGTAAGCAGTAGGTTAGAATGGAAAAAAACAAAGGCAATTTTCTTCAGCTCTAAAACATGATGAGGAAAGATGTGATCTTCTATGTATACACTACTACCAAGGGACCACAAAAGCAGTCTGAACAGTCTAATAGGGCTTTATACACCAAGGCGGTGCTGCACTCTGGAAGAAAGCATTTTAAGTCATTCTATTCAATGAGAAACAGACATTCTGAGTTGTTTCAGTATATTTCAGTATTTATGATTTTATATTTCCATAATATTTTGTAGTTCTTCTTTCTTCATTCAAATAAAACAAAAATTGCATTTAAAACATTTATATAATAATTCATAAATGACTTTAACCAATGTGTTCTGATGATAAAAACATGTATACTTCCATGAAGTTGAATGTATATTCTGAAAAAATAAAAGAAAATGCTTGTGAAAGTTGTTTGCTCAAAGTCTTAGACCAAAAAAAGATCATATTGAGTGAGAGCAAAATTAATGAAGTCTGTAATTTTTTTGAGAAAGAGAAACCTTCAGAATGAAGGTATCATAATTATTCAATACCTATGCATACTCTAAAATGAAAACATTATGGATATTTGAATTTTGGGAATATTATGTTTTTCACCCTCAACTGGCTAATGGTATACCAGAAAAATTTATTCACTTGTTAAAGTAATAGTTGTGATTGTGATAAAAACTCTTTACATAAAATTTTAAAGTGAAAATCAAGGTGGAAATGTAAGAAATTTTGATAAAATGTCACATATAATGGTTATATGGATGTGAGTGTGGATATTGCTTCTATATTTCGAACAAATAAATTATCAATATCTGATTTTTATCTAGGAGGAAACCTGAATGGTTTATAAAATGTTAGTTTCAACTTCACCTGATAAATAGTAAACCATCTAATAATTTCCCTGTGTCTTTTATAGCCTTATTTAACTTTACTAAAATCTATACTCTTTGAAATTATGAAGAAGCAGACATATTTCTCAGTGTGAAAAAAATATTGTACTCCATCATATAGTGGAAATTAGTTTTAGTTAAATTTAATGGTGCTTATGATGTAACTGATTTCAAATAGATCAATTTTATCAGTAGGACTAGTTGTAAAACTTTTATTGCTTTTAATTTTTGAAAGATCTACTACACATCAGATCAGGTCATGATATGTAGCTACTAAAATCTTGGTTACAGTAACCTGTAAGGAATTTTTAGAGAATTTTTAATTTGTTATTGCTGGATTAAACAACAAAAAATGCTATAAGATATCCTACCTCATTTTCTCAAATTTCACATTGTTTTCTTGACTATAAACCTTTGCATTAGTTTTAGAATAATTACTGGTACTTTGGCAATCTCACTGATAAAATATGTAAATACTTCAGGATAGGAATTAATATGTAGCATTATTTTACTAAGTAATATTAATTATATTTTGACTTTTAAAGGAAAAAAGTAAGTAAAATATAAGTTATAATTAAATGCATTTGTCTATTGTATAGTGAATGTATATGTGTGTGTGTGTGTGTGTGTGTAGCAGCCATTTTTGTCATATTCCATATATGTAGGTCAGAGGACAACTTAAGGCAGTCAGTTCTCTTTTTCTTCCATTCAAGTTGACTCAAAACACAGACTTAAGTTGGTAGGTTTAGAGAAAAGTGTCTTTATCTCCTGAACCTGTGGCCCAGCTGTGTATTTGGTGGGATTGTTTGTTTATGAATATTTGTAGGGAAATAAAATCATAGTAGCCATGCCTTTAACTCAAATATAATTATAAACTATTATGTTAGTTTTTAATGCAGGAATTGAAAGAGTCTGATATCTTAATTATATAACTTTATATATATATATAATATATATAATAAATTTATATTTATTTAAATGTATAAATATATTTAATTATATATATAAACTGCAAGAAAGAGTGCTCAAGACATAACTCTTTTGTGTATTTACATGGATGATGTATTTTTTCACCCATCAGAATACACTATTTTTCTTTAGTGTATATTTATTGTTTTGAAATATAGAATTGGAAAATTGCTAAAATACATCTTTGTTTAGAGGCAGGAAATCCTACCCCTGGCTTAGTATCTATGGAAAATTGACAGCTGCTGGGAGATTAAGAATCAGCTTTCAGTATGTGTTTCCTACTATCTATTTTCCACTCAATGTCCATATATCCAGAGGTCTATGGACAGCACAATACTACTGTGCTTAAGTAGTTGAAATAAAAAATGAAGAAACAAAATTTGGGTAAGTATAGAAGAAGATATGAATCTGGGAGGATTTGGTGAGTGAATAAAATCAAAGTACAGTATATTGAATCTCAATAAAATATTTAAAAAGAATAGTAATATTTTTTTTAGTTCTCAGATACAGGCTTCATCGTACTAATTCTAAAATGTCATTTTATCACTGAAATGTAGTTTCTTAAATTTGTTACTTATTGATAGTTCTTATTGCTTATTCACTTCACTGAATGATGCTGTTAACAAATATGGAAGCTAAGAGATCTAGCTATAAGATCTACATTTGAACACTTGATACACATTAAGTGTTCATGTATAGATGCAAAACATGCAGGTTTTAATTGAAAGTCCTGGTTAAGGAATGAATTTCAGGAATAACTGTCTGTTCTCAAAATTTTTACTTGAAACAAACCTGTCTGAGTTTTAAAAGCAGGGAAGTATATCTTTCTGTTTTCTCCCCATTCTCTCTGTTTTTATCTCTCTCATTCTCTGTGTGTGTGTGTGTGTGTGTGTGTTCTTTTTTATTTGGGATAATTATTTGAGCAGATTTCTTTAAAATACTTCCAAGTATTTATGTTCTATTAAACAAGAGTACAGAGTTGTCCATATTTTTGTCATTTTAAGTGCCATGACATGCCAATATATTTAGTACTCAACATCTGTTCCTTCTAGAATTAAATTTTAGAAAGCCATTTCGTACAACAAACACATGCTTGCTACTAAAACCCACACATATTTGTTTCCACAAAGAATTTTGAGGAAAGACAGCAATTCCTGGAAATTATTCCTTGGCCTGGACTTTCAAGGAGAACCTGTGTAACATATATACACATAAGTTTTTCAGTTTTAGGAGGACCCATTTATTAATTATTTTTCAATGTTTGTGCTTCTGGGGTTAAGTTTACAACTGGATATCAACATGTAGAAGAATGAAGATAGACCCATATCTATCACCATGTACTTAACATGTATATATATGTACTTATTGTATTTCTAGTGTTAATCAGCTTTTTGCATTCCAGATGTAAAGTGGAACATCACTCAAATGAAGCTTAATTTTTTGATTGTATGTTTAGCTGTTGGTTTGGTTTGGGTTTTGGTGTTTTGAAACAAGGTTTCTCCATGTAACTCTGGCAGTCTTTGAACTCGCTGTGTAGAACAGGCTGACCAACTCTACATCAGTCTCCTGAGTGCTGGGACTAAAGGCATTCCTTCATCACAACCACCAGGCTTTAGCTTAGTTTTTAGTGATTCAATGAACCACAGAGAAAAAAAAAATCTCAAAACTGGGAAGAGACACGATATTTTCTCAATAAGGTGAACATACATTTTAATTTCAGTTATGTTTGTTTGTTGCCAAGCTAACAATTAAGACCAAGAATTTTTTTTATTTTAATATAGAAAATTCTGAGGATATATGTGACACATGGTTGGAATGGGTAGACAAAGAATTGAAAGATACATTTAAAATTACCTAGCTCAAGTGAGAAGGAATCATGGAACCTGCAACAAACCCACTTAGAGGTTTATTAAAGGGTTGTGTACAGGCCTGGGGAAGTTAGTGTGAAGAGAGAGAGAGAGAGAGAGAGAGAGAGAGAGAGAGAGGAAGATGGTGCTTTCAGCTTTTAAGGACTGCCTAGCACATGTGCTCAGGGGAATAGCATGGTTATGTCATAAAAGATGACACAACTCACACATGCACACAAGTGCCCATGCGACTGCATCATATCCAGATGATGCAACCATGCTGCATGTGTGTCTCGCGGTATCCTTTAAGACTCCCAGGGCCATATTTAGGAAGTGATCTCCTGTGCCAATGCATTCAAGTGTATTTCCCACTTTCTTTTCTATAAGGTTCAGTGTGACTGGCTTTTTGTTGAGTCTTGAGTTTTGTGCATGGTGATAGATATGGGTCTATCTTCATTCTTCTACATGTTGATATCCAGTTGTAAATATAACCACAGAAGCACATTGAAAAATAATTAATAAATGGGACCTCCTGAAACTGAAAAACTTCTGTAAAACAAAGGACACAGTCAACAAGACAAAACAACAGCCTACAGAATTGGAAAGGATCCTCACTAACCCCAAATTAGACAGAGGGCTGACCTCCAAAATATACAAAGAACTCAAGAAATTGGTCATCAAAAGAACACATAATCCAGTAAAAAAGAAAAAAAAAATGGAGTACAGACCTAAACAGAGAACTCTCAACAGAGGAATCTAAAATGGCTGAAAGACACTTAAGGAAATTTTCAACATCCTTAGTAATCAGAGAAATGCAAATCAAAACAAATCTGAAATTGCATCTTACACCTATAAGAATGGCCAATATCAAAAACACTGATGATAACTTATCCTTGAGAGGTTATGGGGAAAAGGGAGCACTTCTGCATTGCTGGTGGGAATGCAGGCTGATATAACTCCTTTGGATGTCAATGTGGCGATTTCTCAGAAAATTAGAAAACAACCTTCCTCAAGACCCAGTAATATGACTCTTGGGTGTATATCCAAAGTATGCCCAATTGTGCCACAAGGACATGTGCTCAACTATGTTTATAGAAGCATTGCTTGTCATAGCCAGAACCTCGAAACAACCTAAATGCCCCTTGATCTAAGAATAGATAAGGAAAATGTGGTACATTTATACAATTGAGTACTGCACAGCAGAATAAAATAACAACATCTTGAATTTTGCAGTAAAATGGATGGAGTTAGAAAACATTATTTTGAGTGACGTAACCCAGATACAAAAAGACAATTATCACATGTACTCACTCATTGTTGGCTTTTAAATATAATGCAAAGAAAACCAGCCTAAAAACCACAATCCCAGAGAACTTAGACAGTAATGAGAACACTAAGAGAAACTTACATAGTTATAATCTACAAGGGAAATAGAAAAAGACAAGCTCTCCTGAGTAAATTTGGATTATGAGGATCATAGGAGAGGGGTGAAGAGAAGGGGAAGGAAGGGAGGGGAACAGAGAAAAATGTACAGCTCAATAATAATCAATAATAAAAAAGATTCCCAAGGCCATTAGGCACTTCTGCCTGAAGGCTTGTATGCACATGCATGACAGTAGAACTGGAAGTATCAGCCATGTTGTGTGGCTGAATCATTACATTCCACCCTTTTGTTTATTATTAAAAAAAATTGGGAGTTTGGGGTTTTTAATGAGTGGGAACAGGGCATCATAAGGTTTCTTTTGACTGCTTTATGCTGATTTTGTGGGTGTTGTCAGGTCTCTTGAGACTGCTTTTTACTGATTTTGTGTGTATTGGAGAGTTGATATGCTTGACTGCATCTTGCAGTGGCTGGATACTTTTGTGTTTTTTTTCCAGGCTCTTTGGAGCTAGCTGATTGGCAGCTTAGACCTCACACGATGCTAAAAACGCATAAAATTATGTCTAGAAAATATTTTAGAAACCCATGGCAATGGGTTTCTGATCCTACTGCACGCACTGGCTTTGTGGGAGCCTAGGCAGTTTGGATGCTCAACTTACTAGACCTGGATGGAGGTGGGGGTTCCTTGGACTTCCCACAGGACAGGGAACCCTGATTGCTTTTCGGGCTGGGGGGAGACTTAATTGGGGGAGGGGGAGGGAGATGGGAGGCGGTGGCGGGGAAGAGACAGAAATCTTTAATAAATAAATAAATTAAAAAAAAAGAAAAGAAAATATTTTAGATCCTGGTGATTAAGGGAGGGGAGTCCCAAAATAGTAGATAGAGGGATTTGTTTTGGGGGGATGGAGGGGGAAATTTCCAAGGGGTTCCCAAGACAAAGAATGATAAGGGAAAATTAAATGATACTTATTCTGGGTGAGCCTGATCCATTTAGATAGGTCCAATTGGTTCCCTGAAGCTTATGGGGAAAATGTTTGAAAAGAAATAAATTTTAGACATATTAATAGCTTATGATTATGATGGTATAGTGTTGGGATAGAAGACAGTGGGGATGGGGGACGAAAAGTAGGGGGAACTATTAGAAAGGGGAATTATTAGACCCCTCAATGTTTTACCTGAAGCAAATCTTAGAGCACTTTTTCTCTTTAGGACCATGGTATTTCCTTAACATCCAAAAGACACTGTTTTAGTCAGTGATAAACCTGTTATGTTAAAGTCTGTTTTGTGAGTTTTTGGAGTCTGGAGCTTTGAATGTCCCCAAACTTGTTATTGTTTCTTACCACCTGGGTTTTGGGCAATCCTTATACCTCTGGCTCTATATTTAATTATGATTCCTGTAATAACAGCTGAGAGGTTAATGTGGAAATTTAAGTATGACAATGGAGATTTAGAGAAGAGTAAAATGTTGAAGATGAGACAGGTGGATCTAACGAAAGAGTTTCTTGAGCTTGGCAGCTGTGGAAGTTAAAAGAATTACTTTAAAGCAGCCCTGCCATTTAGGGGGGTGGCCATTTAGGAGTGAAGGGCATTGGTATGGGGAAGAGAATAATACCGAGTCTACTATTTTAATCAGCAGTAGGCATGAATTGACATGTGGTTGAAGTAATGAGAAGTTGGTAAAATCCCAAAATAGGGAACAAAGATGGGATAACAGCAGGGAAAACAGATGATCAGGAAGGGGAGAAGTCTTAAGTGAGAGCCCTGTTTTAAAACTGGTCACCCACACATGAGTTCAAAGGGTGAGATGAAAAAGAACGGTTTTAGGAAGAGCTCTTAACCTAAGAAGGCAGAGGCAAAAGTTTTACCCAATCAAGGTAAAGCTCCGGTGACATCTTAACAAGAATATTTTTAAAGCAACAATGAGTTTGTTATACCTTTTCTTAAGACTGAGAATGGCGTGGGATATGAAAATGCCAGAGAATGTTAAGAGCCTTAGAGAAAGTTTGAGAGTTCTCTAAGGTAAATTCTGGGTCATTATCCATCTGAAAATAAGTTTGGATTTCAATCTGGGGGATACTTTCTTGGAGAAGAACACCAGAAACTGGAACCTCTTGTTAGTGGTGGGAAATGCTTCAATCCACCCAGACATGGTGTACACTAAAACCAGGAGATATTTAACTCATCTGACTGTCAGTATATAAGTAAAATCAAGGTGTCATTCAGTTCCTGGAAGGGAGACCATGGCCTAGTGGGTGAGAAAAGTAAAGTTACTATCTTTGGTCTTGGGATCTGACTTTTGACTGATTTTATAAGAAGCAGTGGTAGCTTTTAAGAACTCTATGGAGTTGAGCCTTGACAAAATGAAAGAGAGCTTTAGTATTAGGATGGGAGTGATGATGTAGGTAAGACAAGATTTGCCGGGTATCAGCAGGTGTCTGTGAGAATGCGGGCTGTACTGTATGAACCCACTGAGGTGACTGAGGAACTTTGGACTCTAGATTGCTTCTCTTCTAGCTGCTTGGTCAGTCTGGTGAAGGAGAAGCTATTTTGCTATTGAGAGCTAAGTGAAATAGAGAAAAAAGCATCCTTAAAATCTAGAACTAAGAAGAGGGAGGTTCCTGGGTAGATAGTAGAATGAAGTGTATAAGGATTAGGCTCTACAGAATGCAGAGGGACCACTGCAGAGTTAATGAGCTGGTGATCTTGACCAGGTGGTAGGTTCTGTTAGGGTTTTTAACAGCAAGTATAGGGTGTTAAAGGAAGAAGAAGTGGAGCGAAGTAACTGTTTTTTCTTAGAAGGTCAGAGGTAATAGGCGTAAGTCCCCTAAAGTTTTGGAGAGAGAGGAGGTACTAAGTTTGAGTAATGCACTTATTAGGATCTTGTAATTGGATAACAATGATGGAATGGTGTTTAGCAACAGAGGGGTTTTTGATGTCTCAGACTTGGGGGTCCAACCCAAGTTTCCTGGTAGAGGAAAAGACACATTGGAGCTGGGATGTTGGGAGGCTAGAAGGAGAAAGAGGAGAGCTGTGGATGAGTCTGGTGTAAGGTGAATGGAAGGAGCAAACAAAATGGAAGCTCCTACTCTTGCTAAAAAATCTCTTCCCATAAGATGTACCAGGCATGTTGGCATGAATAAAAATGATGATAAATATTTCTAAAAGCACAGTTAAGTGTGGTGAGGTCTTCTGAGGTAGTTAGGGCTGTCCTCCTATCCCGACAATAGGGAAACTAGAAGGAAATATAGGAACCCAGAATTCCCTCAGTACTTAATATGTAGCTCTGGTGTCCAAGAGAAAGAAGATTGGCCATCCTGATACCATGATGTTTACCTGTGCCTCCCTGTTACAGATGATGGTTGTGGTAAAAGGAGATTTGGCAACCTTATTTATCCATAGCCAAACCTAGAAGATCATCTTGGGAATTTTTTGGTTTTGATGTTTCCATGCCAAGATGTGCACAAGGACAATTGACTGTCCAATGTCCTTCCCTATGGCACCTTGTGCAAGGTCTTGCAGGACAAAGATAAGGATTGGAAATGTTCGGGTCCAGAGACCAGCTCTACCACATTTAAAACACAGGCCTGGTAGTTCTCGAGCCCTGATGGAATGGGAGCATCACAGACTGTTCAAATAGGGTGGTCCATTGTCTCAGCCTGTTGGAGGGCCATGGCTAGCATGTGACAGTGGTGGTTGTGGACTATGTCATTCCTTGTATGGTTCACCTTAAAAGCCAACTTTAAGCCTTCTACCTGCGGGATCAAAGAGCTTTTTCCCCAAACATGTAAGTTTAGCTTTAATGTCAGGGTAGCACTGAGGTAAAAATAAATAAATAAATAAATAAATAAGTCATGAGTAATTGTCTGCCTTTCGAGGTTTCTGGATCTAAGTTAGTATAAGGCATTACAAAAATGCAGAAGGATTTTCCTTCACATCTTGAATGACCTCTGAGAACTTATAGTTTACTGGCTTGAGGCCAGCCTTATGGAGACCTGCCAGGAGTCCAGTCAAAAGCCGGTCCCTAGCTAAAATTCCCCTGGAGTGTTTTATTCCCAGTGAGGTTCCTGCTTGGGAACTGCCTCTGCCCCTAGAGGATTTATTGTATGTGTTTGGTGTATCTTGTCTGCATGTAGTCTGGCCTGCTCCCCAAATCACACACACTCTTCAGGAAGTAGGTTATTAGATAAGATCATATAGATATCATGAAAGGTGAGATTATAAGACTGGGACTTAGAGCTTAGATAGTAAAAGGTTTGGATACAAGGAAACTCCTTCCATTTGCCTATGCTCTGACAGTAGTTAGAAAGCTCCTGTAGAATATTGGAACCAAAGGTGCCATTAGGCAGCCACTGTAAATTATTATCAACATTGTAAGGAGGCCATAATTTTTCAGGTTTTTTATTACTTAAAAAAATATTAATCCAAATTCTCACCTCCTCTCCTCCTCCCACTTCCTCTACAAACCCTCCTACCATACTCCCCACCAATCCTAAGAGAGGAAAATGCATCCCACCTGTGGAAAGTCCAAGGCCCTCCCTACTATATCTAGGTGGAGTAAGGAGAATAGGATCCCAAGAAGCCAGTACATGCAGTAGAGACAAATCTCAGTGTCACTATCAGTGGCCCCTCAGTCTGCCCTCTTAATCTCTTTCAGAGGGGTTGTTTGTTTCCATGCTTGTTCGATCCCAGTCCGGTTGGAGTTTGTGGGCTACCATTAGCTCAGGCAAACTGTCTCAGTGGATGAACCCCTCATGGTCTTGAATTCTTTGCTCATACTTTCAATCCTTCCACTCAGCAACTGGATCTTGGGAGCTCAGTCCAATGCTCTGATGTGGGTCATTGCCTTTGTTTCCACCTGTTCTTGAAGGTTCTATGGTGATATTTAAGATGATCATTAGTCTAACTATAGGGAAAGGCCAGATAAGACACCCTCTCCTCTATTACTTAGGGTCTTAGCTACGGTCATCCTGTGGATTCTTGGGCATTTTTCTAGAGCCAGGTTTCTTGCTGAGCCCATAATGGCTCCCTCAGTTAAGATATCTCTTTCTTTGCTCTCATATCTGTCCTTCCTTCATCTCAACTATCCCATTGTCTCAAGTTCTCATCAATGCCCCCTCCTCCAATTCATGATACCACTTGCTCCCATGCTCCCAAGTTTTTGTGTATTTCTAATTTCCAGGTGGCTCTATATATGTTTTTCTTTGGGTTCACCTTATTACTTAGCTTCTACAGAATCATGAACTATAGGCTTAATGTCCTTTGTTTATGGCTAATATCCACTTATGAATGAGTACATACCATATTAATTTTTGGGAGGGGTAGTTTTCTAATTTCATCCATTTGCATGAAAAATTTAAGATGTCATTATATTTTACCGCTGAGTAGTACTCTAATGTGTAGATGAGCCTCACTTTCTTTATCCATTCCTCAGTTGAGGGGCATCTAGGTTATTTTTAGGTATTGGCTATTACAAATAATGCTGCTATGAACATAGTTGAACAAATGTGTTTGTAGTATGATTATCTTTTTGGATATATTCCCAAAAGTGGTATTGCTAGATCCTGAGGTATGCTGATTCCCAGTTTACTGAGAAACTGCCACACTGATTTACAAAGTAGTTGTACAAGTTTGCATTCCCACCATCAATGGAAGAATGTTCCCCTTGTTCCACATCCTCTCCAGCATAAGCTATCATTAGTGTTTTTGAATTTAGCCATTCTTACAGGTGTAAGATGGTATCTCAGAGTTGTTTTGATTTTTATTTTCCTGATAGCTAAGGAAGTTGAACATGTCCCTAAGTATCTTTCGGTCATTTGAAATTCTTCTGTTGAGAATTCTCTGTTTTGTTCAATACACCACTATTTAATTGGGTCATTTAGAATTTTAATGTCTAATTTCTTGATTTCTTTATATATTTTGGAGATAAGTCCTTTGTTTGATGTAGGTTTGGTGAAGATGTTTTCCCATTCAGTAGGCTGTCTTTTTGTCTTATTGACTGTGTCCTTTGCTTTACAGAAGCTTCTCAGTTTTAGAAGGTCCCATTTATTTATTGTTGCTCTTATTGTCTGTGCTACTGGGGTTATACATAGGAAGTGGTCTCCTGTGCCCATGTATTGCAGGCTACTTCCCACTTTCTCTTCTATCAAGTTCAGTGTGGTTGGATTCATATTGAGGTCTTTAATCTATTTGTACTTGAGTTTTGTGCATGGTAACAGATACAAATCTATTTTCATTCTTCTACAGATTGACATTCAGTTATGCGAGCACCATTTGTTGATGATGCTTTCTTTTTCCAATGTATAATTCTAGCTTCTTTGTCAAAAATTAGGTGTTCATAGGTGTGTGGATGAGTTTTATGCATGGTAACAGATACAAATCTATTTTCATTCTTCTACAGATTGACATTCAGTTATGCGAGCACCATTTGTTGATGATGCTTTCTTTTTCCAATGTATAATTCTAGCTTCTTTGTCAAAAATTAGGTGTTCATAGGTGTGTGGATGAGTTTTGTGCATGGTAACAGATACAAATCTATTTTCATTCTTCTACAGATTGACATTCAGTTATGCGAGCACCATTTGTTGATGATGCTTTCTTTTTCCAATGTATAATTCTAGCTTCTTTGTCAAAAATTAGGTGTTCATAGGTATGTGGATTAATTTCCAGGTCTTCAATTTGATTCCATTGGTCAACATCTCTGTTTTTATGCCAATACCAAGCTCTTTTTATTGCTATATCTCTGTAATAGAGCTTGATGTCAGGAATGGTGACACCTCTGACACTTCCTTTATTGTACAGGATTGTTTTGGCTATCCTCAGTTTTTTTGTTTTTCCATATGAAGTTGATTATTGTTCTCTCAATGTCTGTGAAGAATTGTGTTGGGATTTTTATGGGGATTTCATTGAATCTACATATTGCTTTGGTACGATTGCCATTTTTACTATGTTGATCCTTCCTAAAGAGCATGACAGTCTTTCCATTTTCAGGTATCTTCTTCAATTTCTTTCTTCAAAGACTTAAAGTTATTGTCAAATAGGGTCAAATAGGTCTTTCACTTCCTTGGTTTGTGTTACCCCAAGTTATTTTATGTGATTTGTGGCTATTATGAAAGGTGATGTTTCTCTGATTTCCCTCTCTGACTCTTTATCCATTGTGTCTTGGAGGGCTACTGATTTATTTTGGTTGACCTTGTATCCTGCCACTTCAATGAAAGTATTTAACAGCTATAGGTATTCTCTGGTAGAGTTTTGGGGGTAACTTGTGTACACTATCATATCATCTGCAAATAACAAAACTTTGACCTCTTCCTTTCCAATTTGAATTTTCTTGATCTCCTTATGCTGTCTTATTGCTATTGCTAAAACAATAGACAAGTCTGGGAATCTATAAGTAGGGCATTAAGGTCTGGGGTTTTAGGGCCTCTAAAAGTCATTCCAGGGGCAAGCCTGGTTTGATGATCTTGGATGGCTTGCTATCCACAGCTGAAACAATAAAATCCCCAAAAATGGCTACACCACAAGGCTTATAGGAGTGGTCTCCCCTTTATAGGCAGGGTATGTTGGTGGCAAACAGTGTAGGGCTTGTAGGAGAGCACCATCTACCTACAGGTGGGGTGTTAAATCCTGACTGACTCCACTCCAGGCTGCTGTAAGCCAGAGAGTCCAGAGACCAAGCAGTCTCTTACAGTAGGAACTAACAAAGAGTTGTCCAAAATAAAAGAAAAAAAAAAAAGAGAAAAAATGAGAAAGAAAAACCCAAGGGACCCTAGGACCCAGTCATGAGAGGATTGACTCCAGGTCATCAAAACATGATTTTAGCTAAGTGAAGCAATCCTAAGTTGATCACAAAGGCCATGGTTAGGAGCTGTTCCCCTGTTTTTAGGAACACCAGAAGATTGCCAGGAGCTCAACAGTCAGTTCCTTGTGTTCACAGAAACTGTTAAGCTGACCAGAATGGGGAAACTCACCAATTGAAGCCATTGGTGTGCATAGAGGTCTTGTTTGGGCAGATGGAACAAGTGGTTGTTGTGGAAAAATACCCAGTTCCAAATCCCAACACAGGGAGAGGGGCTGGGATGAGAGAGCCTCCTGAGTCATGGTACCAATTAAATTATCTGGTGTGAGTGAGAAGGAAACACAGAACAACCAACAAAACTCATTAGTTTATTAAAGGGGGCATGTACAGGCCAGGAGAATTTTTGTGCAGAGAGAGAAGGAGCTGAAAATGGCACCTCCAGCTTTTAAGGGCTACCTAGCACATGCACACAGGGGGATGGTGTGGTTATGTGATATGCAGATGTTGGAGTTCACACATCTGTGCAAGGGCTCACACAGTTGCATCGTACATAGATGATGTAACCATACTGCATGTGGGTCACACGGGGTCCTTTAAGATTCTGGGGCCATTAGGCACTTCTGCTTGACTGCTTGTCAGCACATGCCTGGCCCTAGAACCTGGAAGTGTGGCTGAATCATTACAATGTTGATGATCAGAAAAGTTTTAGCAAAACTTTGTGGCACTTAAAGCATATGTGGCAAGTTATTAAAACTCTGCAACATTTTATATTAATAATAGCATTTTTCATGAATTTGTTTTTTAAAGATAATTTCATACCACAGTTTGAGTTTCAAATATAACATTTAATTCTGAATAATTTGATTCTAAATAGGCATGCCTGATAACCTGGTCTTGATTGATGCCTGGAAGATAATTTGATAAGTAATTACGGTGATTGACTTAATTATTACATTCATATCATTTGTATGCATTTCAATAATCCTAACTTTAAGTTTTCTCAGTCATTTTTCTTTGTATAAACCATATACATCTTTAAATGCATTTTATGATCTATTTTGTCACAATAAACTCTTTAATATACAAGTTAAGGATGTTTTCTTTTAAATAAGCTTTCTAAACTACTATCAGGATAAATTTGAATGTGAATTGCTTCACCTTTGAGAAATAACTATATAACTAATCTATAATCAGCCATTGACATATTCATTTGTTCAAGAGGCCAGCTGTTGGTATGGCAATTTTCATAAAATTAACAAATCAATGTTATAACCATATGTAGTGTTTGATTAGATGCATGGGGAATTAGTGATAAAACTAGAATATAGTGCTGCATAAAGGGCTGTCATTCACATAACCTTACCCTTTACAGTGATAAATGAAAAGTTAAAATTGCTTAATACTTAAAAGCAGTTTGTTTAGCCTCGTAATGTGTGTCCTGAGCATTTTTGCTCAAATTTACAGAAAAGCAATACCAAGAATATAACTGTAATGATAAAAATAGCCTATATATATATTTATTTACATTAAAATACATACAGCAATAATTTTTGTTTGTTTGTTTGAGACAAAGTTTCTTTGTAACTTTGGTGCCTGTCTTGGAACTAACTCTTGTAGACCAGGCTTTCCTGGAACTCACAGTATGTGTTTATTCTGATTTTACACTCTTATGTTGCAATAATTGTTAAATGATTTACTGTTAAGTTTTGGATGTAATTTCAGTTTTCTTGTCTGGCATATGATAACTCAAATCTCTCCTAATCAACCTTATCTCTAGATGCCTGCTAAAGTTAAAAGAAAGCTACTCTTTTATATTCCATATTTAAATAAAATTACTTTGAGAAACAGTAAAACTAGTGTATATGTATATTTATAAATACTCATAAACATTCAACATCACTGTCATAAATATAATATATGTAAAACTAGATAATATTTTTAAAGAATCAGATACTACATAATTGTCTCCATTTGCTAAGGTTTTGTTATTATCTTAGTTACTTATAGATAATCTTGGTATAAAATGGTAAATTAAAAATCCAATAGATATCTACATAAATATTTGTTGATCTTTCATCTACATTTCTTCTGAGTAGTGGGCTGAAATTCTGAGTGAACTTGCTCTTGGCTGCACGGAAAGTGATTCACTCTTGTGCAGCACATCCATTCTGTGTGTGTTAGTCATTCTGATGCCAGCATGAATAGTTGACTGCCACATGGTCATTTATTTTTCTACTAAAGAAATCCATACTTTTATTAATATTGGTGATATATACATAAGAGTACCTATACTGGCAATTTGGAATGATAAACAAACCATAAAATAATTCTTTTAAGTTTTGACAATTTCTAAATTAGCCTGAAAAACATATGCTGAAGCTGCTAAGATTTACTATGAGAGTAACTTTCTAAAAGAGAAATTGTGAAGGATAAGAATATAATTTTATTGTTGTAATAATACAGATTCAAGTAGTTATTAGAATGTTGCTTAACTTTTTCCACTTTCATTGGCTTTCAAACAGTTGTCTCTTATATTGGATACAGGGACAGTGATATAATAAGATTCCTTTCTAATATAAAAATAAATTTTTATTCAATTTAATAGGCAAGAATGGATTGAAGGAATTGTATACATTGGAAATTCATGTGCATTCTGATATATTAAGATTAAAATACTTTTAAAGACTTCTATGTACTTATATATTTGAGTGTGTGTGTGTGCATGCACGCGTGTGAATGCTAGTAACTTTTATGCCCTAGATAGAATTTCAGATCCCCTAAAAGTGCAATTCCAGGTAATTATAAACCACTCAACATTAGTTCTGGGAACAAAACTCCAAACCTCTGCTGCCATATAATTAAGGATGGATTACCCATCAGTTGCAAAACATATATGAAAACAGATTCTTCTCCCGGTAGCTCTTAATGGTCAGTAGCTCCTTAGCTAGGAATGGTACTATCTGCCTACCTCCCCTATCCATACTAGAATTATGTCTAGCCTGAACCTACACTTGTCTTGTACATGATGCTGAAATATTGTTCATATATGCAACCACTCTTTTATGGCCAGAAAACTCTTGCAGTAATAAATAGGCTCTCGCAATATTTGTAGCCTTTTCTACAATGATCCCTGAACCTCAGAGCATGATATAAGTATTTAATTTAATGCAAACATTTCTAAGTTCTTATTTTCAGGCTCTCAATCAAATGTGGGTCTTGTGCTAATTATAATCTACTGTATAACAAAGTTTATCTGATGAGAGGTAATCGACATACAAATGTATGGGTATAATGAGATGTCATTCACAAATTAATTGTATTTGTATTTAGCAAAATAATGGTAATTGTTCTCCTTTATGAACTGCAGTCTTCTATAAACAAGCTCTTGACCCAAGAAGAGTGTGAGATATCAGTTTCCACTGTGGGCCTGGCCTTAACCCCGTCAGAAAGTGATTGGTTATTCCCAGGATGCTTGTGCCATTATTGTATCAGTGTACCTCTTTTAAATATCTAGTCATTTTTGTAGCTCACAGGGTTCACATGAAGACCAACTTTTACAGATATTTTTCCCTGTTCTTTATTGTATCCTTATATTAAAAGGTGGGTTAGACATTGTTCCTAATTTTGAGATCAATAGGTGCCAACTGAAATTAATAATGACACATTTTCTAGGTTATATAAACAAGAGGTGTAAGCCAATTTCTTCTCTTTTTCTGAAGAAAGACAGTGGTATTTTGAAGAAAGGATCTACATAAAAAACAGATGCTAGGAATGATTCATAATACATGGAAGTATGAAATGCACAGTACAGTTTTTAAAACTGTTATATAAGGTGGTTTCTGCATTAGAGACTTACTTTTATTTAGAAGGAAATATCAAGCATAGCATTGAGAACAGTATGAGGTCATGAGGTATCTTTCCTCCAAGGACTCAGGTGGTCCACTTGATAGCAAGACAAGTCCACAATTGACAACTTTATGTATCTGCTGGAGCCAGGGACCCCAAATTTCTGTCTATTTCTGAATCTCATCATTAAAGATGACAAAGTCCTGTACTTGCTCCAACACCTGCTCTTTAGCAAGTGATATTTTGTCCACTTTCTGCTGTCTTTGTCTGTAAGAAAGTACACACATATTGTCGCTTTGGCACCTATCTAAAGTCATTTCAGCACCTCTGTTAGTAAGATTCTACCTGACACAGTGGGTTTTTCTACTGTGCACCTAATACAAGATTTCAAGATGAAAATATGGATTGAATTACTTCTTCCTACCTGTAATAAAAGACAACTCATATATATATATATATATATATATATATATATATATGGTAGAGAAAGTAGGATGTGGGTCAGTTATTCCTTCCTGACTTCTTAAATATAACTTTTCTTTATATTTTACTAGATTCAATCAGATTATTTACCAATGTTTTATCTTCAGTGCCTCTGAAGAGAATTTGGTAGCAACTGCTCTTCAAATTGCTGTTTCTAGGTGGAGGCCATTTCTGTAGTATCTTCTCCAGAATCATCTTGTTCCAAGCCTTTAAATAGTGATGTTTAGTATTTACTAGCTATATTAGCTATATGTCAATGGTTCAGTTGAAATATCACATTCTTTTGATTGCTTATCAAATACACAGATAAATATTTAACAACATGCATTATAAAATCCAGCATTTCTATCACTGACTTTATGACACAATTTTGTTTGCTACTTTTTTCCATTTTAATTAATCTGTACTTACTAATATTTATCAAGGCTTATTTCATTTATCAAGTTGACAAAAGTTATTAGGTGATATTTTAAATCCTATAATATGTTGTCAGAAGAACAGAAGAAAAGCAATCAAATTGCTGAGCTTAGCCTGAAGTAAGCTCCTTTGTAAAAATTCAATTTTCTTTATTGTTTCTTTAAGATTTTTGTAATATAAAGTATAATAATACATGAATACCAATTTCAAAACATTAGTGCCTTCTGGCAACCTTGAAATAAATTATGTTTCATTTCTCTTCTCATTGCACGAGCGAAAACCAGAGAAATGAAGTAAGAGTACAAAGCCTAATAATACCCCGTGATGCTATATGCAGGCATGACCCTTACCTTTTCCTCCCTGTAGAAATACATTATTACCAAGAGCAACCCCAGTGCAGGACCATTCTTCATACTCTAACAGATGTAAAGTAATTCTGCGTCAGCTTGTTTTTGAGGTGAACTGCTCTCACCTTGCATGTAATCTGTATCTACACTCGAAGATTCCTCAGGGTATATATTAAAGCCATTCATAAATGTTAGCAAATTCATGGAGCATTCACTTAGTTCTACAGACATTTTGTTAGAATAATGGAAAGTTTAAAGAAATTGAATAATGATATTTTATTAATGAAATTCTGAAGAGGAATAGTGATTAAATGGGGAATGTAGGTCTACTTTTTGCTTTTACTGAATATGAATAAAATTATGGAATATAATTACAAATGTCTGCCTTTTATCAGTATCCTACAACCTTATAAACAGGAAAGCACTTTTCTTGTTTTTTTTTTTATTTTTTTTATTTTTTTTTTTGATTTTTCGAGACAGGGTTTCTCTGTAGCTTTTGGTTTCTTTTGGTTCCTGTCCTGGAACAAGCTCTTGTAGACCAGGAAAGCACTTTTCAATTGTAACGCAGTTGCAATTTTCATTTGTATATATGTCCTTTTATGTATAACTGAAACTTACTTATCACTAGGGATTTCATCATTATTAAGTTCAGGAATATAACTACTCTTTATTTATTATTAATCTGTCAGTTTTTATTCTAACGATATATATATAATCAGTCAATGTATATATAATGAATCCTTGAAACACTTAACATATCTCCTTAATCTAAAATAAGCATATTAAGGATACATCATTGATAATAGAGAAACATTGGTAAATGATAAAATATGTGAAGTTGAATAATAATTGCTATGTATAATTGCACATTAATTCAATTGGCATTCTAGTATGAATAGGAGGGGAAATATTATGGGCCTACCCCTACCTGAGTGCTATTGACAGTTGATAGTGGCTTGGAGAAGGAAAGTAATTTTGTATCAGGACTGAGACCTCTCATAGGTTGACCATGATACAGTTGGTGACACAGCACCTACATTAATATCAGGATCTCTAAATGGAGTCAGTGGGTTATAAACAAAAAGTAAGTTTTGTTTTGTTTAGTTGTTGTCTCATGAAGGCCTGCTTTGTGTGAGTGGAAACTGATGAGAAGTGGATCTGTGGGAGAAGGAACATGGGGATGAACTGGGGGGATTGATGGCAAGGGAAACTGTGGTCAGAAATTATTGTTTGAAAGAAGATTCAATTTTCTGGAAAAGCAGTCATTGCTCTTTACCACTAAGTCATCTCTCCAACCCCTAAAAGTCTTTCTAATTTTTTTTATTTCATTTTAATTTATTTTTAATTTTATTTCATGCTACAGCCACAGTTCTTGACACCTCTTCTTCCGCCCCTCCCCCACCACTCTCACAGCCCACCTCCCTATCCACTCCTCCCAGAGGGTAAGGGCACCCATGGGAAGTCTACAAGGTCTGTCTGGCACATTAAATCAGGACAGAACCAAGGCCCTCCCCCAGCCTTAAGTTTGAGCATGGCATCCCATCATAGGGAATAGACTCCAATAAGCTAACTCATGCACCAGGGATAGATCCTGGTCTTACTGCCAGTTGCCTCTCATATAGTAAAGCTTTACCACTGTCTTCCACATTTGGAAGGTCTAATTTGTTCCCATGGAGGCTCCACAGCTGTGGGTCTAGAGTTCCTTCCTGAGTTCCCATGAGCCTGGTTCATCTGTGTTTGTAGACTTTTACATCATGATCCCTCCTCCCTCTCTTCGATTTGATTCACAGAGCTCGACCTGGTGCTTCATTGTGGATCTCTGCTTCTGGTTTCATCAGTTATTGGATAAATACTCCATGATGATATTTGGGGTATTCACCAATCTTATTACAGGGGAAGGCCAACTCGGGCACTCTCTGCCTTGTTGATAAAATTCTTAGCTGTGGTCATCCTTCTGGATTCTTGGGAATTTCCATAGCCCCAGGTTTCTCCCTAACATGATAGTGGCTCTCTCTATCACGTTCTTTCCTTCATTGCTCTTCCACTTCATTCCTCTCCCACCTTGTCCATCCTGTTCCTTTGTTTTATCTCCCATCCTCTCCCCTTTACTTGTCACTCTCATCCCCAGTTTACCCAGGAGATCTTTTCTAATTTCCCTTACCTGGGCAATCCATATTATCTACCTTCTCTGGAGCTATGGACTGTGTCTGGTTATCCTTTGGTTTGCATCTAATATCCAATTATAAATGAGTACTTACTGTGCTTTATTTTTCTACAAGTGAGTAATAATCCATTGTGTAAATGTGTCACACATTCTTTATCTATTCTTCAGATGAGGAGCATCTATGTGGTTTCCAGGTCCTGGCTATTACCAATAATGCTTCTATGAATATTGTTGAGCAAGTATCATTTAAGGAATTGTTCAGCATTCATAATTATCAGGAAAATGAAAGTCAAAACAACTCTGAGATACCATCTCACACCTGATAGGATGGCTAAGATCAAAAGATTAATTTTTTTAAAAAATTTTTTTGTTTTATTTATTAATTTAATTTTACATTCTATCCACAGTTCTCCCTTCCACCCCTCCCCTGCCCATCACCTTCCCCATAAATCCCACCATCACCCACTTCTCCCAAAATGTAAGGGCTCCCATGGGAAATCAACAAAGACTGGCCCAATAAGTTAAGTCAGGACCAAACCATTACCTTTTTGCATTAAGACCAGCTTTTGTTGGAGAGCATTCAAAAAGGTCATTCCTCCATTGCTGGTGGGAGTGCAAACTTGTACAACCACTTTGGAAATAACTATAGTGGTTTCTCTGAAAATTAGGAATAAATCTACCTCAATACCTAGTGAAACCACTTTGGGGCATAGACTCAAAATATAATCATTTTTTTTAAATTGAGTTATTCTCTATGTCTATCACGTTTCTTAATCTCATTCATTTCCCCATCCCTTTGCTTTCCATCTGCCCTTCAACCCTGCATATGCCCCAAATAAAGCAAAATTTAAGGGACAAAAATAAAAATAAAATATTTTTTTAAAGGGAAAACTTTAAAATCTTGTTATGGAAAATGCAGTGAGACACAACAAGTCATTCCATGAACTCCTCTGTATTGCAGGAGGTCCTTCCACTCCTCCAGCCTATAGCCGCTGAGATACCAGCCCATTGGGGCATGGTGTCTCTCCCTTTAAAAAAAGCAGCTACTTCCCTTCTCGCTCTCTTCGCTTCCTGCTCCATTTAGGCACTATATTTCTTCCTGATTGCGCAGAGGGCTGTTGTCTGGGACGGTTATTTGTAAGTTTTTTCCCCTTTAAATAGATACCACCCTATTAATCATAATTCCAAACGGGTGTGGCATTGTTTGTGACTTACGCTTTCACCTCTGTTTTGCAATCTTTACTTACAAGTGTTCCTTGCAAAGAGTCATTTGTCCAGTCTGAGGCCTCTGTTTTCTACTACCCAATCAACGCATGACCTTTGCTAGGATTCCTCCTGGGTATCCTATTTTTAGTTCCTAACCCCACATGGTGACTCTTAGCCAGGTGTACCTGCAGTTTCAGAAGATCCGATGCCTTTTTCTAGATTCTGTGGGCACCTGGCATCCAAGTAGTAAACTGACATACATGCAGGCAAAATACACATACAAGGACAAATTTAATTTTTAATATTTAAAAAATGCTTTTAAAATATATTTAGCGAGAGTGTGTGGAAGCTGGACTTAATACAGTGAAAGTTTAGGATGGTTTTAAAAATGTCTTTGGCTTCAGACAGTGATTGATGGAAACAAATGAAGAGAACCATAGCCTAGCACTGAGCTGAGCTTAGGGAACCCTGCTAAAGAGAAGCAAGAGTGTAGAAAGCTAGGAGGAAAAAAGATAATGAAATCTATGTAAAGAACTAATCTAGGTCTCTGGGAGTTCGAGGCCAGCCTGGTCTACAAGAGCTAGTTCCAGGACAGGCTCCAAAACCACAGAGAAACCCTGTCTTGGAAAAAAACAAACAAACAAACAAACAAAAAAAAAAGAACTAATCTAGGCTCTTGGGAGTCCACAGATTCTGGACAGACTTCTGGAGAGCCTGCCTGCACAGGAATGACCTAGGACCTCTGCATGTGTGTGACAGTTGTGTAGCCTGATCTAGTTGTGGTACTCCTATTGGTGAAACCAGGTCTTGTCCATAATTCTTTGAATGGCTACCAGGAATATTTTCCTCATATTGGATTGCCTTGCCCAGCCTTAATAAAAGTGGAAGAGTTTAGTCTTTCCTCAAATTCATTTGCCATGTCTTTTGGATACCCATGGGAAGCCTGCTGCTTTGTGAACATAAAGGAAACAAAGAAGGAGTGGATTGGAGAGAGGTGAGAGGAAGGCTGGAGAAGGGAAAAAGAGGAGAGGAGAGGAGAGGAGAGGAGAGGAGAGGAGAGGAGAGGAGAGGAGAGGAGAGGAGAGGAGAGGAGAGGAGAGGAGAGGAAGAGACTTCAGTCACGATGCAAAATAAATGAATAAATTTAATTAATAATAATAATAGATTAATTTGTAAGAAAAAGTAAAATTTTAAAACAGTTCAAAATTGCAAGTGGAAGATTTTAAGTTAATTACAAAATTATGACTAGCATGTAAAGTAATGATAAAATAAATTTATCATTTTGTTTAGACTCTATGTATGTAAGGAAGAATTATACATCATTTCTAATAAATGATATCTGGCTTTCAGACTATATATTAACACATAATATATAATTATAGAAGCTTATTTTTGTTAGTAATTTAGGCAATGATGATTTATTATTAATTTTTCTGTATTAGATATTAATTTTTCTGTCACAATTATATATTCAAACAAGTTCAAGTAAAGGAATTATGGAAGAAGTTTAATGATGAGTACAAAAAATTCTGAATAATACCTGGGTTTTTACAATCTTTCAATGCATAGGCAAAAGTACAAGTGCCAGAACTCACTCTGTTCTTCATCTATTGTTCGTCCTCAGCTCATTCTTGCCAGTTAAAAATCAGTATGTGAGGTGTCTACACAGACAGCTGGCTAGTAAAAGTGATGATGGGCTCCAGCTGTGCTGAGAGCAAGGGAATTAAAATAGAGTAAAAGGAAATCTCCTTCCTATGTCAAAATATTTTAAAGCTAATGCCCTCATGATCTGTTCTTACATTCATCAGTGACATGGGAAAAGACACTGGCATCTTGATCCCATCTAAGCTATTCAGGTCTCTCAAAGAGGAGTATGCACATCAAACTAATAAAATTAAAAAACACATCAATTTGTATGAATGCAATTTGAAATATATTAATTTTCAAACATACTATGACCAGCAAAAGAAGAAAATATCAAGAATTCCCTTATTTTCTTTATTTAACACAAAATAATAAAATGTAACTTTCTGAAATAGTATAAGACTTGACTGGGAATTTCTGTGCAAGCCATAATCCCTGTTTTTGCCTCAAAGAGATAGTAGGTTGACTGAACGTTTGAAGCCATCTTGGATTATAGATCTGTTTCAGGGAAGCCAGAACTATGTAGGGAGACTATGTCTCACAAAATAAGAAATGACACATGGCTTACTGTCTGTGCACTTTCCTTTTTGTAACCCTTTGAGAGAGTCTTTATTTCCTGTCCTGCTCATTGCCTAAGATAGTAGGGGTTTGGCAGAGGCTGATTCTTCAATTGTCTTTCTCATGTTTTCTCCCAAAATTTTTATGGAGCTTTCTCATGAGCTTGACACATTACATGCTATTTCTAGGCATTCTTTTAGCTGTGGAATATTTATTCCCTATTGTGAAGTTTGCTCTAAGATGTCCACAATCTTGTCTTAAGGTTTATATATAACCTTTTTCTTACTGAGAACAGGTTATTATAAAATTTATAATTCTAATTTATTTAATTTCTAGTCATATTATCACTGTAGTTATGAAATATGTTGGTAAAGAAAATCTCTTTGTGAGAGTGAAGAATCTCTGTATTATAGAATATAAAATGCAAAAAAAACTAAGAATACTGTCTTTGTAAATTAAGCACCTGAAAGAATTTATATGAATCATTCGGAAGTTTGTACTAATATGCCAAGAAAATAAATAAAAGAGGCAATTTAAAAATACCCTGTACTGTATTATGGTTTGGCATAGGAGTTGGTGGCAGGATTTAGGGAGAGGTGTATCCATATCAGTCTACATTAAACAGTTAAGATCATAGTTGCCTGATGGAGGTTGGTGAAGATCTTTTCCCATTCAGTAGGTTGCCTTTTAGTTTTACTGAGAGTGTTCTTTGCTTTATAGAATCTTCTCAGTTTCAGGAGGTCCTATTTTTTTTATTGTTGCTCTCAGTGTCTGTGCTGTGGTTGTTATATTTAGGAAGTGGCTGCCTCTGCCCATTCATTGATGGTTATGTCCCATTTTCTCTTCTATCAGATTCAGTGTGGTTGGATGTTGGAAGGGGAGGGCTGCTTGTTTTTCCCAGCCTCCCAGATAACTTAGCCCCAAAATAACCACACAGAAATTATATTAGTTAAATCAGTGCTTGACCAATTAGTTTTAGTTGCTTATTGGTTGACCCTTACATCTTAATTTAACCCATTTCTATTAATCTGTGTATCACCATGTGGCAGTGTCCTACTGGGTAAAATTTCTAGCATCTTTCTCTTATGGATCCATGTCATTTCTCTGACTCCACCCTTCTTTATCCCAGCATTCAGTTCTGTTTTCCCTGCCTTCCTAAGTTTTGCCCTATCAACAAGCCCAAAATGGTTTCTTTATTAACCAGTGAAAGCAACACAAAGACAGAAGGATCTCCTACACCATTTCCATTTTTCTATTTAAACAAAAAGGAAGGCTTTAAATTTAACATAGTAAAATTACATATAACAAAACAGTTATCAAGAAATAATCACAGTTACAATATTTATATCTACTTTATAATTTATCATAGCTAAGGAAAACTATAACTATACATTCCTTAACTCCATCAAAGACTCCAGAAGGGTATAATATTACCTATGTGAACTGGAAGTACATTGTAAGCAACTTCCAAAACTCTAGAATTGATAGAGACATCTTGCTGCTCGGAGAGTTACCCAAAGTTCTGTACCATTGGGGAATCTATCATCAGCCTATAGGCCCTTAGTATCCAGCATACTTTTCCATAAAGCAGGAAATTTCAAAGACAATATTTTCACTTTCTTCTGTATCCTGTAGTATGTCTCATATCCTTTTTCATGAAGCAAGAACCCTGAAGGATCATCTCACCTTTAGGCAAGTTTAGCAATCATTTCTCTGCAGATCTTGCATGTAGAGTGAAGCAGTCCAGGCAAGAGAAGTTTCTTGCTCAAGTGGCTAATCAACTTCATAAGGAGTCTCTTCAAATGCCCATCATTCTCTTGAAGTAGCTGGTATTGCCAGGAGCAGACGTGTCTCGTTGTCATGAAAAGTCCTAAGTTATTAAAACATTTTAAATGTCATATTCTGAAGGTCTCTGAAAGATCTGAAGAATACCTATCTAACTTAAATATATCTTTATACATCTAGAAAATCTAATATGACTGCAAGCTTGACTATTAAAGATGACTCTGCATTAAACTATATTTCTTAATTATACATTACATTTTTAAATGAGCTACATAATCACAATACCTTAATCAAGATCAGAAAGACATACATATAACAAAATTGATCTTAAATTTGTATCAATAAACCAAGATCTATACCAAAGCAAATTATTCATCTCTTTAGCATATCCCCCCTTTAAATGTAAACAAACAATTATAAACAATATTTCGAAATATGGGCATACTTCTGTCCATACTACTTCCTTCTGTTTGGTGACACTGTTAACCAGGTCTTTCCTGGTATATCCTGTGTGCTAGGTTCATCTCTGTCAGCAGTTGGGGAAAGTAATTTTTTGAGGGTGTTCACAGCAATCTTTCATGCTGGTTTGGTCTGTAAAACCATATTTGTCTAGAAGCAATCCACAGGTTCTCATCTTCTGTGAAAACAAAAGAAAACCTCTTTTCCAAAGCAACATATTCTCAGACTCAAATTTGAAAGTCAAGATGCCTTTATAATATACATAATGGTTCAGTTTAACAACCCACACAATGAAATGTCTCTCTGTATTTAGCTCCTTAAAAGTCAAAAAATTCAAAGAAAACACAATAATATACATAATCTAGACTATCTGAAAAATTTCCATTTTTACATGGCTTACTTTTCTTTACTCCTTTTAATCTATGAGAGTCTGTACTCTGTCTCTTTAAAGACATTTTAAAAATTATTTAGTTTTTGCAACTCTCTATACTCTTTCTCTTCTTTTGTAAGTCTACGTACATTTATACAACAGTGTGACCCATTTAGAATTATTTTATGTCATAATTTGTCCTTATTGCATTATTTATAATTCTCTACTGTCTTAAATTGCTTTTAAAATTGTAAGCAGCTTGGTTGTAGCTTCTCTGGATGCTGGCTCCACCTCAATCAGGCTTTAAATATGGTGGACTGCTGGGTGGGAGACATCCTTATCACCTAAACTCTGTGTAGCACCATAAAGCATATGTTGGGGGCCAATTTTTGCAAGGAGAGGGCTGCTTGTTTTTTCCAGCCACCCAGCTAGCTTAGCTCTAAAATAACCACACAGAAATTGTATTACTTAAGTCATTGCTTGGCCCATTAGTTTTATTTTCTTATTGGCTAATTCTTACATATTAATTTAGCCCATTTCTATTCATCTGTGTAGTGCCATGTGGCAGTGGCTTACCAGGTAAAATTCCCAACATCTGTCTCTGGTGAATCCATGGTGTCTCTCGGACTCCCCCCTTCTTTCTCCTAGCATTCAGTTCTGTCTTCCCTGTGTATCTATCTTTTGCCCTATCAGCAGACCAAAAAGCAGTTTCTTTATTAATCAATGAAAGCAACACAAAGACAAAATGACCTCCTAGACCAGTTGGATTTGTATTGCAGTCTTTAATCTATTTAAGCTTGAGGTTTTTTTTTTCCATGAGGATAGATATGTATCTATTTTTTTATTCTCCTATATGCTAAGATCCAGTTATGCCAGCATTATTTGCTTTCTTTTTTCCATTGTATAAATTTAGCTTCTTTGTCCAAAATCAGGTGTTCATAGGTATGTGGATTAGTATCCGGGTCTTTGATCTGATTCCATTGGTCAACCTCTCTGTTTTTATGCTAATACTAAGCTGTTTTAATTATTATAGCTCCATAATAGAGCTTTATTTCAGGAATGATGATGCATCTGGATGTTCCTTTTTTATACAGGATTGTTTTGGCTATTCTAGGTTTTTTGCTTTTTCATATGAAGTTTATTACTGTTCTTTTAAAGTCTGTTAAAGAATTGTGTTTAGATTATGATGGTAATTGCTTTGAATCTATAGATTGCTTTTGATATGATTGCCATTTTTATTATGCTGATTCTACCTATTTAATAGCATGAGAGATTTTTTTTTTGGTATCTTCTTCAATTTCTTTCTTAAAAGGCTTAAAGTTCTTATCAAACTGGTCTTTCACTTCTTTGGTCAGTGTTACCCCAAGATATTTCGTGTTTTGTATCTATTGTGAAGGGGGATGTTTCTATGATTTCTTTCTCAGCTTCTTTTTCATTTGTATATAGGAGAGATACTCATTTTTTTTTTTAGTTGATCTTGTATCCTGCCACATTACTGAAGGGATTTATCAGCTGTAGGAGTTCCCTAGCAGAGTTTTTAGTATCACTTATGTATAATATCATATCATATCATCAGTAAACAATGAAAGTTTGACTTTTTCCTTTACAATTTTTATCCACTCTAAAATATATAAAGAACTCAAGAAATTAGACATCAAAATTCCAAATAACCCTATTAAAAGTGGGGTACAGAGCTAAACAGGGAATTTTCAAGAGAAGAATCTCAAATGTCTGACAGACACTTAAGGAAATGTTCAACATCCTTAGCCATCAGGGAAATGCAAATCAAAACAAATTTAAAACACTATATTACACCAGTTATAATGGCTAAGATCAAAAACACCAATAATAGCCTATGCTGGAGAGGATGTGGAGTAAGGGGAACACTCCTCCATTGCTGGTGGGAATGCAAACTTGTACAAACACTTTGGAAATAAGTATGGCAGTTTCTCAAAAATAAGAAATAAACTACCTCAGGACCCAGAAATACCACTCTTGGGCATATACCCAAAAGATACTCAATCATACTACAAGTACATTTGTTCAACTATGTTGATAACAACATTATTTGTAATAGCCAGAACCTTGAAACAAACTAGATTCCCTTCAACTGAAGAATGTTGGCACATTTACACATTAGAATACTACTCAGTGTTAAAAAATGGACATCTTGAATTTTTCACGCAAATGGATAAAACTAGAAAAAAATCATCCCAAGTGAGGTATCCCAGAAAGAAAAACATGTTATGTACTCACTCATACGTGGGTACTAGCTGTAAGGCAAAGCCTATAGTTCATAATCTGACCTTGCCTTATAGTCAGACTGATGAATATCTTAAATATCACATAGAGCCTTCATCCAACAATAGATGAAAACAGAGCCTGCATCAGAGCACTGGACTGAGCTGCTTAAGTTCAACTGAAGAGTGGGAGGAGTGAAAATTTGAGCAAAGAGGTCAAGACCGTGATGGGATACTCACTGAAACAGTTAACCTGATCTAATGGGAAACAAAAGAAAGCAGCTCAGACTGGAAGACAAAGATCAGCTTGCCTCAGTGTCTCTCTTAAAGAGACAGGATAGACCATTATACCTATAACTGTTGTTATGGCCATCTCTGCTTTTCAGCTTCCTTTTCCAACCAGTACATTAAGGCAATTTTTTAAATTGAAAGAATGACAATCCAATAATCCTTTTAACCAAAGTTAGAATATTCTGTTTTCTTTTATGGACAGAATTTAGATTTAACTAAATATATACACAAGCATACATACTTGTGCATCTGAATAGGCAGGTATATATGCATATACTTGTGACATGAAAACAGAATCAGGATTAGTGGGGAACAGAAGGTATGAATAGTAAGGGAAGGAGAAGAGGAGACAGCATTGGAAGAAATTACTATTACAAGAAAAAGTGGTTTGTGTGTACATGTCCTAGTAAAACCCATCATATTGTTGGTTAATTAATACAATGATAATAAAATTACAAATAAATAATTCATAGTACTCCCTAATTAGTTTCTAGACCATATGACAAAGCAGCGTCTCAATTACAGTACCACAGTTTAATTGAATTTGCTAATCCAATACTTAATAAGATCCTACTGGATAATATTTGCATACATAAATCATGGTAAAGATAATGCTTTGTTTTTATACAATTTCCCAAATTATGTGATCATCTTTATCAAAAGAGATGGTGTCTTAAGTAAAGTTTCCATTTATATCATGCATCTCATGGCCAAAATAAACTTGGAGAGGAGTTGAGGCAAGGATTTACTTTATTTTAAATTTTGTCATGCACTATAAAGGTAAATTAGGATAGAAACTGAAGTCAGGAACCTAGAGTTGTGAACTATTACAGAGGCACAGGATAGTTTTGCTTACTGGCTTTCTTCTCCTGTCTTTCTCAGCTTGTTTTCCTATAAGCTCTGGAAACACATGCCCAGGAGTATTCCCACCCACTAATTTTTGTGCTTTTCATAATCAACTATCAAAAAAAATAGACACCAGGCTTTCCCACAGACCAATTGATTGGAAATATTTTCTTGATTGATATTCCCTCTTCCCAAGACTCAATCTTGTGTCAGGTTAACATAAAACTAGCAAGAACAGATAGTAGAAGTAAATATGAAAATAATACAACTAATCATCAAAATTTCTATTATTTTTGATATAAGTATGGCTTCATTTACTAATATTTGAGCATAATGAACAATAAAAATAAATATTTGATCACACAAATAAAGGAATTTTCTTTCATGTTTAATATTTATTAACATCATTTTAGTAGAAAATATAAATTTTCATCTTCTCAAATTTATGTCTAACATAAATTTATAATTTTTATGAAATAAAGTGATTCTAATAAATAATATATGTACTTAGAAATGTAGTTATATTTCTACAGTATTTTTCAAAAAAATTAAATATAAATAATGATGTTATTGCCTTTGAACTATAAGAAATTATGTAATGTGTAGTCGAAAAATAGTTTTCTCCAGGGAAGTATTCTGAAATTTCTCATACCAGCTGCTCAGCCCAGTAAGTATATTCATATAAGAAAAGTTATGTTGAATAAGCCTAATGAATTTATAAATTGAGAAGCATGTATGTGCTTGTTTAACTGTGTGTAAACAATTAAAAGTAGAAGAAAAAATAGAAGCCTGAAATTGAGAGAGAAAAGTACATATATGAAGGAAATAGAAAAGATAAGGTAATAAAATTTTATTTTAATTTCATAAAGTAAATAACAAATTGGAATTATTTTATTGATTCTTTAGTTAATGTAACTCATTCATTAATTCTGGTGGCAGACATACATTTTTATTTTCCAGACAGAGTTTCTCTGTGCTTTTGGAGCCTGTCCTGGAACTAGTTCTTGTAGACCAGGCTGGCCTCGAACTTTAAGAGATTTGCTTGCCTCTGTCTCCTGAGTGCTGCGATTAAAGGTGTGTGCCACCACTGCCCCGTTGAGACACTCAATTTTTAAATACATTTTATATCTTTGTTCCTGTCCTTTCAAAGTCCCCTTAATATGTTGAACAGATCCAACATGGTTGCCCCTTCAGTGATTTTTTAAAGGCAATTTGTTGAATAATAATAATTCTGGAATAATTACAGCATATTCTCCCCTTGGATTTTTTCTTTTTTTTTCTTTGCTTTTATTCTGAGTTTCCCTGACTAAAATACCAGTCCTGTACACTTTTCATTTTTTCTTTTCTTTTTTTCTATTCTATTCTTTCATTTCTTTCTTTATTTCTTGTTCTTAAACAGCCTGTTACTTACTTTTCTTTGGTGGGCTTTATAGCTTTTGATATCTTTACACTTTGCAACTTTGATCCTTTATTCTGTTCATATCTAATTCATATCTCCAGCAAAGAATCAAGTTTAGACCCCTTTACTACTTTTCTCAATTTTTTTGTTCCTCTTATATTGAAGAGTTACACCTCAGACTTAGCCTTTTAATTTATACTGCTAGGCTGCACTTTCTTCTTGTCTGTTTCTTTTGTTCATATTTTCATTAAGAGGGAACCATAGCATGCCTTTTTACCTCCAGCTACAATTCTACAGCAAACTCATTAAGAGGAGTGTCAGAAGCTAACAGAATCAGACCAAACCCACCCCATTAGTAACTCAATGCTCAAGTTAAATCTAAAATCATGAAATCCTATAAAATTGCTCAATTTTATGAGCTAAGCAAAGCTATACCATAGAGCATATTTTACAGTATTTAAAGGGTCAATCCAAAGAAGCCTAGTGCATTGAAACTTTTTGGATTGCAGGTGATCCTAATGAGGATTCTTTGTAACAGGGGATATGTAGTTTCAAGTGGCCATCACTCCACCTGTAGACAGATGAGGCTTCTACTGCTGGGATTGGGTTGTATTTAATTGAGTTGTTGGCCAAGGGGGTTCCCATAGAAACGTCCCCCAAATCAAGGGCAGTTCCTAAGGCAATTAATTGATCACTGAAAACAGACAGTAGCCTCCATTTCCAAGGACAAAACCCATACATCTCATTGAACGTGGAGAAGTTGACCTGGTACCTACAAGGAGCTCTCATCCCTATGTTCTCCACTCTTTGCTGAAAAAAAATGCTATGGCAACAGTAGCTTAAAACTTGTGAGAGTAGCCAACCAATAAAAAGGAACCCATACTCAACACTGCTTCAGTAACTGATAACCAGACAATAGATATCTTAGAGACATAAAGAAAAACCATACATATCAAAAAATCAATAAAGTGATTCATAATGGCATTGTGCTATACTCATAGATCATTGTCATATCAAACCACCACCATGCCTCCTCCTACAGAAAACAGTAGACAGAAAAATAATGTAGATACCCGTAGCTTGACTTTATGTGGAGGGAAGAGTATAAATTGAAGATCTCCATCAGATCCCCTTCCTCAGAGTTCAGGGAATTTTGAAGAAGAGGAGGGAGAGTCTACTTGCCAAGTGGAATGGCAGACACAAGGAGAACAAGACACTGTGAATCAAATAAGCAAGAGGAGCTCTTAGACTAAAAGTCAATCACAGGGTCTATAAGGGTTGGCTCCAGGTCCATTGCAAACATACTTGCATGTGCTAATTATGATACAGTTTTTAGCTTACTATTTTTATGGGACTCCTGACTGTGGTAGTTAGTGGATCTTTGAATCTTGTGTCTGTGCTTGGGACTCTTTTACTCATGTTGAGTTGCTGTGATAAACTTTGCTATGATAGTTTTCACGTCATCTTATTATGTTTTATTTTCTTATATTTTGCTGCTATCTCTTAGAATTCCATTATATTCCAAAGAGAGAAAGAAAGGGAATGGATTTAGAGGAGAGGAGCCATGTGGTAGAACTGTGAGGGGTACAGGGATAGGGAGCTATAATCAAGACATATTGTATGAGAAGGGAATCTAGTTTCAATTTTCTAAAAAAAGGAAACCGGTAAATATGGGATTTTCTCATTATGCAACAGTCAATGAAAATGCTCATTTCATAATATAAGGAGCAAAGTAATGACTGTGAAGCAATGTGTCAATATAAATTCATTACGGATTGAAATGTTACTATGATTAGGCTATTGAATATTAAATTTAAATGTATAGCAGGCTGCACCAAAACATTGGGTACTTTATATTGCATTATAAATTGTACTTTGTATAAAATATTTTGAACATAGATACATCAGTGGCCTACAAGAAATTACAATTTTACAATATTAACTATATTAATATATATTGAATTCCTCATGTGTTGTGGAAAGTTTAGAAGGAAGGAAGTAAAGATAAATATCATTTTCCACTTCAGTGCTGTAAAAAAATAAAACAAATTGCATATAATTAAGAGAGGTCAACAAATCTTAATCTTATGTTTACATGGAGATTAATATTTCAGGTGCTGTCCTTTATAACTTGAGGTTTTCTTTCATCATGAGTTCAAATCACCCTCATTTCAGCCATTTGTCGTCAACAGTGCCTCTTTCATTTCTCTTTACTCATGTTAAACCCATCATTGCTACTGTAGTTATGTCTTCTGTTGTAAAATTGTCAAAATTTTATCAGGTGTCCTGAAAGTGGAAAAATTAAGACTTAAACAGAGAAATAATGCAAATACTCCCTTAAAATAAATCAAATGAGCAATCATGACATTAGAAAATGTTAGAGTGAATGTATAATTACAAAGAGTTATGCAGATAACAATGGATGAATTGAAAGAAAAATGGAATCCCAAAGATTTCTTTGAGCTATCTTTCTGCTCAAGTTGGTCATGAAATAAAAATCCTCCAGAATCCGTTTCTACAGTCCATGTTTCCTACTCTCAGAAATGTATATTAAAATGGGGAATTTCTTGATTTTTTTTTACTGTCAGCTATTGTACTAAGTTTCTTATATCCATTAATTCATTTAGCTGTAGGTCATAGAATACACGTTCCTACAAGATGAACAAGATTTTGCCTATTCTGTTTAATATATTACATCTTTGCATTTATTTAATTGAAATTATCATTTTGTGTAAATAAATGAGGGTTATCATGAAAATTAAATGTTATGTTGTAACTAATTCATTTTGAAATAATTTAACAGTCATTGGTTTTTACACTAATTGCTTTACAGGATTAATGAATTTACATACTTATTTGAGACTCATTACTTGGCTGAGTGTAGGGGGAGAAAGCAGGCTAATAAAGAAGCTAGAGAACATTTGGCTGAAAGTATGTGGGAAGAAAAGCTTTTCGGTTGCCTCGGGTTTACTTTGTGTATAAGGCCTTCTCCCCTCCTTTTCTTTTTTGTTGTTAACACTGAGAAAAATAAAAATAAAATGAAATAACGTCACATATAGAACATCTTTACTTGTGTAAATGTAAATTGTCAAAATTAATTAAGTAGAATATTCCAGAATGCTGTTCCAGAACTAGTTCCAGAAAGAGAACAAATCACAGATGTTGAAATGAAGAATATCAGATACTGAAGAACAGAAAAAGAACATTGATAGGGCGATGCAGAGAGAAAATGGGGAGTGCCTATTTGACAACATCCACCAAGTGAATACATAAGGTGTTTGATTCTTTATAGCACACAAAGTATTCTAAACCTTAGCCAAGTTAAAACATCAGGTTCTTGAACTTTTTCAACAAGACACTGCTTTATTCCACTTCATCACTATGAAAATGTCTTTCTACTTTGTAAACATTTACAAGGATCAAGGCAAGGATGGACAAGATGAAGTATTTTGTCAGTAACAGAACAGGTATGGCCAAATAGGATTGCAATTTATCTTTACTTAATAATTAAAACTCAATAATGACAAAATAGCTATCCTGAATCTATAACTATCAGTTTTATTTATTTATTTATTTATTTTGGTTTTTTGAGACAGGGTTTCTTTGTGGTTTTGGAGCCTGTCCTGGAACTAGCTGCTGTAGACTAGGCTAGTCTCGAACTCACAGAGATCCACCTGCCTCTGCCTCCGAGTGCGCCACCACCGCCTGGCTAGTTTTATTTTTTATTAAACTAAATATTCTTGGTTTTATGAACCACATATGTTGAATGAACTAAATTATTTCCCTCTCTTACTAATAAGATAATATTTGTTTTACTTACTTTTTATAAAATTTGCTTTGTCATTTCAGCATATTTATCTTATTGCAACAAGTGAGAAATAGATTATTATGAAAAGTCAGCTATTGTTATATTAACACTTTACTTTTATATTATATTCCATCTCTTAATATATATTACTGAAATTGCATACACATTACAAATAATATTTTCTTGAAGTTTATTAATGCCAAGGTAAAAATATTCCATGAAAGATTCTTTTTGTGTAAATGTTTTTATCACACTTTTGGCAACATTAAAGTTTCTCACAAGTAGTCTAATGATTTCACTAGCTACAATGGTAAAGTGCTCTCTTATGACTTTTAAGTTCAGAATAGTGCTTCACTAGAATTACCTGGGCATGTGGTTAGTTAATGACCTGGTTCATCTCTGCATACCTCACACTAAAAGCTGTTATTAAACCAAAGTTATCCTTCCCTCCTTCAGTCTAAGTATGAGGTCATGAACTTATCCTACTTCTTCAGCTTTTATTATGCATTTTTCTTAGTTTTAAAACATTTTACATTGTATTTCTTCGATTAAGAAAGTAAAATTTTTTTTCATTAAAGAATATTACTTATAATAACTCCCACTTTCTGCAGGGAATTTGGAGAGCTAAAAGTTCTCAAACTCCAGTGCTGCTATATTTTTGTCTAATTTTTTTTTTTTTACATTTTAGCAGAGGTAACAAGCTGCAGAACTAATTTATATCAACTCCTCTCTTTACAAAATGCAGATGCACTAGGATATGAACATGTCCACTTAAAGAGGCATTGTGCAGAACTATGCTTCCTGGACAGCAGGAAACTGGAACTGTAACAGTTGCTCAAGTATAGTAATTAAAAGAACTGCTTATCATTTGTCCCCTCAGAAAACAAAACAAATGCCAACCAAAACCCCTCTATAGAAAGGTGTTCATTAGATAGAAATCTTTGAAATCCTTAGTGAAATTATTTGGAACAAGTGAGAAGGAAATACAGAAAATGCAACAAACCCTCTAAGGAGTTTATTGGGAAGGGTGTACAGGCCTGGTTGCAGCACACAATGCCTGTCTGTGTTCTGTGAGCTACAATACTGTTCCTGAGCTTCAGGCAAGGGGCTGGAGGCTGAAACACACAAAGACACACAGAGAGTCAGAGACACAGACCTCTAGTCACTGGTAAGAAGCCCTTTATTCAATAGCACCACGGAGGCTTATATACCCAACAGTCAAGTGGGTCAAGAGGTGAAAACCTTATCCTCTGTTCCTCAAGGCCAAGGCAATACGTGCTTCTGAAGCAGATCTGGAAACAATTTTGACACAGCTTTTAATAACTCAAATCAAAAGGAAAGTAAAGATCTCTAGCAGGAAAGAGCAGCTGGAGGCCAGGACTCCAAATAGTCCCAACACCTGGTGAAGTTACTGTGAGAGAAAGAGCTTGAAGATGGCAGATCCAGCTTTTAAGGGCTTCCTAGCTCATGCACACATGGGGATGATGAGGTTATGTCATTTGCAGATGATGGAGCTCACACATGCAAGGGCCCACACAGTTGTGTCAGAGGTAGGTGATTCAACCATGCCACATGTGGGTCATGCAGGGTCCTTTAAGATTCTCCAGGGCCGGGGCTGGAGAGATGGCTCAGTGGTTAAGAGCATTGCCTGCTCTTCCAAAGGTCCTGAGTTCAATTCCCGCCAACCACATGGTGCCTCACAACCATCTGTAATGAGGTCTGGTGCCCTCTTCTGGTCTGCAGACATACACACAGACAGAATATTGTATACATAATAAAATAAATAAATAAATATTAAAAAAAAAGATTCTCCAGGGCCATTAGGCACTTCTGCCTGAGGGCTTGTCTGGATGTGCATGGCCCAAGAACCCAGAAATGTCAGCCACACTGTGTAGCTGAAACATTACAATTCTACTTTTTGTTTCTTATAAAATTTTGGGAAGTTTGGGGTCTTTAATAGGTGGAAATTGGGGAAAAATTTGGGGAGTTTGGGGTCTTTAATGGTGGGAATAGGGTGTCATAAGTAAGGTCTCTTTTGACTGCTTCCTGTTGATTTTGTGGGCATGTCAGTTCTCTCGGGACTGCTTTTTACTGATTTTGTGGGCATCAAAGAGTTGAGATGTTTGACCATGTCCTGGGGTAGCTGACTACTTTTGTGGGTTTTTTTTTCCTTTTTTTCTGGGCTCTGTGAAACTGGCTGACTGACAGCTTGAACTAACCAAGAATCTGGAAATGCAGAAAATTTTTTTCTGGAAAAAATTTTAGATCCTGGTGATTAAGGGAGGAGAGTCCCAAGATGCAAGATAAAAGGTTTTTTGGGGGGTGGAGGAGGAAATTTCCCAGGGGTTCCCAAGACCAGGAATGATAAGGGAAGAATGAAATAAAACTTGTTCTGGGTGAGTCTGGTCCATTTAGATGTGTCTAATTGGTTCCCTGTTTAAAAAGGCATATATTTTAGAAATATTATAACCTTATGATAATGATGGTATAGTGTTGGAATAGAAGATGGTGGGGAGAAGGGAGGAAAAGAAGGGGGAATTATTAGAAAGGTAAATTATTAGACCCTTCAATGTTTTACCTGAAGCAAATCTTAAAGCACTTCTCTTTATCATCATCGTATTACCTTAATATCCAGGAGATACTGCCTCAGTAAGTGATAATCCTCTTATGTTAAAGTCTGTTTTGTGAGACTTTAAATGTTCCCAAACTTGTTATTATTTCTTATCACCCGGGATTTGGCAATCCTCGTACCTTTGACTCTATGTTTAATAAAAGCTGAGTGTTTAACTGGAAATTTAAGTATAAAATTGGAGATATAGAGAAGTTTGATGTGGGAGGCTCTTCTATTTTGGTTAATGAATAAAGAAACTGCCTTGGTCTGTTGACAAGGCAGATCTTAGCTAGGGAGGGAAGACAGAACTGAATCCTTGGAGAAAGGACAGAGTCAGGGAGCTGCTATGGGCCACCAACAGAGTCAGACATGCTGAATCTTTGCCAGTAAGCCACTGCCACATGACAATATACAGATTAATAGAAATGGGTTAAACTAAGATGTAAGAGTTAGCCAAAAAGAAGTTAGAGCTAATGGGTCAAGCAGTGTTTTAATGAATACAATTTCTATGTGGTTATTTCAGGGCTAAGCTAATCAGGTGGCCAGGATGAAAAAGTGGGTCTTTTTCCTTTCAAATTGGTTCTCCAACTATCTGCACATAAAACCCAAGAGGGCTTGAAAATTCTAGACAAAACAAAAAAAGTTTAATATAGCTTTTTGCTGTTTACTGGCAGCCCACAGTTCCTTTAAGAGAGGTTTTCCTGACTCAGCCATAGCAAAAGAAATTACATCTCACAGTTATAAAATGCCAGCTATCTAGGCTGTACTGCCAGCATGACCTCTGACTCTGGAGACAGAGCATTTGGATGGGGTTTGTGAGCAAAGAGCTATGGCTTGTTTGGTGGCAAAGTGAACTAGCTTGGTGCCTTAAATTGGGGTGGTACACCCGGCTCAGAGGCACAAGTGGCTCCTCCATGCTAGGCTGGGCAGAACAAACACTGATTTACTGTATTTAACTTAGTAATGTAGTAGTTTAGATTCTTAAGTGCTTGGCATTTTAAAATCACAAAGCAAAAGAGCTCCTGGACAGTAAAGAATGACAGATAAGGTAATTAGGAAAAATTCAAACATAAAAGAAATCTAAATGGGTCACAGTGTTGGATAAATGTATATAATCTTGAGAGAAAGAGGAAAAAGAATATAGAGAGTTGAAAAAGAAATAAATCATATCTAAAAAAAAGTCTTTAAAGAGACAGAGTACAAACAGTCATAGAGTAAAAGGATTAAAAAAAATAAGACATGTAAAGATGGAGAATACATAGAGAGTCTGGATTTTGCATATTATTGTGTTTTCTTTTAATTTTTGACTATAAAGTAGCTAAGTACAAAGAGAAATTTCATTGTATGGGCTGCTAAGCTAAACCAGCATATATGTTCTAAAGGTACCAACTTAAGAATTTGGGTCTAAGGATATATTGCTTGGGAAAAGAGGTTCTTTTGTTTTTACAGAAGAATCTGTAGATTGCTTCTAGACCAATATTGTTTGATACACCACACTTCCCTGAAAGGTTGCCATGAACACCCTCAAAAATTACTTTGCCCAACTGGTGACTGAGATGAACATAGCACACAGGATATACCATAAAAGACTTGATTAAGAACATCCCCAAAGAGAAGGAAGTAGTATGGGCAGAACTATGCCCATATTCCAAAATATTGTTTATAATGTTCTTTTAAATTTAAAGGGGGATATACTATAGAGATTTGCATGGGTATGGATCTTGGTTTATTGCTGTAAATTTAAGGTCAATTTTGTTACATGTATATGTATTTCTGATCTTGATTAAGGTTGTGTTTCTGTAGTTCATTTAAAAATGTAATGTATAATTAAGAAATATAGGTTAATAATCATCTATATTAGTCAAGCCTGTAGTCATGTTAATTAGGTTTTCCAAATATAGAGAGATATATTTCAGTTAGATATTCTTCAAATTTTTCAGAGACCTTCAGAATATGGCATTTAAATATTTTAAGAATGTAGGACTTTTCATGACAGTGAGACACATCTGTTCCTGGCAACACCAGTTACTTCAAGAGGAAGATGGTCAGCCATATGGGCAAGAAACTACTCTTGCCTGGACTGCTTTACTGGACGTGCAGGACATTCCACAAGATACATAGAAAAGTAACTGGCAATCTGCCAATATAGGCAGATCTGTCTTTGAAATTTCCTGCTTCGAGGAAAAGTCTGCTGGATACTATGGGCCTGTAGGCTGAAGATGGATGTCCAATGGTACAGAAGAACATTGGGTAACTGTCCAAGGAGCAAGATGTCTCTGTCATTTCTAGAGCTTTGGAACTTGTTTACAATGCACTTCATGTTTACTTAGGTAATATTATATCCTTCTGGAGTCTTTGCTGGAATTGAAGAATAGATAGATAGTTATAGTTTTCCTTGGTTATTATAAAAGATAAAGTAGATATAAATATATTACAACTGTAATTCTTGCTTGATACCTGTTTTATTATAAGTAATTTTATATGTTAAAATTAAAACCATTTTTGTTTAAACAGAAAAAAGGAAATTATGTAGGAGGTCCTTCTGTTTTAGTTAATGAATAAAGAAAATGCCTTGGCCTGTTGATAGGGCAGATCTTAGCTAGGGAGGGAAGACAGAACTGAATCCTGGGAGAAAAAGGACAGACTCAGGGATATATTATGGAACCACTGCTAGAGTCAGACATGCTAAATCATTGCTGGTATGCCACTGCCACATGGTGATATACAGATTAATAGAAATGAGATAAACTAAGATGTAAGTGTTAGCCAATAAGATGTTAGAACTAATGGAGCAATCAGTGTTTTAATTAGTACAACTTCTGTGTGGTTATTTGGGGCTAAGCTAGCTGGATGACCAGGACAAACAAGTGGGCTCTCTTCCTTCCAGAAGTTGATAAAGCAAATAGGAGAAAGAGGGAGAGGGAGAGTATATGGAGTTTTGGCACAGAAGAGTTGAGTACAGTGATGAAACTTTTTATTTTTTCTGGAACTGGAGAAAAAGTCCTTGGTGTTCTCTGTTTGAGTTACTGTATATGAGAGAGTATCTTGAGCTGAAAGAGTACAAGGTTTAAGGTAAGACAGGTGGATCCAATGAGAGAGTCCCTCAATCTAGGCAGCTGTGGAAGTTACAAGTTACTTTAAAGAGGCCCTGTCATTTATGGGAAAGGTGGCAGGGGCATTGGTCTGGGGGAGAGAATAGTATCTGATCTCCTATTTTAATTGGTGGTGATTAGTGGTATTGGCAGGGAGTGCCTGTGCCTCCACCACCCCAGTATCTGGCACTATGGCATAGCCTGCTCTATGGGTCCCTTCACATATAAAGAAGCTGCCATCTGTTTACCAGGTGTAAGTGGTCTGGGACAGTTTACCTTCCTGTATATGTGAGGGGTGGATCAGTAGATCCAATAAGGTTTCTATTCATGAGTGAAATGGTGAATAATTAATGTTAGGTTGAGGTAGGAGATCTGAGATATTGAGGGGTGGGCAGGATTGGAAAATGAATGTGGCCTCATATAAGAGGCAGGCAAAAAGAGAAACAGAAGGGATCCAGGAATGCAGGAAGCCAGCTCTTCTTAGGAATGATAAAACCTCTTTTTTTTTTTTTGTAAAAGGAAATGCAAGGGACTGAATTAGCTTTTTTCTGTCTAGGGTAATAGCTTTTTGGTTTGGGGTAAGAGTTAATCCCAAGTAAATGACCTTAGAGGTAGAAAGTTGGATCTTAGAAGGTGAGATTCTATAGTCCTTTTTAGACAAGAAATTTAAAAGAGAGGATATATCAATTTTTCTAATCTGTAAAGAAGGACTATAAAGTAAAATATGATTTACATACTGTATGAGTTTAGGCATAGGGAGAGACATCAAGAACAGATCAGAAGCTAAAGCCTGACCAAATAAGTGTGGGCTGCCCTGCAATCCCTGGGGAAGGATGTTCCAGGTGAGTTGTGTGGAGAGGTGAGTATCATTGTCAGTCTAGGTTAAGGCAAAGATATTTTGAGATAGAGACCTGAGAGTAATAGAGAAAAAAAGCATCCTTGAGATCAAGAACTGAGAAGCTGGAGGTCCTTGGTGGGATAGTGGAAAGAAGTGTGTAAGGGCACTACAGGATGAAAATCGACTATTGCAGAGTTAATGAGCCAGAGGTCTTAAACCAGGTGATAGATTCTGTTAGGTGTTTTAACAGCAAGCATAGGGTTGTTAAAGGAAGAAGATGTGGGGATAAGTAGCTTTTTCCTTAGAAGGTCAGAGATAATAGGCTTAAGTCTCTTAAGGCTCTGGAGAGAGAGAGGGGGGACTGAGCTTGGGTAATGTACTTAGTAGGATTTTAATTGAATAACAATGAGGGAATGGTGTTTAGTAACAGAGGGGTTTTGGGTGTCCCAGACATGGGGGGGGGCACCTGAGAGGCTGGTGCCTCTATGGCAGGCGAGAATCTGAGGGTAAAAAAACAATTAGCTCAAGTACATAACCATGGAATGTTCTTTTAGTGTTGGGGGAAATGGTAAAATAAGGGGGTGTGGAGAAGAAGAAAAGAGAAAGAATAAGGAGAAGAAAGAAGGAGAGTAAGGGGAAGAAGTGGAATAAGAAGTAGTGAGGAGAAGAATAAAGAGAAGCATAAGGGGTGATCTCCATGACGTTTCTAAATATTTCTATACATAGTTGGAAAATTCCATAGGCAAGGACAATAATAATATGCATATAAAAATAACAAAAAGTGCAGGTAGAATCTGACAAATCAGTACTCCAGAACAAGTGAGCTGATCCAGGAAAGAGCTAGCATTCAAGGGGCAATATGTTACCAAACATCCCAGAATCCTGGATTTACCCATTCTTCTCATCTAATATCTTTTGTGATGACCAGCTATGGGAAAACACAGAATTGCTTGTAGTATTTTTGTTGCCATGTTTACCTAAGATTTGAAATGATATACAACTAGAGAAGTTTGAGTCAGAATCATGTATGAGAAAAAAGATCACACTAAAATTGTTTTCCTTTTCCTTATATTTTCTCATTTATATAACAACCACAGTTTTTTTTTTCCTCCTCTCTTCTGGTTCCCACTTCCCACCTCCCTTCTACCTCCAGCCACCCATTTCTCCTCCATTTAGAAAGGGGCAGGCCTCTAATGGGATTCAACAAAGCATAGCAAATCAAGTTGAGGTAGGAACACATTTTTCCCCCTTGCAGCAAGGCTGGACAAGTAATCCTAGCATTGAGAATAGGTTCCAAAAAGCCAGTTCATGTGCCAAGGACAGGTCCTGTTACCACTGCTAGAAGCCCCATAAACAGACCAAGCTACACAACTATTACACATATTCAGGGGAACTAGGTTGGTCCCATGCTGGTTCCCTAGCTGTTGGTTCAGGGATCATGAGCTCCCACTAAAATAACTTTTAATTACTAATACTATGAAAACTCTTTTTGTTTTATTTTGTTTTGTTTTGTTTTTGAGACCGACTTTCTTGTAGCTTTGGAACCTGTTTTGGAAATAGCAATTATAGTCCAGGCTAGCCTTGAACTCACAGAGATCCTTCTGCTTCTACCTTTCAAGGGCTAAGATTAAAGGAATGTGCTAACACCATCTGACTAAGAAAACTCTTTTAAGCCCTATTTTCAGCAAATATTTCCCCAGTTTATTCTCCAGCCAAAAACCTAATTTTGATTAATTGTTAAACACATTATGGAAACATATAAATATATCCTATGTCTCTACTTTACTTGCATGTAAATTTATCTCACATCTACTGGGAAGTGGTAAAGCATGCCTATAATCTCAGCACTTAGGAGGCAAGGGTGTACAGATCTTTTTGAGTTCAAGGCCAGTCTGGTCTACAAAGCATGTTGAAGGACAGTCAGAGCTAAACAGTGGTACCCTGTCTCAAAAAACAAACAAACAAAAAATTACCTCCATACCCAATGAGCTGATAAAGTCATATATTTTATCTTTACAGGTTAATACTTATAAATAAATCTAAATTACTGATTCCTTAGCTGGATGTATTAATCATTGTGATGTATCTGTATCTTTCCTTACTAGGTTGCATTTATTCTTAACCATATAGCCTGTAACTCAATAGAAAACAAATTGAACACTGCTTTTAAGAGGAGGTATAGACTAAACCAGTATTATTCATGTGTGTGTGTGTGTGTATAACAATATTAGAGCAAAAGGGTTTGTGAATTTTATATAGAGCCATTGCAGAGAGGTCATAAGTGAGTTTGGAGAGAAGGGGGAAATGTACTTATCGTCTTAAAATATTAAAATAATGTGAAAATAGGGGCTTTTTGCACTGACTCAGTAGGCTACAGAAAACCACCTGTGGAATAATGCACCATCTGGTTCTTCACATAAGTGTCTTTGCACTCTTTGAATTGAATGATCCAGCAATAATGCAGTGTCCAGATACGGGAAAAGCAGGTCAATTGTGAAGGGTTGAGACCGTGTGAGTTGAGGAAAGCAGCCTGTCTTTAATGAGTGAACAATGCAACTGAGGTTGTAGCAACTTGGCACTCATTTTCCCCCTCTCCATGCTGGCACCTGATATTTAAATGTCCCCCGCTGTTTTTTATACTATGACACATTTTTTTTTTCTGTTACATACTTGTAGCTTGTGTACTTGTAATGATGCGAACAATTTCATCCACCATTCTGTCTTAGATGGCATATTTTTCATCCCATATTACCTTTGAAAATGCAGACTATTCAAAAAGAAACTACATTTTATAAGGAAAAGGAAAATGTTGTATTCTGCATATAAAGAGACAGATTTAAACTCTTATTTTTGAATAGATTCACTCTCTATTTTGGGTCCAAATTAATTTTCAATCTCTATGCAGAGATTTATGTATGCTTATACTTATATTTAATGTATAGACAACATGGTCGATATGTAGATTTGTATGGATATAGAAATCTTGAAATGATAAAATATAAATTCACAAACATAGGTGTTAATAATGACATTAATATTTTATTAATACCTATCAATTGATGTAAGTTCACACAGAAAGAACATGGAAATAAGTATGTGTATTGCAGGTATGTATATAAACTAAGAATAGCTTTAACAATACACAACTTGTTTATTCACATTTTCAAAATCTTATGCGAAATCTTTACTAATAAATATAGCCAATTCACAGCAGTGTTATTGTTTGTTTTCTTATATTATATGTAATGGCGTATTAATGCATGGCACATTATATTATACCCTATAATTCAAATTTATATTATGTATTATTATTCCAATGATATGAATATATTATACAGTAACATCAAGAAAGAATGTAGTTAATAAGAGAATATGTTTTCTGATTTTCCAGAAAATCTTATGCAAAATTGCAATCTATTCTTCCAACCTTTAACTCTTTCCCCCTATATTGACACAAATATAATTTCAAGTGTCATTATATGCTATTTCTGTGTGTGTTTACATATATAGAGAGTTAGATATTGGGGTAATAAAATGAATTCACTTACTTAGAAGCAAAGCAACTGTTCAGATATGGAAGAAAAAGCAACTAATTTTAAAATTGAGTGAGCTTTAAACCAGTTAGTATCAATGTATTAAGCCTGCTAATGGGATTTCTCAGGCTTATGACATCACAGCTCTTAATACAGCCATCAGATTTTATCTACCACTTATAGGTTCTTGAGATAAATGCCATCCCTCCTCCTGTGAGAGGGCTTTATAGTATCATTTGCTTTGTGCAACTCATTTGAATTGCTTTTGGTAGTTGGAATGACAATTTGTCCTAATTTATTGCTGTCATCTAAAGAAAAAATAAATTTCTAGCTTATAAGTCTCAGATAGGTAGAAAGCAGAGTTTTGTCTGTGTTTTATCTATCCTTTAAGATGAATTCTAGTCTCCTGCCCATCCTAAAGTGGGTCCTTTAACTAAGAAATGGGGTTCCGCGCTCCCCTATCCAACCTTCCTTTATCCCGATCCTCCTGTTTCCCCAAGTCCCCCTCCTTTCCTTCTACCTTTTCTCTCCCCATTTCCCCTTACCCCCATCCCACCCCACCCCCAACATCCCACTTTTCTCCCCGGCAATTTTGTCTACTTCCCTTATCCAAGAGGATAACTATATGTTTTTCCTTGGGTTCACCTTCTTACTTAGCTTCTTTAGGTTCGCCTATTGTAGACTCCGTGACCCCTATTTATGGCTAGAAACCAATTATGAGTGAGTACATCCCATGTTTATCTTTTTGGGTCTGGGATACCTCACTCAGGATAGTGTTTTCTATTTCCATCCATTTGCATGCAAAATTCGAGAAGTCATTTTTTTTTACCGCAGCGTAGTACTCTAATGTGTATATATTCCATACTTTCTTCATCCATTCTTCCATTGAAGGGCATCTAGGTTGTTTCCAGGTTCTGGCTATTACAAATAATACTGCTATGAACATAGTTGAGGGGGTCCCAGGTGCCCAAGCTGAGGCCCCCAGTTAGTTCCTTGGGCAGCTGAGGATAGGGAACCTGAAATGACCCTATCCTAGAGCAATACTGACGAATATCATGCATATCATCCTAGAACTTTCATCTGGCGATGGATGGAGATAGAGACAGAGACCCACACTGGAACACTGGATAGAGCTCCCAAGGTCCCAAGGAGGAGCAGAAGGAGGGAGAACATGAGCAAAGAAGTCGGGACCACGAGGGTGCACCCACCCACTGAGACAGTGGAGCTGATCTACTGGGAGCTCACCAAGGCCAGCTGGACTGTTACCAAAAAAAGCATGGGATAAAACTGGACTCTCTGAACATGACGAACAATGAGGGCTGATGAGACGCCAAGGACAATGGCACGCGGTTTTGATCCAACGCAATGTACTGGCTTGGTGGGAGCCTAGCCAGTTTGGATGTTCACCTTCCTAGATATGGATGGAGGGGGGAGGACCTAGGACTTACCACAGGGCAGGGAACCCTGACTGCTCTTTGGACTGGAGAGGGAGGGGGAGAAAAGTGGGGGGAAAGGGAGAGGGGTGGGAGGAGGGGGAGAAGAATGGGAGGAGGGGAGGGAAATGGGAGGCTGGGAGGAGGTGGAAATTTGTTTTTTTTTTCTTTCTTTTCTTTATTCTCCTTTTATCAATTAAAAAAAGATGAATTCTAATATATATATAAGAAAAAGATAGATTTTAAATTAATCTAAAATTACGAGAGTGATGGAAAATTCCTTTAATCTCATTTCTTGAAATAAAAACACAAACGTATTTCTGTAAGTTTGGTTATATACTAGTCAATAAAAAGAGTTTCAGGACAGCCAGGGCTGCAGCATGACCATGGGTCAAATAAATTAATGAATAGATAAAATGAATAAATATATTTTTAAATACATATTTTATGAAAGAGATACTCTAATACAAACGTTGGCTAAAATTCTTTTTTCTATTGGGATGAGAGAATATCTATCTAAAATATTAATGGTATTTTGAAATTACATTTTATAATATTATTACACTTTTTATACCTTACTAGCCTAGCATTTTTTGAAGCTAGACTTTACATATGGAGAGACAATAGTAGAGGTCAAAACTATTCATTCTAATATTTATCTGTGCTTCACTTCCTAGGAATTTAGAAGAAATGCAACAATTTCTCTCATTAAAGCAGGCATGCTTACATTACTTTCTTTACTCAAAGAAAATATGAGGAGGAATTTACTTGAACTGTTTCTTGAAGTACATTATTTCTTTGACAAGTTTTAATAGAAGAGTTGGTTGATGCTTGTCTGAATGTTGAACCTAATTAAGGAATATGGAGAACATAATACAGGCTCACTCCACAGAGTTTGGGACAAGAAGAAAGTGATCATTTGCTATTTCAAGCTATTGAGGAACTGAGATTTATTTTCTAAGTAATGTACCTAATTTTAACTCATAAAAGATCATGGACCTTCCCTGCATATATAACAATTTATTAGATTATGAAGGAGCTTATGCCAGTCATTTGGCTATAATCCAGTTTCCTGTTACTAATTATCATAAGTGTTATCTCAAGGTGATACTGTGGTAAGGTGGTTCTTATTTTGAAAGACATGTGTATGTGTGTGTGTGTGTATGTGTGTATAGTTTGCTCATATTTTTTAAAGCTCATAATGATAGGATGTCTTCTTCAGCTCTGAAAAAATAACACATTTATAGTATAATTATTTTCTATTGTTCAGATATACATACACACACTTCACAGTTCTCAAAGATGGGAAGGTAATATAAAATATTCAGATAACTAACACATATTTGGAAGTGTTTATAAATTCTTTGGGAAACATCCAGTAGAGTATTATATACTGAAAGAGAGGTAAATTATTTCTCTTAAATATATCTGAATACCAACCAGATCATTAGATTAAAAATAAATTTAATTAACATACAATGTGAAACAGCATTCGTACCTGGAGAAGACCATTTTTTTAAGGTGCAAAACTGTGAGAAAAGAACATAGAAATGTACTCACCTGGATAGAGGTGGGCGGTCCTTGGGCTTCCCACAGGTCAGGGAACCCTGATTGCTCTTCGAGCAGATGAGGGAGGGTGACTTGATCGGGGGAGGGGGAGGGAAATGGGAGGCGGTTGCGGGGAGGAGGCAGAAATCCTTAATAAATAAATTAATTAAAAAAATAAAATAAAAAAATTAAAAAAAGAACACATTCAGATATACAAAGTGAGAGGGAGGAGGGAGAGCGAGACAGAAAGTCAGGACTAGCTTTCCTGATGATAGTTGGTAAAAATTCTCAAAAATATTTGAAAACTGAATTCACCAATGCATTTTAAAAAACAACACATACAATAAACATGAATGTAGGAATGCTTCAAGATATATTAATTAGTAAGAATTTAACTTCGCATATATAGACTTTGGGACTGAAATCACAGGTCATCTAAGAACAGAAGAGTCGGTGACAAAGTCCAAGATGACAATAAAAGCCCCGAAGAAACACAGAAGAGAGGGCGCATACCTACCAAGACAAAGGCTATGTACAACACACTTAAACTCAATATTATGCTTAACTGAAAGAAAGCACTTGTCTGAAGTTGAGCACAAAAGAAAAAAAAGGATGTTCAGTATCATACTTGGAGTCTTAGCCAGAGCTATAAAGCAAAAGAAATAAATAAAAAGAACACAAATAGAAAAGAGGTCAAATTAGCCCCATTAGTACAATAAGAATCATATTACATTGTGATTCTATCTCACCTCTATCAGAATTGTCTCCTAGACTCTTAACATTTTAATTATTCTCTCCAAAACAGTTACATGGATTTGTAATGACATGAACTACTGTGACATTTTCAGACTTCTCACAAATTGTGATGGAAAGACAAATCCTGAATTCATAGTAACACTTGAAACATCAAAGACTTTAGGAGCTGAATAAGGGTCACTATATATTTTTAACAGCATTGTTTCTGGGCTCACAGAGAGAAGAGTCATCAGAGGGATCCTTTCCCTATGTAAAGTTATTCCACCCATAGGTCTAGAAAAGTGAAACTAGAGGCAGCCAACAGTAATTTATATGAGGAAAGCAATAAGAACAGGTAGTATGTAGCCTTTCGCGGTCATTTCCAGAATTATACAGCAAACTATCCTTCGGCTTTGCCAAAAATGGGTTAAATTTTCCATGGCTTTGCCACAAGGAGAACTTGTCATTTATGATCTTCTCAGGCCTTGTTCCCCAAATCAGTCACATGGCTCTTGGCGTTCAACTGTGTCATCATACTCACAGACAATAGACAAACAGTATCTCTGTTCTTGTCTAGATCCCTAGTTTATTCTTGAATAGCCTAGGCTTCTCTCTGAGATTCATAAAGTCACATCTGTTTGAAATTCAGTCTTAGAGAGAATTACTTATTCGTTGTTAAGGTGGCTGAGGTGATCTTTACACAGTTGTGTGAAAACTAGATACGGTTTAAGACATGGAGTGACAGGCTGGGATATGGTCTCCACCTTGAACCCAGGATGTGAGTGACTGGGTTGGACTCTCCTTGCCTCCTACCTCCCAAAAGTTTATATAGGATGTCAAGATCTAAGCTAGTGCTATTCCACACTGATCTTATAAAGAAATTGACTGGCTTAGCTCTTTACTTATTTTTGTTATGCTCAAATGCTTTTTTTTTTCTACAGTGTTGTAGATGGAACTCATGCATCCATACAGGCAACAATATTCCACCACTGTGCTATGCCTTAACCCAATATTTAATTTCATGTTAACTAGTAGAATGTTGTTTTGGCAGTCCACTACACTAGCTGCTAAAGGAATTTCTTTTTATTAACATTCACATGCCTTTGTGAACCATAGGTGAAATCTGTTAGTAGTTATAATTTGTTGTATCATATCCAAATTAGAGTTCTTTCTAAACAGTGCTGATGTTGCCAGATTGCCTGTAATCAAGGTTACTATATTTCAGCTTGATAGAATTCAAGGATCTCTAAAGAATTACTTTGTGGCAGGTGCCATATATATTGGTTATCTAGGAGCTTAGGGAGAATGCCTAGCAGATTCTGTAATTTCTGGTCCTTGATACTCAGACCCACACATCCGAACAACCTTGGAACACAGGCCCATGAGATACTGGATGTCAGGTGTGTTGACAATATAAATTGCACACTACAAGATTGCAAATTGCTCAACCATTTTCTATGAGAAGTTACACAAAGATGTGTGTACTTGTAAGATATGAATACATCAACTCTAAAACCTTCATAAAAATAAATTCTTTACTCTATTAATTATCCATTTTCAAAAATACACAAATGAACTCAAATAATTTAACAAACATAAAAATTTCAAAATTACTGAAAGCTTACAAAATATACATATAAGTTTATAGTCATAACGTATTCAATTTGTTTGCAAGAGAAAAAGGATGTGTCAATCTTAAATTCTGCAATTTAATCAAATTGCTTTGGCCATTCATATATGTAAAAAATACACAGTTTTACTTTACTCTTGTCTTATTTCTTTACTTTGAAACACAATTTTTTACTTATAAAAAGATTCAGTATACTAAATTGTTTATCCCCTTTTCTTTAATTTAAAATATTTAAACATTTTTTTTTCTCCTTTGAAATATACCTTTGTTGTTTGCCTGTGTTATCTTTACTTTTAGGCTTCTAAATATCCTTTGAATTATTAATCACGAGTAAGAAAGAGAAAAATACTTATAAAATTGAGGCACCTTGCTCAAGGCCATACAAGTAAGTAGCAAGCAATATTTTTTATTTTTATATTAAGCCTCATGTGTGTTTTAATTCACATCATTACATGAATTGGATTGGTGTATGTTTTTTTAATCTATGGATATAATTAAAGGCTAAAAATCTCTTCACTACTATGTCAAGGACAAGAAAGAGCTTATATAAAAATCAATGAATGGGTCTGAGAGGTAAAATTAACCCAATATTTCTTTTTGTTAATTAAGGTAATATATAGGACAATGAACTTGAACATTGAATGGCATTAATTCTTACTTACCTTCAGTGTTGGGAGCTGATAGGACACTAGTGACTATTTTGCTGAGGTAATTATAACTGATGCTGGGTTGCTTCTCACTGATTGATATGTGTTATCCTTGACTGTTAAAGAACATAAGGACAGAGACAATTATTGATTAGCTGTCACTTCATTCAAGTGTCCTATGAAAGAAGGAATTGTGTTATCTCTTTATAAAGTTGACGTGACTGAACCGATCCAAAAGTAACTAATACACTAAATAATCAGGTGATAATGGTGATATACATTGATCCATTAACAATGCAGAGTAAAATTGAAGAAATCGTTACAGTTTAGCAAGGAAAGTAAAGAGGACAAATGATGGCTCCATATTAGCACTCAAGGTCCAAGGATGTCAAGGTAAATAAAGACATTTACACTTATCACATAACAGAGCAATTGACCAAAACAAGATATGTAGACTTCCCATTAGATTTAATGTTTGACAATAAGATGAACTTCATAATTGCAAATGGAAAATAAAGTATGAACACTACTTAAGCAGTTTGCTTTTTAAAAATGTAAATTATAATTACTTACATTTTGTCAAGGAATATTGAAATTGTCTTAACTTTTAAAATATAGAAGTCATTATAATTAAATATTTAAATACAATAATGTTTAGTGCTGATATGTTAGATATATAGTTATGGTTTCTCTAATATAAAGAAAATATTTCTTGAAATTTGGCATTTAAAAACAAGAGTCTTCTGATTTTAGTCAGAATTTATAGGGGTACCATTAAAATAAGAAGATATCCATTGTCAGAATTCTTGTTAATTAAACTGTATGAGACTCATCAATTATTTCTGAACTCATGTTTAATGCAATAGCCTCATTAGTTTTTTTCTCCTTAAGAAATGAATGAAAATAGGAAATATTTGTCTATTTTGAGATATCATAAGCTGAAAGAACCAAGGCCGACATAGGTATGAGAGAAATCCTGTACAAGCTTACATACTGATGAATAGGACTTTGGTGAGTATAGTCATTTCAGGTACAAACAGGTCAGAATGCAAGAAGAGCAAGATATGGGCAAAGCTTCATCTACTAACAGAAGTAATACAGAGAATAATGGAATTCAGGTAGATAACCTACATCTCAAGGACAAAGAAGAGGACTGTGTGGGTAAAATAACAAATGCTGTTTAAGAACAAACATCCATATAGTGTTTCCTAGGAAGGCAGGAATCATTCTCCTTCAAGAACCAACTACACCATTCTTTGGCCTATACAAAAAGGGTGCTTTATCTTACTATAGAGACACTTTCTCAAACATGTTCATTACTGCTCTATTCATAATAGCTGCAATTTGAAAAAAAAGAGAACCTCAGTTAAACAGAAGAATGAATAAATAAATTGTGGTACATTTACACAATGGGGTAATTATTATTCAGCCATAAAAAGAATAAGATCATGAAATTTACAGGTAAATGGATGGAACTAGAAAAATATAATCCTTAGTGAGACATCCCAGATCTAGAATGATAAATGTGCGTGTATAAAGACATAAATGAATATATATTCACTTATATTTAATTACTAGTGTTAAGTCAATAGTAAGAAAGCTACAATCTGTAGAACCACAGAGGCTAAGTGTACTTTAAGAGACTATTGTGTCTAGATAGATCTGCTCAGGAAAGGGAAATGGAATAGGTAGTTGTGGATGGATGGAGAGAGGTAGAAGGGGCAGACCAAGTGGGCATAGTAGTAGAGGTGGACAAAAGAGAGAATATGGTAGACTCTAAGACTTCCAAGAAAGTAGACCAGAGCCAGAGACATTTTCCAGATCTGGTCCAAGCCAGAGACCTCTGAGTAAGTGGGCCCAGACCAGAGACATCTACTGAAATAGGTCTGAGCCAGTGACCTAGGCCAGAACAGGCCAGGCCTGAGACAGTGAACTTCACAGGAGCAGCTATGAGGGATGAACCACTGAGGGAGTAAGCCAGAACCAGAGAACTCTGTGAGTCAGGTCATGTGTCTGGGACCTCCAAGAGAGTAGGCCTGAGCCAGAGACCTCTGTGGGTTAGGGCATAAAACTGAAACCTCTGAGGGAGTAAGTCTGAGTCAGGATCTATCCCAAAGCTGGCCCAAGGCAGCAACTTAGGCAGAAAGAGCCCAAGCAAGAAATCTCCTTGGGAGCAGGCCCAAATAACCTCTGGTATTGCAGAGCAAACCCAGGAATGCCGAGCAACCTCCAGGAATATGTAGTAACCAATCAGGTGACTGGAACCATGACCATGACTGCACCATGAAAAGCAAACATCTGAGACTTGGATCCACTGGAGCCTGAAAAATTGATCACTAGAGTCTCAGACAGCCCCAACCATACCAATCAGAGGAAATGATGGGTAAACAAGGTAAGGACACATGCACAAACTCAAAGAGCAACATAAAAAAATTGGTTTTAAAAGCTATAGGCAGGAACATATTCACTATAATAAGTATCTACCACTTAAAAGAAAAAAAATGTTTTAAAAGCTATAGGCATTGCTAGCTTCAGTGTAATACATATCTACAGTCTATCCCATGCCTCTGTGCATACATGTAGAGAAGTATAACAGCCAAAGGTTAATTTTAGAGAGAATATTCTTGATATAAGTTAGATTATTATAAATTCCAGAAAAGTGGGAAGGAAGACATTTTCCATACATGTGGCTGTGATTTGAGTGGAATGTTAATAGCATTCATGGCACATATCACCCATATTTGGGTATAAGACATGCTTTGCTGTTTTTCCTTAGAGTAAACTCCAATCTGTTATATAATCAAGGGGAAAATGTGGGAGAGTTCTTGAGTTCAGTTTATAAATCAGATGATATCCAAAGAATGAAAACTTTGCATATTTATTTTTAATGTGACTTCTTCTCTGTAATTTCAATTATGCTGGGAAAAAAGTCAACAGAGAATTATAGAGATAAAACAAAGGCACTGGAATTTGTACATTGTTAGTTAATGAATAGCTATTCTCTTTTGTACTTGGTGCTAAGCATGAGTCAGCAGGAAGAACAAAGGGGAAGAAAATAATAGGGATTCAAAGACGAAAATATTTGGAACAGAAAAGGACAAGGTAGTACTGATGCTGGTTGTCCACTAGCTCCAATACTTAAACTTGTGCTGGAACTTGAACTCAAGAGACTTTAACATTAATCATGGATATGAGTTATGGAGAACCTGCCTAACACACAAGTAAACTAAGCATATACCTTCCTGGGTGTAGGAAAAGAAGATCAATGTTTACAGTGGGACCCGTAGTAGTATAAACATTATAGAAAATTCAAAAGAACAAATGTTCACAGAATTAAACTTCCTCCTACCAAAGAAATGATGTTTTTTTTTCATATATAAAACTTCATGCAAATCATCTCTATGCCCAGCATAATTTCCTCATGGGTAAATTGTCTCAGGATAGGTGTAAAACAGCTCATTTAAGTTAAACCTATTTGAACCTTAAAAAGAACCAGTACATAATTTTCTGTAGAACTAAAACGATTTAAATTATATTTCTCAATGAAGAAATTATTTATTTAAAAATGACTTTATATTGACTAGCATTAAGATAGAAGCAGTTACAATTGTAGGAGAAGATTAGGTATGCTCTTGTAGTGTACACTTACAAAAATACTCCCAGGAATTTAGTATGGTGACCCTAATGAAAACCCCTAGCAATGGCCCATCAGGAGCCTGAACTTGCAGTCTTCTTGAGACTAGGCAAAAATTCCAGTGAAGGGATTGGAACATTAACACAACCACAAATTTTTCCATTTAATTTCATTCTGCCTACAAGATGTGGTGTGATAAAGATGGCACAGTCATTGTGGAAGAGGCCAACTAAGGATGGGCCTAGTTTGAGACCCATGCTCTGAGAGGGAGCTTGCTCCTGAGAATAAGGATTAAGAAGTGGAATACCCCAGAGACCTGGGATAGAATCAAACATGACAGGCAAAAGATATGTGAATGTAATGACTCTTAATAATATTCTACTATACTTATAGATTGGTACCTAGCCCAACTGTCATCAGAGAGGCTCACCCTGCAACTGATGGGAATAGACTAAGTAAAGACCCACAGTCAAACATTAGGCAGAGCTAGAATAATTCTATTGAAGAGAATAAAAGATTGTAGGACAGAGACCTAAATTGGAGCACAGGACTGAAATCTCAAGGTCCAAATCAGGAGCAGAAAGAGAGAGAGCACGAGCATGGAACTCAGGACCGCGAGGGGTGCACCCACACATTGAGACAATGGGGATGTTCTATTGGGAACTCACCAAGGCCAGCTGGCCTGGGTCTGGAAAAGCCTGGGATAAAACCGGACTCTCTGAACATAGCGGACAATGAGGACTACTGAGAACTCAAGAACAATGGCAATGGGTTTCTGATCCTACTGCACGCACTGGCTTTGTGGGAGCCTAGGCAGTTTGGATGCTCAACTTACTAGACCTGGATGGAGGTGGGGGTTCCTTGGACTTCCCACAGGACAGGGAACCCTGATTGCTTTTCGGGCTGGGGGGGAGACTTAATTGGGGGAGGGGGAGGGAAATGGGAGGCGGTGGCGGGGAAGAGACAGAAATCTTTAATAAATAAATAAATTAAAAAAAATAAAAATAAAATAAAAAAAAAAGAAACAACAGCAAACAAACAAAACCAAAAAAAAAAAAAAAAAAAAGATTGTAGGAGCCAGAGTGTCAAGGACACCACAAAAATAAAAGCCCACAGAACCAACTAACTTGTGTTCATAGCAACTCACAGAGACTAAACTGACTACCTGTGTCCCTGCATGGAATTGCTCCTTTGCTTATATATTACAGTTGTGTGTGGTTGCCTTCTAGTAAGACTCCTAACTGTAAAAGTCGGGGCTGTGTCTGACACTGATGCCTGCTTTTGGTACCCATTGCTCAATTGTATTGCCTCTTTTATCCTTAATAAAAGGAGAGGAGCCTATTCTCATTGCAACATATACCTCGGCTGGCTGATATACATGGGAAACTAACCTGTATCTGAAGAGAAACAGTGAATGAGGAGAGGATGGAGGCAAGAGTAGAGGGGAGGTGGGAAGAAGGTATTGGGAGGAGGGGAGGGATGGGAAACTTTGCTCGGGATATGAAAATATAAAACAAAAGAACAAAAACAAAAGCAAATTAAGAGAATGACATTTCAACACCATTATCTTGCTTCACACTTGTTCTATAAATATGCACACCATTGATTTATTTTGTTTTTGGTATTATTAGCACATGTGCATGTGGGCATATCAACACATGTCAGGAATCACATTCATAACCTCCATACTGTAATAGTACAAAAAAGTAATTTACAAATGGGAGAAGTTATGGAATTAATGGAGAAAAATCAGTTACTGGTATTCCATAAGCAGATAAAATGTTCCCTTAAAATGCACAGACATTTACAAGATTAAGTGACTTTAAGTGTGTCCAAAACTTGGTAGAAAAAGCAACAAAAGGCAGAGTAGGTGGTAAAGGGAGGGGATGTGAAATGAGAACATGAGGGAACTGCATGGTTGTGTGCAGGGAAAGGGACAGAGTAGACAGGCAAGAAAAGAGATCCTGATAGAAACATGGTGCTAGGGAAATTCCCAAGAATCCACCAGGATGACCCAAGCTAAGAATCATAGCAAGAGTGAAGAGGGTTCCTAAACTGGCCTTTCCCTGTAATCGGATGGGGAATACCCCAACTATCATTATAGAGCCTTCATCTAGTAACTGATAGAAACTGATGCAGAGATCCTCAATCAAGCACCATGACAAGCTCGGGGAAATCAATCCAAGAGACGGAGGAGGGAATATATGAACAAGAGAGGTCAAGATCATGATGTAGAAATCTACAGAGACAGCTGAACAAAGCTCATGGAAGAACAGGAACTCTAGGCCCACATCTGGGAAGCGTCCATAGAACCAAACTAGAGTATCCATATGTGGGAGACAAGAAGCTTGGACTATCTGAGAGGCATCTGCCAGTAGGGCCAGCATCAACCCCTGGTGCATGAGCTAGTTTATTAGAGACCATTCCTGTGGTTGAATGTCATGCTCAACCTTAATGCGGTGGGGAGAGTCTTGGTCCTGCACCAACTTCATGTGCCAGACCTTGTTGACTAAACATGGGAGCCCTTACCCGTTTGCAGGAGTGGATGGGTGAGGGCAAGGGGGGGGTGTTGAGGGAGAACTGTAGTTAAAATGTAAAATGAAATTAAAATAAATAATTAAAGGAAGAAAGAAAGGAAGGAAGGAAATAAGGAAGGAAGAAAGGAAGTAAGAAAGAAAAGGGAAAATCCCTTCAAAACATTTCCAGTAGCTCAGTAAAGTTAAAAAAGACACAAGTTGTCATTGTTCTCCAATATTCCAAAATTTATGTGTTAATTGAACATATATAGCTAAAGAGTGTGCTCGTTAAATACATGGATTTCAAATAAAAATGTAAAGGCCAACTACATGTAAGAGTTATTTTAACAAATGTTGTATATTTTAATCGTTACATCTACATAAATAAATACATAAATAGAACCAAGTACATTAAGTGTTGCCTATACATATGTTCATAGGGTGCAACTTGGTATTAGATAACCAACTAGAAAACTCATCTAGGAGAAAAAACTCAGTCACTACAACTAGTATGTAAAAGATAAAAAATAGAAAATCTAAGTTTTATAGACATTTATAACTATTTCTAACATGCTTCTTTGTGGATTTGTCAAAGTAGTCACTACTGACTTTTGCTAGTTATAAAATAAAATATCTTAAAAGCCTTGGGCTTTTTTCTAATTAGTGTTGTATTTTCCATAATGAAAGACTCTTGTCACAGTTAATATTTAACCAGACATAAATTTCAATATATCTTGATAAAAATTCCTGGTTAATATTTTAAGTAATTTTGATGATTTTATAAGTGTGTGGATTTTAAACTCTGCATATGTCCTATTTAATTGAAATAAGTGCATTTTGAAAGCTTGTGAAATTGTTTCTAATACAATATTGCTGTGTATTCAACATCATAATTTTTAAATGTAGACACCAATTTCCATGACCTCATATTGCTAAGATGGCTAAACTTTTTTCCAGTGCATTGCTCTCAGAATTGTTCCCAAAGTCTCTGAAAAATTAATCTTTACAAAAACAAATTTAAGAACATTGAAAAGACTTAAAAATGCCTTAACATTAAAATTTATTATTATATATGAAAGATTCCTACCAAGGTGAATCCTGTAGCCTCTTTTATGATGTTTATAAAAAGCTTATACAAGCAATGCAGACATATATCAGAATATTTTTCTGAAAATTTAAAGAATTAGCACAGAGCAATTCTGCACTGCAGATAAATAAAATATAGCAAAAAATTCCCACACTTGCATACTTGTTTGTATTAAGAAAATACATGATATCATACATCACTATAATTAAACATAATGTAGCAAATTAAATCAGTAACCTTCTTAATTTTAAAATCCAATGCTTTTGACTAGGTAACAACATATTTATCTTCTTGTAAAATGTTTTTATTAGTTTTAAATTGTTAATACATATCTAAATCACAGGTATAAGCTTCTCCAGCTATTGCTATCTTTAGTATTTAAAGGTTACTATGACAGATTTCTGTAGGCACTGATCTCTTCAGTATATAAAATGTACTGTGATTTTTTTTTAGGTGAAAAAGCAAGATGGACGGGTTTGCATATACTGACTCTAGTCCATAACAGTTTACATAATGAGAAATAGCTGGTTTTGGTCATTTGGAAATAAGATAAATTGAAAAAGAAATATAAAGTTCTATGAGACATGATTTATATGACAGTCAAGGGGAATATGATAAGAGGCAAAGAAAAACAGATCTGTTGAATTTTATCTATTTTGGGTAACATGTTAGTTTTCACAGAAATCTTAAAATGAAAATATTGTTAGTACAATTTTTAAATATACTTGAAAATAGTTTTTTAGTTGGTAATTCATATAAAATTCCCAATAATAAACAAACCTGGTCTCTGGAGCCAAAGCAATTTTTTGCCAATACATAAAGTCCTTTACAACCCTACACTCTCAGATGATGTGAACAAACTTTAAGCTGAGAATTCACTGTTGCCACATTAAATATAAGATTTATATACAAAGTTGAATCTACATCATTTGACAATGCATAATTATGTAATTTTCCAACACTAAATATTGTGATAACAAAAATGTTAGGTTTTCTTAATAATGAACAGATAACACATTTAATCAAGGCTTCTTCCATCATCATACATAACCATACACTAAGTAACAATGAAATGTAATAGACAATATGATAATTTATATAAATTCTTGCATTACTGATAGTAGTTAAAAATATACCTTACAAGAAAGATATAAACTATGGCAATTTAAAAATCAAAACATGGCTAATAAAACTCAGTGTAAAATATCCAAGTGCTTAAATAAAAATTTACACTTGGGGAATTTTGATCTGTCTCTCGTGACATGCTTTATAAATGTCATATACTGTTGTAGACGTGGCAGTGAACAAAATGATCAAGCAGTAGAAATGAAAAATATCAGCCTCAAATCAGCAGTAGTAAGTAACCAATCTGGAATGCCAGATGGAAAATTAGCTGCAATTCAATTATCTATATTAAAATGACTCTTAGGTACAATTGAAAAAGATACAACATAAAAAGGAGAAATTGACCATATGTAGCTGTTAAAGAAAGATTTGTCAATGCAAAATGAATGATTGTTGTACATGCGGCATGTGTTTTGTCATGGGAGATGTTTATGCATTTTATTCTAGTCTCACATGCTATTGTTTTGTGGAAAAGACTGTTTTGGTAAATTTTTAATCTTTTCTTTTGTAACCCAAACAGATTTCAGGCAAGAAAATAGTATTTTAATACAATGCAAATTTGTTTAAATGATATACTGAATAAACAACCTTGAGAAGAGAAAAAAGGCCTAGAATATAAGCTATAGAATATGACAGGGAGCATTAGGGACATCTGGAATGAGAAACGTTGGTCAAAGCAGTAAGGAGATACTCATGTTGCCTTTTAGATAGGAGAGAATTAATTTAACTAATTGTTTCCTGCTTCCATGCAATATGTAAAAAACGCAGCCATGCCATGATGAAATAAAATGTGTGGTTGGAATGAATATGCAAGGACAGGTTCAAAGTAATGATTGCACTGTAGCTGCTCATTTCCTGTGGATAAGAATTTCCAGTTCTGGGAAACTGGACATCAGAGGTCTGCATGATTGCCCACCGTGATAGGGTGATAGAGACTTAGAGGTGTTCAAGGTAACATTATTTATGGTAGGTAAAGATAAAATATCCTGGCTATCTCTTGGTATTTGTAGGTATTCAAAAATGGAACTAACAGAAAATAATACTCTGAAGAAAATAATGCATGTATGCCTAAGGTATTATAGCCTATCTCCTTTACAAACTGTGTTGAAATTTTCTATAGAGTATAACTGTAAATTGAGACTGATCTATCACCATGAATGCAAATCACACAGACAAGCAAGAACAACTTAAAATAAAATTACTAATTACAAATGACTCAATTAGACAATTGAGTACAACTTGATATGCATTAATTTTCCTTCTGTTTCTATTTTATTATTACTGTGATTCATATGTAGATAAGATACATATTATGATGATTTGATATAAAACTGAAATAAATACCGCAGTGAGTCTTTGACTATTTCTTGGAAGAGTGTCTGAAAATTCTGAAATTTCCATAATACAATGCAATGTAACTAGCAGTGTTCTGTATGCTACCTTCTTGATTTCATTAAACATAACTGCATTTATGATCAAAGAATCTCATTTACTTCACCCATTTCTCTCTGAGACAACTATTCTTTCTACATCTCAATATTCAATTACTTTACATTCCCCTATAAATAAAATTATGTGCTTATATGTCTAAAAGATAAGTAAATCACATATAAATGTAATTTTTCTATGTATCATTTAGTAGACATGATTAATTATCTATGAGAATAAACCAAGCTGTATATTCATTATTATTTCTCTTTTTCGAAATTATAACATAATTACAACATTCCCCCTCCATTTTGCTTTCTCCCACATGCCTCTGCTTACTTACTTTAAAATTCACAAATTCTGTTCTCATTAATTGTTGATACATATATATATATATATATATATATATATATATATATATATATATAAATGTTATTTTATGCAACAATGTATAATATCACATTATATATGTGTATATATGAATATATGTACATTCCTAAACACATGTAATCAGTATTATATGATTTTATTTATTTATCATAATTGAATATTTGTTGTTGGAAAACCAATAGCTATGCTCTTCCTTGGGGAAGACATTTACCCATTTCTTAGTTGTTCCCATTGAACATTTCTAGTTTGTATTTCTATGAGTAAGTATGAGGCCTTCTAGGCTTTTCCCTGTCTGCTTTAGCATTTCTGTTGATGTTCTTCTTCAGTTCATGTTCGATCAGTCATGTTGGTGAGACATTATGACTGAAGTTACCTGCAATACTAGGAGAAACAATCCCACAGCAATCCCCCTGATCCTCTGGCTCTTACAAACCATCTCTTCCCCAATCCCCTTTCAATAATCTTCTCCGAGCCTTAGTTAGGAGAGCTTTTATGTAGATGGATCCTTTTGTAGCAGGCTATGCCACTCTGTATTTTATGGCTATAGCTTCTGTAATAATCTTTGTTGCAATGAAAATTTCCTGAATGAGGAGTGAGGACTATACTTATATGTGATTATACGAACATATACTTCTAATTCAATTAGGGATAATTCAGGTTTAAGTGACAGGACAGTTGTAGGTTCCCCTCCGAAGTACATGACTTCAATAAGCCTGGATTGTTTTCTGATTTCTAGTACTAACAACATGATTTCTCTTTTTTTGAATGGGTTTTGAGTCCAATTAGAGAGCTATTAGTTATAATCAAAGAATGCATCCTACTACTATAACCTTAGGCTATCCTGTCATGCTGGTCATTGTACATCAGATATTTTAATCCCAACTTATGTGGTTATACTTTATGTTGTTATTCATTAATTTAGTAACCTAAGCATAATGATTTTTTAACTTTATCATCTTTTAAAATAGTCATTTTGAGTAAAATATAGTTTAATTATAAAGTATCAAGTATAGTGAGCATTACCTATATAAGATCTTGAACATTTATATGAATTTAAAGAAATATTTTTCTAGTTCAAATTGATGGTTAAAAAACTTAAAAGTGTTACTGTCATAAAATAGTTTGCATGTCATAGTAAATAGAATAAGAGAAAATTAAAGCACCTTTCTTTGCTTTCCAGGAGATTATATAGTAGGACATACAAATTCACAGAGAAGCATCTAAAACACATAATAGAGAAGTCAATTTAAACAAAAGAGAATAAAATATCATTTGAAGAAAAGATGTCACCACAGTAAATACTAAGGAGAGGCATGAATGGTTCTGCCATATAGCATCCATGGAAGAGAGTTGGTGATCAGATTAGCAGTACCAGGCCCTTGCAGAAAATGTATGGCTTAGTATTTCCCAAAGAGCTATAGCATATGAGATGTTGATTATGTTTGAATGACAAGGTAAAGTAAAAAAATTAATTGTTATATGAATTCTCAAAAAATGAATAGGAAACAGTACTAGCAAGCTGTTTATTCACAGATTTATACATTTTTCCTCAATGGGTAAAGTGCTTAGAAAAGTGTTTGAAAATGGGAATTTGGAGATGATAACAGTTATTGCAATTGTGACATTGGAAGGAATAAAGAGAAAGGAGTTGACAGAAAATTGAAGCACATGATGATGAACAATTGAAAATGTGGGCTATTAGACTAAATAATAAAAACAGAGAAATGAAGAACACAGAAATCATCTTGTCCTACTTCACACATGATGGGGACAAGGGAAAGAGCACCGGGCCATTTGAGAGAGTTTACCAGGGTATATGGTTTCTTTTATAAAAGATGGAGACAGTTCTCTGCTTGTGGACTTGTCTCTTCCATCTCCATTGATATAAGGACTATCCTTGATATTCTGTCTTGATATATTTGTTTCTATCTAATAATTCTGCTTTATTGTACATTTCTTTCCCCTTAACTGTTATATTAATAATCTATTCATATCCTAGTATTTTTAATTATTTTCATCCTAACACATTGAAAAAGTATGAATTGCTTATATTTTTATTAAGTGCTATTGTGTTGATTTAATATGAGCAGGCATTCAGGAGGTCACAAGTGACTAAATTGAGGAAAGGTCCCAATGCCTCCTTCAACAATACAAATGTATGGAGACATTTTTTCCTCTTATATTATGGCTTGGACTGTTTTAAACAAGGATTTTCTGAATCTATTGAAATCTTTTTTTAGTTCCATTGCTTTCCTTTGTGCTGAAAGTATGCTGGTTTCACATGAGACACAGGGGTTCAGTCCTGAAACAATCTAGAGACTAGAAGTCAACAACAGCCCTTTTAGGGTACTTTTTATTCCAAATTTTTGCTGAAATTTATCTGTAATTCTTTTATTTGTAATGAGTTTTTCAAGGTTTAACAAACTTCACACAAATACTAAAGCAATATTATTGCCTTTAAGAAACATTTATTTTCTGATATTCTGGAAAGAATGTTACACTTCCAGCAATGCTACATTTGCAGTACAACTTACATATTTGGAATGTATAACAGGTATGATGTATGTGAGTGTGTGTGTGCATGTGAGTGTGTGTGTGTGTGTGTGTGCATGTGTGTGTGTGACTCTGTAAGACAGAAGAAGAGGACTGTATGCCTTATTACCATGAGACAAAGAAATCTCTCACAGTACCTGGGGGTTTACTAGCTGTGATCTAGCATTAAGGATTCGGTCTCTGCTCCCCACAGTGCTAGGGTTATAGGCCCAGTTGTTTTTGTAAGGTGCCCTGTATGTAGGTAACTGTGATTTAAGCTAAGGTCATCTTTGCACAGTAAGCATACTCATCATTAAAGGCATCCCCTCAGTCTAGGAGTCTCATTTTTATTCAGTAAATTATTCTCTACTATCCCTTTATGGTCTTACTTAGAAATTACTTGAGATTTTCAACATATCAAAATGATTTTTCTACGTTGTAGTAATAAGGGCAGTGGGGCTGCGTCCCCAATACCCCAGCCACCTGCTCGGCTAGCTTTTGCACTGAAATAACAACACACAAACTGTATTCATTTAATCACTGCTTGGCCCATTTCTATCTAGGCTAATTCTCACATATTAATTTAGCCCATTTCTAACCATCTGTGTAGCGCCCCTAGGTGCACTTACAGGGAAGATTCCAGCCTCTGTCCATCCTGGGTCGGAGCTTCATAGTGTGTGTCTGCCTGGGAGCTGGGGCATGGCGTCTCTCTGAGGCGTCTGCTCCCGAGAGGAGAGCTGTCGAGTCTGAGCTCACTTCCTCTTCCTCCCGGCATTCTGTTCTGTTTAATCCACCAACCTATTTCCTAACCAATAAAATGGGCCAAGGCAGTTCCTTTATTAGCCAATGACCTTCCTCCATCACTAAGTATATTTTTGTCTCAGATTTTGATTAAATTCAATTACCCCAAGAAATATATACATATTTCTATATTAGATATTTTATATATTTAGACAGTTTAATTCTTGAACTTATGATTTATCTCAAGGAACTTTTATGTGAAATAAAAACTTGTAAGACTTATTTTTTTTTCTGAGTCAATGTTCTATTAATGTCTTATAGATGTGGTAATAACATTTATTTAATTACTACTTTCTGTTGTTACTCTTGGTTTTATCATCTTGATTTTTCATATATACATAACTTTTCCATTATTGTAATTTGTGACTTTCTAGTCTAAGGAATTGTTAGCCATTAACTTGCAGTATATATTAATAGCTTTAGAGTTATCACTTTTTACATAGTACCATAAATGCTTACTGGCTTTTTAATATGTTTATACTTTGAATAAAATTTCTCCCCTAATTAGGTACAGGAAGATAGAAAAATAAACCAGTAACTATATCAATATATGAGTATCATATATCATCTTTCTCCACAGAAACGAATTTCGAAATAGGTAGATACATAGATAAGTAAGTAGACATACAGCCTGGCAGGAAAATAGATAGATGAATAGATATAATAGAAGTAATAGATGTACTATAAAATCTGACTATGATAATGGAAGTAAAGTTTTATGTGATACTGACAGAGTTAAGACCCAGGGATGTATAGGGTGTAATTAATCCAATTCAAGTCTACAGGCTGGTGAAGCAGGTTCTCTAATATCCAACATCAGAAGACAATATTCCTGTATAAATTAGTATGTAGAATCCAGTTTTCCTTCCCTGAAGTTCACTCCTACCATGAGTGAGGATGAGGCATAATTCTAGTATAAAGGCTGCATATTTGATGGGGTGGAGAAATGGGGAGAATGTGGGAGATTGTTGGGAGAAGGGAAACGGCAATCAGAATATATTCTATGAATAAATATTATGAACAAAAATTTTGTCTTGTGAAGTTATCGTCATGTCAAACTGATCTTAAATTTAAGATATTATGTCTAATTTGCTATTTTGTATGTTGCTTTTAATGTAGTTAAATTCAGTTTACCATTGTTGAGGTAGAGATGCTGATGTCATTTTATTATTCTTTCTCTTCTAGATTATAATACATTTGCATCATTTTCTCATCACATTTCTCCCTCCATGTTCTTCCATACAACCATTCTTTCTTTCTTTCTTTCTTTCTTTCTTTCTTTCTTTCTTTCTTTCTTTCTCTCTCTCTTTCTTTTGTTCTTTGGTTCTTTCTTCTTTCCTTATATACATATATATGTACACACACACATACACACACACACACACACACACACACACACACATATATATATATATATATATATATACACATACATTTTCAGAAATACAACTTGCTCTCTTTTTATAATGTTACATATGTGTATGTTTTCAGAACTGGTCATTTGTCATTTAATTTTGATTATTGTGTTCTTCTGTGAGGATAATAATTTTTCCTACTTTCAGCTACCTTAATTGCCTATAATTCTTGACATAGAGTTGAGTCCTCCTGGCTTTTCCCTTATTTTTACATTCTTTGTTCAACTCATGTTTAAGCATTTATGTTGATGAGACTTTGAGACTTCTGTTTAAGAGACGCATTCTCAAAGTAAACTTTAAGTTCCTCTGGCTTTTGCAATCCTTCTGACCCTCTTTCACAATCTTTCCTGAACCTCAGTTGTGGGAACTTTTTGTAGATATAGTCAATGGGAGTGGACTCTATAACTCCTTATTTTTATTGGTTGTAGTTTTGTATAATAATTTCGCTTTTTATTTAGAGAAGTTTCCATGATGAATGTGAAGACTCCACTTATTTTTGGGTGTACGAACAAATATTTCCAACGTTGTTAGGAATCATGCTTTTAGTAAACATGCAGTTATAATTTTCCTTCAAGTTCTATGACTTCATTAACCTGGATAATTGCATCATTTTTTAATTGGCAATTATTTTATTTAAAAATTGTGATGTAGATTCAAGCTTTAAAAGAATGTCAAATATTGACTGAACTACTGAATAACTAACTAATTGTTATTTTACTAGTTATAATACTTAGTATGCTAATTGCATCATTTTTTAAAACTGGATAATGATTTATACTTTTACTTTAATGAAAAATTTTCAAGCTTTCTAAAACAAAATTTTTTATTGGTTTTTATTGAGCTCTACAGTTTTCTCTGCTCTCCTCTATGTTTCTTCTTTTTAACTGTTTTTGGAGGAAGATTTGGGACATGGTAAATGCTATTTATCTTAATCTTTAATAGAATATCAGTGACTCTTTTCTGTTCTAGGATATTTATTGCATGTGTGCATGATATGTGTGGGCAATACAGATGATACCATGAGGTCAATGAATAACTGCATCTAGTTGTTTGTTTTCTTTTATATTTTTGTATGTACCAAAAATTGAGATCAGGTTGCCAGGCTTGGTGACAGTGTACAATGTCTTTAACTACTGAGGATTCTTTGTGGTCCTGCTGGAAAATTGGAACACTAATTTTAAGTTTCTATCCTGTTGATAGATATGTTTATTTCCAAAACTTTTGTTATTTTTAAATAGTTCAAAATTTTATAAAATCAATGAATCTTTGAAAGATAATAATTATGGTATGTTATCAGGGCTCACAACAAATAAAGGTGAATATGAAAGAATCAATTTTAAAATAGTAAATATGCCCAGCATATAAAGAATTACAAACTAAAAATGTACCCAATTATTTTTCTTAGTTTACTCTGAGGAACCATAATCATTACCAAGACTCAAGTAACTACTTAGAAGAGGCAGAAAGAAGATAAGAGATGGAAGATGAAGACTATTGGAAAAAGCTTTCTGTTGGACATCATAACTGTGGCAATCAAACATCACACAGCTGCTAACAATATCTATACAACAGCTAAGCAAGATTAAGCCAGTCAAAAGTCTGGCATGTTTTTAGTACAACATCTCCAAGAATTTATTGTTATTGTGAAATATTACAGTGGATAGTTCCTAGAAGTATTGAAAAAAATCATCGTGTTTTTCTGGATGTGGCAACAGGTAGATGTTGTTCTACTGAATGGCTTCATAACCAGGAACAGATCACACTCCCTTTTGTCAATGGATTATGAAAGGGATAAAAAGCATGGGTTTGGAATGACAAGTGTGTGTTCCTGGAAAGGAGAATAGAAAATGGGACTATATTATATTTCATTGTGAGCTTATGGGAAATTTTTAATACTAAAACTAATTTTTAACACATACACAAACTCACTGAGAAGAATGTTCAAGGGTCTTTCATTCTCTGCTTATTGACTGTTGGTCTCTGTACTTGTTGTTATCTAATGCATGCAGAAATTTCACTGATGATTTCTGAGCACAGCATTAATCTATGTGAATGTCATTAGTAAGCTTTTAATTACTATACACCCTTAGTCAAATGGTAGTATTTGATTTTACACTAGAAACCTGAAATATCTACTATCAGGTTCTTGGTGATTCCAGCAGCATCACATACGGGTTCTATTTAAAGGAGTGGCATTAAATCAAATCATATATTGACTAATTTCTACTACAAGATTTGAAACACCATTGCACTATTATATCTTTCAGGAAGAACACCATTGCAGATAAAAGTGTTTATATCTCGGTTAGTGTTTATGCCTTTCCTTTGGTATCATGTCAAGAACCTTCTGGTGCTAAAAAAATGGACAGTAGGGGTGGTGGTTTTAGGAAAGTACCAGCTTGACTTCTCCGTCTTCAGTCAGTTGTATTGTCTTCAACAATACCAGTATTTCATCATCAACTCCTACCCCTCAGTTCTCAGAGAACTTTGCAGAAGAGGAGGAAGAACAAGTGCTAGAGTCTGTGTTGGACAACATAGAAACAAGGCTTTATAGACAAAACAGGAAGGACATATTTGAACTAACAGAGCCCAGGACAGATTCCTGAATGTCTGTAAGGGTCTAACAGAGAGTGAGTTCTAGGGCTAAAAGAAAAAATGAATATATGCCTTCATGCCTCACCCAGAAACTATCTCCAATTGATAATCACTTGAAAATGAAAATGTAGTTTTCTCCAAAGGAGTCTTTCCCACTGGGAGCACAAATTACTCTTAAGGCTGGGCATCATGCCCAGGAGTAACTGGCCAACACAAAATAAAGTAAATTGGTGTTTCCGTCTCTTAATGTTATGTCTGGGATATTTTTTCTTTTGCTGTTATTTTATCCTTATTTTATGTTTTATTTTAATTTTTTTCTTTCCTTTTTTAACCCTGCTGGTTCTTTGCACATATATTATAGCTATGCTTTGTGTTGTTGTCATATTCCTGAGAATGTGAACAAAATGGTCTCTGTGTATATATCTACTTATTGTGAAACTCACAATATTATTTTCCTTTATTTGTTTGTTTGTTTTCTCCCATTGCAATGTGTTCTATGCTTTATTTTATTTTGTTTTACTTTATTTTATTATTATGCATTAGAATCTTTTTGTTTATTCTGGGAGATAGACAGGATCTAAACATGGAAGGGAGGGAGGTGGGACAGAACTGGTAGGAGTAGAGAAAACCATAATAAGGATATATTGCATAAAAATCAATTTTTAATACTATACAAATCATAGAAACTCAGAAGAATGAAATAATGAAGAAAGTTCAGGCACTAGGCAAAAGCACATGTGTAGACATTCCTTCAAAGGCACGAAAGGATATCTGTTCTGTGAATATTTTAACATTCCAGAGTATCAAAGAAATGCAAATGCAAACCATGCTGCCTCATTTCAATTATGACAGCTGTTACTATAATAAAAAAATAAGGGACTGTCAAGATATCTCAGAAGGTAGGTAAGATCTTTACTATGGAAGGTGAGCCCTTGAATTTGAGCTCTCAAACCTATATAAAGATCGGCACAAGGTGATGCATGTTATCATCCCAGTCCTGCAGAGTTGGAGAAAGGAAGATTCCTGAAGCACAAGTCTATCCATTCTAGTTTAATGAATGATTCTCAGATTCCTAGGAGAGATTATCTAAAAGACAAGGCAGTAGGCATTGAGAAACAACTTCTGAGGTTGCCTGCCAGTTTCACAAGCAGGGTCACACATGTACACATGAACACATAACCATACATATGGTAACACAGAAACACAGAAACACACAAACACACACAAGAAAAAACACAAATATTGCCTGCTGGTAAGAATATTGTAAAATTGGACACCTTTTTATTGTTGTTGAAAATGTAGAAATGTTCAGTTGCTATGAATATTATTAAAATCATTCCTTTAAAATTAAAAATATGATATGATATATATGAATATATACAGTGGAATTAAAGTCATACCCTCAAAGAGACACAGACATTCAAAAACATTTGAAATATTACTCAAAACAGTCAAGCTATAGAATCAGCTAACTGCAAAGAAGCAGAAGAATAGATATAACAAAATATTTACATGAAGTAGCATATGACTTACTGTTCAAAAAAGAAGTAAATTGTGACATATGCAGATGCATAAAAAACCTAGAAGACATTGATGTAAAATAAATAATGCAATGACAGAATAACAAATACCACATTCAAAACCCATAAGAGCTGAACCTAGAGTATTGGCTACCAAATAATAGACGGGAAAGAACATGGATATAAACTTTAAGATACCATTCGTGTACAAATTTGGAGAGATTCACTGTGTATTGATAACACAGAGAATTAGCAATACTGTGTTGTAAACAAAATATTTTATTGAGAAGATAGTTCAAAATAACTCTTTTTACTACAGTTTTTTTTAGAGAAATTCTTAGAGGTGATGGATGCATTTAATATGTTGACTGGTTTATGGCTAGAATCCACTCATGAGTGAGTACATACCATATTCATATATTTGTGTCTGGGTTATCTCACTCAAGATAGTGTTTTCTATTTCCATTCATTTGCATGAAAAATTCAAGATGTCATTTTTTTTAACCACTGAGTATTACTCTAATGTGTAGATGTGCCACACTTTCTTTATCCATTCTTTTGTTGAGGGACATCTAGGTTGTTTCCAGGTTCTGGCATTACAAATAATGCTGCTATGAACATAGTTGAACAAATGCTTTTGTAGTATGATTGGGCATCTCTTGGATATATACTCAGGAGTGGTATTGCTGTATCCTGAGGTATGTTGACTCCAAATATTATGAGAAACTGCCACACTGATTTCCAAAGTGGTTGCACATATTCACATTCCCACCAGCAATGGATGAGTGTTCCCCTTACTCCACATCTTCTCCAGCATAAGCTATCATTGGTGTTTTTGATTTTAGCTATTCTGATAGGTGTAAGATGGTATCTTAAAGTTGTTTTGATTTGCATTTCCCTAATAGCTAAGGAAGTTGAACATGTTCTTAAGTATCTTTTGGCCATTTGAACTTCTTCTGTTGAGAATTCTCTGTTCAGTTCAGTACCCCATTTTTTTTAATTGGGTTATTTAGAATTTTAAAGTCTAGTTTCTTCAGTTCTTTATATATTTTGGAGATCAGACCTTTGTCTGATGAGTGGTTGATGAAGAACTTCTCTCATTCAGTAGGTTGCCTTTTTGTCTTAATGACAGTGTCCTTTCCTTTACAGAAGCTTTTGAGTTACAAGAGGTCCCAGAAGTCCATGGGGATGACCCCAGCTAGGACCCTGTTCAATGGAGGTGAGGGTGCCTGAACTGGCTTTGTCCCGTAGTCAGACTGATGACTATCTTGAATATCACCATGGAACCTTCATCTGGCATTGGACAGAGATAGAGACAGAGACCCACATCAGTGCACTGGACTGAGCTCCCAAGGTCCAGTTGAAGAGGAGAAGGAGGGAGAATATGAGCAAGGAAGTCAGGACCAGGAGGGGTTGTTCTACCCACTGAGACAGTGTGCCTGAGCTAATGGGAGCTCACCAAATCCAGATGGACTGGGACTGAATGAGCATAGGATCAAACTGGATCCTCTGAATGTTGCTGACAATTGGGGCAGACTGAGAAGCCAATGATAATGGCACTGGGATTTGTCTCTACTGCGTGTACTGGCTTTTTGTAATCCTATTCTATTTGGATGCACAACTTCCTAAGCCTGGATGTAGCAGGGAAGACCTTGGACTTTCTACAGGGCAGGGTACCTTGCCCTCTCTCAGGACTGGAGGAGGCAGGGGCAGGGTGTGTAGTGGAGTGGGAGGGAAGTGGGAGGAGGGGAGGAAGTGTAAAATTTGATTGGTATTATTTATAAAGTAATAAAAAATATGTTGACTAGTGATGATCTTATGAAGGAAATTGTTAATTTCAACACACTAAATTACATGCATGAATTGTGAAAATGTTCTCATACATCAATTATACTTTGCTAAAGCTATGAAAAATGTCTCAGTATTATATTTACAAGTGATATGATTTGTGTGAATCACTTATATGTTCAAAAACAGTTTTCAATAGAAAGCTTTATCAGTAATATAATACCAAAGCATATTAAAACTTATTTATACTGTTTGACTACCAGGAAACACAGTCAAGTAAATGCTACATGGTAGTACAGCCTTAAATCTTAACATATTTATTACCATCTTGTCTAAGCTAGTTCATGATTTACTATCTATTTTTTCTTACTCTACTACAAATATTCATCAGTGACTAATTTTGAATAATTAAACAACATATCACACAAAATATATTTAAAGAAAAAATTAACATATATGATTTAGTGTTTGTCAATATTAATGTACCATTATAAATATAAATATAAGGTATAATTCTTTATTAAAGCACTTAAATTGAATTATGTAAATCACAAAATTATGCAAATGATGATGCTTGTTATGCATAGAAATAAACAGTTGATCTGTATCACCAATTCTTAATTTAAAAATATTCCTTAGTACTTAATATGTTTTGAGCTAGAAAAGATAAGATAGAGTAATACTAATATATTATAGATTTTTCTACTTTAAAGTAATTAAATGCAACACTAGAATATCATATGCCTAATATCTTAATATATAATTTTGAACATATGATGCTTCTATCTTTTTGCTATATGTTCTTGAGAATTCAAGAGTAAAACTATTAATCATAATGCCAAAATTTGCATATTCAGATTTAAATCATCTTAAGTATTGATGAGTGTCAAAAACTAAGATATTCTTAGAGAGTAAAAGGTTGAATTTATTATTGGTTAGATACATTATTAATGACTTCATTATATAATCATTAAAATTCTCAAATATAAAATTATAAGCATGGGACAGAATTTTAAAATAGCCTGTCTTAATTTAGGTCATTTATTTTACAATTATGATATAACATTGAAACCTTAGCCTCATCTAGTATAACAAAATAATTGTCTTTGTTTGCTGTATATATCTATTATATTATGGAAATTACCTGGATATCAAGTGTCAATATTAAGATCATTTAGCACAATGGAGTAGTATTGTTTCTTCTAGCTATAAACTAATATATTCAGATTTTACACTTAATATAAAAGCTGATGTACACTGTTACTGTATCCTATGTCGTTCATTGTATGTAAAAATTAACTACTATGGAAAAGAATCAAACCTATTAATGTTTTATTATATATAAATTAAGAGAATTTTTTCCTTTGGTTTTTCGAGACAGGGTTTCTCTGTGGTTTTGGAGCCTGTCCTGGAACTAGCTATTGTAGACCAGGCTGGTCTTGAACTCACAGAGATCCGCCTGCCTCTGCCTCCCGAGTGCTGGGATTAAAGGCGTGCGCCACCACCGCCCAGCGAGAAAAATAATTTTTAGGTATAAGAGACTAACTTATATTGTGGACAAGATTCTTAACAAAGAATAAATATTAGTGCTTTGAGGTAAATGTGGAATTATGATGTGAATTAGTTTTAGCTAGTAAATTGTTAAATAATTCAAAACAAATTCTAATATAATTGTCATGTTTGAATAGTGAAAAGTTACTATTAATGAAGAATGTTTACTTCTAAACAATGCACTATAATTAGTATTTGTGTATCAACTATTTCTTTTTTTTATTCATTCACTCATTCCTTATATTTAAATGTTCCCAAATGGATAAGTTTCATGCTCTTTGATTTTAGTTGTTGTTTGAGTCTATCTTTTATATCACTAGAGGTCCCTGAAAATTGCAGTCTGCTTCTGCAGAGAGTCCGCTATTCACCAATAGTTGTCTGCTGCCCCATTCACTTTTGGGAGTGCCCTGCTTCAAGAGCTTTGAAAAATATATCCTGTGCTTTCGATGGCTTATGTATCATTCTTATCTTTCTAGAATGGAATGCTTCAGTTCAGAGGAACCAGGTTCCTGTGACTCTCCTTTCCAATAGAGTTATTAATCATGTTTTTATTTATTTAGCTATTTACTTTTATATAGTAGATAACCTCTAGCTTATCGTTCTGTTTTCAAAATGTTCTTATAAGGGATAAGGTACCATAAAGACAATAACCCTTCTAATTTCTTAAGAAGCCCAGAAAGAGACAAATAAGAAATAAGAATGAAGACTTGAAAAGTCAAAGTATATAAAGTATTAATTTTATAAATGTCTAAGCCCACAGTATAAATAAAAACATAAGGGAAATTGATGTTATTTCTCTCATGAAAATATGAATTTTTGTATGTAAGTTCCAGAATAAACTAGATCCATTTCAAGTTGGGACTTTGGATGTTGCATCCATTCCTAAATAAAGAAGTATAATAAAAATATATGACAGTTAACTATAGACTAGCTGTTTGTTTCAGTGAACATTAAATTGCTGTGTCAAATAATTGTGAGGTACAATGTAAAAGGAAATATTTCAGTTGGCTGGGTTCTAGGGTTGTAAATTCTTGTACTATTTTGTGTATTGTTTCTTCCCCCTGATTAGACAAAAAATCATGAAGGAAGGGCTCAGGAGAAAAAAACTTTTCCTCAATAACCAGTTTTCTATAAGAAGACCCTAACACCTTTTTTGCCTTATCTCAAAATTTACTACCAGCTGGGGATTTTTTTTTTTAGAAGAATGGTAAATTTTCAAGCAATTTTCCCCTGGCCACCAATGGTTTCTTCCTTTTCCACAGTGAACCTTATACTTAGTGATTCTCCAACATACACACAAACTTAACAATTTTAGTTAAAACTTCTCACGTGAAAATGATAGAAAAATTTAACAGTGAATCATACACAATTAAAAACATGTAATATGTTTCCAGTTCATACTGGTGATTAAACAGTCACTTTACAATAAGATAAGTAGAAGCTCGAGCAGCATGAAGCCCTCAAAATCATTCACTGGCATTTGGTGTACTGTTGTGGCTCAATGTGATATTCAAAGCATCTGGGCTATCTCAGTCTCCTAACCTTGCTGTTAGTAGATAACATGTCATAGTTTTTGTGTTGGTTCCATTTGCTCCTAATAGCTTTACTTGTAGATAGTCTGTGTTTGTTGTTTATGGAGTCTCTAACTTCTTTAGTACCACCTGCACTTTTTCCTTCAGTCACACTGATTTATGCATGATATTTTAAATACTATTCAGTATGGTATATGACCCATCTGTATGTTGTTAACCATTCTAGACTTTTGTCCACAAGAAGAGTAGAATCCTCCATGATGACATGACACTTCTTCAAATAAAACTAGCACAAAATGAATTTGTACAAGTTCTGCCCAAACCAGAATAAACTCTTATACTCTTGACCTTGTGGTGTATATAGTCTCAGTGATCTTTGAGGTATTTTCAATGGTTCTGTTAGAAATTACTTTTTAAGGTGGTAATCTTTGGACAACCATTAATAACTTTCCTTTGATCCACTGAATATATAATATGTTTCAAAACTCCTTTTTAAAAAAGCTTTGTGTACAGGGCTTGTAGCAAATTCTATGAAATGTCAAAAATCAGAAGTTGGAAAGTAGTTGAAGTAAGTCTCTGAGGGAATATTCATAGACTCTTTTCTTTGGCCTTTGTAGATTTCAACAATTGAAATTTCAGAGAATTAGTAACTCAAAAAATTAAGCATTACCACAGTCATAGTAATGCTTGTAAATGGAATAAGAGGCAAGACCATAGTAAAAAGAATTACAAAATTGTGTAAAGAGAAAATAGTAAACTGGTTTCTAAGGCTTTATAAGCTTAGTTTGTGAATTGTTGCTGCATAAGAGGGCTAGGCATTCTTCATTTTGCACATGATTCTCAAGGAGTTTTTGAGCACATTTCAAGCACTAAAAAGTATAAAATTAATTAATATTTTATTCTAACGGAGATTGTTCCTTCCATGGAGAATAAATTGGTTAATGATGTCAACTTGAAAGTATATGATAGAAGCCTCTGTGCAACCCTGTAAGGGACTTTCTACATTGAGTAAATTAAGATGTAAAGACATATTCAATGTAGGTGACACCATTTTGTGAGCATGGGACTCCAGATTGCATAAAAACTGTAGGTTTAGCTGAACTGGTTACAGGTTCCTATCCTGTCCTTCTGGGCTGTCGAGGTGATGGCAAAGCTGCCTTGTGCACTTTTTACCAAGTCTTCTCTCTCATGATGCATTGTACCCTCTAACTGCATCTAAAAAAATCTTCCTTTCTTAAGTTTCTTTTGTTGAATGTTATAACACAGAAAATGTATATAATAAAAAGAGTGAGAAGACATAAAAGTCATTCTCCAATGCAAATAGGGCAGCAATGCTTTGAAATTGGTCTTTTATGTAAGACTAGATGGAAATTCAAGGCATTTTAGAATTGGAAGGAACTTTCCAGTTCCTCACTCTCAGTATGTCCACATATTTATTTACTGCCCACTTTTAATGGCATGACTCTAAAGTTTCAATTTAAGGATTAATTGCTAAATCAAAACGCAACTACTAATCAATAAATTGCTGATAATCTATTCCTAAAGGCAGGCTGAAGAAGTATTTGTAGTAGAACAGAAATAATATTGCAAATGTGTTTTGAAGAGTTTGACAAAATTTTCATACTATTTTCTGATTTTATTTACAGCTCTAAAAATAAATTCTTCTGCAGAAAAAGAAATAAAGTAAAACTTTTATGTAAAAGCCATGATTTTTCTTTGCCTCGTAGCACCTCAGATGTTAATACGTTTCTTGAAAATGTCAAGGATTTTTATCAATATGTAGAATAATCAAAAATAAATACTAAATTATAGGTAGGCAGATATGTCAGTATTTAAAATATTTACTGCAAAGCACATATAATACTCCTGACATATACTTACCTGAACATGAGTGGCCTCATGTAATTATTTGAATATGCATCATATACACACACATGCTATAGAAAGAAGAAAAGCTATCATGCTAAGGTTCATTTAAAGGTCGTGGCCAGTTGTTCAAAATATTATAAATAATATATTCTATGCCATTTATTTTGCACAGCATTCAGAGCAATTATAAGAAATCTGCTGCTCATAATACTACCATGAACTTATCACTTCTTAAAACTTCAATTATCCAAATGTCATCCCTGTTTATGAATGATTTGAAAAATGAATTCATTCCACGTTATAATAATTCTGAGCTAACTTTTATGACTTGTACATTAACTTATGACTATCTTAATGGCAGCAAACTTATAATGTATTTTAACTGACATTGTTATTATTTTGATTTAGCCATAGCTGCTTAGAAATAAAACTATTGAAATTTTGTTATGAAAATATTCCAATTATTACTTGTATAATTGTTTGATTTTACAAAGTGATTAATATCTACACAAAATAAGAGAAATTCAGAAGCAATATTTTACTGAAAAGACATGAAAATATACATCTGTAAAAGATATATATATATATATATATATACATATGTATTATTATTAAAGTCAATTTAGCACAAAACAAGGCAACAATAACCATATGAGATCTCAAGATTAATAAAAATCATTGACAAAAATGGGTTACTTATTTTGGAATTTTTAGCCACTGGGTTCCCATAGACCCACAAAACATTACCAGATCCTTATATGTTTTTTGTTTTATTCCAGATACTGAGGGTAAGACCTTATTTCTGAAGTCACCATTTATGTGAATGAAAGAATATGGACAATATGACAGGTATCTTTCTGGAAGTTTCATCCCTACTGTCATAGTGCTAGAACCTGCTATATAAGGTACTACAGGAGAAAAGAAATCCTAATGTACCCTGTAGAAGGAGCTGTGGTCTGCTTCCCAGCCATCGAATAGCTTAGCCCCAGAATAATTACACGGAAACTGTATTCTTTTAAACACTGTTGGCCCATTAGCTCTAGCCTCTTATTAGCTAATTCTCACATCTTGATTAACCCATTTCTAATAATCTGTGTAGAACCAGGTTTACCAGGAAGATCCTAACCTGCATCCATCTCAGAGAGGAGAGCTATGGTGACTGCCTGGAGAGGAGAGGCATGGTGTCTGGCTCACTGCCTTCTTCCTCCCAGAATTCTGTTCTGTCTACTCCACCCACCTAAGGGCTGGCCTATCAAAGGCCAAGCAGTTTCTTTATTAATTAACCAAAGAAAGCAACAGATAGATGACATTCCCACATCAGTATCCAAATATGAACCACAATGGCTAAAATAATGACCAGGAAGGACATGCTAACTGGTACAATTTGGAGTAAATTGTACGATAATAGAATAAATACCTTGGGAGTAAACAACCACTTTCTGACTGTATTTAAGTCCCACAAGAGAAAATGAATGTGACAGACACCAGAGTTACCAAAATAAAAATCTATGCCTAGGCAGGTTATAGACTCTAGGGGAGAACCACTTACCATCATTCTACTAAATGGGATTAACTTAGCATTATAACCATCTACCTCTTAAACATCACTGAAGAAAATTCGATTTTCAGTAGATGCTAGTTGGCACAGTAGCCTACAACTTGTTTTGGTGCATAGAGTAAGAGATTGCAATTTCTCAACTAAAAAGGAACATAAATACCTCTGCTTCAAAGAAATAGACATCACATGAATGATGGGATGGGAACACTATAAGAGCTGAAGGTCATAGATGACTACGAGGAATCATTATTTCTAGGCTGAGCTTATAGAAGCTGCATACTTGGATCCCACAGTTCTTGAACTCGTATGTTCAAAACACATGCGAGATCAAGCCAGGCTAATTTCCAGCATGCAGAATGGAGGTGAGGATACAATGACATTCCCTGTTAAGGAGTTATTGGCAATTACTAGCTGCTGGAAAAAGAAGAGAAGGCTTTTACAAAGAATATTGTTCCTGGTAAATTTTACCATCTCCATATATGCAAAAGTGTTTGGGCAATACAAATTGCCTTGAGAGATTAAGAATTATAAAATAATTAGTTACAAAATTGTGTATATATGGATTGGGAGAGTCCTTGGTGAAAGAGGGGATGAAAATGATCAAAATATTTTGTTTGAAACTTTTAATAATTAATAGTAATATAAAATAGGAAATATTTTATATCACTGTTGAAATTAAAGAGATGTGACTAGTTCTCACGAGTTATTGATTTAAACTTTGTCCCTAGGCTTTCCTTGCAGTCATAGATATATACACTTAAGGCAATTTGAATATGGTAGGATAATAAGGTACATTTAGAAAAATTAGGAAGAAATTAAGAAAACTGAAAAGAAGGGGAAAAGAGAGAGCAACAGGTTTTATGTAAATATAAAGAGAAAAAGACATTTATGCATAACAGCGGTTGGTACATTATATAATTCTGTTAAGCAATGAAGCTAGATATGAAAGTGCAGAAAGAAATAGGCAGTTATAAACTGCTTGAACACATTTAAGAATTCTTCAGTGTTTTAACTGTGATAAATGCATTACCTAACCTCTAGTTCAAGATCATTAATAAATTATATCAATTAATGTATTTTCATAGCCCTGTTTATGATTTTTATGTAATAAATATTAAAGTTTTAATAACTAATGAAGTTTCATGGTTGATGTTAATTATCAACCTGAAAAAATATAGTTACCTGGGAGATGCACCTCTGACCTTGCTTGGTAGCTTATTAGTTCATTTGTTTTGACACATGGTCTTGCTATGTTCCCAGACCTTGTCTGATTCACATATTCTTTCATTTTAGCATTTCTCCATGTAGCTAAAATTATAGCCATATGTCACTAAACTCAAAAAATAATTTAAAAGTTTTTGCTAACATAACATAGTTAATCAAAAGAATGCTTGAAAATATTGGTAATCAAGAAAAAAATATTTAAAGAAACAGAGAATTAAAAATTTCCAAATCACTGCCAAATCAGTATCATATGGCAATTCATTTACATGTGATGAAATGAAGATCTCCACATGAGCAGTAAGCAACAAGATATGGAAAGGGAAAGTAGAATTATGGATAGTTTCATGAACATAAAGATCTTAACCAATTAATCAGAGTGGTGTTTGCAGGAAAACCCCATATCTAAAAGAAGGGTTGTGCATTTCCATGAACTCGAGAAAAATAAAAAAAAAATTATCATCATATAAGTAATTAAAAAGTCTGTTTGTTGAGCCCAGATATATGATCAGAGACCATTAAAACTATGTTCAGAAACATGGACTAAGGAATATAAAAGTTAGGAGATTTCTGTATTAGAATGAAAACAGTTTAGAAAGCAAATAAATTTATTAGCTTTGAATTTCAAAAGTTATCTTTTGTTTTTGCACAGAGCCAGTTTGGAAAAGGATGACTCAATTCAACAAAACCAATTTGCAGCTATGACAAAGAATATATTTAAATAATATAGTATAATTATTAGAAGAATTTGGAATATTGGAACATACTGAGCATATAGCTTAGTAATTTTACAAGCTTGTTTATTAAGAGGAGAGATACAGAAAGTCATGTTTCAATTTTCCTACAATTGAAAATTGCTTTGTGTCTTCATGTGTAGATTATTTTGTAAGGAGTTCCATGGTCTGTATAAGAAAATTCCTCATTCAAGATTAGTGCATCTTTTAGACTATCGTCAGAGAATTTTTTTGCCTAATAGATCATGATTATAAAAAGAAATGCAATTAGTCAATGTGAAGACCACAAGAGACTGTTGAATGCTCCACCCTAAATGGGACATTTATATTACATCCTCTCCTCTAAATCTCATGGATGATATTGGAAGAGATTTTTCATGACATAAATAGTGGGTATTCTCTTAAAATCATATTTTCTGAACATAGCATGTCCAGTCCCTACGTGAGTTCAAAAGTATTGTGACTAAGGTGCATATGACCTAAGCAAGATGAAGCTAACCAAATCATCAGCATGGATACTAGAGATGCTTATGGAGTCCCATGTCTAGCTGAAGAGTTATTGATTCTTAATGGCTCCTGAGGCATGACAGGAGATTTTGATTGACTGACAGGCTACCCATACTGCAGTAGATGGTGCTTCACTGATGGACACACAAGGAGAACTTCATAGACTGATTGGTTATTTTTAAAGAGAGAGAGCATATGAAAGTAAAGAAAAAAATAATAAAGGGTAAGAGAGAAACTATAGGGGATTTAGTATAGTGTTTTTTTTAAGAAAATAAAAACAGTATGCTGATTTTGCATAAGGTATGATAAAAGCATCAGTTTCTACATTTCTCTTGTTAATGTTGTAATTTCTTGACCCTGATTTTTTTCTTTTATTTATTTATTAAAGATTTCTGTCTCCTCCCCGCCACTGCCTTCCATTTCCCTCACCTTCCCCCAATTAACTCCCCCTCCCTCATCAGCCAGCCCAAGAGCAGTCTTGACCCTGACTTTTTCATCCACTTAAAAGTACTCACCGGATAGTATAACACAAGAAACACATAGCCATATGCTTCAGTTCACAGTGAGTCAGAATTTATGTTTACAATGGTCACAGCAATACTCCTGTTACCATCATTATTACCATTGTAAACATAATAGATTCTAATTTGCTTCTGAAGTTCCTTTTTGTTACAGCATATTGGGAACTTATAGAAGTGTAAATTTTTTTTTGCATTTAAACTTTTTAAAAAGTTTTTTGAAATAGAGTTTCTCTGCAGCTTTGGGGCCTGTCCACGAACTAGCTCATATAGACCAGGCTGGCCTAGAAATCACAAAGATCTGCCTGCCTCTGCCTCCCAAGTGCTGAGAATAAAGACATGCTCCACCACCACCTAGCTGCAATTAAACTTTTGAAAGTAATTCAGTTCTGGAGTACAATCATGTTACTACTATCATATTTTAGTTCAAATATAATTTTAAATACTGTATAATGGATAAAGATTTTCAGCACTCTATCAGTATATTGAGAAGGTTATGCTGTGACAATGTATTTTTATTGTGCACTACTTTCCAAGTAATATTCTAATCATATTTATCTTTGTAGTTTTCAGATGGCTCCACTCAATTTCCTGCTTAGAGACAATGAAATAATAGCATTGTTTTCTAAACGTGTTTTTTTATTACTTTGATGGTTTCATAGTGCATGAATATTCCGCATTTTATAGTGTGCCCTTTCAGTACAGCAATTATGTTGGAAATTTGGTCAAAATATTTTTTTTCCATTTGCTGGATATTTTTAATAAAGTGAGGTTTACATTGATGATATTAAAGAATAGTCATACAAACACAGGAAAAAAAATAAAACCTCTTAGGCTCAGGTGGGGAAGACCAAAAAAGCACATAAAAGACAGAAAAAACATGCATGGAGGGAGGAAGAGTCTGACATGTGATCAGATAGCAGAACCTTGAGATCCAAGCAGAAAGCTTAAGGGGCCACCCCAGGATTAAGGGGCCCTAAAATTAGATGGAGTCAGATTGTTTTGAACCATAAAATGTTTGAGCACCATTTTAAAAGCAAGCAAGCATGCATGGGTTTTCCCTACTGAGGACATGGGTGAGGACACACCCTTCCCAAGCACACAGATGCCTGGTACCCAGCAGCCTCCATGTACACACTTGACATGGAACATGAGGTGTGAGGAGGTCATGCCCTTCTGTCACACATCAGTGCCTGGGAGCCAGGCAGTAATGGCCAAGGACAAGACCTGCATAAGGCACTGCCCGAGACAGAACTGACATGTAATTTCTAGACACCTTACCTTAGCCTTCAGTGGCATTTACATATAAATAGGCATAAATAAAAGCACCCTGCCGTTGACAGGAAGACACCACCTGCAGAGCAGACCCAGTGAGGCCGCAGTGGAGCTGTGTATGGTTCTCATTTCAGACACTCTGCTAGAATGCAGACCATGATTGGGCCTCTCATGTAAACACCTGGCCGGCTACATTTACACTGTTGCCTTGGGAGTGTAGAGACTCATTACCAAAAAATATTTTCTATTTAAACCTTAAAAATGACACACACCAACAGACAAGCACTTGTCCCAAAGGGGGCCCTGCCTTTCTGACTATGAAAATACCCTGGGACAGATTTTCTCTGCGAGGATGCATGCAGCCCTGAAGACAGAGCAAGCCATTGCCAGAAACTGAGCTCTTTGAAGACTTTTGGGCCCTGGGATCACTGTGGAGGATGGTGTGCCACAGTTGTGTCTAATGTGTTTTAAATTAGGTAGACAAACTTTCTAAAATTTAAGTTTTATATGTTTTGGGCAATATTTTGTCTTAAGATATATTTTTTAAACTTTTTATACTTTAGATTTTTTTCAGCTATTTTCTTAACAGTATATTTTTTCTACAAACATCCTCTGCTGCTACATTAGAAACATAACCTAAATAATTACAATTGGTCAAAATATTTTAAAACCATGAAAATACCAAAATCTACTTTATTAAAATCCATTTACTTTAGAATGTTGAGTTCTAATCACATATTTATATTGTAGACACCGAAAGAGTTAAAAATATGAAAAAAATCTGTTTTTGAGAAGCACTGAAAAGCTACACAAGATCATCTTTCTAAAGCCATTTATAATGCATTGACTCCTTGTCCCAAACAAGAATATCAGGCTCTTATCTGTATGATAAGACGGTCCGACTGTTATAAGATACTTAGGCACAAAATTTAATTTGTTGCTCACAGTTCATTTGGCATTCAATAATTTTTTATTTCTCCATTCCTCATAACTTTTATGGAAAGAAGGTAAATTATAACACCACAAAGCATAGATAGAGTCATAGTAAATGAATTGTGCTTAGAATTACGCCTCATATAGTATACACTGTCTAAATATTACTATTACTAGTTCTACTGCTTTTAATCCTAACCTAAATCAAAGATTATATTGAAATGTAAATATTTAAATACAAATTGTGACTTAATGTGTATTACTGTGAAAATATCTAGTTCAGGGCATAGTACCTAAGATATTCTTTCTCATCCCAAAGCTGAAAAGGCCTGTCTTTTACCTAAGAAATGTATTACTTAATCCTATCTCTTTAGTTCTACAATTACATTCCTCAACGCATCTCTCCTGTGACATTTTCTGCTATTAGTCAGCTGCTACTTTCCCAATCTTGACAGCTATTCTTTTAACTAACTGTACTTCCCGGGGTATCTAACAAGACAGATGAAGTAAATAGGATTTGAGAAGATGAACTGAGGTCACATGATTGGCGATGTCTGGCATCTATGGATTTTTTTGAAACTCACCTGTGTCATTACAAGTATCAAGTCCTATGTATAGAATCTAGTAAAGATAATCAACTCTCTCTTAACTCTTGTTTATGGTACTGGTTACAAATACTAACTAAAATATTATTTTCTGATAAGATTTTCTATTGCTCACTAAAAGTAAATTATTGCAATTCATATTCCATTCTATCTATATAAAATCAGTTTTGTCATAGTTTATTTTTACTCAAAAAGACATTGCTTAAGAAGTTTATTAGTTTTTTAGATTTGTGACATATTATCAGGATTTTATTTTAACATTGTATCAAAATGTACAAAAACTGCTGGAGCATAGGAAATAGAGTTCAGGAGATTTCATAAAATGATAACATTTGGTTTGTGTGGAATTGAAATTAGAATTTTGAATAAAATGCATATTTGTTTTCATGGTAAGTATGACTTTGGGTAAGAACTTTAACTTTGAATTTGTATTTTCTTCATCAGAAATATTAGCATGTCACAACTTCTTGGTTTTTGGGTGGCACTTTTTTTGGGAGACTTCAACAAATGTATATTCACTCCTTATGGCAAAAGTATGAAAACCAAAGTAGAGATAACACACAAGTCCAACACAATGAACCAATGAGTTTTATTATGTTTAGTTATGGGAATATGGGTGTAGGGTTACTAACATGAGCAGAAATAACTCAGGCATCTGCATCACCAAAAGATCACCCCAGAGTGGATGACACTGAATGAAATTTAGAAGTCTGGAATATACTGCACAGTCCCCCAGGTATCCCCAAAATTGAGAAGATGTCCTTTTGATGTCACTTATTGATCTGAGCCTACTGCAAGCATCTCAAGTGGCCTCTAATACTTCCAGCTAGTTCTGGTTTTCTGAGAGTCTCCTAGGCAGCTCATCTTGTCAAAGAGCTTTTATGGTTTTATATATGTTTAGGGATAGAAGGGTATAAATTTCTGGTTTGTTTCATGGATTTCCTGAAACTATTTTAACTTGTTTACCTCTTAAGTTTTTTTTTTAAATCTTTTTTTTGATGTTTTTTTTTTATTTTTTTAATCTTTTTTTTATTGAGAAAATGAGAAAAAAAACAAGTTTCCACCTCCTCCCAGCCTCCCATTTCCCTCCCCCTCCTCCCACCCTTCTCCCCCTCCTCCCACCCTTCTCCCCCTCCCCCCACTCCTTTCCCCCTCCCTTTCCAGTCCAAAGAGCTGTCAGTTTACCTCTTAAGTTTAAGGCAGTTCAATGAATAATGTCACTTCCTTTTAGAAAATTTTACTGTATCACTTTCCTGTAAACATTATGTTTCTTTTTTTTTAATTCCTTTTTGTTTTTATTGTTTTGTTTGCTTTTTGAGACGGGGTTTCTCTGTGTAACAATCTTAGCTATCCTGGAACGAGTTCTTGTAGACCAGGCTGGCCTCGAAATCACAAAGATCCACCTGTCTCTACCTCCTGGGTGCTGTGATTAAAGGGGTGCAGCACCATCACCTGGCTACCTTCATCTGGTGATGGAGGGAGATAGAGACAGAGGCCCTGGGTTTATTATTCACAGTCCTTATATACTCCAATCAAAAGGGGAGGACTCAAGACTTCAATGATACAAAGAACAAGCAAACATAATTACATAAATATATACATCATACATACATCATAACACCATATAACCTTGCCCTAGGTCAAACATTCTTTTGTCTGGCCGTTGAGTACCAAGATATCCAATAGCCTTACCATTGACCAAACATCTTCTTGTTCATCCTTGAGAAGAAAGAATGGCATTGAATTCTTAATTTTAATCAAGATGGAATGGTTTTAAAACTGGGTTCTGACAATTCCTGTTTTTTAAATATTTTTTTATTGTCTGTGCTTTTGTCAAGGACAGATGTCTGTTCCTGACTTAGGTTGTCTTTTATAACCTTTTAGACATACCCATCAATGGTCCACACATTTTGCCATATATGCCTATTGTGGACTGGAAACAAAACCTTACCTGTCTTTGACTGCCAGCCTCTGTTTATAAAGGGTTTATGAAGAGTGGGTGCCTTGATACCATGTACATCTGAGCCAACTTTTCATTGAGAGATTATAAGTAACTTGATATTCATAGGCAAGCAGATAATGTCAAAAATTCATATGCTCCTATGATTATAACCCCTCCTGATAAAAGAGTAAAGAATGACCAAGGTGGAATGTTCTTTTTCAATTGGTCCAAAATGTCTTTAGCAGATTTACCTTTGTCAAAATTCAAATTTGCCTTATTAAACATATTAAATTTAAGGACTCATTAGCATCAGTGTCAAATTCCTCTTAGATAAGCAATAAATTTTTAATGCATAAGCACTTTTATAATGAACAGAAGAGGTTACAAACATTAACAGGTCAATATCATAAATGTAGTAAAAATATCAACAATGAACATACAATTTGTTTACCTGCAATTTTTATAACTTTGATCCAATCAATAGAAATATTTGTGTGTTTGGTGAGATATGAGTCTTTTTATTTTCTAAAATCTAATGCTTTGGTGTTACCAACATCCAAAAATAATTTTGAGCTGCTCTAGTCCTAGAGTTCTAAATACCAGCAACAATGCCTTTATCCCATCCGTCTTCCTATACTGAGGAGGGGTTTTATTCATATATTGCCTTCAGAATAGTATTTGTTTGTTCAATTTCAGTCTTTTTCACACAGTGGGGTAATTTTTGAGATCTCTGTTTTATAGGCCTTAAGAACAGATGAATAGCGAAAGTGACCTTTGCATCCCAAGAATTGGAATAAATATACAAGCAAACACTCATTTAGTGTTTCTTTACCATTCCAGAATAATTAAAACTCATATAGGTCTGAGAAGTTTGTACAGCAGATCAACCAAGAAGCCAGAAATCACTAACTATCACTGTAATCTTTTTTTTTTTCTTTCCAGCCTGTGTTATCAGATGATGATGAACATAGGCGTAGAAATCTCATTTCAACTCCTCTGTGTCACATCAGCAGGACTGGTCATTCTTCTATTTTACACACTGCACCACATGCTCAGGCAGTGATTGAGATTTATTTTTCCTGTGAAGAAACATAAACATGCCCTCAACCCCATACTTAAAAAGGGCAGAGACCCCTTCATAATCTAGTGTAAGGATCTTTTTATTTCCCCCGAATGAAAGTCAGCCCAGTGCCATCATGTCAAAACTATCTGTGGCAGATTGCTTGTGGACATCTACATTTAAAAATTTAAAATAAAAGAGGGCATGGTTCAATACATTTTGTGGTGACTGAGGGTATAACTTCCCCTTATTTATTTTTTGAAATTGTATTTTTAAGGAGCCACAGGGATCTCTATAAATTCTTGACTTTAAATAACATAAGAAATTCCTGTTTCATGTTTAATATTTCATTGGGAATAAAATTAGTGAAACATTTCTAAAGTATCTAGATTCATTATCCTTTTTATAATTTTAGGAAGTTTTGTATATGAAATATTTTTAAGCAATGAGTTACCACGTGCTTAATGACTTTTCCAGTTTGTGCAGTGGCCATCAAGAACAATTAACAGGTATCAACTGCCATATGCACATATCTTAATTTGTCAAATTCTATAAGATGACATCCATTTGTCATAGATGATTAATAAGAAGGTCTTGAGGATTTATCCCTATGTAGGCACAAGTAATTACTGTGGGTATATATCATATTTTTTTAATAATTTGATGACCCAATTTTTCTGGTAAGGCCAAATTGTTCTCATGCCTCACTTTTGATGCTATGTGTTGTCCATATATTCCTGAGAAGGGAGGAGTGTGAATTGAAGAAAGAAATATACGATAAACAGGAGATAGAGTTGGGAGGGCTTTCAGTGAATACTGTAACAAAAAGCACCGAGTTTATGACTCATAGTCCTTATATATGCAAAATCGAAGAGAAGGTCACAAGACTTTCATGTTACAAAGAACAAGCAAGCATAATTACCTCCATAAGTATCAAAACACCTCATAACCATTCCCTTACTCAAACATTCTTTGTCTAGTTTTTAAGTAGCAAGACAGCTTGTAGTCATATCTTTGCCCAAACATCTTGTTGTTCATTTTTGAGGATCAAGAATAGGTTTGAACTCTCTGACCTTTATTCCAGATAGAATGGATTTAAAATTGTGGGCTGTAACACTGTAGACAGTAGTCATCACAGAAAAAAGTTGGGACTAAAAGTATTGGCTCTGCTCTTCTTGTAAATTATTTTTTCCTGCAGGATATACTTTGTTTCAAATATACACATATAACACTCCAATTTCATGATGGATTGCTGCTGTGTACTTCCAAGATTATGGGCCAGACTGACATCTCAGATCATATGCGTGTACCATGATAGGCATGTAAGGTTGCTTGATAGTTATGTGGCCCCTTGACACTCAGTTTGAACTTAAAAGCAGGGTAACAGTTATCTCTCAAACCCAGAATAATGGTGTGTATTTAATGACAGAGCCTTTCTCCAAAATCCTAGTCTTTTAGTCTAATTCACATATGGTGGGGGGTCTCTGAAAAGCTCCCTATAACATCTCTGTCTATGATTCGTACCTCATATACATCTTTGTCTTCCACTAGCATCTCCAATACTCTTGGGGACATGTATCATATGATCCAACGAGAAAAAACAAAATCTTGCACTGGATCCTAGAGCCATTGCACAAACTTTTATTTTATTTTATTTATGCAGCCTTATTTCATAACAGATATTTTGGATTATGTACCACATGACCCAAGATAATACATCCAAATATGACTGTGATGCCTCCAAAATCCATATAAGCAAATACTATTCAATTGGTGACAGGAGAGTCTAGGTAGAACAACTTATACTTCACCTTAGTAAAAAAAATTCTGTATTTTTATCTCATATGCTCTTAGAAATTCTGCTGAGTCAGAATTCTCTTGAATTGTGTCAGATTTATTTCATACTTTCTGATGTATACTTGCAGTATCAGTGAGTACTGATAGGTGTCAGCTTCTGCTCATTTGAGCCAATCAGTATAGCAACCTATATATAATAGACCAGTGGTATAAACAGGTCATATTATCTCCCTTATCTTCAATGCTAAAGAGTTAACAGTAATGGTATATGTCTGGACAAGCCAATTGTAAGCAAATTAATTCAGGTGGGCCTTGTGGACAGGTATATAAAAAAAAAGGTATTTCTAATAAAAATTAATGCTCACGTGGTAGAAGGTATCTTAAACAATTGTTGTGTGTGTTATACAAGTGAGCAGTTGTGACTCCCACAAGAAGGAATACAGAGATCAATGACTGAGCTATTTCTTTTCTCAGAATTTTTTGTATAGTGTTGTTGAGTGGTGCTTATCTTCTGGACATTCTCATTGTGGAGGGTTAGTTATCACAAAGAAAACTGACTACTACATTCTAATTCCCTCCTTTTGAATCCTAATCAATATTAAGTGTAATATTGATTAAGAATAATAATTTTTACATCATTCTTAAACAACTATCATATGATCCAATACTTCAGTCAACCAATCAAGAAAACATTTAACTCCTACTTTTAACTGTGTGAGAAACAGCATTAAACTCATCCTCTCTTCTCAATGCACACACACACACACACACACACACACACACATTAATTTAACCTGATCTAGTTTTATTTTTTTCCATGATATATTTAAATCCTTTAATCTTTTTACAGAAAGAAAAAAAAACTTCACAAATGTGCCAAATCTTCTTTTGATTAGAAATTATGGGAATTTTAGAATTTTATTAAGGAGTTTTGCACTGTCTTCTGTGTAAAACTATATGCCTCACTTTTAAAGACCAGATGAAGCTGACTCTGCTTAGCTTTTGAGTCAAACATTGGTGTTAAAGCTGCATTCTTAGGCAAATCAGCATTGTCTGTTTTGTCAACTCCTTCAGAAGGGGACAATTTCTATTCAAGGAAGAATTCTAACACAAGGATGATATATAAATAATGCAAGGATGGAATGCAAATGCATCTTATCCTGTAAGAATCAGACAGTTAAAAGTTCCTGTCCTGCAACAATAGTGTCTTTCTACACATATGCATCCACAATCACATGCTCCAAATCTTTACAAATCACTGTTCTCACGTTTGCTTTATAATGTGGTGAATCACTAAGATGCATCTTCCACCAAAGTTTAACAGAAGATAAAAGGTGTATCAAAAGTACAAAATAGTTATCTATAGATAAAAAGAGGACCTGGCAGCAATTCCCGAAGGCCTGAACTTTGGTCCTACACTTACCCTATTTTAAGTCTGGGACTTGAGTTTATATTGTAAGTTTGGCAATCTTATGATAAGAGCTTGAGTTTGTTTCCTCTCAAGTACACAATTAGAAGATTTTAGAGAAATTTGATTAGTTACAACTAGTCAGAACCATTGTATTCTTTAGTTCCCAAGAAATGTAAATAAGTTTTATGTAAAGAATCATTAATGCTTTCTACTTACAAAGTAGGAATCATGAATATAAAATATATTTATTTGAAAAAAAATTCTTTGTATACTTCATACCATGGGTTATCAGTGCTCTTTGCATTACTAGTAGATTCTTTTTAATTACTTTGTAGAAGTGAAATTGGAGTGCCTAATGTAATATGATCAACTGCATTAGAAAAATCCTTTCCTACAATTCTCTTACTCTAAAATCACTCCTGGTGCTACAATTTGTCTTCGTCGGGGTTCCCTAAGGGAACAGAATTGATAAATTTAAACATATCATAAAAGGAGGTTCACTGGGATGCCTTATCTGATATGAACTGAGTAGTCTGAAAATGGCTATCAGTGTGCTAGAGCATTTAGTAAGTTGGTGCCTAAGTGGTATCAGTCTGGCAGTGAAGCCCTGTGGATTCTTCAAGAGATCCTCATCATTAAGCTTGTGGAAAAGCAAAAGATGCTGGATCCATGTTAGTAATGGTTGCCAGCAGCAACATGGGGAGCAGTCACAAAAGAACAGATGTCCTAAGAATCAAGAAGGGGAGCCCACATGCAAGCAAGACTACTTCCTCATAGTAGTACTAGTTTGTATCTAGCCACTTATGTAAAAATGTTACCATCTCTGAGGGAATGATTTCTCTCAGTTGAGTCATTTTAAAAATTGCCTCACAGAGCCATCCAGAGGCGTAGAACTTCCTTGATGTTACAAACATTCTACTGACAATCAATATAACCAATTACAATAATTAAACAGATATTCACATCTGCTTGGGATATGTCTAAGGTACACAAATATCAGGAATAATAACTAACACAAAAGCAACTATGGTCAGAATATATGGAGCATAATAAAACACACATGAAGAAATGCATGGTGATACTGGAAGTAATTGAAGTGGAAGTGGTAGTACTCTAATATGTGTATATTCCACACTTTCTTCATCCATTCTTCCATTGAAGGGCATTTGGTTGTTTCCAGGTTCTGGCTATTACAAATAATGCTGCTATGAACATAGTTGAACAAATACTTTTGCAGTATGATAGGGCATCTCTTGGGTATATTCCCAAGAGTGATATTGTTGGGTCGTGGGGTAGGTTGACCCCGAATCTCCTGAGAAACCACCACGCTGCTTTCCAAAGTGGTTGCACAAGTTTGCATTCCCACCAGCAAAGGATGAATGTACCCTTTTCTCCACATCTTCTCCAGCAAAGGCTATCATTGGTGTTTTTGATTTTAGCCATTCTGACAGGTATAAGATGGTATCGCAAAGTTGTTTTGATTTGCATTTCCCTGATCGCTAAGGAGGTTGAGCATGACCTTAAGTGTCTTTTGGCCATTTGAACTTCTTCTGTTGAGAATTTTCTGTTCAGTTCAGTACCCCATTTTTTTAATTGGGTTAATTAGCCTTTTAAGGTCTAGTTTCTTGAGTTATGTATATATTTTGGAGATCAGATCTTTGTCTTTTGCGGGGTTGGCAAAGAACTTCTCCCAGTCAGTGGGTTGCCTTTTTGTCTTAGTGACAGTGTCCTTTGCTTTACAGAAACTTCTCGATTGCAGGAGGTCTCATTTATTCAATGATGCCCTTAATGTCTGTGCTGCTGGGGTTATATGTAGGAAGTTTGTCTCCTGTGTTGTAGAGTACCTCCCACTTTCTCTTCTATCAGGTTCAGTGTGTTCGGACTAATATTGAGGTCTTTAATCCATTTGGACTTTAGTTTTGTGCATGGTGATAGATATGGATATATTTTCATTCTTCTCCAGGTTGCCATCCAGTTATGCCAGCACCATTTGTTGAAGATGCTTTCTTTCTTCCATTGTATACTTTTAGCTCCTTTGTCGAAAATAAGGTGTTCATAGGTTTGTGGGTTAAATTCTGGGTATTATATTCGATTCCATTGTTCGACTTCTCTGTTTTTATGCCAATACCAAGCTGTTTTCAATACTGAAGCTCTGTAATAAAGTTTGAGGTCAGGGATGATAATGCCTCCAGAAGTTCCTTTATTGTATAAGATTGTTTTGGCTACCCTGGGTTTTTTTTTGTTTTTCCATATAAAGTTGATTATTGTCCTCTCAAGATCGGTGAAGAACTTTGATGGGATTTTGATGAGGATAGCATTGAATCTATAGATTGCTTTTGGTAGAATTGCTATTTTTACTATGTTGATCCTCCCAATCCAAGAGCAAGGGAGATCCTTCCATTTTCTGGTATCCTCTTCAATTTCTTTCTTCAAAGACTTAAAGTTCTTGTCAAATAGATCTTTCACTTCCTTGGTTAGAGTTACCCCAAGATATTTTATGCTATTTGTGGCAATCGTGAAAGGTGATGCTTCTCTCATTTCCCTCTCTGCTTCCTTATCCTTAGTGTATAGGAGGGCAACTGATTTTTTGGATTTGATCTTGTATCCTGCCACATTATTAACCACCTGTGTCTTATCAGATCACCATGGATTAAAGTTAGAATTCAACAACATTGCTACCCCTAGAAAGCCTACAAACTCATGGAAACTAAATAGTCAACTACTGAACCACCCCTGGGTCAAGGAAGAAATAAAGAAAAAAAAATAAAGTCTTCCTTGAATTTAATGAAAATAAAGACACAACATACTCAAACCTATGGGACACTATGAAAGCAGTGCTAAGAGGAAAGTTCATAGTACCAAGTGCCCACTTAAAGAAAACAGACAAAGCACCCATTGGATACTTAACAGCACACCTGAAAGCTCTAGAAAAAAAAGAAGCAGACTCACCTAGGAGGAGTAGAAGACTGGAAATAATCAAACTGAGGGCAGAAATCAACAAAATAGAAACACAGAAAACAATCCAAAGAATCAATGAAACAAAAAGATGGTTCTTGGAGAAAATCAACAAGATTGACAAACCCCTATCCAAACCAATCAAACGGCAGAGAGAGAACACACAAATTAATAAGATCAGAAACGAAAAGGGGGACATAACCACAGACACAGAGGAAATTCAGAGAATCATTAGATCTTACTACAAAAGCCTGTATGCAACAAAAATGGAAACTGTAAAAGAAATGGACATTTTTTTAGATAAGTATCATATACCAAAGTTAAACCAAGACCAGGTGAACAATCTAACTAGACCTGCTAGTCGCGAAGAATTAGAAGCTGTTATCAAAAACCTCCCTACCAAAAAAAAAGCCCAGGACCAGATGGTTTCAATGCAGAATTCTACCAGAACTTCCAAGAAGACCTAATACCTATACTCCTTAATTTATTTCACAATATAGAATCAGAAGAGTCATTGCTAAATTCCTTTTATGAAGCTAAAGTTACCCTGATACCAAAACCACACAAAGACTCAACCAAGAAAGAGAATTACAGGCCGATCTCACTCATGAACATCGACGCAAAAATTCTCAATAAAATACTGGGAAACCTAATCCAAGAACACATTAGAAAAATTATCCATTATGATCAAGTAGGCTTCATTCCTGAGATGCAGGGCTGGTTCAACGTACGAAAATCTATCAATGTAATCCAGCATATAAATAAACTGAAAGAAAAAAACCATATGATCATTTCATTAGATGCTGAAAAAGCATTTGACAAAATTCAACACCCCTGTAAGATAAAGGTCTTGGAGAGATTAGGGATACAAGGTTCATACCTAAATATAATAAAAGCTATTTACAGCAAGCCGACAGCTAACATCAAATTAAAAGCCATCCCACTAAAATCAGGAACACGAAAAGGCTGTCCACTCTCTCCACACTTCTTCAATATAGTGCTTGAAGTTCTAGCAATAGCAATAAGACAACATAAGAGGATCAAGGGGATTCGAATTGGAAAGAAAGAAGTTAAACTTAAGTTATTTGCAGATGATATGATAGTGTACATAAGCGACCCCAAAAACTCTACCAAAGAATTCCTACAGCTGATATACATAACTTTTGTGTGATCAATATTACTAGGTTTAATCATGTCTAGAAGTCTTGTGTTTCATAAGAACAACTTTTCATCCTCCAACTGTTTATGTTCCCTTTTTCTGGATATACTCTGGGTCTTAGGATGATGTTTTAAGTATATAGTGTCTATTTCTTAGTTTTTTCAAAATTTACCCACACTGCAAGTGAACTTGGCTGGGTGGTATGAAATTTTTGCATCTGAATCTTTGTATATCTTTCATTGACTATCCATTAAGGGAACTGATTTTTCAAATACTTTTGAAAAAATTTTCAGACTCTACCTAATATGATAACATTTAATTCCCAGTTTAAGTGGTATATTTCCTAAGGGATGCTGCATGCTGTAATAATAGTTCAATAATTTAATAAAATTGTAAATAACATGCAATAATCGACTAAGCATGAAATGTCCAATGGTTTTAACAGCTTCCAACTAATATTTTAGTCAGAGATATGATATCTTCTTTGTTAATTGAATGCTTAAATATGTTGAAACCTATATTTTTTGCTCTAATACTAATTGAATTTATTTTAGGATTAGGACGTGGATTTATAATCATTTTGCATAAAATAGTTTTCAAGGTTTTTACTGAGATATAATTTACAAAGTTTAGCCACTAAATGTCTTAGTGTTCTTCATGATTAATGACCTCCTCGTGTTTTACATGTATACAAACAAAATCTAGAGAATACTTCTAACCAAGTAGTTCACTAAAAAATGGAATTTTAATTGCTATTTCACTAAATGTGTTAAACAAAACTTATTTACAGGAACACTTGATAATAGAAAATGTAATTTATTAGAACAATTAGAGTATTATGTATGAGCAGTGATGTACAATAAACTGTGAGCATTTACATAGAACCACAGACTGTAAGAATGCACATTCATGTAGATTAATTCTTTCCTCATTCTTGCTAAACATATCTTACAATTTCTTTAGTTTTCTGAGACTACTGAGATTTAGTGAAGAGAAGTAATACAAATTGGAAGTATATCATAGCCAGAATTAATATATATTTCCCTTTGCAGAACAATATTAGTTACACTAATTTTCTCATTTTTATTAATTCAGAAGTTGTACAAAAAGTGTCAAAGAGACATTTGTTTTCTAACATTTATTAGAACACCAAACAATCTAAGTGCTCATAAATATATTCTTGGAAAAGACTCACAAGGAAATAATATTTAAGCATAAAAATATGAGATCCAGTAATTGTACAGAATGCCTGAACTGGTAGTCATTACAACTAGAGAAATAAGTGCAAGTATAAGAATATTTTATTAGTTGATTTTATAGACTATCAGCATGAGAAGATACTTCTGAAAGGCTGGGAAGTAGAGCAAAGAAGCAATGATGAGGGTACTTTTAATGTCATGCTAGATATAGGAATAAGAACTACCATTGTGGTACACAAAGAGTGATTACATGATGTGCAAGAATCAAACATCACAATATACTATAAAATGCACAGTCTTCATGTTTTAAGGTTACTATAACGAACTTAATTTTAAAAGTAAAAGCAAACTATGCTATATTATATATAATTATACATACAAATATCAAGCATATATAATAATACATACATACATATATACATACATACATGTTTCCTAATTGCCAGAAACATCACAAATGCATAAAAAATCAGCATTCAACTGAAAAGCATCATTTCTACTGTCAGTGGCATATTGTATTTGCTGAATGAAAAGCTCAGCTCTAACACACTTCATCATATTCTCAGTCTTTGGAATATGGATGTGCACTATCTTCTGCTGATGCACTGTGTCTGATGAACTGCCTGCCCGTTTCTTTCTTTTTTAATTTTTTAAAATTTATTTATTAAAGATTTCTGTCTCTTCCCCATCACCGCCTCCCATTTCCCCCCCTCCCCCAATCAAGTCCCCCTCCTTCTTCAGCCCAAAGAGCAATCAGGGTTCCCTGACCTGTGGGAAGTCCAAGGAACCCCCACCTCCATCCAGGTCTTGTAAGGTGAGCATCCAAACTGCCTAGGCTCCCACAAAGCCAGTACGTGTAGTAGGATCAGAAACCCATTGCCACTGTTTGTTTTTTTTTTATCTTTCTTTCTTTTTTTTAAAAAAATCTTTTTTTTTATTGAGAAAATGAGAAAAAAAAAAACAAGTTTCCACCTCCTCCCAGCCTCCCATTTCCCTCCCCCTCCCCCCACTCCTTTCCCCCTCCCTCTCCAGTCCAAAGAGCTGTCAGGGTTCCCTGCCCTGTGGTAAGTCCTAGGTCCTCCCCCCTCCGTCCATATCTAGGAAGGTGAACATCCAAACTGGGTAGGCTCCCACAAAGCCAGCACATTACGTAGGATCAATTAACCCAATTAAAAAATGGGGCACTGATCTGAACAGAGAATTCTCAGCAGAGGAAGTTCAAATGGCCAAAAGACACTTAAGGTCATGCTCAACCTCCTTAGTGATCAGGAAAATGCAAATCAAAACAACTTTGAGATATCATCTTACACCTGTCAGAATGGCTAAAATAAAAAACTCCAATGATAGCCTTTGCTGGAGAGGCTGTGGAGGACGGGGTACCCTCATCCATTGCTGGTGGGAATGCAATCTTGTGCAACCACTTTGGAAGTCAGTGTTTCGGTTTCTCAGGAAATTTGGGATCAACCTACCCATTGCCATTGTTTTTGAGTTCTCAGTAGTCCTCATTGTCCGCTATGTTCAGCGAGTCCGGTTTTATCCCACGCTTTTTCAGACCCAGGCCAGCTGGCCTTGGTGAGTTCCCAGTAGAACATCCCCATTGTCTCAGTGTGTGGGTGCACCCCTTGCGGTCCTGAGTTCCTTGCTCGTGATCTCTCTCCTTCTGCCTGCCCATTTCTAAGGTAAAACAACTTATTTGGGGAAAATAATTTTAATTCTACACTCACAGTTTTTTTTTTTTTTTAACATGAAAGATTGCCAAAGTATTTTATGGAAGTAGTGATATGATTCCAAATCATGAAAAGTCTTGATAGGGCTATCTTGCACACAAAAGAAATTCAGTAACACTAAGCAATCCAATCAAATTCAATAAGACATTGATTTTATCTTCCCCAAAGCAAATTGCAACAAATATCAAAACATAATTTAGTTTTCAAAATTTTGCAACAAATAATGTACTAAATATGTTTTTATGTGAATGAGATAGTTCTAAAACTTTGGTCATTTAAACAGTTATCTAGCCACTCCAGAATAGATAATCATTTTAGAATAACAAATAGTGAACTGAAAACCAATACAAATTATATATGTGAGTTTGAAGTCTTCTGACACTAGTAGAATATATAAAAATATTTAAAACTTAAACTATTGCTTCACATGAAAAAATTAATTTTTAGATGAATTAAAGCTCAGATTATAAAAACAGAACATGAAAATACACAGGAACTGAAAAGCTATATATAGCAGAAGAAAATAGAAATCAAATAGTTCAATGATTGGGAATAATAAAATAGATTTCATTAAATTTAAGAAATGAAAGCCATAAGAGCATACTTGATTATTTTGTATTGCATTTAAATATTAAATATGAAAAAAACATCACTAATACTAAGCAGGAAACAGTATGTGAATCAATATTTATAATAATGTACATAACAAATACTTAATGGCCAGCTCTTATAATGATTCTTAGATGCTATTATCAGCTTCTATATCACCCTGTTTTTATATCATATTTCAGAAATCAGCAAATAAAAGACAAGTGCAATGAAATAAAGAAGTGGTGATAAAGCACTATAAATTAAATTTAATACATTATAAGTTTTTCTTGGTTCTCACTTGATATCTTATTTTTGTTCCTTGACCCTCAAACTGCAAATATTACATTTAACTCTCCTATTTCTAGATTTGTCTGGCTCTCACAATATCTCAGACTTTCACTATTTTCATCACTTTGGAAGTCTGTAGTTGTAATTATCAAATATTTTCCTTACCCTGGGTACGAAAATGTCATTCATGGCCAGGTGTGGTCTCAGAAAACCACATTTGAAAGCAGTGCCTAAGAGAACCTATGAGTTCAAAGTCATCCTGGTCTACAAAGCAAGTTTCAGCCTACACAGTAAGGAAGTATCTCAACCAAAAAAAGATACAAACAAATTATAAAATGTCCTCTCAGTGAGTAGCCTTGGTAGGAAGAGAAAAAGATCGAAACAGTGTTTTGATCTCACCACAAGGTCAAAGTACACATTACCAATATGGCATCTCTGCCCATATGAACACTTTCCATGTAATAGTGCTATCAATAGTTTGTTAAGTGTCTCCTCGGGAAACTGTCCTTTCCCCACTGCAGCACACCATTAGGTTGTATCATTGTACAAAGTCCGTGTTTAATTAATGAGATCGCATTATTTTATGTCACTTAAGAAAAAGATCAATTTAAATTATTAGAAGTATTTCATTCAGGTTGTTATCCTATATCCCTGTTATTCATCAAATAAATTATTTGCATCAATGTAGACAGAGATTATTGCAATATGCTTTGAGTTATAATAGAATATACATTTATTTGGTTACTTGTTCTTCTCTGGTCATTTTTCCACTTCACATAGTTAATGGGTATATATGTATTTGTATATATGTATGTATGCATGTATGTATACTTTGATCTTTTGTAAAACATACTTTAATCATACTTACCCTATAACCACTTTAACACCTCTAAACTCCACCTTCACCTTCCTGTACCTCCAATTTCATGCCCTTTTTTCTTTATTTCTTTACAAAATTTCCAATCTAATTAGTGCTAGCCATGTACTACTAATTAAGCTCAAACACAAGAATATTAACTTACCAGGGACCATACATACTTAAAGACAACCTACTCTTCCTCTTCCAGCGCTTATGAATTTCAAATAGTGCCTAAACTGTGTTTTGGACATTAACATCCCTATTCTCTATGACAAGTCTTTTTCTACCTTGACTTTGAAAAAGTCATGTTTTTGCTGTTACAGCCAGCATTAACATCCAGGGCAAAACTGCTTTGCTGCATCCAGAAGACATATTTTGACTTAGTTATCCACCATATCTGATTTTTAAGGTATTTCTCATCCCTCTTACATGACAATCCCTGAGCTTTCTGGTGGGTGAGTGTCATGTGTCATTTAGAACGAAATACTGTACAGTCGTTTATTCTGTGTATCTTAGACAACACTCACATATGTTGCATTAAGATCTTTGTCTGATGAGGCCTGAGAGATCCACTAATCTATAGGTAGAAACAAAGTTATTATGTGTTGACATAAAATTGTCTGTCTCCATTAACGTAACAGGAAGTTCTCAAATAAGGACCTACGACTTATCTCCTCACAGTTATCTTTTAGCTCTAATAACAATTAATAACAATTTCAGAAACAGATTTAATCTTTGAAGTGGGCCTTGAATACAATTGCTACCACTATTGTACTAGTGCACATATTTTGCCAAAACAATTGTTATTTTAGCTCAAGGGTTCATAACTGGGTAAGGTTGATAAATAACACATTACTGCTGAATAGCATTTTGATTTGACCATGAGTTTTAGATTTAATCCTATTTTGTTTACTTGTTTGTTTGTATGTTGCCTTTCTTTGGTTTAAAGACATTTATAATTTTGATGTTGACTTTGAAAGCAATGACTACTGAAGAGTCAAGGAATGAATGATCAAGTTCAGTCCTCTAGTTTTCTCAGCAGGTGATTCACAAAATAAAAACTACAACTGAAAAACATTCTTGAAATATATTTCAAAATCACAAAAAAAGAAAATTGCAAACAAATAGACAATGTTTATTATAGGTCTACATTTGTTTTGTTCCACCTTTCATTTTATTTACAGAGTATCTATAGGGTCATTAATGACCAACATATAAAATGAGGTCGAAATCTGAATGCCTGACTTTCTTGAATAATTCAGATTTGTAATTAAATTGCATCAAGCAACTTAATATTTATATTGTGAGATCCTTTTTAAATGCCAAACTTCTGGACATTCTTTATCACATGTCAAAAATAAAGTTGTTTCCATTTATCTCTAAATATCTTTTTTTCTGTTAAGTTAGCTAGGCAACAAACATAAGCATTTCAGTATGACAATAATTAAAGAAATAAACTTTTTAAATACGTGAGAATCAATTAATTGTATAAGGACAGAAACGATACGTTTATCTTAGACCAACGACAGGTTAATATTTGAAAACTTTCTGTGCAGCTAGCTACTTGAAATATTTCTATTTACAAACCTTATTAAATTACAACTCGTCTTACAGTTTCGTGGTTGAACCCTCAGCAACAGTCAGTATCACCTAAACAGAGAAATTAAAAACAGAACATCAAGCTGGTTTTACTTCAAGGCTCATTTAATATAACTGATCAGTATGGCAGCAAACAATAAACAATTAAAACGAGATCCCATTCATATGATATATATCAAGCATTTTAATTGTCTTCATTAGAGATGCATGAAAAAGCCAAAAATGTCTTCTGGTGGCAGAATGTAATGAGCCAAGATATAAATATATCATCAAGGGAAAAAATAGCACATAAAATGCTTTCTGACTTGTCACCTGGAATTAGTGGCATCTCTCCATGACATCATTGAAATTGTCAGTCCTTAAATTCCGTTATTAAATGTGCAGATGATGAAAGTATAGATAGGGCAGAGGAGTCCAATTAACAGGGAAGATTATTCTCAGAAGTGAGCCACTACCTCAGACACAATATGAAGTGTTTAAAATGTTTCTCACTAAGGATATCTTGATAAATGCTTTCATGTAAAAGGAAATTACAGAGAGTAGGCACCATAATGCATAGAGAATAGCAAAACTCTCCATTAAAGGTAGATAGTACTTTCATACTAAATTACTCAGATTTTGGGTTTAACGATATTTGAAATCTATACTTTTTGCATCAGAAAGTGACTACAGATTTGTAATATTTGAACTACAATCTTTATCCTCTACCAGCAAACTTGTTATATCATCTTTTTTCTAAGATAAGCAAAAGCTGTCTTTGTACTGTAGAGATCCCCTGGAAAGCAAGAACATCTTCTGCCAAGACGCACAAATTACTTCACTTTATTTTAAATATTCACACATACACCCTACAGGGATTCAGCCAAAGGAATTTTAAGCATGTAAATTTAGTACACATATTTTAAATCAACATCTATTTTTAAATCCAATAAATGACAAATTTCACATCTAAGTTTACTCTATTATTCATAATCCACTCACCCATCATTATATTACAACATGAATTAAAGTCCTGCTACTTATCAGCACGATCTCAGCTTCTGGGTATTTATTGATAATGTGAATGAAAGTATGAAGAATGTTCACTTGATTTTATAATTCAGTTACATAAATTCCATCTTAAGAGTAAGTGGTGTCTTGTGTTTGAATATATTAACAGAGAATTATTAATTGATCAAGGTCAAGTCTTCTGAAAAAAGAGTAATATATATCTATTACAATTATTAGAACATAAATTTGTTTCCTATATGGTAAGTAAACAGGAAGAACAGATAAAATATTCCTTACGTTTAAATAGCCTTCTCATCATACTCTATACCAGCGATTATTCAGTTTATCTAAATTCAGTAACTTAGGTGCATTTTTGTATATACCTCAATATATGTTCTATCAGTGTAGGAATAAAAAAGCTATACATTGCTTATGTGTTTTCCTTGAACTTTCATTGGATATTGGAAAACATGAAAATGAGAGCCAAATTAGAAAATCGCCTCTTTTTCTCAGTATTAACTGTCAGAACTGTGGTACGTATTTTAAAAATATTGAATTGATTTTGCAATACTTTTTATTTCTAGACAGGGCTTATCCGTGCAACATCCTTTTTTGTCCTGGAACTTGCTTTGTGGACCAGGCTGGCCCCGAACTCACAAAGGTCTGCCTGTTTCTGCCTCACTTGTGGTTGGAGTAGAGGCGTGCATCACCACTGCCGTGACTAGTTTTGCAATACTTAATTAAGAAGAACTTATTTAACAAGAGCAAATCTCAGAAATACAATCAAAAAGTTAGATGAAGAATAATATTCTCTGCAATTATAAATCTTATTTCAATGACTATTTTATTTTAGTAATAAAATTATAAAATGAACAAGGACTACTTCGTGTTTTTCATGGGGGATAGTTGACTGGATATAGCATATTCACTATTTTTAGAGTGTTTTTCATACACTAAAATTTATACAACATATTTCTAAGGCTTACTGGTTTGATCACATATAATATTTTTTTAGTAAAACATTAGAACATTTAAGACTAAAATTAAAATTGGCATTTAAAAATGGACCTTTCCAGGGGTAGGGAGGTGAACTGTCAAGAGCATGTACGAATCTTGCAGAGGGCACCTCAAAGTGTGTGTAACTCTAGTGCTAATAGATTCAATACTCTCTCTGGCCTCCGCAAGCATAACCACTATGCACACTCACATATGCAGGTGCTAACACAGATGTTTAAACTAAAACATAAAATTGAAACTATGGTGAAAATATTTTATGTTATTTACATTATTAAAAACTTGGAATGTTCCATGTAACTAAAGTAAAATTTATTCTATAGTTTTGATATTGATGAACTTGGGAGCTTTGTGAATGCAGCATTTTCCTGTGTATTCTCTTCTTTTTTTCTGAGATCTTCTCAATTGTTTTTTCGCTTAGAAGTATGTTTACAAATTCACATGATAACTAAAACAATCACAACCGAAGGCAATGATTTATTTTAATTGTGTGTAAGATACTTTTAGATTCCCATATATACAAAAATAATTTTAAATGAACTTTAATTACTCAGACTTACACTGAAAGATAATTTAAAATGAGAGTTAAAATCTACTATTAAATTGCCATATAGCAAGGTTAGCTTAAATAGTTCAAACACAATTAAAATGAACCAATCTCTCTTTATTCTCTTTCTCGCTCTCTCTCTATCATATGTATGAATAATATATATGTTTATACAGTTTGTTTTTTAAGAGAATAGTGACAGGAAATTAATGTATTTTATTTGTATTTATTTTATGCCTTTTAATCCAGATTATCACACATGAGATTTATAGTTGGTTTTATTAGGGCACTCCTAACAGTGGGAACGGGGCTATCTTTTGGGAATCTACTCCTCATATTGGGTTGCCTTGCCCAGTTTTGATACAAGGCAAGGTGCTTAGTGTTACTATAACTTGATATGCCTTGTGTTGTTGATATTTGTGTGAGGCCTGTCCCTTTTTAAATAGAAGTAGAGGAGGAGTGGATGGGGTGGGCAGGCAGAGGGGAGGTGTGGGAGAGGAACTAAGAGGAGAGAAAGGAGAGGAAACTAGATAGAATGTAAAATTAAAAAAAAAAAAGATTAATTGAAACTTTATGTTTAGGAAGACAGTGCCAGGAGGTTATATACTGTGGACTGTTTCATACACTTTCTTTTATAAATAGTATCTGTAGTATTCAAGAAAGGTACTATCCCAAAATAAAACAATCGAAGGAATGTGATTTCTTAGATATATAGAAATAGTTTCTACATATACTTTCACCTGCTGGTCTACTCCTGTCTTATTTGCAGTAGGATCTCTCATTGTTTGCTCCTTTTATAGCATGCTAACTGAATCTTGGGCTTCCTGGGTTTCTTCTGTCTTTGCTTCTTATCTTGATATAGAAGTACTGTGAAATGAGACATTTGCTACCACAGCCATTTTTATGTGACTGCTGAGCATCATGACTACATTGGAAGCAGTATTTCCCAATGAGCTATAACCTCAATACCCAGATATTAGTTCCGTGGCTGACTGAATCCAAGGATTCAAAGCTCAAAATCTGAAAGCCTACTGTATATTTATTCATAAAGCCTTGCTGAAATTTCTAGGGTTCACTTTACCTGATCATAATTTATGTAATTTAATAATCTTTATATTTTAACAAATGTTACAATAATGCATGTGCACAGCAGTACTCAAAATAAAACAAAAACTTGGCATCAGGGATATGGTTCACCAGGTAAAGTACTTGTTGAATACATCTGACAACCTGAGGTCTGAACTATATAAAAACAAGATGGGAGCCGGGAAGTGGTGGTGCAAGCATTTAACCCCAGCATGTGAAAGGCAAAGGCAGGTAGATCTCTGTGAGTTCAAGGTCAGCCTGATCTACAAGAGCTAGTTCCAAGACAGACTTCAAAGCTACCAAAAATAATCTTGTGTTAAAAAAACAAAATAAGAAAAGAATAGAATAGAAAAGAAAACAAAATGAAAGAAGAAATTAAGGAAAGCTACATGGTGGGACTCTGTAATTTGAGCACTCCTAAATTGAGAGAGAAGGCAGAGACATGGAGGCACATGGTCCTGCAGCCTGGTGTATGCAATACAGCAGTAAACAGGAAGAATCCAGCTCAACAAGGTAGACGCAAGTATCAACACACCAAAGATAACCCCAGGCATACCCTTGTGCACTGACACATGCACACATCATAATGTATTCAAACAAATAAAGAGTTCAAACCTTGATAAACTTGATAGAAAGTGATTCTAAAAATTAATTGAATGTTAACTGGTATAATTTCAAATTAATTTGAACATTAGAAAGCTAAATTTAAATAAATTTACAAGTAATATTTTTCTCTTGTATTTTTTTAATTTGTGTGTGGAATGTCTAATTTTATTGCTATTATTTTATGAATTTTAGGGTATAAAATTATAAACTATATTGTCTATTTGTTTTGATAACATTTCATTTCTTTTTAAATTGAGCTTCTCCACAGGAAACACAGATGGTAAACCAAAAATAGTTGATTATAACAGAAACACAAATGTAAACTGAAAATTACAGAAACCAAAGTTATTATCTTATTTTTTTGTACTCTAATCAGTTTTCTGAAATTGCAAGTTCAAATTTATTTCTGGTATCAAAGAAAATATTGTATACCATGTAAATAGGAATATTCTAGAAGATATGAGTGCTGAAGTCATATGCATCATTTTGCAATGCAGAAGAAATGTGAAAATCCTATTTTCTCATTATTTTATATCTGATTGGAAGCATGTTAGTTTTGAAAATCACAACATGTCATACACAATACTAGTAGATTAAAAATGCAAGGACACGGGTATTCTTAAGCTTGATCCCTTACTAATTCAGTGTGTTTAAAAAATGAAGAAAACATAGAGAATTGTGGGAGACATTGGAAAAGGGAGGTTGAGGATCAAAATATACCACATATGTGTACAAGGATCTCAAAGAATATGTAAATAAAAGAAAAATTTAAGTTCCCATTTTAAATATGCTGCACTTTTAAAATTTAATTTCCATGTTATAGGTTTTGTTTCACTGTATTTTAATCTTTGAAGCATCATTTTATTCAAAAATATATTTTACCACCTAAGCAAGCTCAATTACTGTTCTATCCTGACTCTATTATTTATAATATGCATACATAGACATATAGTTATATGATTATCTATGCATTTCTCCTGTATTCTTCTGGCTATGACTAGTGGAAAATTTGTTCAAGTTCAGCTCTTCTCCTTGTTAACTATCTTCTTATTCTAATTAATTTTAGTACATAGTCCTATCATTTATTGTTCAGAAAAATATCGCAAAACAAGAATATGTCTAAATTTTGGTTATTTTTTTAAAATCTTATCTTTAGAGCTCATTTGAAAATTCATCCAGGAGCATCAAAGTAGATTAAAAATATTTTTATATCTATTTATTTGTTCTTGTCAAAGCTCCGCTAAAGAAAACTTCTTGGGAATTCCTTTAAGTTATTCATAACTGTCCAATGTGATGAGAATATGGGTCTGTGAGTCCTCATTCAAAGGTGGGACATCAAAATATACACTGAAGGAACACTGTGCAATTATGACTGAAATAAAGAAAAGGCCAAAGAATAGGGAAAAGTGCTCTGAAATGCTGTTCTCAGAAAATGATATAGCTGTTATAAACATGATCTCACAGCATCCATGTCTACTTGGATTAGACAGCAGAAAACCAAAACAGTTTTTAAAATCCCAGCATGCATAGGGAGCTTTTTTCCAGTGTTCCATGCTTTGTTGAACAAATAATGACATAATGAACAAATAATGATGTTAGAGGAGAGAAAGTAACTTCTGTTTGAAGAAAAGGACATTAGTAGGCTACCCAAACCCCAGTAGAACATTCACACCAATGCACCTATACACAGAACTAATAGGTCTTAGGATATCATTTTGAGAGAGAGTCTGAAGGAGAGGGGAAGACAAATACAGAGAGGCACAGAATGAAGTTGGGTGGCAGGTTATATATATATATATATATATATATATATATATATATATATATATATATATATGAAATGTGAAAATATATGGAAAAATTAAAATGAATAACATATCATTTAAAAATGTTTATGGCTTCAACCTTTTATTAATCAAAATGAAAGCATTTGAGAAAACAATTTAAGAACTTCTTAAATATATATATATGAAACCTGATTAATTTATTTACTATAATAATATCTAGTAATTAATAAATCTATATCAAGAATAGTTGCTTATAGATAGTTCAGCATTATTAAATGACTGTAGTTTGACAGAGCTCAAAAATGTCATTTTTATTCAATCATCCATTCCCCTTTTTAATACATCAAATTACATTTGTATGAACACATATTATCATTGCATATTTATTAATTAATGGATGTATTGATGCAAAATAAATTCAGTAAGTAGAATCACTCTTAATGAAATCAAAACAGTCTTTTTTTTTTAATTACAGAGGACTTACTTTTTCCCTTTACTATATTATAGAATATTTCTTCAGGGTCTCAGAAAAAGACTTTAGAATCCTTTAGTGTGGAGATTTTAATATTTTTCAAAGTCTAGTGGAGTGATGATAAGATTCCCTACATTCCCAATCAAACAGATTAAAAATAATGGGCAAAAAACATTTAGTAATATATGAGTAGAAAATAACTTTCTAGAGAATATAGATAAGAGAGAAACAGAGACATAGATAACACACACATACATGCAGAGAGAGGGGGGAGAAAGAGATGCTTATAACTTTTGGTGAACATAATTGAAATGTTTGATAAATTTTCTGCCTTGAAAACCAGTACATACATAATTTGCAAAAAACCCCACAGATGTGTTAATCATATATTATATTACATATTTTAAAAATTTCTCTAAAAATTCAATATAAAATTTTATTGACACATATTTTTCACCTATGAATTGAGTTACCAAAGCTTCAATAAATAATTTTTAACTACAGTATACAGCATGAAAATTCAAATATAATACTACTAACCTAGGGTGAGACGCTGAAGTTATATAGGCCTCTAATCTGTGGCTCCTAGACACCTTTATAGTTATGGAAAAGTATTTGCATGTGTGTATGCGAAAACAGCAAGCTGTTGAGTGAATGGAGCAGAGTAATGGAGGAGGAAAAAAAAGAGAGATTTAAGATGGGGAATTAAAGGAGCTGAATACTGTCAATGCCAAATGAAATACATGAAATATGTGGTCTGTATTGCACTCAATACAATGTGTGCCTATCATTATTTATTTAAAACATTAAAAATTCTTTCATATGTGCATCTTAATGTATAATGCACAATTTGCAATATGTACCATCTGAAGTGGCCCTCCCTTTTGGTTTGGGTCTGTCTCATCAGAAGCCTTGTTTTGCATGAAGTATTTTGTCCCACCCTAAATTCGCATGCTTTTTTCATATATCTTATTCTCTATGACATAGGAACTCACCTCATCTGCATCAACACTATTCTGTAGTGTGAGAACTGAAGCATGCAGGTCTTCCTGCCTATTTGTCAGCTTCTTTTACTATCTGAAATTCTTTCCTCTTTCCTATAATATCAAGAACTATTTTTCCTTTCCGAAATATCAGTTCTATACTTCATTTTTAGTTGAAGGATTACTAGTGGCCTAGTTTCACAAAGTTATACAATTATACAGCAGAATCCACTTACTTGCCAGTAATTGGAGTACAGCTATCAGTGAATAATAGCAAGGCTTACAGTTCAGAGTAAAGAACAAAAATGCATACAGCTTTTGCAACAAAAGTAGAATGTCGCTTGTCTACGGTGACATTATGAGCTTCTGGTCTTTCAGTGTAGAATTTTAATTGCAGCTTGCTTTCTTTGAAATAAAAGATCATGTTCTAAACGCTTTCCAATAGAATTAATTCAGAAATCAAATTAAGGCTTTCACATTATGATTTGAGCTAATATAGCAGATTTTCCATGCCAAGAAAAAGGAAGTAATCTAGAGGCAATACTGTGTAGTTATTCAGGGTGTGTAGTTATTGATATCTAATGTCATTTAAATTACTTCAGTTACTTTGAGAAACTAATCATTTATTACTGAAGAAAAATGATATAGGTTATTAGAGATATGTTTTATCTTTCTACAGCCAATGATGAGGACATTTTCCCAGTGTTTATACTTATATCTTTATTCCAGTATTAATAGTCCAAACTGAAATTGATATTGGCTTTTAGAAATGGAAAGTACATGCTTGTGTATCTTCATCATTAGTACGACTTATTTGCTTATGCTGAAAGCCATATTCAAATGAAGACTAATATTTTGTTCTGCTATACATTTGCTCCTAAATGTTTCATTCTAAGATTCATTCAGTTGAATAACAAAATTCCCTCTAGACTGATGAAAAGCATATTAATGATCATGTAGTTCCCTAGGTTTATTTCCTGGGTTATTTAAAAAAATTAAAAGTGAGCTTTGTGAAAATATGCATGCATTCATTTTCTCTGTTCCCTTGATGTAGATGTGGCTAGCTGCTTAAGTTCCTTCATTGACTTCCCTGTAATAATGAACTGTAACCTGAAATGGTAGCTAAAAGTAAACCATTTCTCTTTTAAAGTTGATTATATCAAGATATTTTATCATATCAACATGAAACAAAACTAATCAAGAAATTAATATCAAGGAAATTGGTTATGTCTCTAATGAATCTATGTGTTCTTCTACCGCTTCAATTATGTGATTGGTATAGGATGTAACTGTGGCCTGGAGAAGTCATTGTGCAGTGTTAAAAGGTATTTCCAGTGAGGAATCTAGTAATAAGAATGAAGAGAAAAGCCCTGATACTATCAGTCCAGCTTTAGAGTTTTCCGAAGAAAACAGGGACTCTTTTGGGACCATTGTATAGACAATTTATATGGATTTTTGACCACAGGTATGGCTGCATTGTGCTTATGTCCTGAGATCCTGAGTGAAGCTTAATTTAAAGATTATAGACTGATGTGTTTCACAGAGAAAATTTCAAAGCCCTATGATGTTTATTTTGATGTTTAAACTGTAGTTATAATTTATAAAGCAGGCACACTGAAGTGAAAGTGGAACTGTCTGTGCTGCACTAGGACAGAAGGAAGAGAGTCTAGAAGGCTAGGCCACACCCTCCACAGGTTATAAATATTTAAAATCACTTAAAGAAATTAAACCTAAGCTAAAGAGAGTTCTCATTTCCCAAAAACAGTTTCCTGGAAATATTTCTTCCAGGATTAAGGCATGGAATCTGATAATCAAAAGGGGTCACTATATATCCTGAACTGAGAGAAGAAAGTGTCACAGTCTTATTTGTTGTCCACGATGCTGGGTTATAAAGCAAAGATGCAAGATGGAAAGGCTTATAGAAAGCATCCTAGGCTAGGCATCTTGTAGCAGGGCTGGAGTCTCTATAACAAGTTTCTAAAAGGATAGTATATGAAGCTTTGAAGGAGAAACCTCAAGTAGTAGAGTACATTAAGATATGGAAATGTCAAGTCCATGGAACTTGATCAAAAAGAAATGTAGGCTAAAGGACATGAAAAGTTTTAAGACACTTTGCTTGATCAGGAGCTTGTTAAGACACTGGGTTCAAGGAACTTTGGAGCATTAAGAGTTAGCTGGAAACAAAACCTTGGTTTTGTTATGAAGCAAACCATTCCTAGCAGCTAGTCCACAGGTTTGTGGTCTATACAGGAGCAGAAAATAATTGCTTTGGGTGGACCTGGGGGGCAGGGGCATGCACAGAAGCAGAAGTAGCCACCTAAAGAAGGAAGGGGGTATGCAGAAGTAGTCCATACCCCTACTTGGCAAAGCTCACCCCCTTGACCCAAAGTAAACCTGACTTGCGGGTTTTGCCTATATATGTCAACCCCAAATGAGGAATGGGAGCTCTCCCCACTGCACTGAATTATGAATGGAGGCTTTGAGCTCCCAGCTAGCTGGACTATGTGAATATGCACTGAAAAAAACTTGCTTTTGCATTCTGGACTTGACTGGATTCCAGTGGTGGTCTCTCTGGGGGGGTCTCAACTTGGACACAACAGGCAAAATTAGAGTTGGCTTTAGCCTAAGAAAGAAGCTGGTGAGTTGCTGACGGTTTGAGCCTTGCTAACTTATTTGGAGCACAAAATATTACTTCATAAGTCTACAATCAAGACTTAGACTTGAAGAACTTGATGTTTCCCTCATACATTTTTTATTTACTATATTGTGTTCTTTTTCTTTCTCTCTTTGGTAAATAAATAAAACAAAAACAAAAGAAAACAACAACAACAGCAAAGAACAATAAGACCATTTGTCTTTAGATAACCAACTGGTATGCTCATTCCTATGATAGACTATTTCTCTTAATTTTATTATTCATTTACTGCCTGTAGTTTTCTGGGTTGAGTTAATTAGCATGCTCATTTTGTGGTCATCATTTACTTTGAGAGAAACTATTGAAATGTTTTCTGCATTTGTTTAATCAAAAGAAAAAATGACCAAAATGACCAAAGACAACAAAATTTCAGAGAAAAAATTTTCTCCTGTGTATTACACAGGAGAATACACATATAAATTTATGCAATAATATACATATGTATAAATAATAATAGCTGAATTTGCCACTTGCATTTAAAATATGTATTTAAGCATCCAGGATTAGAAAGAAACCAATATCATCTTCTATCTCTATAATATTTGCATTATTTTATTTGAGTGATAAAATTTTATACTTTAATTGGTACAAATTATTGTTTTCATGTTTTTGTACAATGTCACTAATTATACAAAGTTTATTTGTATATTTATTACTTCAATTGTAATTTTTCTAATGAAAATTATAAATTATTATACTAATTATTCAGTATCAAGACATATTTAGTAGACTATATTCACTATACTTCAAAATAGAACTCAAAATTTATTCCTCCTATGTCTCTGACACTTTCTATTTTTTAACCATCATCTGTCTAAACGTCATTCTTTCCACTTCCAAGTTCCTCCACACTCCTACACTTTACTTACAATAATTAGTTCTTTTTTATATATCACATACAATTACCACATTTCAATATTGATCAATATAATCCTCAATTAATTTACTTAGAAAATATATCCCATGTACATTATTATCATAAATGATTTCCCTATTTTTGAAGGATGAATAATACTGAGCTGTAGATGATAGATAATAAGGGTAAGTTAGATAGATAAATAGATAAGATAAATGATAGATGATAGATAGATAGATAGATAGATAGATAGATAGATAGATAGATAGATAGATGATAGATAGATAGATAGATAGATAGATAGATAGATAGATAGATAGATAGATGATAGATCAATAGATAGGTGATAGATCAATGATTGGGAGAGAGAAATTATAGATCGAAAATCAGCCAACATGATTTCTTTTTTCATTTCTTTGTGAATAATAAGTTTACTTCAGTACATAGAAAACTGAATACTATAACAATAAAAATTGAATTGCTGATATTCTTTCAAAGTTCTTATTTTTAATTTCTGCATGTACAGATCTAGCATTTGGATGAATAGATAGCATGGTAGTTTTGCACTTTAATTAGCAAAGAACGTCTGTTTTTCCCACAATAATCACTCTGTTTACATGGTGCCTAACTTAGAATGCTTATTCTTATGAGTTTTTCAGGTTTATGATTAGACTATAGTAATGCATATTAAGCGAAAACTCTACTTTGAATTTACCAAAGGTGTCAACATGAAGCCAAATGATATTTCTATGAGCTGAACAAAAATAATGAGCTGTCTCATCGTCTGCCCTGTGAGAAGAAGGTTAGATTGGAATCTAGAGTGTACTGGGAAATTTTGTTATTAGAATTTTTTTTGTATATTGAGTTCATTGAATACATTTTAAAGATATGTTACTTTCAACCTAGCATGTACATTTACTACGTAAATTTCCTGTAAACTGAAATGCAGTCTTATAAATGTACATGTACATCATTCATCCTGTTTATATTATTTTAGTTTTTATATGGATGTGTCTGTCTATCAAAGTAAAGAGAAAAATGTTAAATGTATTACATAGGAAAATGTTAGATCACTTTTATTTGTAGATAAAAATCTTTGCAGAAAAAAAATCATAATTTTTAAAACAAAGAAGTACACAAAGAAACCAGGAAAATAATCACTAGAAAATATTACACATAACAAATACCAGAATTTTATTTGTTAATTATATTTTATTGTCCATAGGAATTTAAATCTGTAAGAATAGTTATGCTGATTTTTGAGCCATGTTGAAATGTGGGCAAGGAGTCATGCTATTTTTAAGTCCTGACTTTGTATGCAAGTGCTTCTAATTTGCTCATCACTGACATAAGTATTAAACTCTTTCACCATCATCCTTCTACAATATTGTCCTAAAGGATTCATGGAATATATGATGGGAATGGCAAAAGTCATAAAGCCAGCACAGTTGCTTAAAAAAGATCTAGCAAAGCCAAGCTGAATGATGGCCATTGCAGCTCTTTTAATTTTTGATCGCTTTGTGTTGCATGCTTGTGGGACTTTTAATAGCTGTAAAATTTGTGGATATTGGATGAATGGATAATTTTTTTATGAATCATTTATGCCTTCTCACAGAAGTACCGCTTCTACGCTTCCCCAAGAAAGTCCTAAACATACTATTCCTCCTGCTTTCAGGAAGCACCTCCTACTTGAATGTCTTCCTTACACCTTGGAAGTTGTGAAAATATAGAGAAATCAGGGGTCGCTTCACAAGGTGACGAGTTATTCTTTTTTTTCTTTTTAAAAATTTCTTTTTAAAATTTTAACTTATTTTTAAATTTCATTTTACATTCCATGAACAGTTCTCCCCCTCACCCTTTTCCCCATCTCCCCAAAGTCCACATCCCATCGATTACTCCCAATGGGTAAGGGCTCCCAGAGGAAGTCAATAACTCTGGCACATTAAGTTAGGGCAGCACCAAGTCCTGCCCCCCTGTTTAAGGCTAAGTATGACATCCCATAATAGGAAATGGGCTCCAACAAGCTAGCTCATGCACCAGAAATAATTGCTGGTCCTACTGCCAGATGCCTCTCAGAGAGTCCAGGCCTTACCACTGTCTCCCACATATGAAAGATCTATTTCAGTCCTATGGAAGCTCCACAGCTCTGGATCTAGAGTTCCTGAATTTCCGCAAACTTGGTTCAGCTGTCTGTTCCAGTACTTACTCAGGAATAAGATAATGAAAATTAAATAAACCTAAAAAGATCAATACGATTTGGTGAGTTAAAGGACTTGGCCACAGATCAGTCTACAAATATCTTCGCACTTCCTACTCAGGCAATTACATGGCCTACACAGCACCAAAGTTAGATTACCAGGAATTACCACTTCCCTACACAGGGATTTATATAGATGTACAAAGAATGGTTGTAGACAAATGATAAAAGAATGAAGTGTCAGGATCTCCCTTTCTTAGAAAAGTTAGGTCAAACATAACTACTGTGGAGTCTTAGGTCCAACTAGCCAAAGAATGCCAGCATTAGACATATAAATAAGTTCTATAAGAATATAAATTGTAAAACATTTTGTTAGGCCAGAAATTGAATTATAACTGCTATAGCTTTTTTCTGAGGCTTTTTCTTGGGTACTCAAGACTATTAAGTTACTAATATACTGCTTGGGGCATGGCGGTATCCTCAGGCAGGTTTGGACATTTTCTTTCTTTCTAACATCCTTGAAGGCATAAGCACCACCAACCTGAGAACAGGTTGTCATATGACTCAAGATTTTTAAATATTGGGCTGTGGGATTGGTGAGTAAAAGTGGTTATTAAAGATAACTCTGTTTAACAATGATGACTAAGCTCAAGGGAAAATAATTGTAAAATGGTTCTGTCATAGCTCATAAATGGTGACTAAACTTATGACCCCACACGTGGAACAGAGAATGTTAAACATGTGTACAGAAACAAAAATATTTTCTGTGTTTGGAACAACATGAGTCTATCCCTGCTTACTCATGTCCATATAAATAAAGAAGCCCTCTGGCTGCTAGTTAGTTAGACAGCAAGATTCTCATCACCCCAATGGCCTGGTTCGTTCCTTCATTCCCCTACTCCTTTCTTTCTCTCTGAGACCTAACTATTGCCAGGGCTGGACATTAGCATGTGTAGGTGGTTCAAGTAAAATATTCTATATTAACATGTATCATTAATTTAAAATTTTAAGAGAAGATAATGAGGTAATCAAATATGTGTATGAAAAATATCACAATACCTCATTCAAGATAGTGTTTTCTATTTCCGTCCATTTGCATGCAACATTCAAGAAGTCATGGTGTTTTACTGCTGAGTAGTACTCTAATATGTATATATTTCATACTTTCTTCATCCATTCTTCCATTGAAGGGCATCTAGGTTGTTTCTAAGTTCTGGCTATTACAAACAATGCTGCTATGATACATAGTTGAGCATATACTTTTGTTGTATGATAGGGCAACTCTTGGATATATTCCCAAGAGTGGTATTGCTGGGTCCAGGGGTAGATTGATCACGAATTTCCTGAGAAACCGCCATACTGCTTTCCAAAGTGGTTGCACAAGTTTGCATTCCCACCAGCAATGGATGAGTGTACCCCTTACTCCACAACCTCTCCAGCAAAGGTTATCATTGGGGTTTCTGATTTTAGCCATTCTGACAGGTGTAAGATGGTATCTTAAAGTTGTCTTGATTTGCATTTCCCTGATCGCTAAGGAAGTTGAGCATGACCTTACATGTCTTTTGGCCATTTGAAGTTCTTCTGTTGAGAATTCTCTGTTCAGCTCAATGCCCCATTTTATAATTGGGTTGATTAGCATTTTAAAGTCTAGTTTCTTGAGTTCTATATATATTTTGGAGATCAGAACTTTGTCTGTTGCAGGGTTGGTGACAATCTTCTCCCAGTCAGTGGGTTGCCTTTTTGTCTTAGTGACAGTGTCCTTTGCTTTACAGAAGCTTCTCAGTTTCAGGAGGTCCCATTTATTCAATGTTGTCCTTAATGTCTGTGCTGCTGGGGTTATACGTAGGAAGTGGTCTCCTGTGCCCGTGTGTTGTAGAATACTTCCCACTTTCTCTTCTATCAGGTTCAGTGTGTTCAGACTGATATTGAGGTCTTTAATCCATTTGGCCTTGAGTTTTCCGCATGGTGATAGATATGGATCTATTTTCATTCTTCTACAGATTGACATCCAGTTATGCCAGCACAATTTGTTGAAGATGCTCTCTTTTTTCCATTGTATACTTTTAGCTCCTTTATTGAAAATCAGGTGTTCATAGGTTTGTGGGTTAAAGCCAGACCCAAAAAGAGGAACATGGGATGTACTCACTCATAATTTGTTTCTAGACATAAATAAAGGACATTGAGCCTATAATTCGTGATTTTAGAGAAGCTAAATAAAAAGGTGAACCCAAAGAAAAACATATAGTCATCCTCCTAGATATTAACCTTCATCAGGCGATGAAAGGTGACAGAGACAAAAACCTACATTGGAGCACCAGACTGAAATCCCAAGGTCCAAATCAGGAGCAGAAGGAGAGAGAGCACGAGCAAGGAACTCGGGACCGTGAGGGGTGCACCCACACACTGAGACAACGGGGATGTTCTATTGGGAACTCACCAAGGCCAGCTGGCCTGGGTCTGAAAAAGCATGGGATAAATCTGGACTAGCTGAACATAGCGGACAATGAAGAATACTGAGAACTCAAGAACAATGGCAATGGGTTTTTGATCCTACTGCACTTACTGGCTTTGGGGGAGCCTAGGCAGTTTGGATGCTCACCTAAGTAGACCTGGAAGGAGGTGGGTGGTCCTTGGACTTCCCACAGGTCAGGGAACCCTGGTTCATCTTCGGGCTGATGAGGGAGGGGGACTTGATTGGGGGAGGGCGGATATTAGGCGGTGGTGGGGAGGAGGCAGAAATCTTTAATAAATAAATAAATTAAAAAAAAGAAAGAAAAATACCACAATAAAACTCATTACTCTGTTATTACTACATACTAATAAAATGATAGATTGAAAAATGTATGCTTAAAGATGCTTTGTTTGTTCAGTTACTTTCTGAATGAATTATTTTGGTATGTAAATGAAATGCATCCTCAAAAGTAATTGCTGATCAGGTTGCTGGTCTCCTATGAATAGAAATAAATAGCTTCCATACTTCATTATTCTAACATCTTCTATGTTATAAAGTAATTCACATAAGAACCAATTTTATATTAAACACATAGAAATATTAAAGTAAAATCTGCTAATATTTACAGAGACCTACCTACCTATGGATTTCACAGCAGCAAAGTGTTAGCAGTTCCTGAAGTACAATTCCCAGTGTTACCAAAGAGGAACCATTCTTATGACTGATATTAGAGGAATCAGAGCTATAAAACCTAGACACATGGAACATGGTTTATATGTCTAAATGAAAAGTAGAACAAAATAAATTAAAGTTTAATGGAAATAAACAAAACCATATTGGAAACGCAGCAGACTTAACACTAACATTGGGAGTTTCAGGGAAGAATACAAAACTAAAGCAGGAATTCTCATCCCATGTTCTGTTTTTCCCTTTTCAATATCATTATTGTTCTGGAAAAAATATTGTATTTTAAGTTCCTAATTTCTATTAATATATTTGCAATATAATTAATTTACATTCTTAGTCTTAAAACTACTCTTAAATTCTGCGGTTTGAATATTATCCATTTCCAAAAATTATAGAACAATGACTTGCATCTCTGTTTTAGAGAAGTCATATGTCCAGAACTGTATGGAATGTAAGGTGGTGAAATTACGATAGGACAGTTCTTACCTTCCTTAATACTAGTTTAAATTTTCTTTCGGTTTCTATCTAGGAAGCCCTTCTTTATCTGTTAGCCATGAGCTCTGTGGTGGTTGCATGACCCTTTCATGGGAGTCATATATCATATAGCCTGCATATCACACATTTACATTATGTTTCATAACAGTAGCAAAATTGTAGTTATGAAGTAGCAATGAAAGTAATTTTATGGTTGTGGGTCACCACAACATGTGGGATTGTTCTAAAGGGTAATGGCATTAGAAAAGTTGAGAACAGCTACTGTTCGGGCTACAAAAGATTCTGATCACTGCTTCTCAACTTTAGTCATTTTTGTGGTCCTATATTAAATAAAGAAATTTCTATAAATGTTAACATGCTGTTTGTATTGTATTAAAACATTAGTTTAGTATTTCTTTTATATGTTATTTTGTGTTTTTTTATAAATATGGTCTTTAGTGTTCATTATTAAATAGTGTGTCCAACTTAGAATGAGTTAGTAATAGCTGTATGTAAATATTATGTATTGGAGTATAACATAATATGCTTTTCTTGCAAATATCTTTTAAAATTCATTGTGAAATACAGAGTTGATTTTTGCAAAAACATTTTAATAGGTTTCTAAAAGTCTTAACTATGAAAAAAATAGTCAGAAATTTAAGATAAGCTTGTATGATACTATTATGTACTTGTGATGTCGAGACATTAAAAAGGCTAAATTTAAGGTCAGCATTGACTATACAGTGAGGTTTCGTCTTAGAACATACATATGCTTAGGTTGGAGAATTGCCTCAGCAAGTACTGGACTTACTGTGAAAGTCTTAAAACCTGTGACTGAATTCTCAAAACCATGTAAATACCCAAAATCCATATGTGAATCTACCAGGACATAGGTGTCAGACATGAGACAGAAAGGAGACCCAAAGAAATGCTGGAAGCTCATTTGTTAGCCTAGACAGTTATAGTGAGCAATAAACATAATAGATTATGAGTCAAGCAAGATGAAAGTCAAGGTCTGACACCCACAATTGTCCTCTAAATTTCACATTCACACTATAGCATATATAAACCCATAGCTGCAAACACACACACACACACACACACACACACACACACACACACACACATGCACACACACACATACATGTGCATACACAGGCTTGAGGATACACATTATTTTGCTGTGTAGAAATTTTGTTCTGTTTTGATTTTGGCTTTGTTTTTGTTTTTATGAGTTACAAGACTATATGTCACTTTCTCTTTGTTTTCTGTGTTTTAGGAATCTGTACAACTAATTCTTCCCTCTTTCTGTGTGTGACAGCTTTCTTCCACTACCTTCTTCCTATGATTGCAGATTCGGATCTGCTGGCAAAGTCTTTAACACATGCAAATTTGTTTTTGTAACAGTTGAAAGGAATCTAGTGTCATTCCTCATGTGTATTTCAACCTGTATTTCCTTTAAAATTTTAAACAACTTCTCCTGAATATTAATTTCAACCAGGGGATCAAATTAATTTTTGGTTGAAAAAATAGCATATTTTAGGTTTATTTCTTTACTATATGCAAAATTAAATAACATTATCCAGGATTAGTTAAAAGATCAGGAAACATCACATTTATGTGATGATTAAGAACCTCTCACTGGAATTTCAAGGCTTATAGTATTATAAATTAGAAAACTTTTGGACAGTATCTGATGATCATAATGGAAGATTTGTGCTTATTGTAAAAAGATGTTCTCTAAGGATAAAATATTTAATATAAAATATATTTATATCACTTATAAATGGATATTAATTGTTAAATAAATGATAATGATAATCATGCTTCAATACAAAGACCCCAAAGTGCTAAGTGAAAAGTAGTGTTATAAGGGGGATGCATGGATCTCTCTGGGAACAAAAGTGAATAGAGGTGGGTGGGGATGGGAGTAAGAAGGATAGAAATTTTGTGCTAGGAATGGTGGGATAGAGTACATGAATTGATGACATGAAATGGATTAAATTGGGGGAGCAATATAGAAAACTAATGTAGTAGAAACTGCAACAAGACTGATAGGGTGACCGTAGAAAGAATTCCTAATAATGGAAGATTCAGAACCTAAACCTGTTATCCACTGTAAAGTGGCCAAGCTTACAGTAGAAGAATTGAGACACCAGCCTAACCACAAAACCTTGAACATACAACAATCCTGCCTGCAAGATGTTCTGGGACAATGGAGGAACAGAGCTTATGGGAGTGGCTAACCAATTACTGGTCTGATTTGGTGCCCAGCTCATTAAATAGAGCCCATGCTGGACCCTGCCTGGGATGACCAGAAACTGAAGGCTGGATAGCCCAGAGTCCTATGATAAAAAAAATCAATAAAATAATTTCTAATGATATTTTTATTTTTGGAATGTTTTATATTTTTAATGATTGGTTAAATCTAGTAGTGATTTTGAGGATATGTATATGTTCATGGAGTGGTGCCTATTGCAATCATAATCAGAGAGGATTTCTTTGGCATCTGATAGGAGCAAATGCAGAAATCCCCAGCCAAATATTAGGCAAGGAGAAAGCCTAAATTAGAGATTTCCATCAGGTCTTTTCATTTGGAGTCCTAGGGCCACCATGGAAAGAAGGAGGAAAAATTGCAGGAGTCAGAGTGGTCAAGGGCACCAAGAGAACACAGCACACAGTCATCAACTAAGAATGGACCATCAACCATAAGGACCCAGAAAATCTCTGTGCTTGCATGGGTCTGAGCTAGGTACTCTGCATATTTGGTATGGTTGTTAGCTTCGTGTTTCTGTTTGACTCCTATAAGTGGAAGTCAGGGGTGTCTCAGACTCTTTCTTCTGCTCCTGGAATACTTTTCCTTCTACTGGGGTGCCTAGCACATCCTTGATATTAGGGTTGTGCCTAAAATTATTGTATCTTCTTAGGCTATTTTGGTAAATATCCCTGGGAGACCTGCTCTTTTCTTAAGGAAAATAGAGAGTTAATCTGGGGGAAAGAGGAGTTGGGGAGGAAAGAGAAGTGGAGGGATAGAAAGCTGCAGTCGGGATGTATTGAAAAGAAAAAAAAATTATACTCATAATAGTAGTAAGATAAAATATTATCATTAACAAGTCTCTCTTGCTTTCCTTACTAATTATTTTTATACATAATGAAATATTTAATCCTTTGAGGAGAATTTCAAACTAATTAGTATCATTATTTTTAAATAAGTTCCAAGTTTAATATTTATTCTATTTATATTTCTATAATAATTTCTTTGATATTGATGTGATTTTGAAATTAATATGAAAACATTAATGTACACACATAAAAGGGAAACAGTCACAGATTTGCTCCAAGTTAATGAAACATCACAAACTCACAGTAATTAAAATCTTGAGCTACAGACCCAAAAGAATATAACATATTTAGAGACCCTATAAGAGAAAAATAATTTTGATAGCTATTAAAGTAGATTCTCAGCTTTGAACTCTGAGTCCTAGAAGTATGTGAACAATGTATATATAGACACATACACTTACTCATATATTCATATAATCAAGTAACATTGGAAACAGTAAAGGAACACATAGTAAGAACAAAAATATTGTAGTTGTGGGATAAAACTTTAGTTCCTATTGATGGTTGAAACTTTTTTTGTGTAAAAGAGGTTTTGTGAGGTTGTGGAAAATGGAAACCCAGAATCATCTATCAACAAAACCTATGTTTAACAAACATAAGCCTTAATTACTAATAAAACTCAAAAATTCCTTTTGTAAGTAGCTCAGTGTGAGAGTCACATATTAACAAGCGATGACATACTAAGAATAATGGATAAAGTTGCCTGAACAAACATGGGAAAGCATATATCTACTTGATAAAATAATTTAATTTTTGAATGTATATAGATAGCAATTGTTGTTCTTATCTGGCATATATGAATTCCTTCTTTGAGAAACCTCCACACTATTTTCCATAATGGCCCAATGACACCAACAGGATTTAAGTGTCCCTGAAAGTACCTTTTCCTCAGGAGATGTCATCTACTGTCAACCATAATGCATTCATCACACATATGAATTTGAAAACTACACTGAACTTAAAAAATGGATGAAATGTTGTATATGAAAATATTGTGTAATCTTAAGAGTTTTATACTATTTGTTAAGTTAATATGCTGATTTTCAAAAATATTTCTTTAATCACATGTCATTGATATAAAGAGAAATGAACTAATGCTCACTAAAAATATCACTATGAAATCTGTGTAATCATAGACACCTATTGCTGTGTTCTTCTGATAAAAAATGAGCCAAGTTGAAACGCTATAATATAGTTAACTACTTTTCAACATTTTGCAAATTCTTAAAATATTAATTTGTGTGTTATTATTATCAAATAAAAAATCTCTTAGTATATTTCCACAGTTGTCTTTTGTGCACTTAGAATTAGACTTATCCAAATGCAATTATATGGAGAAATATATCTATTTTATACCCACCATCAAAAACATCATTCTATAGAGATATTGGAAAAATTGAAGTAACCTAATAAGAAGACCTCATTCCATTTCCAGAAGTATATAAGTCTGTCATAAATAGGTTTCCAGAGAAATATTTATTACTATCAGAGTTTGAGCCAAAAAAATCTCAAACACATTTTTCTCTATCCAAAAAAAAAAAAAAAACCACCACCAACAACAAAAAAAAAACCCACGAGATTGAAAACTTTTCTTTCATCACCCTTTCTACTTTCTTTTAATTTCCTCAATCCTCTCAATCCTCACCAAGATTCTCTATGTCCTGGAAAAGCTCACAAGTGTGCTGTTGCCTCAGACCTAATTTTAGTGGCCTTAACTCCACAGCTCAAGGAAATCTATAGACAAGCCTTTTACAATCAACAACGCCTACAGAATATCACAAGTGTGTATCTGTAAGTGACCCTGTATCAGAAATGTTGGTATTGTTATATAATTTTCTCTGGTATTTTTTTCAACTACTGTACTTTTGATTAGCTAAATTGAGCCCTGTTTCTCATCTGATTTAGTTTTTTTTAATGCTTTATGAGTTAAAAAAAACACACAACATATTTTTAATCTACCTATGTTAAATAGAATAAGTATATTGGAAAATAGAGAAACATTATTATACATTGCATTTTACCAGATATATAAAAATGTTATACTCCAGTTCTTAATCTAGGCATTTTATTATATTCTGTATACTATATACAAATCTTTCATATGTGTATGTATCAACCAACAAAAAAACATTCCAATCCTCTTTTCTCTTATTCTGTACTCACTCTGTATACCCTAGATTTGTTATCTCCCCTTATAAAAAATTTCCTTATAGCTTCCAATTTATCCATATTTCATTTTATTCTCTACTTAACAAAACCGTTACCCTCCTAATTTACTCATATACTAATTATATGCTCATAAGCATATAAAGAGACAACACATTTCACATGATTTACTGTGACAAAAATAGATACAGGAAGTCTGCTCTTAACTTAGAGATGCTGACATCACATTGGGCTCATCTTTTATTTGCCTTATTTTTCTTTTGTCTTTGTTTGCTTTTCATTTTTATTTTAAGGAACCGTCTGTTGGCATGAGGACCAGCCTCCAGCTGCTCAGGGTTTGAGGGGAAGCTTAGGGAGTCAGCAGACTTTTGCCTCTGCTATCTGAATACAAACATAAGACTAAAATGTGGTTTTGCTTTTCCTCATTAAAATATTTTACTGTCATTTTCATCATGGAGCCTTCATCCAGCAACTTATGGAAGCAGATGCAGATAATCATATCAGAACATTGGACTGAGCTCCCAAAGACCTGTTGAAGGTAAAAAGAGTAAGAAAACTAACAAAGAGGTTAAGACCATGATGGGGTTATGTCGGGAGCACCTATTTTGCAGTCACTTCTGTCATCATTTTAGATGTGATGGTCTTGCATATCCCAGGGCTAGGGTTGGAACATGAAGATTAGAAAAATGTTAGGTAGGAGGAACAGACATAAGAAAGAATAGCAAAAAAAGAGGATAGTAACAGAAAGGCAATACAGTGAATTCTGAATGCTGAATACACCCTTGTTTATTTCCCATACACTTTTATACCCCAATACAAAAAGGGGAAGAAGACAAAAGTCTGCTCTAATATGATACAAATGTCAATTAGAAGCATTATTTGCTTCAATATTTGAAGCATCATGTTGTCATTACCATTCTGTTGTTTATGCAGTGAACCCATGCTAGAGCAAGTAGCCAGAAGACAGTCACTCCCAAGGTCAAACACTCTATCTCAAAAGAAACAGCAGAAATATGCTTGAATTTCTTGACTATTGGTTAGGGTAGAGTGGATCACCTGTATGAGCCATCTTAATGTTAAAATGACCAAGTAACCACATGCTAGGTCAGGATGTGTAGCTCTAGTTGTTTCAAACAATTTCGAGCAGGCTCAAACCATCTAACCATTACACAAGGTAGAAATAGGCTCATTTTGGGGCCTCCACAGGAATATCCACTGAAACACCTTACCTGAGCAATTGCTAGCTCATCAACTGCAGCATGATAACAAGGAAATCAGCATAGGCTCAAAATAGGCTCTCTTAATGTGGGTGACAGTTGTATGGCTGAGGCAGACTGTGGCCCACTGGCACTGAGACCAGAATTTACTCCTATTGCTTCTACTGACTTTTTGGAAGCCATTTTCTTTGGAGGGATACATTGCTCAGTCTAGATATAATGGGTAGGGCCTTGATCCTGCCTCAAATAATGTCCTAGACTTAGTTGACTCTCCATGGAAAGACTTACCCTCTGAGGAGTGGATGGGCAGGTGTAATGGGTGAGAAGGTGAAGGGAGTGGATGTAGGGAAGTGGAAACTGGGATTGACATATAAAATGAGAAAAGAGAGTTGGTTTGTTAAAATAAATTTAATAATAAAAAGTATCTTACTGACATTTCCTAAAAAAATAACAGGGGCTCTTTTAAACTATTATTATCTTTTATTAAAATAAGTCATGACAAAAAATTAATAATCGAATGAAATTAACCTAGCAATTGATGTATTATGCAAAACAATTTATAATATTTTGTACACAGCTTGATTTGTTAAACTACAAACATACTCCAAAATATATGTAGTATATAATATTATATATGTAGTATATAATATATGTTGATTATAGATCATATGTATAATGAAATACATAAGATATTGTGAAAATACTGGTCCATATCTTGTGTATAGTAGTCTGTTCTTGTACTTTTTTCCTTAATAGAAAATTTAATGATTAAATTAATGGCATGGAATCTACCTTTATAGTATTAATGCTAAATTATGATAATAACTTAATACTTTTCATCATTTAAAATATACAGGGTTAGAATTACATACTGCTTGTTCTGTTAGTGTAATAAAGCTGTATGAGATACTCATGAACAGAGGAAACAGACAGTACGAGATGCACACAGAGAAAGTGAGAGAGAGGTAGGATTAAACATGTTTCAGAGGAGCAAAAGCAACACACTACATGTTTCATATTTCACCAGTCCCATCCACCATTTCTTATTTTGTTTAAGTCACAAATAAATGCAAAGGTGTCAATTAAAATTATCTTAAAACTTTTATTTACTCTGGGCGCAAGCCTTTAATCCTAGCGCTCCGTTGGCAGAAATGAGTTCTGTGAGTTTGAGACCATACTGGTCTATAGAGAGAATCCCAGGAAGGCTCCAGTGCTACAGAGAAAACATGTTTAAAAAAAACATTTTATTTAATAGTTTTTCTAAAACCTTAGCTAGAAACATAAGGAACAAAAAAAAAAATGATGGCTATAAGAAAGTAATCATATAGTACTCTTTTCACTGAGCAAACCTCTTTACTTTCAGCATTTTTCGAGGTACGCAAAGGATGAATGGATTTTATTGTCTGTGAAATTTCAGTTTAACTTTGGAACAGCTGAAAGAAGACAAAATACCATCTAATTGTAGGAATGTGAAGGAGTTACCAAAGAGAGGCTGTGGGATATGTGATTGATGAGATGTCATCACTGGGTTTCAATGGTCAAATGTTTCCATAATTATAGCAGGCTCTAAAGTAGATCTAAGGTCCAATTTATACATCCATGTTGTGCCAGAACTTAATGACCATCAGAAAGTACTTTAGACATTTGCAAAACATATAACCTCTGGGTCCAAACCAGGTCAAATTTAGTGTCCTGTGGTTAGACAGCATAAAGAAGCTAGTTCATACCTGAAATATTCATTATTCTCTTCTCTCTCTCTGTATGTCTGTCTCTAGACATATTTCTATTCCCCTTATTTTTTTACTAATAAAGTTATCTGTTTTAGATTTTTATTGTTACATGGAAGTTGCAAGTATGCAAGCTATAAAACTACAGAATATTAGGCTTCATTGATACTGACTAAACTAAACAAGAATGTCTTCTCATGTGCATTGACAATTAGTGTCAAAAAATTAATAAGCTAAGGGTGGGTAGCTGTACCAGATGATAGTAATGCCAAGGGATTTTGATACCTTTTTTACAATTTCATCTATTGCTCTGAATCATGAAGGTAATAATAATTTCAAAACATAACTGCAACAGTTACAAAGAAGTTTAAGTAAGGGTACGTGTTCCATGTTATTGATACATGAAAATTATAGAAATAAATTATGTAGATATTATTGTAGAGAAATGTGTTTTTCACAGAAATTTGACTCTCTGTTTTGTACTAATGTAAGTCTGTGTGTGCATTTTTGTTGTTGCTGCTGCTGTGGTTTATGCTTTTTATTTCCTTAATCTCCATCTAGATTCTTGAATAATCTGTTATCACTCTTACCTAAGAATGACAAAATATTCCAACTCTATACTTTTCAACATGATTCTTAATTTGAAGAATGTTTTTGAGAATATAAATATGTCATTTTCATTTTTACATCACCGTTTCATTTCCTTTCTTCACTGAACACAATCTTTATTCTACCTGAGAACACTTTGTCTGCTGGCTGATTCTGTTGTTTCTCATTTTCTTAGTTATGTCACTGTTGCTATGACATAATACCCTGATAAAAGCAACTTTAAGAAGCATTTATTTTTTCTCACAGTCCATCAAACAGTGGAAGACAAAGTGGCAGGATCTTGAAGGTGATGATGACTTCACTTTCACAACCATAAAAGCACCAGATAATTAATAAATGTTACTGCTTAGATTTCTTTCTTCTAGTCCAGGATCCCAGTTCAGGAATGGTTCAATATACAGGTGGTAGATATTCCTATTCCAGTAAATGGAATGATACTAATTCTCCTTAAGCATGTGATAATGCCTATCTACTAAGTTATTGCAGACTTTATCAAGTTAACCTCACAATTGCATTACTTAGTCTTTCTCTGGTCAAAGGATATACTATGTCTTATTGCATTAGATAGTAATTACTTAACTGTCTTTGCTTCTAGATTATGAATTATCTAAGAAATTGTACACAGTTATCCTTTAATTTCTGATGAGAATTCATTAACAAAATGTGGATACCAAAATCCCCCCCCCCTTCCTTGGTACCATATCCCCACAGAGACCATGCAAATCTTCTCACTTAATTGGTCCTTCTTCAACTTGGTGGGCCAGGCTTTGTCCTACTCATGAGAGGTCTTATCCTTTCTGAGGAGTGAATGGGGGTGTAGTAGGGAAGGGGGAAAAAGCAGAAGGAGGGAAAACTGTGCTGAATATGTAAAATAAATAAAAAATGAACTAAAAAACTGAAATGTTTATAATAGTCACTGCAGAAGAGCTGTTATGTAAATAGTGGTTATGCTGAAGTGTCCTAGGAATGAGGACAAGGGTAATAAAGTTTGCATGATCAATAAAAATGAAATACATTTCCAACAATTTTTCTGCAGTTCCTTGCAATTGAAGGTTTAAGAGATGCATATATGGAAGGCTTATTCTGGATGTGAGCCTATAAATTTTTCTGAACACCTAAAACTTTCAAGATGTATTTTGTGTATGTTTAATGTGCACATCAAGATTTTCTAAGAAATAGCATATACAGTGAAACAGTTGCTTCATTAGACAACATTAGTTATTTCTATTTCAATAGTTACTTTAGAGTGTGGTGTGGAGATGGTTGTGCAGCATATGCATCTAAAATCTACTCATTTAGTAAAGTTTTTATCATATACAATAATGTGAACTATAATTATGTCATATCTGAAAAATAATTTATTAATTACTACGCTTCTGTTTTAACTCACTCTTATCATGTTTGTTCACACTCTTTGGCCATGATAAACCAATACGAAATTCTTTAAAAAGTTTTTGGTATTGAAACATTTCTCTTTAGTAAAAAAATTCTCCAGCTTTATCTATCATTTCAAAAATGAAATTGTCTTGTTTATTAAAGCTGAACTATATCCCAGAATTTGTCCATCATATATTTGATATGGTGAAAACTCTTATATTTCAAATTGATAATTATTAAATATATAAAATGTATAATATATACTACATATTCACTTGTTTATTATTAGTTATTTAAATTGATAATTAATATATCATAACTATTATAAAATTGTGGTAGTGAGCATAGAGACCATAAATAATTTAAATGCTGATTTCAATATTTTTTATAAACTATAGAACCATTGAATTTTATAGGAAGGTATTAATCTTCTAAACTTATTTCATTTCTTTTCCATGAAAACTTTTATCAATACTCAAATCCCTTAACAATATACGCCTTTAATCCACATCTTCTCTAATCATTGCTTTGATTTGTATTTTTAGGAATAAGCAGTATATTATGTTTGAGGTGATATTCCATAAGTAAGGTAAGTTGCATTTTATTCTTGCTTACTAAAATTTAATATTTTTGCTGTACTTGCTAATAATAATAATGGAAGATTTCATGGACATATTTGAAAAGCTGCAAACAGGCAGATACCCTACCTTCATGAACTAGAAGAAATAATATTCATATTAGCAAATACAACACATTAATTTCATATCACTCCTATTTGAACACAATATAATTTTTTTACTGAAGCATTAGAAAGTATAAAACTTATGAAGAAGAAGATTATCTAACACTAAGTACCCATTTAAGAAAAGTAAAACAATGGAGAAGTTTCCAAGTTTTCTGACTTCAAATTGTATTATAAGGGTGCAGTAAAAAAAAAAAAAAATAGAAAAAGAAACAGAAGATATTATTCTGTAGCAAGATAGAAAACCTTAAAATGAACTCAAGCATGAACAACAAGCTTTTTTCAATATATTGCACTAGAAGAAGTTTCTTCAACAATTTTGAGAAAGAAAATGAAACGCACATAACATAAAATGAAACAAGAACCTATTTTGCAGCATATGAAAAACTCAGCTCAAAAATAGTGAGTAAAAACATTAAAATTGAGGAATTAAAATTATCAAAACTAAATATAAGAGAAATAGCCCTTGGCTTTGCCAATGGTATTTTTTTAGGTATCACATAAAATCTTACAGAAAAAAAAAACATATAAAAAAGTTACCTCATATACACATTGATATTAGGTTAGTTTAGGTTAGTTCTCTTATGTTAGGAATAACAGAAAGGCATAAATTTCCTTCCAAGTGAAATTGGACTGTTTGGAAATTTGGTTTTCAAATCTCGTTAGTTCTGATTTTCCAGAAAATCAGTTTAGTTTCAGTTTGGTGAGATTGAACTTAAATATGAGTGACTCATTTTTGTTCTATTCAGAATCTTAGCCTACAACAATGCCTCCCTTGCATTTTACTGAATAAATTGAAAAAGCGACTCCACAAATTATTTTTTAAAAATGAATTTTTGCTGCAAAGAATGAGTGAGAATTTATATGATGAGAAAAATAAAATATTCTGTATGTCATGATGGATTGGGCATTGGCTTTATTCTTTCAGTTTTTAGTTATATTTTGTTTCCTAATATTTTTGACATATATTTCACACCTAATAATTCTGCATATTTATGAGATAAAAACATAATACTTCAGTATACATTTGCACTGTGTACTGATTGTCAAAGAAATGTTAATTCTGGGAATATATTTATCAATCAGAAAACTGATTGAATAAGTTAGTTAAAAAAAGTGAAAGCATAAATGTACAAAGGTATATGGATACTTGACAGGAAAACTTTATTTTGTACTGTAAAAAAGGGACATAATACAGATTTTAAAGGAAAATTCTGCAGTTCTCTGTCCTCTTGTCATTCTTAAGGTCTTTCCAAGAATCATCTTCTGCATGCACAGCAATGTTCTGTATGTCTTTCAACACTTTCATAGGCTGTTAGGTCAAAAATATATATTCAACAATTTAGCATAATTGTGTGAATTCAAACCTCAGTTTGTTATCATCATCTGCCAGATGACTCACTATTTGCTTCTGATGGAGGAAGGTCATTGGTAATATACAAACTGCCTTGGCCCATTTTGATAGGCCATCCCTTAGGTGGGTGGAGTAGGCAGAACAGAATGCTGGACGAGGAAGTGAGCTCAGACTCGATAGCTCTCCTCTCGGGGGCAGACACCTCAGAGAGACGCCATTCCCCACTCCAGGGAAGGCACATGCGATGGAGCTCCGACCCAGGATGGACGTAGGCTAGAATCTTCCCGGTAAGACCGGTGCTCACAGATTATTAGAGATGGGTTGATTGGTATATCAGAATTAGCCAGTAAAGGCTAGAGCTAAAGGGCCAAGCAGTGTTTAAATGAATACAATTTGTGTGTTGTTATTTCAGGGCATAAGCTAGCCATGTGGGCAGCCGGGGTGCTGGGGATGCAGCCCCTGCTGCTCATACAAATGGCGCCCAGACGTGTGGATTACTGAGTCCACAGAAAGCCTGAGAAAGCTTGGAAAAGAATAGAGTAAAGCATGTTTCTTGTGGCAATTTCTTGGGTCTGATCTGCTTGCTAGAGGCAAGCAAGCGCTCTCATCTAAGAGAGGCTTTCCTGACTCAGCTTTAGCTGCACAACCTTGCAGCTCATTAAGAGGTCCTGCCACGAAACACTTAAACGGTGTTGACAAAAAGCTGAACGCATGCTTTTTGATTTTCAGCAATAGCAGGAAAAAAGCTGTGCCATTTAAAATGCCAGCTTTCTGGGCCGTCCTGCCAGGGCAAACTCTGACTGTTTGAGGCAGGAGGGCTGGCTACAGAGAGAGGACTTGAGTGTTGTCTGTTGTAGCTTGTTTGATGGCAAGGACCTTGAAACACTGTAGACTTGTGGCACTGAATGCGGATCTGGCCAGTACCTCAGCCACAAGTTTGGAATGGCAGAAAGCTAAGGAATGGGTTACATCTAGCCGGCAAAGCCACGGCTTTAGTCCTACTGATATTGCTTGGTAAATTGAAGACTCATGTGTTCAGAAAAAGAGAGATATATAGTAAAGAGAGATTCAAAGACAATGAAAATTTCTAAATGGTTTACAGTGTGTAAAAAATATATGCAAGCTAAAAGTTCTTAAAAGTAAAAAAAAAAAGGGAAGAAAGAGGGTAGTTGTGTGTGGTAGTACACACCTTTAATCTCAACACTTGGGAGGCAGAGGGAGATTGACCTCTGTGACTTCAAGGTGTGGTAGCACACGCCTTTAATACCAGTGTCTAGAAGGCAGAGACAAACAGATCTCTGTGAGTTCAAGGTGTAGTAGCATACACCTTTAATCCCAATGCCTGGGAGGCAGAGACGGGCGGATCTCTGAGAGTTCAAGGACAGCCTGGTCTACAGAGTTATTCCAGGTCAAAGATACAGAGAACCTGTCTCAAAAAGCAAAAAATATAAGTAAAAATAAACAAAATAGAGGTTAAAATAAAGCACACAAAGATGGACAATACACAGAGAATCTTGATACTGTATGCTATTATGCTCTGTTTGAATTGTTTGAATGCTGAGGAAGGAGCAACAGCTGCTAAAAGATATTTATTTATAAATGCTGCTGAACTAATCCAACATATATATTTTGAAAATGCCTTGACTTTGAAATTTGGATCTAAGGACATGATGCTTTGGAAAGGAGTTTCTTATTTTGCTTTCACAGAGGATGAGACCCTGTTCATTTCTTCTTTTCTGATTTGGTATGATGGACCACACCCTCCTGAAGGGTTGCTGTGAGCATCTTCAGAAAATTGCTTCGCTCAACTGCCAACTGAGATGAAACTAGCACACAGGTTATACCATGAAAGACCTAATTAATGACGCTCCCATTCAGCAGGAAGCAGTTTGGAGAGATAAAACTGCACCCATGTTCCCAAATATGGTTTATAAACGTTCTTTTATATTTAAAGGGGGATATGATATAGGTATGAATAATTTGCATTAGTATAGATTTTGCTTTATTGATAGAGATTTAAGGTCAATTTTGTTATATGTATATGTGTTTCTGATCTTGATTAAGGTACAGTGATTGTGTAGTTCATTTAAAAATGTAATGTATAATTAGAAATATAGATTGTTAATAGATAATCATAATAGTCAAGTTTGTAGTCATGTTAGTTAAGATTTTCTAGATGTACATAGATATATTTTAGATTGGCATTCTTCATATCTTTCAAAGATTATAGAATATGGCATTTTAAATGTTTTAATAACTTAGGGTTTTTCATGACAATGAGACACTCTGCACCTGGCAGCACCAATCTACTTCAAGAGGAAGATGGGCATAGAAGAGGATCCTTATGGAGTTTGATAGCCATTTGGGCAAGAAACTGCTCTTGCCTGGACTATTGCATAAAGTGGAAACAGAGAACCCGCAGAGAGAGGACTACTGAACTTGCCTAAAGGTGAGATGATCTTTCGGGGTTCCTGATTCATGAAGGAGTCTGCAAGACATTCTGCAGGACACAACAGATAGTGACTGAACTGACTTTGAATTTTCCTGCTTCATGGAAATGTCTTCTGGATACTATGGGCCTGAAGGCTGAAGATTGATGCCCCAACATTACAGAGGAACTTTGGGTGACTGTACAGGCAGCGAGATGTCTCTGTCATTTCTAGAGTTTTGAAAGTTGCTTACTTCTTATTTACTTAGGTAATATTATATTCTTCTGGAGTCTTTGATGGTGTTGAAGAATAGATAGATAATTATAGTTGTTTTCCTTAGTTACAATAAAGATAAAATAGATGTAAATATTGTAATTTTTACTTGATAACTGTTTTGTTATATGTAATTTTGATATGTTAAAGTTAAAGCCTTCCTTTCTTTTTGTTTAAACAGAAAAAGGGGAAATGATGGAGGAAGGTCATTGTTTAAAAAAATAAAGAAACTGCTTTGCTGGCCCTCATAGGTTAAAACATAGGTGGGAGGAGTAAACAGAACAGAACGCTGGGAGGAAGAGGAAGTGAGCTCAGACTTGACAGCTCTCCTCTTGGGAGCAGATGCCTCAGAGAGACACCATGCTCCCAGCTCCCAGTCAGATGCAAGCAATGAAGCTCCGACCCAGGGTGGACATAGGCTAGAATCTTCCCAGTAAGCGCACCTAGGGGCACTACACAGATGATTAGAAATGGGCTAAATTAATATGTGAGAATTAGCCTAGAAGAGGCTAGATAGAAATGGGCCAAGCAGTGATTAAATGAATACAGTTTGTGTGTTGTTATTTCGGGCATAAGCTAGCCAGGCAGCCAGGGTGCTGGGGATGCAGCCCCACTGCTCCTATTACAACATGCTTCCAGGCTTTCAGTTACCGATGGAAATGCCTAAGAGCTCATTGTCCAAACCCTTATATCATTGTGGTCTTACACCCTACATCACTGTAAACAGAGGGTCTGATCTGTAGAAGAAAATATGAAGCATTTTTCTTAGTATATCTTGCCATTATTTCAAAGAAATGAATCTTTAGAATTTACAATTCTCCCTTAATTTGTGAAAAAGATGTTTTATTTTCATTAAAGGGAAGCACACAGCTTTTTGAATGACGGTTTTTATTCTATCACTAAGATCATTCTTCACCACATAGATTCCTTCACACTTCCTCCTGTATGCTTTTATCCTTTAGCAGTGGGCTCCAATCCATTGTTCCCAGATAAAAGCCATGTTCCTTACTACTGACCAGTCCAGGCAACATATTATCTTCCATATTATTCTCTATGTTTCTCATTCCCACGTTTTTGTTTACTTTTGAAATCCTTGAAAAGTGTAAATAATAGTAATACATTTTAATGTAAGATCTTTTTTATCACAATGATGTAATCTTTATCTGATTGTTATGCCTTGGCATATTTTCTCGTTTGACAGCATTTTCTCATCATATAACAGATCTTTATATTCTCACTTTTTCAATATCACGAGGACCATCACACACTCTGATGGAACAATGTCTTTATTTATTTTATGTAAACTAGCATTTGGGCCATGCATTTACCTAACATTCTCTTATTATTTGGCTGCCTGAAACATTTTCCTTACATTTATTGTTGTGAACATTTCTGTCATAATTTTCCAATATTTAAGTCCCACATGGGGGAATGATTCATTAAGAATTTTTCACTGGTTTACAAATCTACTTTCCATTATCATCCATACAAGGAAAAATAATTGCATGGCATGAGGTGATATTCATGGTCTGAATCCAGCACACAGACATAGTAACACAATGATTCTGTAACTCTTGCAAGTGATGTAATGAAACCAATCAAAATAAAAAAGTGGAATAGAAAGTCTTCTGATCCTATATGAAGGAAACTTGGAGTTTGCAATGGCTTAAGTTATTTAAATAGATTGAATTCTATTCCTAATTTCACCCTAAAGAAAACAAGTTATGTAAGTGAGGAGGTTTGATTAGGAATGGCTCTGAAAAGATCATATGTTTCAATGTTTGATCATTAGAGAGTGACATTGCTTGACAGGGAATAGAAGGTGTGACCTTTTTTTGATGGTAGGATGTTACTGGTAGACTTTGAGGTTTTAGAAGCTCACAACAGGCCTGGTGTCTCTGCATGTTGCCTGCAGATACAGTGGTAGAATTATTAGCTACCCTCCAGCACTATGTATTTCTGGATGCTGTCATACATCCCACCATGATGATAATGGAATAAATCTTTAAATTAAAAGCCAGCACCAATTAAATGTTTTCCTTTATAAGAATTGACAAAATTATGATGATCTTCCATAGCAATAAGACACTGACAAATCAGTAAGATTTTCATATCCACAATTTCAAAATGAAAACAAACTGTGTATTTCAAAACAAGTATGTCATCTAAAGGAGATAAAATATGTACAGTGATTGGTCAAAACACATTCTTGGGAGCATAGTTTATATATTGGCTTATTTATTTGTCTGTATCACAGCCATATGCTGTACACTGAGAAATTCTACACATCATCAAAGGTAAATGGTAAAATAAACATATAAAACACATACTTAGGAAATGCAATGGGAGAACCAGCATATTCATGAATATTAGAGGTTTTTTACAGTGTTCTTAACCATCTTGTTCTCTAGGCTAAAAGTGAACACTTTTAAGCACAATGAAATTATATTATAAAAATAAATTCAAGTCTCTGAACTAAAATAATTGATAGCTCAAAGAAAAAGAAATCTGTTTACAAGTTGGCCAGATTGTCGTTAACAAAAAAAGGGGAGAAATAGATTAGATTCTGCATGTGGACTGGTGGGCAGGATATACAAGAGCAGGACAGATCAAGTTGAAGGTGGAAAAAGGAGGGACAAAATGCAAAAAGAGAGACAGCTGGGTTTGGGGACCACTGAGGGTTGACATGGAATCCTAAAACAATGGTAACTTGCTGGTATCTATAAGGGTGTCCTGTCAAGAACCGACCTCAACAAAATCACCTCTTACTAGAGTAGAGTAAGAAGAGGCATAGGAATTTTGAAATATAAGTAAAGAATATGAAGATGCATAAAAGTAATAAGACAGAAATCATAGCATAATATCTGGAGGGCATTCCAATCATTGAAATCCAGAAATCACCCATATTTATTTTTCCACAAATTTTATACCCAATGTAAATGTGAGCAGAGGTGAGAGGTGAAGAGAAGGTAACAAAAGAATTTGTTAACATGATACAAATGATAACTCACACAGTCAATCATTTTATCACTCTGAGACATCAAATCATTAACATTCTGTAATCTAGGTAGGAAAGGTGCTCTTGATCATGTATCCTGAAGGCCGACACTCCCCAGCTGACCTCATTGTTACAAAAGAAGGAGCAAAAGTATGTTTGCATATCGTGACCATCTGTCAGGAATGAATGGAGCTCTCTTAATATTAAAAGAACCAAGCAAACACAATATGAGTTTGTATGCGCAGTTATACTTGTCTGCTAGGCTTCCTTGATCCCCATTATTCCCCAGGGAAAGATGAGTGTGCTATCCACACATTCCATAGCCCCACAATGCAGGACACTTTGGCCTTACTATACAGGACAGTCAGACACAATAGGGAGTTGAGTCAAAGCTGGACCTCAGTTTATTACTGTGAGCATCTGTTTATAAAACTTAAATGACATTCTTTGATGTGAGGGTACCTCCAGCCAATGAGAGGCAGCCAAACACTCCCTCTGGCTGGAGGAGCATCTACCGATTTTTATCTGTCTCATTCTCACTGAAGCTCGAGCTAGGATTTTCTTTGTCCTACAGGCACTGAAGTATATCCCCTCAACTCGAGCCAGGCTGTATTTTGTCTTATAGGACTCAAGGTACAGGCCCTGAGATAATTTTGGACCAACATCTCCCCTTTTGTTTTATCTCCCACCCTCTACCCCAGTCAGCAGGTCAGAATAGCCCACTGGGGAGAGAGTACTGGTCAGGGCCACCCCATCTAGAGTTTCGGCCTGTACACCCTCAAACTGAGTGTTTATCTATGGGGTAAGATATATCGAGCCTATCATAATGTACTCAAAGGGCCATGTAGTGTTGTGTCAGTTATTGGAATGCTTGTTTCAGCCTTTGGAAACACATGGGCCAAAAAATAATAGATCAATAAACAAACACCCATCAGCCCAATTAGGGAAGAGATGAGTGTGGTAAGCTATAGGACCAGTTAAATTAGGTCTCATTGGGGGTACTGGATTTAAATGAATCACAATACGTTTTCTTAACTTGTCTAGAGTTCTTGCAAGTATCCCAGAATGGTCTGCATAGAAGCAACATTCATTCCCACGTGTCTTGCAAATTCCTCCATATTCCATAGATAGCAAGTCTAAGCCTTTCCTATTTTGTAATGTTACCCTTGCTAAGGAATGTTGTAAGGTTTGTGTGTGGGGCGCTTATTGGTTTCTGGCTGTTCATCACCAAAATAATCACACAGAAACTGTATCAATTAAATCACTGCTTAGCCCATTAACTTTAGCTTCTTATTGGCTAACTGTTGCATATGTAATTTCACCCATTTCTATCAATTTGTGTATCATCATGTGGCTTTGGTTTGTCGGCTAATGTTCCATCTGGCTCCAGTAGGGTTACATTTCTTTTCCAACTCTCTGTATTTCTTTCTCCCAGTATTCAGTTTAGTTTTCCACACCTAAAAATGAGCAGTTTCCTTATTCATTAATGGTATTCACAGCATACAGAGGGAAATCCCACATCACCTCCCCATTACTGTTTAAATAAAAAAGAAGGCTTTAACTTTAACATAGTAAAATTACATATAAAAAAACAGGTATCAAGCAAGAATTACAGTTATAATATTTATATCTATTTTATCTTTTATCGTAGTTAACAAAAAGTATATTTACTTTTTATCTATTATTCAACATCATCAAAGACTCCAGAAGGATACAATATTACCTAAGTAAACAGGAAGTACATTGTAAGCAACTTCCAAAACTCTAGAAATGACAGAAACATCTTGCTGCCTGGGCAGTCGCACAAAGTTCTTCTGTACCATTAGAGCATCCATCTTCAGTCTACTGGCCCATAGTATCCAGCAGACTTTTTCCATGAAGCAGGAGATTTCAAAGATAGTTCTGCTATATTGGCAGTTTGTCAGTCACATTCTTCTGTGTTCTGCAGACATTTTGTGTAGCAGGAACCCCAAAGGACCATCTCACCTTTGGGGAAGTTCAGCAGTCATATCTCTGTGGATCCCACATGTTTTACAGTGTACCATGAAGTAGTCCAGATCAGAGCAGGTGTTTTTTTTTTTCCCCAAATGGCTAACAAACTCCATGTGGAGCCTCTTTGATGCCCATCATCAACTTGAAGTAGCTTGGTGCTGATGAGTACAGATGTGTCTCATTGTCATGAAAAGTCCAAAGTTCTTAAAACATTTTAAATGCCATATTCTATAGTCTTTGAAAGATTTGAAAAATCTCTATCCATCTGAAATATATATCTGTACATATAGATAATATAACTAACATGACTACAAGCTTAACTATTATAGATGATTTTCAATAAATCTATTTTCTTAATTATACATTACATTCTTAAATGAGCAGCACAAACACAATACCTCAATCAAGAGCAGAAATATACATATAACAAAGTCGACCACAAATTTGTATAAACAGACCAAGATCCATACCAATGCAATGCAAATGCAAAAAAGCTTATCTCCCTTTAAATTTAAATAAATATTTATAAACAGTATTTGTGAATATGGGCGTAGTTCTCTAGACTACTTCCTGGTGATTGGGAGTGCTGCTAATCAGGTCATTCATGGTGTATCTTATGTGCTGGGTTTATCTCAGTCATCAGTTGGGTGAAGTAATTTTTGGAGGGTGTTCACAGTGACCTTTTGGGGTTCATGGTTTATCAAACCACATTAGCCTGGAATGAATCCACATTTTCTCATCCTCTGTGGTAACAGAAGCAGAACCTCTTTTCCAAAGTAACTAATGCTTAGACCCAAGTTTTGAAATCAAGATACCTTTAAAATTTATGTGTAGGTTTAGTTTAGCAGCCCATACAATGAAATGTCTCAGTGTATGGCAGCAGGCATCTACCACGCTCTACTACTTGTGCACACCTAGTTGACCTGATACTGACACTGCCCAGGCAAGGAGTGTGAACTGTGGGCATGGTCTCAGCTACTTTCCTCTCTACTGTGAGTGGGCATTCAGTGCATTACAAGTGAGCATCCACTTGTCAAGGTTAAGTAACATCCTGTGATGTAAGGGTACCTATAACCAATGAGAGGCAGCAAACCCTCCCCCTAGCTGGAGGGGCATCTGCCTAGATTTACTGTCTGATCTTCATGCAAATTCGAGCAAGGCTTTTTTTCTGTGCTACAGACGCTTAAGTCAAGGGTCTGAACTCAAGCCAGGCTTTGTTTTTTGTCCTATAGGCCTCAGTGTACAGGCCTGAGATAATTTTGGTCCAATACTGTCGATCATTTTAGTAACATCCAAACTATCTGACCATTGCACAAGGTTGAAATGGGCCCAAATTTTGGACCTCTACAGTGTCCCTAATGAGGACTCCTAGTAATGATAAATATGGAGTGGGTGTAGGAGGTCCTTTTGTCTTTGTGTTACTTTTATTGGTTAATAAAGAAACTGTTTTGGGGCTGTTGATAGGGCAGAACTTAGGTAGACAGGGATTGCTAGGAGGAAGAAAGTCAGAGAGTGAGAGACACCATTGAGCTGCCAGAATCAGACATGCCAAATCTTTTCTGTTAAGTCACTGCCAAGTGGCGATACACACATAGATTAATAGAAATGGGCTAATTCAAGGTGTAAGAGTTAGCCAAGAAGATGTTAGAGCTAATTGCGAGACAGCCAGGATGAACAAGGGTCCTCTCTCTTGAAACATGGAGTCCCAACTGGCCATCTAGTGTAGTCAGGCAAGGCTCCCAGTGAGGGATTGAGTTGCATTTGGTTGAGTTGTTAGACATGGGCTTTCAGTGGGGATCCCTTAATATCCCAGGCTTATGTTAGGTCAGAGGGCTAAGGCTGCACTGTTAAAGCTGACAGTAAGGCCCTATTGTGAAGAATAAAGTCCACATACATCATTAAATGTAGAAAGGTCAAGGTGGTGCTTTCACGGAGGCATGAATTCTTTACAACTATAATCTAGTCTGCCTTGTAAGGTATTGTGCAAGGTATAGAAAAAGAAACCAGAACACCAACCACAAAACCATCAACCTAAAATCTGCCTTCATTGCAAGATGTGCTCAGGCAATGGTGGCAATGAACTTGTGGGAGTGACCAACCTGTATCTGATTTAACTAGAGGTCCTCACCTCAAACTCAGAGACAATGATTGAGACTGCTTGGATGGCCATGAACTAGAGACTGGATAAGCTCTATGGTAGAACCAAACATCATGAGCAAAAAAAAATAATAAATAACTAAAATCAATGAAATGATGAAATGATTCCAAGTATTATTCTGCTATACTTAGAGATTGGTGCCTTGTCCAGTTGTCTTCAGAGGGGTTTTCTTCTGCAGCTGATAGGAGCAAATACAAAACTCATAACTAGTCATTATGCAGAGACAGTGTAAATTTGAGGTTTCTATTGGGTCCCTCTCCTTAGAGATTGGGGATCCCACAATAGAGGGGCAAAACAATGTTTAGGAGGCAGAGTGGATAGAAGACACCAGGAGAACATGACTCACTGAATCAAGTAAGCAGGGCTCATAAGCTTAATGGCACTGAGGATATAAGCATGGCTCTTGCATGGGTTTGTACAACCTTGGTGATTTTGTGTGAATCCTCTCAGTGGAAGCAGGTGTGTCTCTGACTCTTTTGCCTGATCTTGCGACTCTTTTTATTCTTACTGGGTTGACCAGCATAGATATAAGGGTTTTTGCCTCGTCTTATTGCATCCTGTTCTGTCATGTTTGGTTGTTGCCACTCCAAGACCTCCTTAGTTTTGAAGGGGAAATGGAACGGTAGTAGAACTTGGGGAGGGGAAAAGTGAGGAGTAGTGGTGGGAGGGGAAACTTAGCTAGTAATGTGTTGTAAGTGAGAAGAATCTATTTTTAATAAGAAAGAAAAACATCAAGAAAATAAAGGCTCAATAATAAACTTTAAGATGTGCAGCATGTTGTATATATCATTAAATCTAAAATTTCAAAAAAGTATGATGTAGTGTGAATTTTAATTTATTTCAATAATAAAAGCACAGAGGCAGATATTAGAGGTTGAAAGCGGAAACATCACAGGAGTAGAACTACCAGCCACTACTTCTTACTTCTATGAAACTCTCAGACTGAATGGGCAATCATGCCTCTAGGAATCTTCAGCCTGAAGGCCAGATTGAATTCCTTGACTCAATGCCTTGAGCTCTTCTCTCCTTCCTGCCTTATATTCCTCTCCTGCCCAGCTATATACCTTTCCTGTCTCCATCTCCTTTGAGCTGGGACTAAAGGCCCATGACTCCCAAGTACTTAGATTAAGGGTGTGAGCCACCACAGCCTTTCTTTCTTTCTTTCTTTCTTTCTTTCTTTCTTTCTTTCTTTCTTTCTTTCTTTCTTTCTTAGACTGGATCAATTTTGTTTGGCCTATGGTGGCCTTAATCTGCCTCTGCCTTATTAGTGCTGGGATTAAAGGGGTGTGCCATCACTGCCTGACCTCTGTGACTAATTAGTGGCTCACTCCACACTCTTATCATTAGGCATGCTTTATTTGTTAAACTAAATATCACAAAATACCACCAGAGTATGAAATAACATTTCACTATGAAAATAACTGTAGCTCTAACTTTTATAGAAAAAGACCCTTTTATTAAAGTCATCATGGGAAATGACACAGTGCAACATATTAGACTTGTATCAAATAGAACTGCAGGTTAAATAAGACCATGCTAGACAGTTCAGGAACCTTTTTCTATTTAGGCATGGATATTCTTCACATATTTACCTTTATTTTGTACGAATGTGTATTTTATTGGCAACAATGTCTATATACCAATGCATGCACTACATGCCTGAAGCAGTTGTCAGTATTCCCTAGAACCAGAAATATAGAAGGTCCTTAGCCACCATATGGGTACTGAAAACTATACCCAGATACTCTGAATATTGGACACTGTACTTAGAAATTTCTATCAGAAATAATTTGTTTATTTAACCAAGTTCTCTGTTTTGTATAGTTTTTTCCTTTGATAATCAAATTAAACATTTCCAATCAAATAATTTTGATTTATCTCTTTTCATTAATGCAGAAATAGTCTGGGTTGAAATTGTGGGCATACTAGTACAAGATGTGCCTATTGATGACTTTCAAGTTAAAAAAACTAACAATATTCACCCATGTATGTAGTCTCTCAAAGGCAACTGATGTTTTCAAGAATAACACTGTAAATTTCTCTGAAAGAAGTATGTAAGTTAGTAAAGAACACTATAATGAATAGTTCTAAGACATCTTTTGAACAATGACCCTCCCCATTTCATGAATGCTACATCTAGTGTTCTCAGGCTACACAGTCAAAAAATAATAGCTAATGAAGTCCAAGGTAACAGAAAAGATAAGCCGGGGCTTTCATTCAGGTCAATGTATATTCTTCCCCTGTTCTCTTGCTTATAAATGACAGCATCTCCAATTGATTGGTCATCCCTCCATTTCTCTCAATTGTGAGGATCAACCGTGGTGTTTATTATAGACAGTGTCATGAGGATGATTGAGGGAATATGCCATTTATGCATTCCACTTTGACCCATACACCTGATTACTCTGTGGCATTATTTGTATATGTAATTTTAAAATTGATTTCAGTTTAGCACAAATAAAGTAGCTGTACATAATATGTACAATTATAAGAAATCCGTAGTAATAAAGAACTCATCAATGTTTAATCCATTTATTACTATTTTTGTAATGCTATTTTGTTCAATACTGTACATTTAATAATGCTTTAGAAAGATCTTTTTTCTTTCCTTCATTTTTCTCTTCTTCCTTTCTTTCATTTGCAATGCTCTCTCTGTCTTTCTCTCTGTCTCTCTCTGTCTCTCTCTGCCTCTCTCTCTCTGTCTCTCTGTCTCTCTGTCTCTCTCTCTCTCTCTCTCTCTCTCTCTCTCTCTCTGTGTGTGTGTGTGTGTGTGTGTGTGTGTGTATGCATGCATGTGTAGAGAAAAAGACACACTTACCTATACATGCATATGTGGAAGCCAGAGATGAACTTTGGGTATTGCCCTCTATCACTCTATCATATCTAATGAAATGAGGTATATCACCAAAACTAAAGTTAACAGTTTTGGTTAGCATGGGTGATCAACGAGCACTCATGATCCACTTGTCTCCTCCCAACAACCCTGCATTGAGGAGACAGTTAATCACTACCAGGATTGATAATACACATTCTGAGCACAACCAATCTCACATCCGCATGCTTGTACAAGAAGCACTTTACACTGTTTCATCTCCCAAACTCACACTGTCTTATTTTCTAAAAATTAGTTTTAAAGTATAATATTAAAAAGTAATGTAAATGAAATACATTATTAATATGTCCAAAAGATACAGAATGAAATTCCTCACTTTATGTTGGAGGACATTACTGGCTCATCAGTGGTTGCAGTTTACCATGGTCTGGCAGTCTATTTCAATAGTTCAGCATCATGTGTTTCTCTCCATCCAGCAGTACTTCCTACCTCTTCCTGTAAGGCCTGAAAGATTGACCTTACCTGAAAGTTCTTATTAAACCAGATGTCTGATTCATCTTTAGCTCGATCTTGGGCATAGATCCCTGCTAAAAGGCTTCCTTTGCTGCACATATGATAACTAAGACTTTGGTTAGGAGTCTTATGATAGAAGCACGCCACTTAATGCAAATTAAGGTTTGTCCTCAGTGTCCACAATCATATATATTTTATTTCAATCATAATAATGTATCATATATATATATATATATATATATATATATATATATATATATATATGAGCTGATTCACTGAAGTCTGTCTCCTGGAGGCATGTCTCTGTCATGCTCTTGGTTCACATACAAAGCTTTTTATTGGCACTACTCCACCTTTCTTTCTCAACCTGGTGGCTGACAGGCCCAGAGGGAGAAAGGAACCCTCATAAGTTCTTATACATAACACACTTTAATAAAAAAGAAAACTATGTTTGCTATTCAAACACAAACTTTGATTGGGTTATTTATTGTGTAAGGTCCATGATCTGTAACTCAGTTATAACAAGGCTAAATTAATTTAAAATTCTTGTTCTGAATTCATATTTAATAAGAGAGGAAAATGATATCTGTCAAAGCCCAGGATTTATTATAGGATGTCAGTGAGGGGATAAACTGACATGATTATCACAGTTACATATAGTATCTAAGCAGTACCATCCAGACCTGGCACTGAGCAGAATAATAATGTGGGTTGTGATTCAACAGGTAAACCTAAGGTATCCCTAATGGCACGGAGCTTTGGTTGAAAGATGTGGATAATATTGTTTGTGGAGTTATGAAGTGTCCTAGTGTTCTCTTTGCTATAAAATAAAAAAGTTAATGAAAACTTAAGATGAACCTTTAGAAAAAAATATATAAATAAGCATATTCTTCTTTCTTTATCAAATTATTAGTAGGTAAAAATCAAAGGCTGGATTTATATCTTTTAATTTCTCTCTTGAGGTAACACTAGTTATCACCACACATGATCAACACAAAATATGAATGGTTCAATATATTTGAAAAGAATTAGGGATCTTCTTTATCAGACACCATCAAAGAAAATATCTAGACAATTTTACTGCTGTTTTCCTTTGCTAATGAAAAAGTATAATTTTTCTCTAATCAAAATCTCAGGCCTAAGTCAACACAAATTGTAGTGAATCATCCTACAAAGCCAATGAACAGTGGAGCTCCATTACCTGTAACAAGTCTTTCTCTGTCCCACAAGCCAGCTCCCTAATAACAACATAGAGAATTATCAATTATAAAATCTTGGCCTTTGCTTTGACTAGTATTTAACTGGCTCTTACAACTTAAATTAACCCATTTTTTATTAATCTATGTTTTGTCATGTATCATCCATTCTTCTTCTTCTATGTCCTCTGAAATCTCTTCTTTCTTTTCTTTATTCTCCTCAGAAATCCCATATATACCTCCTGCCTAACTATTAGTCATTCAGCTTCATATTACACCAATCATAGTAAATAAATCTTTACAAAGTATATAAATATCCCACAGCAATTATCCTAGAGTAGGGACTGTTAACTTCTTGTGTCAGCCAAAAAAAATTTCTGATAATATTTTTGAAATAAATATGAAGAAACACTCACTTCTATAACTTATAGACATTTCGTAAGAATTAACACAAACTTTTAAAAATAATCAATTAATCAGCCAATATATATTCCTTTGGTATAGGAGGTCCTTCTGTTTGTGTGTTGCTTTCATTGGTTAATTAATAAAGAAACTGCTTGGCCTGATAGAGCAGAACTTAGGTAGGTGGGGAGACAGAACTGAATTCTGGGAGAAAGAAAGTAGAGTGAGAGAGAGAGCTGCCATGGAGAAACCAGGTCAGACATAATAAATCTTTCCTGGTAAGCCACAACTTCATGATGAACATAGAAAAATAGGTTAAATCAAGATGTGAGAGTTAGCCAATAGGAGGCTAGAGACAATGGCCAGGCGGTGTTTAAATGAATACAGTTTCTGTGTGATTATTTTGGGGTTCAGTTAGCTGGGCACCGGGGTGAAAAGCAGGCCCTCCCTCCATCAATATTCCTTAATATTTTATTTTATTTGTAAAAGCTACATATACCTTTTTAGATTAATAACTTCTTCAAGAATGTTTATGTATTTAATTTCTATAGGAAATTTGGAACTATTGACAAAGTTCACCTGATCCATTCTTATACAATAAAAATGAACTTTAAGTAGTTATCCTTTATGCCTAATCACTTTCTTTTTTGTATTTTTTTTTAAGATTTTTCTCCTGCAAACAGAGACTACAATTTTGTTTGTTTTCTGGCCATCCATATACAAATAATCAAACAAAACTATATTAGTTGCAACTTTGTTTGACCAACACCTCAGGCATATTCTAGATAACTATTACATCTTAAAACCACCAGTTAAACTATTTTATATTTTACCACAAGGCTCATGGTTTAATAACTCACATCTTACTAATTAGACATCTACATGGTGTCTGACTGACTCTGCCTTATTTCTCCCTTTTTTTTTTCCTATCTAGCTATACTTTCTTCTGCCATAGGTCAAATCATCTTCTTTAATAACCAATGGTAATAAAATATATTCATAACATACAGAGTGTAATTCCACATCATGAACCTTCTTAGAACAGGTACATCACTATGTGAATTGTGGAAAATTTAATCTTTTAACATTTCATGTGCTTTTTTTATTTTAATCATTGCTTTCAAGTATCTCTTCGTGTGTGTGTGAGTGTGTGTGTGGTATTTGTGTGTCTCTGTGTCTTTGCCTACTTATTATATTGTCATATATCCATACATTTACTCAGAGTCCAAGAACATTCTTTCCTTAAGAAATAGATATAATGAAATATTTTTCTTTAGAACTGAAATCATGTTTCTAGTTACTAATATAAAATGTATTACCAAATGACAGGAATCAGGAATCTGATTATGGTAAAACTGAAAAAAAAACGAAGAATACAAAGACTTAGTACCTTTGCTTTGAATACACAGTTAAGTAATTGAGCTTCTACCCACAACAATGAAGAGTGTTTTCAGATGTCATCCGTGGCAGTTAAAACCCCTTCTTTGCCCTTGCTTCTTAAGAGAAACAATGTGTCACTAACGCTTTCCATGATCCAGGTCACAGTCCCTGAACTGTTATCATTTTGCCTGCCAATTACTGAATTCTAGAAAAGCTATAAAACTGTGTTGAGAATTATGAATCCAACCTGGGTCAGTGTCATTTTAGAAACAACACACAAACAAGTGCTACCAATTAAATTAGAATATAAAACACTTTAAGAAGAAATCAGGTAATATATACCAGTCTGAGACAAAGGGGATGTTCTATTGGGAACTCACCAAGGCCAGCTGGCCTGGGTCTGAAAAAGCCTGTGATAAAACCAGACTCGCTGAACATAGCGGACAATGAGGACTACTGAGAACTCAAGAACAATGGCAATGGGTTTTTGATCCAACTGCACGTACTGGCTTTGTGGGAGCCTAGGCAGTTTGGATGCTCACCTTACTAGACCTGGATGGAGGTGGGTGGTCCTTGGACTTCCCACAGGGCAGGGAACCCTGATTGCTCTTTGGGCTGACGAGGGAGGGGGACTTGGTTGGTGGAGAGGGAGGGAAATGGGAGGCGGTGGCGGGGAAGAGACAGAAATCTTTAATAAATAAATAAAAAATAATTATCTAGTAATACATTCTATATTTTAAATAGATATCTTTGGTAATTAGAATAAAATAATTTCAGATAAAAGTAGACCGCATCATGGTCTTGACCCTTTTGCTCATATTCTCATTCCTCTCACTTTTACTCCTCCCTCCCTTTTCTCCTCTTCTCTTGCTACCTTAATCCCCTCACCCACACGCTCCCAATATTTTCAGGCAATCTTGTCTATTTTCCCTTTCCAGGTGCATATCTTTATGTTTTTCTTAGAGGTCACTTTGAAACAGTTTACCTGAGCTAATGGGAGCTCACCAACTCCAGCCAGACAGGGAAGGAACCAAACTAAACCCTCTGAATATGCATGACAGCTGTATGGCCAAGGCAAACTACAAGGCCACTGCCAGTTGCCCCAGGATTTATTCCTACTGCATGTACTTTTTTTTTTTGCTTGTTTGTTTTGTTTGTTTGTTTGGAAACCATTTTCTTTGGATGGATACCTTGTTCATCGTATATTTAGTATGGAGGGCCTTGAAGATTCCCCAAAGCAATGTGCCTTCCATCTCTGAAGAGGGGATGGAAAGTGGTTCAGGTGATAGATGAAGGGAATGGGAGGAGGAGAGGAAGTGGGAACTGGGATTGATATGTAAAATAAAAAAGATAGTTTTCTTTTATTAAAACTAAAATAAAAATTAAAATTAGGTATGAAAATTATTGCTTTTTGGATGAAAACATTCATTGTGAAGATGGTTTATCTTTTTGTTGCTTAAATTATGAGGAGTCATGTAATGGTATATTAACAGAAAGAGTTAATTCCAAAAATTACTTCCTAACAATATTTTTTTTTTCGAGACAGGGTTTCTCTGTGGCTTTGGAGTCTGTCCTGGAACTAGCTCTGTAGACCAGGCTGGTCTCAAACTCACAGAGATCCGCCTGCCTCTGCCTCCCGAGTGCTGGGATTAAAGGTGTGCGCCACCATTGCCCGGCTCTAACAATATTTGAAAGACTGTTTTGGACAACTTTGTGAAATATGCTGACAGATAAAAAGGTCAAGTGAAAGCAGAATTTATTCATTTAATTCTTACAGACTTTTGTCATGCTGACTTATGTTTCTAGTATGATGTGGTGGTATGATGTAGTACTTATATAGTTTTTATCAATTGCCTTGAAAAATGAACCACAGAATGTCATCAGGCTATATATTTCAAATAAAACTAGTTGATTTTGTGTTAAAGTGTTTTTAAATTTTTATGTATTTATAAGATGAGAAGTAATGATTCTTTGTATTTATATTTCAAATTATATGTTGGCATAATTTTTATTATATGTGGTTATATGTGTGTGAAAGTGTACATGTTTACATAATTGCAAATACAAAAATAAAGAAGTCAGCAGTTTTGAGAGCTCTAAGAGCTACAGTTGTACATGTTTTTGAGGCACATGCTTTATTACATGGTTTCTATGACATGAAAAGAGAACCTAATGATTATGTAGTATATTCTCTTAAAATCTGAGCCATCTACCAGACCTTATTTATGTTAATTCCTATGTTCAAAATATTTGACAGTTAAATTCAGGGAATGAATATATAAAAAATGTATATGGCATTCTTTCATAAAATTAAACTAAAAATGCATGAGTTAATATTGATAAATACAAATTTTATTATAGTCTCAAATGAACTCTTTCTTGTCACTTTTCTTTTCTCTAAAATTACTTGATAGTAGTAATATCAATTGTTATAATGCCTGTTATGCTTCTAAGTTCTTTTCAAGCATTTCTAATTTTCACTTCCACATAATATACACTATAAGACTACCTGTGGTCGCTCTAATTATCTTTTATTTTCCATATAGAAAAATGATTACAAAAATATTATGGCATCAACACATTATTCAAAGCTTATGTCTGTTTATCTCCTCTGCTGTGAAATTCAATTTTAAGTTCTTTTGGGGTTATTTATCTCAACCACAGAAGTCAATATTATTATATACTTTGTTTGTTTTTAAGAAATAACAAGAACCAGGCAGAGGTTGTGCAGACTTTAATCACAGCATTACAGCCACAGAGGCAGGAAGATCTTTATGAATTTAAAGCCAGTCTGGACCTCAGACTGAGATCAAGGACAGCCAGAGCTATCCATGGAAACCCTGTCTCAAAAATGTCAATAGAAAAATGTGAAAGAGAGAAGAGATACAAGACTTGATTCAAAAATCACAAATGAGTAAGTATCAGGATCGTGGAAATATCCAATCTAAGAAAACTAATAAACCCATATCTTTTCCCATTATAACACACTGGTTCATTATATTTTTCTTGTTATATATTGTGTTTGTATATCTTGACAAAAATCATAAAATCAAATTTGTAGAGGTTAAATAACTATGTAAATTGTTTTATGTTAGAATTATATTTAATTATTTTTGACAACAAATTTATATAAGTGAAACAATCTAAGTGCTCAATGAAACAAAACAAAGAACAAGTATTTTGTTACTAATCTGAAAAAAAATTAGTTGCCACGTAGGAATTAAAATAAAAAAAGAAAACGAGACAGATGACAAAATATGTTTTGAAAATGAGTCAAAAACATTGGTTTAATATAGATTCTACTTCTTTAGATAAATGGGAATGATATAGAATATGGAGTGAACACATTTACTATATTGAATTATTTTTTCAAAACTCACATGCTGTGAAATCTGAGTCCACCTTTCCAACTTTACTTTTTCTCTTTTTCTACAGCTTCCTGAAATGCATTCTACTTTCAGAACAGAGCACACCAACTTTACAGGTTTATTTCAAACATCATTTTTGTTTAGTAAAACTATTGTTAAATAAATATCTAATATATGAAACACATGTTAGTAGAGATAGTCCTATGTGATGTACAATAATTTTATTTGTTGCACAATGCTTAAATTGTGTTAAAATATTTATTCTCACTAACAGATTTATAATTTGTTAATAGTTCATATTTTCCAAGATTTTTCCTATATCATTAAAATTGCAGTACATAATCATATTTTAAATATAATTTATGTTACTTTGAAAGTTTCATAGAATGTTCTTATAGCTTATTCAACACCCTCAAACTTGTCCTCCCTAGCTCACCTCACTATCCACCATTTTTAATTTTATTTCCCCTCTCTCTGTTCACCAACTCTACTTCAGGAATGTAGTCCGCTCTTGTGTGTAGTCCACCTAATAGTGTTCACCACATTAAGGAAAGCTGATTCTGGCTCACCCAGAAGTTTTCAAAAGCTAGGGTTTTTTTTTATCCTGAATTTGGATGACTCCTGTACAGTGCTACAAAGTATTTGAATTTATTTGTGCAATTGCCTTGTTGTATCTGGAAAATGTTGCTTCATTGAAATTATCTACTACCTCTGACTCTTACCATCTTTCTCTCCCCTATTTCTGGAAAATCCTCAAGCTTTAGCAAAGTGGTGTGCTATATACTTTTCATGTAAGGCTAAACGCTTTACAGTCTCTTTGTCTCTGAATATCCATCAATTCAAAATTTCTGTGTTAATTGTTGTGTTCCACAAGAAGCTTCTTGGATGAGGGTAGAGATATGCACTAATAACAACCAAAAGTCATTAGTAATTGTTCTAATATTTTTAATTTTATTACAGTACATTAGGTTCTTACCTATTTCCTGTATAACTACATGTTCATGGTTTTCTTTAGTTTCCATAAATAGGTGACATTTCTTGGAACTGGGTTTGGATCCAACCAGAAAGTGTTCAGTTACTCCCACAACCTCCATACCAGTATTGCATCAATGGAGTTACCTTGTTGGGTCAGTCATTATTGTAGCATGTAGGTACAGAGAAGGTGAGGGTGATAATTGCTTTTCTCCTCCATTAGCTAGGATATCATTTATCAGAACTATGAAAGCTATCTAGTAGTTATGAAGCTTCTGGTTGAGTACAATTTGGTTTCTCCATGTTTGTGACTCCAGGTAAATGGTTTCAGCAAGAGCATTCTCATTGCCATGTTCTAGAAGATAATATTATATTTATTACAAGTTATGTCTAGTTCAGTGTCTGGCTCATTTCCCTGGAGTTAATGATTTGTCATTCTGTCTATGGTTCCTACAAATTTCAAACTGATTTTTGTTGTTTGTATTAAGTAGTACTCCAGTATTTATATACACTACATTTTATTTACCCATTTATATTCTGGTGGATATTCAAAAATTTTTCTTTTCTTGTTAATTTTTCATAATGTTGAAATGATATGAAGTACAAGAAACACATGAACATATTGATTCAATGACTTTTGGATATATATGAAGAAGTGCACAGGAATTAGTGGACCTGTATGTAAAATTTAATTTCAAAATTATAAAAAATGCTGATATCCCTTAAAGCATATTCATGTATCATGAAATGTGCAAATATTTGTATTATCTGGAAATTTTGTGTGAAAAATGTCATAAGGTTTCAGAATATACAAAACTTAACTCTATTCTTCTTTAACCTGTTCAAGCATATACACACTTACACCTACATCAAGAATATGAAAGTATGTATGCTTTTTTCAGTTGATTCCAGAGATAAACATGAATATATAATCAAAGCCAATGAATTTAAACATAAAATCTTATGGATATAAAAATTCATTATACTAAACAAATATCAAGCATAAATAAAAGAATGGAGCTAAATATTCACTCCCACCTACTGGTAAAGCTATGGTGTCTCATGAAATTAATGAGAAAATTAAGAAATAAATTACAAATGAATGTGGATATTCAGATCTGTTGTATAACATTTTTCCCACTTGATTTCTGGATTTGTCTTTTATTACATTCATGTTATGAAAGAAAGCAAGTAACTCACACAATTACTGTAGGATTATCAAAGTCATTTGTTGAATTTTAAAAGATCTTTATGATTTTCTTTATGTGTCATCAAGTTCGAGTGTTTTGATATACAGAAATTTAAAGGCTGGTATAATAGCTACAAACAGCGTGTTTTAGAGGGGAATAATCTTTTGAAATATTTTCACTTTGTAAAATTTTGACAACAAAAGCTACCATAGAGACACAGTATTAGAAAAGCAATTAAAATGTGACATATTACTTAAATGCAAGCTTTCATGAAAATGTCAAACTCAATTTTATATGTATGTCAGTTGAAATCACATTGCTAGAATGTTATATCCACTTCTTTGCTCATTGATGAAAATATTGTGACCTGGTTGGAATTGTGTATATCGAAAGTTCTACATTTTCTTTTTGCCTTCAAATCAATTTGTTTTCAGATCATATCACAAAGTTTATTTGTCAAAACCATGTTGGTAACAGCATAAAAACTAAACCAGACACCAATGCAACATAGTAATGTGGCTAGAAATAAACTCACACAAAAATAGTAAGCAAATATTGGATATATATATATATATATATATATATATATATATATATATATATCAAGAGTACAAAAGGGGGGAGTTTCGTATCTTTAACAAATGCTATTTTGAGAAGTGGGTATCTGTCTGCAAAATGAAGGCAGCTTTGCTCAACACTATTCATTCAAAATGGCAAAAATTGGATATTTATCTTGCTCCATAAACTTCCACAAACTTAAGCATAAAGTGATAACACCGTAGAACTGGAATGATAAATGAAGGGAAATCTCTACAGTATTCAACTTTGTAATGATATTTTGAATATGACAAGAAAACCAAAGGTGGACAAGTGGGACTAAGATTACTTAAAAATACCCTTAATTTTATGTAGAACATTTTCTGCTCTATTCTTTGATTAGATTATTTCCTTGTCTGAGGCATTTATTTCTTAAGTGCTAAGAATTAGTTTTCATAGCATTTCTCCTCTATTTTAAAAATTTGAAAATTGCAAGCATTTGTGCAACCAAATTTGGTTTTATCTTAATAATAGGCTTGATGGTCTCTGCTAGTTTCCAAAATAATTTTTGAATACAAGCTATCCAATCCCCATTTATTGAAAATAGTTTTTTTTAAGAATCATATAATTTATCTTGATTATGGTTCCCCTCCCAATAGTTCTCCAATTTCCTCCATGCTTCCCGTCTCATTCTAGTCCACTCCCTTTAAGTCTGTCATTAGAAAACAAACAGGTACTCCAGCCAGTGAAACAATGAAGCTTACTGCAGAACCTCACCTCTCCCTCAGATTCTCCCAATCCAAGTCTCCATTCTCTTCCTTTGCAGCCCCACCACATACACAACTAATCTCTGGGGGACCCCAAGGATCTTTTCCATCTAAATTTCCTTTCATACTCTTTGCTTGACCTAAACCCCCAACTCAAGTAGGTACCTCCTGCAAACACATTGGCCTCTCCTGCCAGAGAAGCAAGCAGGCTAACTGCAGACTTTCACCTTTCTTTCTGATTCTCCAAATCCAACCCACTATCTCATCCCCTGCTTGGCTAGGGAACACCTGCTGCAGCCCCCCTTACCCTTCCTCTTACCCCACTGCAGTGGGTCCCAAATATCTTCTCCTATTAACATTTATCCCCAAATACCTCTGATTTATCTCACCCCACAACTCCACCAATAATTTCCAGACCACCCCTGTCTGGGAAGATGGGAAGTTCACTCCAGATCCTTACCTCCTCCATTTCTCCAAGTCCAATCACTCAAACTATTCTACAACATTTCAACAGTCTTCCCCAACCACATTATCTCTAGTTTATCCCACAGATCTTCTAACTTCTGTTCCCCAACACAATGATTTATCTCTACCTCAATTCTAACGAGCACACTCTGGCAACCCACAGGACCTGGAAAACCACGACTGTCATGAAAACAGGTAGGCTATCTGCAAATCTTCACTTCACACTCTATTCTTCCAAGTCTAGTTCCTGAGTCTCAACCCCATCTCCATAGCAGGCCTTCTGCAGTGCCATTTCCTCAATCGCTGACACCTTTTCTTGGGGGAAGAACCAACCAGATCCTGGTAGAACATCCCAATCTCGGCCCTCTTAGAGAGGCCTCCACTACATCTACTCTACCCACGTTCGTATGTCTCATACAATGTTGATTTACCTAGAATCACCAAGTAGCCACACTTATGAAGGTTCCAGACAGTTTTCCCACAGGCAACACACAGGTACCACACTCTCCTAAGAACCAAAGAGCAAATAGAACAAAGGAAAAAACACCCAACAATCAAAGAAAGAGCAGATATCAGTACCTAGAATTACAGTTTTTTCCAAACCTAGATTCCTAGATGCAGAGTGAAAATATATCGATAGCAGCCAGGACAATATGAATCTAATAGAGGCCGGAAATCCCGCCACAGTAGACCCAGAGTATGACAACATATATGAAACTAGAGTAAAAGACCTTTAAAAGACTTAAAACAGTCTCTATGAATAAAATAGAAGTCCTTAAAGAGGAAAGAATACGTTTCTTTAAGAAATCTTTAAAAATGCAAAGGGTGAAAGGAAAAGAATAAACCCATTCAAGACCTGAAAATGGAAATAGAAACAAAATAAAGCATAAACAAAAGGAAGATAGAAAAGAAGTAGGAACTTAAAGAGAAACTATGAAGGTAAGCTTCATCAGCAGAATACAAACGATGGAAAAGGTAACTACAGACATTGAAGACCTGATAAAAGAAATGACTACTTTGTCCAAAACAATTACATCTAAAATATTCCTGGTGGAGACAGAGAGACAGGGAGAGAGAGAGAGAGAGAGAGAGAGAGAGAGAGAGAGAGAGAGAGAGAGAGAGAGAGAGAGAGAATTGAGAAAAATTAATCTGGGACACTATTAAAAGACCAAATCTAAGAATGATAAGAATAGAGGAGAGACAAAATAAATTCTCAAAAGCCCAGATAATGTTTTCAGCAAACTCAAACTACAGAAATACTAGCTAGTACGTGTTCCTCTCTAGTTCTGAGTGTTGAGATCCTACCATAGAGAAACATAAGTACCCTCAGGTTATTCTGAATAATAAAGTATCCTTCATGTACTTTGATCTGTGGCTGGTTCCAATGAGTGAAATAACATTCAAATAAATGTGAAGAAAATAAAAATAAAAAAAGCAATTCTATGCTTCATGGAGCTATTTTGTTCACACACATGTGTAGCAAATCTGCTATGAACTCTGTCATAAAGGGTGAAGGAATATCAATTGTCTAACCTTTCTCAACACTGAGATCAAAATTTGAGGGAAAAAAAAAGATGCTGGCATTAGCCTGAGAACAGAACACCTGTGACTTTCAAAGTTTTGCTTTCTCTGTTTCTTCATTGCTTTATTCCTTACACAAGTTAAATTTAGATAATCCTTCTACCAATAATGAGGCAGGATCTTATGACTCCACTATAGTTTTCTCAAAGACATTTATTTCTTTGTAGTTTATCATTCATTCATTCATTCATTCATTTATCCATTTCTGAGATTAAGGCTTATGTAGCCATGGCAGACTTTGAAATACTTATATAGATCAGTTTAGTCTCTATCTAAGGAGATTGGCATTGCAGGGGGTATTACTGAGTCCAGAACTTTGCATAAATTCTAAGAGATATGCTTTATTCTCCAAATCCTAAACTCAATTTTACAGGCAATGTTAACCATCATTTTCATGTTATTTTTCAAAATTATGTATTTTGTATAAGTAACAGCAATTTAACTAAGTGTAGATATTTCAAATCAATTTTAGATATGTAAATAAAATTGATATTTCCTTCACAGGTTCCTCTCTCATTAACATGTAAACAAGGTACTTGAGTGAGACTTGTGTGTTCAGCATTTCTGTACTTTAATGGAAATGCTGATATGCAGCAATATTTCTTTCTAAACTTCATCTTTGCTCGAAGGTCACTGAGGTTTTAATGATTAAAAATGCTCAAAAATGCACTTCATACTAATCTTGTGAGGGGCACAGATGGTCTGACCTCTGTTGAAATTAGATATAATCTAAAAATCTGCATCAGCCATAAAATTAACTTTTTTAAAATTTGTTCATCTTCAAGTTGTTTTTCTAATATATATTTATGTTCCTTGTTTAAATTGAACACAGAATTGTTCTATAACAAAATGCAGATAAATGTATTCAAACTAAACATATTTTCATGAAAGTAACAAGAAAAGCTAATAGCTCAATCCATAGGATTTCTTCTTTATGATTCAAACCATGTTTTGGTAATGTGTTTTCTAATCTGGCGAACATGCCTGAATAGTTCATCAATTTATTAAAAAGGTTGTTACTCCAAGGATACATACTATAGTGAAATAGAATCTTATTTTTGCATAATCTCACATCTACTCATCCTCTTATTCGAAGCAAGAATTCTTTGACAATTTCTACAAATATACATATACTAAGGATGTCTTTAAAATGAACTAATGTGTTTTGACATTTTCTATAAAATTGCTGAAGAACTGCAAAGATAACACAACTCCCAGATATTTTATATTTGTAAAAATGATAAGTCCCAGTTGAATGAAAGGTGTCCACTTAGAATGCAGTTTGTCTCTAAACACTCTTGTCACCATTAATATAAAATAATACTTCATGCCCCTTTTTTAGTCATTGAAGTAAAACCCATAGTGAAAGGATTTGATTAGATCTGAATGTCAAATGGTTGTATCTCAAACACATGTGCACAATAATAGTACACATAGAGGCTGATATGTTTTAATATTTCTTTTAGACATGGAAAGAGAACATCCTTTTAGATTCAGAGTTGGTAATTTCTTTCCAGACCCAACTTTTTAGTTCTATATTTCAAATAATAATCACAATATTTGAATTCAGAAAAAAAATAATGTTGAGTCATTATACCATTATGTAGTTTGTTGAAAAACAACTGAGCTCGTGACTTCCTATAAATGTAAATACAATCAATGAACATTGGCTTGAGTTTCAGAGGATTCCTTGATCACAGGCAATTCTGTTCCAAGTACAATAAGGCCTAGGTGTGGCAGCCAAAAGTATCTGAGCCTCTCTTTATTTTTAGAGTGGATACAAAGTATATTTTTCAGCTTTGATATACTTATTAGAAGAATAATGCAGTAAGAAAGCATGAAATTTCATTATCAGTTCTAGCTAGCTAGATTTTAAGTTCTGTTGGTGTTTTAATTGATTGTTAATATATCCTCAAGTTGTTATTTGTTTTCCTTTCTTTCAAGTAAGGGTCTTAAGAGAAAATATAGAAGCCAGTCAAACAACTCAGCCAAAATTCATATAAAGAAAAATTTGATTATTGAATTACATTGTAATTGTAAATCTTCTGCTTACTGTGTTTTTCTCTTAGCTCCTATTGTAGCTGAGATGTATAAAGAAGTATGGTCTTCAAGACATAGTAGTACCACTTTTGGGTGTATATCCAAAGGATGCTCAATCGTGCCACAAGGACATGAGCTCAACTATTTTTTTTAATTTATTTATTTATTAAAGATTACTGCCTCCTCCCCGCCACCGCCTCCCATTTCCCGGCCCCTCCCCCGATCAAGTCCTCCTCCCTCATCAGCTCGAAGAGCAATCGGGGTTCCTTGACCTGTGGGAAGTCCAAGGACCACCCACCTCCATCCAGGTCTAGTAAGGTGAGCATCCAAACTGCCTAGTTGAAATGCTATATTTTACAATCATAACACAGGAATTTTTTTTAGAATGAAAATCTGTAAAGCTTTTAGTGATATAGCTACAAGCATAAGATAATAGTAAGGTTAATTTAATATTTCCTTCTGATTAATCCCTAGATATATTCATCCCGATTCAAAGAATAATCATCAAATTATTTTATTATGTTAAACGTGCTTTATTGATAGTAATTTATTGTATTCTGCAAAAAGGTTAGCTTTTTAGTATATGTAAAAAAATATCACTGTCAAATTACACATTCTAGATAAACACACACACATGCACACACACACACACACACACACACAGACATAATAAAATGCAGAGGTAGAGAAATAGACAGAAATAAGATACTACCAGTTTACAAAATGAACAATTAGTTGCAAATAATAGAATAAAATTTGAATATTTATTTTAAGTACAATTTATTTGTTCTTCAAAGAATGTTTGAATATTCCAGTGAGTCTGTTTAGCATCCATTATTAAAGATATAGCATGCATAATTTTAGCTGTCTTTGACTACCATCAATGTATATACATTTTAAGTACAAGGAATCATTACAGATCAAAAATTAAACATAGAAATATTATAGATCAACAAAGCAGATTTAGTGTGATTTTTTTTCCTTTTTTGCTTCTTCCATCTGGAGCAATGAGGCAGTAATATTACCTACCACAAATTTGAAGGCACCATGAATTGTTCAGTAAATTCTAGGCCAGTTTTAGCAATGAGAATTGCCCAGTTACAAAAAAACAAATAAAAATAATTAAAGTAACTTTCTTTATATAGTAATAAATCCATATATTTGCTGATAGTTCACAGCACAGAAGTAATTAAGTATCATAATTATGTTGTTACAAGGAACAGAATAAATAGGTGTTCAGGAACCATGATTATTCTTCTTCAATCATAATAAAATTCTTTGCTTCAGTGAAACTTAGGTCATCTAGGCGTTAAAAGCTAATTCCTTGAAGTACCTATCGTAATATTTCATAATGAAGGAGTATAATTAGGCATACTGAACTACAGGGAAAATTAAAGGCTTAAAAGTGGAACCGATGATGACAGGCGTTTCCTCCCTCTGCTATTTCCATAGAGTAAATAGCTGAGCTTAATGTCTTGAAGCTGTTGATAATATTTTATCCAAGTACTTTAACATTAACTATCTCTCTGATAATACCCTAAGGAATATTTTTAAATGCATTGATCTCTTAAAAGATCATCATGAGCAGCATTTTTAATTAGATTTACAAAATCAATTCAAGTATATGTAAATCAAATTTTATGAAACGTATGGTTAAGTTTAGTTTCAGTACACAATATAAGTTATGCTAAAACAGCACATATAACTTCTATGTTTTGAACAAGTTTTCTTAAAGTAAAATACTATTAGTAATTGTGAATGATGGTTTTACAATTTAAATATCATAAATAAATATGTAAAGTTGAAAAACATCCTTTGAACGCTGGTCACTAAAGGAAAAGGAAATTTGGAATGAATTTTGAATCACCATATTATATCTTTTTAACTGTTTTTATTATGCTATATATCTTTTCCACTTACTTCCATTCCTATCCCCTCTCCTTCTAGACTCTCCCATCGTCCCCATGCTCCCAATTAGCTCAAGAGATCTTGTATCTTTTCTAATTCCCATGCAGGTTAGATCCATGTATATATGCCTCTCTTAGGTTCCTCTTTGTTGTCTAGGTTCTCTGGGATTATGAATTGTAGGGTGGTTTACTTTGCTTTATGTCTAAAAGCAACTCATGAGTGAGTACATACGATATTTGTCTATCTGGATTATGTCACTCAATATAATGTTTTCTAGATCAATCCATTCGTCCACAAACTTCAAGATGTCATTGGTTTTTTTTTCTGCTGTGTAGTATTCTGTTACGTAAGTGTAGTATATTTTCCTTATTCATTCTTTGGTAGAGGGGCATTTAGATTGTTTCCAGGTTCCAGCCATGACAAATAATGTTGTTCTGAACATAGCTGAGCACGTGTTCTTGTGGTATGATTAAGCATATTTGGGTATATACCTAAAAATGATATTGCTGGGTTTTGAGATAGGTTGTTTCCTAATTTTCTAAGAAAATGTCATACTGGTATCCAAAGCAGCTGTACCTGTTTGCACTCCCAACAGCAATTAAAGAGTGTTCCCTTTACCCCATATCTTCTGCATAAGTTGTCACCAGTGTTTTTGATCTTGGCCATTCTTCCAGGTGGAGATTGAGTCTCAGATTTTTTTGATTGGCATTTTTCTGATGACTAAGTATGTTGAATATTTCCTTAAGTGACTTCCAGCCATTTTAGAGTTCCCCCGTTGAAAGTTCTGTTTAGATCTGTACTCCATTTTTTTTATTGTTGTTGGATTGTTTGATCTTTTGATGACCAATTTCTTGAGTTCTTAGAATATTTTGGAGATCAGTCCTCTGCCTGATGTGGGGTTGTGAGGGTTTTTTTTTTTTTCCATTCTGTAGGCTGCTGTTTTGTCTTGTCAACTATGTCCTTTGCTTTACAGAAGTTTCTTAGTTTCAGGAGGTCCCATTAAGTGTTTCTCTCAGTCTCTCTACTACTGGTGTTATATTTAGGAAATGGTCTCCTGTGCCAATGTGTTCAAGTATATGTCCCACTTTCTCTTCTATGATGTTCAGTGTAGTTGGCTTTATGTTGAGATCTGTGATCCATTTGGACTTGAGTTTTATGTATGGTGATAGATATGGATCTATTTTCATTCCTCTACATGTTGATATCACTTATGCAAGCACCATTTGTTGAATATGCTCTCTTTTTCTTTTATTTTGTAACTTTTAATTCTTTGTCCAAAATCAAATGTTCATAGTTGTGTGGATTAATAACTGGGTCTTCGATTCTGTTTCATTAGTCTTCCTGTATGCTTTTATGCCAGTTTCAGGCTGTTTTCTGTACTGTAACTCTGTGGTAGAGTTTTTTCAGAGATTGTGATACCTACAGAAGTTACTTTATTGTACAGGTTTGTTTTAGTTATCCTGGGCCCTTTGCTTTTCCTTATGAAGATGAGCATTGCTCTTTTGAAATCTGTGAAGAATTTTCCTGGACATTGCATTGAATCTGAAGATTGATTTTTGTAATATTGCCATTTATACTACGTTAATTCTTTCTACCCAAGAACATGGGAGATCTTACAATTTTCTGGTATCTTCTTCAGTTTCTTTCTTCAGAGACTTAAATTTCTTGTCATATAGGTCTTCTACTTGTTTGGTTAGAGTTACTCCAAGATACTTTATGTAATTTATGTCTATTGTGATAGGTGACGTTTCTTTGATTTTTTTCTCAGACCATTTTTAATCTGTGTAAAGGGGGGTTATTGATTTTTTTGAGTTAATCTTGTATTCTGATACATTACAGAGGATGTTTATGAGTTATAGAAGTTTCTTGGTAGAATTTTTGGGTCACTGATGAAAACTATCAAATTATCAGCAAATAGGGAGAGTTTAACTTCTTTTCTGATTTGTATACCATTGATCCTCTTTTGTTGTCTTATTTCTTTAGTTAGAACCTCAAGTCCTATATTGAAAAGATATGTCTTGTTCCTAATTTTAGTGTGATTACTTTGAGCTTCTCTCCATTTAGTTTGATCTTGGCTGTTGGCTTACTATATATTGCCTTTATTATGTTTAGGTATGTTTCTTGTATTCCTGCTCTCTCCAAGACCTTTATCATGAAGGGAAGTTGTATTTTATCAATGGCTTTTTTAGCATCTAATGAGATAATCATGTTTTTCCCCAGTTTGTTTATATGGTGGATTTCATTGACAGATTTCCATTTATTATACATTCCCACATCTCTGGGTTAAAGCCAACTTGATCATAGTGAATGATTTTTCTGATGTGTTCTTGGATTTTGTTTACCAGTATTTTTGCATCAATGGCATGAGTGAGATTTGTCTGTAATTTCTTTCTTATTAATGTTATTGTGTGGTTTGGGTATCAGGGAAATTGTAGCCTTATAAAAAGAGTTTGGCAATGTTCCTTCTGTTTCTATTGTGTGGAACAATTTGAGCAGTATGATGCCAAAGCTTTGTATTAAAATAAATAAATAATAATAAAAAAAGATATCTGATAGAATTCTGCACTGAAAACATCTGTTCCTGGGCTTTCATTAGTTGGGAGTATTTTAATGATTGTTTCTACTTCTTTAGCATGTATATGTCTATTTAATTTTTTTATTTGCTCTTGATTTAATTTTTGTAAGTAATTTTTAGCCAGAAAATTGTGCATTTTCTTTAAGTTTTCCAATTTTGTGGAGTAAAGGTTTCAAAGTATGACCTCATGATTCACAGGATTTTTTCCATATCTGTTGTTATGTCCCACTTTTCATTTCTGATTTTGCTAATTTGGACATTTTCTCGCTGTCTTTTGGTTAGTTTGTACAAAGGTTTATCTACTTCATTGATTTTCTCAAAAATGAACTCTTTGTCTCATTGATTCTTTATTTTGTTTCCTTAATTAGGGAATAGTCAACTTCAAAGACTGCAGACAAGTCTTTGAAAATTGCTTTTTGCTTAATGATAAATGTATAAGGACCCAACCTATTGAAGGTGGTGTTTTCCCTGAGTAGATGGTCTTGTGTTGGAAAAGAAAGCAAACTGAGCAAGCAACTAGTAGATAACACTCTTCCATAGTCTTTGCAGTTCCTGTTTTGATTTCCTTCAGGAATGGATTATTACCTGGAAATGGAAGATGAAATAAACACTTTCTCTCACATTACTGTTGTCCAGTATTTGGGACAGAACCAAAGAAGGAAAATAGCATAGTTATAATAGTTCAAAATTGCCCATCATATACTAAATTTCATCTTTCACGTCTTTTTTGTTATTGTTTTGCAGCAACTGCCTAATACAATAATATACAATAATATATTATTGTATATACAATATATACAATTATATATTATTGTTTAACATTCTGTTATAGTTTGAGATAATCTTTTTAACTGCCTGACCTGTAAGATTATTTTGTATACCTGTAATATGCTTAATTTAATAATAATAAAAAACTTTTTTCATTTTCTTAGAGACATATGTTAAACTGTCTTTATTTGTGCAGGTATACCAATGATGGCAATAACTTCTAATAAATGTGTGATTACTGAATCAGTCTTTTCTGAGCTTAAAGTAGTTGCCCACTGATAACCTGAATAAGTGTCAAATGTGTGGTGTGTGTATTGTAATTTTCCAAATTCTGTGAAATGGAACACATCTATTTCCCAGATTTCATTACTTTGAGTACCCTTTGTATTAGTCCCTGCATGTAGCAGTGTTTGGTTATAGAAAGAGCAACTAGGACTTCTCTTTATAATCTCCTTAGCTTGTTTCTATGTATTAGAAAACTCTTTCTTTAAACCTTTAATATTGACATAATGTTTCTTATCCAATTCTGAGGCCTTCAACACACTTCCAATTAGGAATCGATCAATTTCTGCATTACCTTGTGTTAGAGGACATGGCAGACCCATATGGCATTGGATGTGTGTTATATATATGGGACAAAGCCTATGCCTACTCCTGATTATATCTTGAACCTGTATGAATAATGAAGTCAATTCTGTATTATTTGGTATAAATTCACTTGTTTAAATATATGAAGCAAATCTTTCTGCATTTTACGAATCAGTAACTATAATAAGAGGTTCTTTACAATCTCTTAGTATCATGAGAATAACATAATTCTGCCTTCTGGACAAAATAACAAGGGCTTTGTTCCACCTTACTTAAATCTTCTGATTTGTAACCTGTCTTCCCTGATTTATTTGCATCAGTATAAAATGTACAGGCTCTAGTTATTGGAGCATCACATAAAATTCAGGGAAGAATCCAAGAAGTTCTCTTTATAACATTAAGTCTATCGCTTTTGGGATAATTGCTATTAATTTCTGCCAAAAACATAGCACAAGCTCTTTGTTATGGTTCATTTCATTGTCTTCCCATAACTTTTTTATTTCATCAGTAGTAAAAAGCACTATAATCTCTGTTGGGTTTATACTTGCTAATTTATGAAGTCTCAATTTAGCTTTTATAATTAATTCCACACAAGTTTTTAATTTTTCAGATGTTAATTCTCTGGGACTATTCAAGTATTTATAACCATCTAAGGTTTTGTTTATATGAATTATTAGATCAGCAAGTCATAGATTGTAAATGCCTCCTAACAGTCTTTAAAGTCATTAACAGTCTATAGCCCATCTCTCCTAATTTGTGCCTTTCTAATTTTCAGTAAATATATTCTATTACCTAGGTAATTGACAGAATATCCTCTCTGTATTTTTTCAGGAGCAAACTGTAATCCAAATTTTGGCAAAACTTTCTTTACTTCTTTAAACATTCTCTCTAAAGTACCATAACATGCCATCTATGTTATGGTAAAGTATAGATTTAGGGTATCTTTTATGTATTACTTCCAATGGCTTACTTATAAAGTATTGGCATAGGGTGGGACTATAGAGCATTTCCTGTGGAAGGAAGATGCACTGGTATCTTCTAGTAGGTTGAAAATTATTAGAAGTGAAGGCAAATTTTTCGCTATACTCTTTTTGTAAAGATATAATAAAGAAGCAATCTTTCAAATCAATAACTATGAGGCACCATCCATTTGTTAATAGAGAAGGCAGAAAAATTCCAGATTGTAAATGGCCCATTGGTTGAATTACTTTTGATAGCTCTTAAATCTGTCACTATTCATTTACCAGATTTCTTTTTAACAACAAATACAGGAGAATTCCAAGGGCTGGTGGATTCTTCAATATGGTGAGCATTGAGTTGCTTCTGTACCAGCTGTTCTAAAGCCTGCAATTTGTCTTCTGGTTATGGCCACTGTTTAACCCATATTGTTTTCTCAGTTAATCATTTTAAAGGTAGGGCTGTTGATACCTCTAAAGGTTTGCTAATTGCTTTGTACAGCCTGAATGGCTGGTGACTTGTGTATAGTAACTTATAATATTTTTTCCCAAAATTGTGAGTTTCTGGGACTGCAGGAAAGTTAGTCTAGGTATTTCATTGCTACAGCAGGTAATAACTCCTTAATTTCACTGCGATATTAGCCACATATGGCCTCAGCTTTCCTCTCTTTCCTAGCCCTATGCATTCAAGCCATCTCATGCTTTATTTAACTTGTGGTAGGGTTTCAATTCCTGGTAATTGAATATTTGCCTCTTAAAGAGGCTATTTTGGATTCCAATTTTCTGGAGTAATGATACTCATGTCCACACTCATGTCTATCAAACCCACAATTACAATGATATTCACAAATACAGAGGGGAATCCCACATCAATCTTCCTTAACCTTGGTGTGAGTATTAAAATATTCCTAAATTTACTATTCTCTTATACCACTAACCTACTTGATTAGTATTATACATTCAGTTTATTCTTCATGTTGTTATGTTTTAGGTGATAATATTCTTTCTCTGTGGTGTCCCTCAGTTTCCCAGCCATGTCATCACTCATTCTCCATTGTTGCTCTAGTGGTAAGTGCTCACTCATGCCTTCCTTGAATTATTTCTGTCTTAAAGACTCCCTGATTGCTTTCATTTCTCTTCATTTTGACCAAGTGACTTAAATCACACAAATTATCTTAAAGAGTCGTAGATGTCCCTGTAACATTTTATTGTTATTTTGAAGGAAATAAGTGTAAACTTCAAAACATTTTTTTCTGAGAGATAAAATACATTTGTTTATATTTTACTTTATACTATTTATATTACTATAATAGTAATAGTAATATACCATATTCCTATTTTGTTAATTATAATAAAACTAATGAATATCATTGTGCAATAGTATAATAGAAAATGGGATTTGGTGAACTATTGCTTTATTAATACTTTCTTGTTACATCATTATGAACCCCAAAATTTTAAATATTTACATTTTGTTAGAGAGGGTTTTACTGTGTAGATCAGAAAAGCCTGGAATATGAAGACAAACTAGCCTTCATATATAGTTGCTTTCAAGTTTCTACCTCATAAGCCCTGGGAATATAGATCTGTACCACCATAGCAGGTGTTGCATATTGTTTTAATGTTTTCATTTGCAAATGTCTTATACGTCATGAATGTCAGATAAGTATTTTAATTACTTTAATAAGATCTACCAATTCATGTGCTTCATACATTCATTTAACAAAAGTCTTATCTGTTAAAGAAAATGTTTTTATCTGTATTCTGTGGTATGTCTCACCACTATTAAGTATTCAATTAGTGTCAATAATCACCTCTACCATTTTTGTGAATACTTGGAGTACATCTTTTGCATGAAGTAATTGAACTTTATTTTTAAAGTCTAAAATCTTTTTATTTGTAAGTCTATCAAAATGAAAGACATAGTCCTGAGTAAAAGCTGTTCATTATTTCTATGATAATATACCCCCATGTCCTAAAATATTGATAGAACTTCAAGTTTTAAAATAAAGGATATTGATTAATGTGAATTTTCACCCAGTTGGATGGTAAATATTTAGAATTTGAAACAATTTGGTCTGACATTAATTTTATATTTGATTGTTTTTGAATATCTATAAAAATTTTGTCATAATCAAAGGGTTATAAATTAATATATAATATAGTTATCAGATTTAAAGAAAATATTTACAATATTATACTGAATCTTAAGTTTAAATGATATTTAAAACTAAAGTTATAGATTTAAATTAATTTTGTAAAATAAAAATAAATATGTTTACTTTATGTAGAAGGAGCTGTGGGCAGGCTTGCTTTTTATCCTGCCCAGCTCCCACATTGTTAGCTTTACACCCGAAATAACAACACACAAATTGTATTCATTTAAACACTGCCTGGCCCATTAGTTCTATCCTCTTATTGGCTAATTCTCACATCTTGATTAACCCATTTCTAAAAATCTGTGTAGCACCACGAGGTGGTGGCTTAGTACGAAAGATTCAGCATGTCTGATCTGGTGGCTGGCTCCATGGCATCTGACCAACTCTGCTTTCTTTCTCCCAGCATTCTGTTCTGTCTACTCCTCCTATCTAAATCCTGCCCTATCAAAAAGCCAAGGCAGTTTCTTTATTAATCAATGAGAGTAGCACATAGATACATGACCCTCCTCCATCAACTTTAAAATTATATTATATGTATAACACAAAAACCAAAGTAAATATTAAATAAAAACAGAATAATTATTACACTAAACAATAGTATAGATAAGCCACAACTAATTTAAAAAATATTCAGATATCTCATATTGAAATATGAAATGGTGAAATAGAAATGAAACAGAAAACAAAGCATACATAAGACAATGTAATATGTTGATATGTAAAATATTACAAAAATAAAACAACTGTTGGATGTTGTTGGCACCTGCCTTTAATCCTAGCACTTGGGAGGCAAAGAAGGGAAGATGTTTGTGAGTTCAAGGCCAACCTGGTCTACAAAGTGAGTTGCAGGATAAGCTCCAATGTTACAAGGAAATCCTGTCTCAAAAAACAAAACAGAAACATACCAATCATATATTACATGTAATAAATTTACATAACATCTAGTGAATTCAGACCCAGAGAAATGGCTTACCAATGAAGAATACATACTTTTCTTCCGGGGACTTAAGTCTGATTCTCAGCACCCATGGTGAACAACTAACAAGAACCACTAAATTCAATTCCTGGGGACTCTTACATCCTTTTCTATCTCTCTTAGTACTCCCACATCCACTTTACACACATGGATATACCAGAAAGTTTTAGATATTTTTTAAAAGAAACTCACTTGATTCTTACTGCATTGCACTAGAGCTGAAATATTTTTTAGTAGGACAGACATCTTAGTAACATTATTTCCTTTACTTTACTTAGTCTGCAAACATGGGATAATATTTTATATTCTACACAAATAGTTTCAAATATTTTTACTTGGGAGGAAGATGTGGGCTTCTTCAAATCTGTTTTGAACTTCTCTGTTGAATCTTTGCAGTAAATTGTATTAACTTTGAAACAAAAACAGGAGAGAGAGAATAGCGAAATAGAAAGTTGAAGTTAAAATGTAAAGCAATTGAAAGAATTGAGTAACTTTTTTGATATCATAATAGGTATAATTCAGGACAATGACTAATATAGATAGAGAATGATTTTATGTAATTACAAACAATAACTTAAGAAACACATAACATTTCTGTGAGAGCATGTTCCAAATACACAGATAAAAACTTTTAAAAGATTTATGGAAAAGTTATATAATTGCACTAAAAATATTTAAATTCAAAGTCGATAAATGAAAAAAATTAAGGGGCAGAAAATAATTAAATACAAAACAAAAATGTTTTTCACCAACATAGTCTAATGATTATGTTTTTAATATGTCAAAGAACAGTAGAGGAATACATAGGTTAATGGATACAAAATATGTATTCAGAGGCCGGGCGGTGGTGGCGCACGCCTTTAATCCCAGCACTCGGGAGGCAGAGGCAGGCGGATCTCTGTGAGTTCGAGGCCAGCCTGGTCTACAGAGCTAGTTCCAGGACAGGCTCCAAAGCCACATAGAAACCCTGTCTCGAACCCCCCCCCCCCAAAAAAAAAATATGTGTTTAGATTTAGTAACATACACACAAAAGATTTCTCTGTATTTGGAAAAACGTGTCCACTAATCATTGTGAGTTAAATTAGAAGCAAGTAATCAAAATACAGTAGAAAGTTATTTAGATATTTGGAAAGTAAAGAAGAAAAGAACTTCTAAATAATCAGCACTCTATAGCGAAAATTTCTCGAGAAGTTATAAATTATTTAGGGAAAGATATAGTCAAGTAAAATATAATTCCAGCAGGTCTGGAAGGCACAATTGAACACAAGCTCCAGCCCATCTTGAATTACATAGTGAAAACATGTACCCCACTAAATAACCAAAACAGAGGGAAAATAAAGCAAAATGAAATATAAATACATTTAATTGTGCTAAAGCAAAGTCTCCAAATATCAAAATATGTGGGGCTCGATTCAGTATTACATTGTTCTATGTTTTTGTAATGGAAAAATTTCTCAAAAAAACTAAGATTTTATATTCATAAAAGGATAAAATTTATACAAATATACAGAAGAAAATAAAGAAAATTTCAGAAAACAATAACTATCTCAACTCATATTGTAGTTATTAATATATAAAGCAACTTAGTCCTAAAGAATTACAAAAATGTTCAACTTGAACTAGGTTGAAAACAAATGATATGAAAATATTATTACTAGGAAAAAACAGAAGGTACAACATTTGTTTCAGGTAACAAATGGATGATAAATGGATTGGTAAAAAACTTGTATTCATGTTGATTTGGCTAAAGAATGAAGTGGATACATTGTTTCTCATAAAAAAGTCCTTGTCTAATTGGACAAATCTAGAAAAATTTTGAGACTCATTTATATCAAATATATATATATATATATAATTTTAGAAAAGGGGAAAACACTCCTAAATATTTATTTTGAAGCCAGTCTGGCAAAAATCATTAAACAAAATGAAACTGCTAGTCTATTTCTCATAAATGTAAATACAGGAGCTTTTAATCAAATATTGGTTACACAACCCAGTACACATACACACACACATACCTGAAGATTTGAGTCCTAAAGCTCATAAAAAATTATTTGAAAATTGACCATATGTTTAATTCTGACTTGTGATTCTTCACCATCTCACTCTCTCTGTTGACTGAGATGATAAAAAACTTTCAATTAAAATATAACAGGATCCAGGTTGCAAAAAGACTCTACTTATTAATATCAGAAGATTGCCCTCTGAGAACAAATAGTGGAGAATATTTAATGGGGCTGTTTAATTTCCTTGATTTTAGTTTAGTAGGAAAATGGAGCGTGGTTTCTTCATATGTTTCTTTCTTTGAATTTTAACTTTCAAAGCAATTAATCACTAAATATCTCCTTAGTAATACAAACTGCCAAGAAATTTACATTTGCATTAGTGGCCAGTCTAGACATTGTTGGATCATTCAGTATTTAATCAAAATAGTGAAATTACACCAAGCACTACAGAATAATTTGTCTAAGACAGTGGTTCTCAACCTGTGGTCATGAATCCTTTGGGGATTACATATCACATATCCTGCATATTATTTACATTAATATGTATAATAGTAAAAAAATAATAGTTTGAAGTAGCAAAAAAATATTTTTATGGTTGTGGTCACCCAAACATAAGGGACTACATTACAAAGGGTTTTAGAATTAGGAAGGCTGAGAACCACTAGTCTAATAAAATATTGGAACTTAATCTCATAAAAAAATTAAGGTATGGAATTTATATAGAAAGTATAATAGAAAAGTATCCTAATAGTCTTTACAGAACACTAAATGAAATAAAAGATGCATCAGAACTTAACTTGGAGGTAGACAGTCCCATCTGTCAGTAAGAAATCACAAAGTGAGTCAAGAGCCTGCAGGAGATTGGTGTAGGTGTTTCTGATTGTGTGTTTAAAGAGTATTTCACCTGGGAAATTCAATACTCTTCTCTGTACCCAGATGAAGAAGACAGGCAGTAACCGGACGTTCTTATTGGGCCTTTTTTTCCCCATGGATCATTGTGAGGAGGACCATTCATAGCCTATGTCTACACGTGTGGCTCTGTTTATAATTGCCAAGGACTCTAGACAGTAATTATTGTCCTCTCTTTTCTCTAAATTTCCTGGCTATAATTTATTTTACAAACTAAGTCTAACAAACACCAAGGAAGAATAATCTATAAAGTTTAATTTACCCCATTCAAATAGACCCAGTTGAAAAATAACCATAAATTCTATGAAAATTCCACATATAAATAATTCATTTGCTGGGCGATGGTGGCGCATGCCTTTAATCCCGGCACTCAGCAGGCAGAGACAGGAGGATCTCTGTGAGTTTGAGTCCAGCCTGGTCTACAGAGCTAGTTCCAGGACAGGCTCCAAACCCACAGAGAAACCCTTTCTCAAAAACAGCAACAACAAAAACAACAACAACAAAATTCATTTGTGTGTGTGTGTTTGTGTGTGTAATATGCAAACCAAAACAACTTTGAGATATCATCTTACACCTGTCAGAATGGCTAAAATCAAAAACACAAATGATAGCTTTTGCTGGAGAGGTTGTGGAGGAAGGGGTACCCTCATCCATTGCTAGTGGGAATGCAAACTTGTGCAACCACTTTGGAAATCAGTGTGTTGGTTTCTCAGGAAATTCGGGATCAACCTACCCCTGGACCCAGCAATACCACTCTTGGGAATATACCCAAGAGATACCCTATCATATGACAAAAGCATTTGTTCAACTATGTTCATAGCAGTATTATTTGTTATAGCCAGAACCTGGAAACAACCTAGATGTCCTTCAATAGAAGAATGGATGAAGAAAGTGTGGAATATATACACATTAGAGTACTACTCAGCGGTAAAAAACAATGACTTCTCGAATTTTGCATGCAAATGGATGGAAATAGAAAACACTATCCTGAATGAGGTATCCCAGACCCAAAAAGAGGAACATGGGATGTACACACTCATAATTGGTTTCTAGCCACAAATAATGGTCATTGAGTCTATACTCTGTGATCCTAAACAAGCTAAATAAGAAGGTGAACCCAAAGAAAAACATATAGTTGTTATCCTGGGTATGGGAAGTAGACAAGACTGCCGGGCAAAAAATTGGGAACTTGGTGGTGGGGTAGGATGGGGGTAAGGGGAGATGGGGAGAGAAAAGTAAGAAGGGGAGAATGGGGGGAACTTGGGGAAACGGGATGATTGGGAGAAAGGAAGTTTGGATAGAGGAGCAGGAAATCACATAACTTAATTAAGGGAGCCATCTTAGGGTTGGCAAGAGACGTGAACCTAGAGGGGCTCCCAGGTGCCCAGGGCGATGTCCCCAGTTAGCTCCTTGGGCAGCTGAGGATAGGGAACCTCCAATGACCCCATCCTATAGCCATACTGATAAATATCTTGCATATCACTATAGAACCTTCATCTGACAACGGATGGAGATAGAGACAGAGACCCACACTGGAGCATCCGACTGAGATCCCAAGGTCCCAATGAAGAGCAGAAGGAGGGAGAACATGAGCAAAGAAGTCGGGACCACGAGGGGTGCACCCACCCACTGAGACAGTAGGGCTGATCTATTGGGAGCTCACCAAGGCCAGCTGGACTGTGACTGAAAAAGCATGGGATAAAACCGGACTCTCTGAACTTGGCGAACAATGAGGGATGATGAGAAGCCAAGGACAATGGCACGGGGTTTTGATCCTACTTCATGTTCTGACTTTGTTAAGCCTAACCAGTATGGATGTTCACCTTCCTAGATATGAACGGAGGGGGGAGGACCTTGGACTTTCCACAGGGCAGGGAACCCTGACTGCTCTTGGACTGGAGAGGGAGAGGGAGAGGAGTAGGGGGAGGAGGAGAAGAGTGGGAGGAGGGGGAGGAAAATGGGAGGCTGGGAGGAGGCAGGAATTTCTTTTTTTTTCTTTCAATAAAAAAGTTTAAAAAAAAACATTCTCTTTATCACAAATTTTGTAGAGTTCTCTGCTATAGATAAAAATCGATGCTCCATGGTAGATAATTTTCCTTTTGATAAGATGCCATATAATTCATATATATTCACAAGATGATCAGTAACTTCCATGATTGAAATGGCAATTGCTCTTGTAGATATCAATAGTATTTAATTGTCAACAAAAGACATGTTGTATACCCTGGCTGTATCAAAAGAGTAATTGTTTTATCCTCAATATCAAAGATAAGGCAGATGATTTTAGTCTGACATTGAAATCATGCATTTCTCCCATTCATCCCGTAGCCTTGATTCTTAGAATTTGCCTCAATATGTAATTGAAGGTAACTTGCTTCTGTATTCTTGTCTTACACAGAGTAGGCTGAGTGAGGAGAAATGGAAAGAAAGGCTAGGTCTTTTCAAAAGAAGGATAAAATGAGATACTTAGGCCCAATCTTGCTCTTCCATTTTTCAAAACCTATTGCATCGCTGGGTTTGTTGAAGGGAGGCTTTACCAGGGCAATTGTTTCCCCAGTTTATATAATTTATCTTTATGAGGAGTGGGTAGGATTAGACTTAAGAGTGGGTAGGATTAGACTCCATATTAATGTTGCCATTGAACTGATTGTTTCTGTTTGAGAATGAAAGAACCCATTAATTCAGGTCTCATGTATAATTTCTAGTGGCAAAAAACAAAACAAAACAAAACAATTTACATCCACCTCAGTCAACACACTTATGCTTTTTGTCTGGCAGTGGGTGAATTAAGGTCAGTAAACTTGACACTAACAAATCTTTTAAATAAAGTATTTGTTTATCTCAGTTCTCCATTTGCTGTTAACTTTTATTATATACTATCATTGTTGATTTACTCCTGTGTTCTTCAATACATTCAAATTATGCAAGAACATATCTAGGTCTAAGTCCTTAACGTTTATGTCTGTTTTGTGAATTTATAAAGAAGCAAGAAAGGAAAAAGGTGTGATTAAATGTGACTCCACTTTTAGCACACATTAACTTGTTTAATCTTAGTAATAACACTGTAATAGTAGTGAAGTAATTTTGTTATTCCTAAGTAGAGATAAGAAAATTAGCGTTAAAAGTCATTAGTCCATCTGCTAAAGTTTTCTGAACTCATTATTAGATGGAAAAATGACTATTATATTAATCTCTTTGAAGTTGAAATCTTGAGTCATTAGCAGATACATAAAATATTTCATTAACTATTCAGATGACTGTATTTAAAGAACATTCAGTAAAGGTATAGAATATCTCAGCTTTCACAAAACATTTACATACTAAGAGATGAAGGTACATGATGTGGGAGTGTCATATATCAATCTGTTTATTTCATTGGTTAAGCAATAAAGAAACTGCTTGGCCCTGATAGGTTAAAACATAGGGGTGAGGAGTAAACAGAACAGAATCCTGGGAGGAAGAGGAAGTGAGCTCAGAGACGCCAATCTCCCCTCTGCCGGGCAGATGCGATAGCTCTGCTCTCTGAGGCACATGCTATGAAGCTCTGACCCAGGATGGATGTAGGCTAGAATCTCCCTGGTAAGCCACCTCGTGGGCTACATAGATTATTAGAAATGGGCTAGTCCAGGTGCGAGAGTTAGCCGAGAAGAGGCTAGATATAATGGGCCAAGCAGAGTTTAAAAGAATACAATTTGTGTGTTGTTATTTCGGGGCATAAGCTAGCCAGGCAGCCAGGGTGCTGGGGACGCAGCCCCGCCGCTCCTTTTACTACAGGTTCAGCTTTGTCGCATTACTTGCTTTGGCAAAAATAACATTGTTCTTTAAAGCACAACCATGGAACCTTCAGTGCTTTATCAAGGAAAGAAGTTGGTTTTGGAGTCCAATCTGTTTGACTTAATACTCAGATTATGTATTACTGTGTTAAATGGACTGTGCATGCCTATAAAATGATGTACATATATTGAGCCTCAACATTGTAAAGTTATGACAGTACTAACAATCTTTTTAAATTAGGAATTCAGTTACTCAGATCTAGTGTCATTGGTTTAATCTGAAAATACTTACATTTTAATAAAGTTTTGGCAAAATTTCATATCAGATATAGTTTGTTAGACTTTTGAAGTCAATATATCATTGAATCTGTCAGTAGTCAGGTCACTTATTGATGAGTGGTGAATTATTAGCTATATACTTATCTTATTTCCAAGTATATGGTTGTGAAATAAGATCTAAAATATTCTTGTGTAAATTTTTGTGAGTATATATTCACATTTAATTTTGTATAAATATTTTATGAATATTTACTGAATCAAAACACATATTTATTATAACTATTTATTGAAATATAACTATATATGTATACATATATATTTAGAGCAAGAGAAGAGAGAATGACTGACAGATTATAGATGTTGAGATAAAAGAGTACTTTTTATTTTGATTTGTTTCATTTTGTTATGAATAGGACTGAGCTGTATGATTTTCCCCAGAGTTTGTGACAGTTTCATTTTCATTCAGTTCTATGAGATTTGTGGTACTTTCTTTAAGCATGATTAATAAAAACTCAGGGACAGAATTTGGGGTTCAACCTGAAGATCTGAAAGCATTACAGACAGCCACTGTCTCTTACCTTGATCTCAGTCTGAAATGGTGATCCTGTCTCCCGGAACCTCTGAATGAGACTGTCTAAGAGCTGTGTAAACCAATCTTATATTCCTCTCTATGGCTGTACTTAAAGGTGTGCACCACTGGGATTAAAGGCATGCACCACCCAATTTCTATGGCAACTATTGTGGCTACTGGGATTAAAGTTGTGACCTTATTCTGGTCTGTTAATCTGAGCAGTGAAACTGTTTTACTTTCAGATCGTCAGGGAGTCTTTATTTCTTAAAATACAGTTGAAATGGCACTAAACTTTCTAATCAATAGTTTATTCTCCCGATGAGTTAACTTCATCTTTGCAGGAGTCTCTTTTAAGGATTTTAAAAAGTCACCAAGCATTTGTGATGTTTCTGTAAACATTTTTACATCTCTAAAAGTTCCTCATTTAAAAAATTCTTTATTTTTTTAATTTTAATAGATAAATAGTGATATATGCCCATTTTCTATTGGCTTTCAGCCTTTTATATGTACCCAAGCATGTCACTTCTCTAATACAACATGAAAAAAATATTTTTTATCCTTTGCAAAATATTAGGAAACTTTATCTAAAAAACTGATAATACAAATTAGAAATACATTCTCACGACTGGCAATGTGCCCCATGATGCAAGAATGTGTAAATGTTTTTAAATGACTTTTAATTCAGATTTCCAAGCCTATTTTTCCCTGAACCTTAATAACTTTATACATTAATTGACTTCATGTGCAGCAGGGCTAACACTAGACGACCCCATAGTGTCAATACCATATTTGCCAGGCTATTGTTTTGATCTGTCACTTATAACTGTATTTCATGAATTAGTCATTAGTCCTACAATCTACAGTCTTGACTGATTTAACATCAGATTCCATGTTTGACATCTCCTAAAGTCTCTCTCAAGATTTATAGGGCAACTCCTGAGCAGAAGTAGCAATGCTTTTGTCCATGACTTTGTATTTTTGTAGTAGACAGGAAACCGGCTCCCATGTGGCCTCCAGCAAATCAGCTCTGCCTAGAATGTAAGCACAGGGGGAGACTTATAGATTTGTCCTTTTTACTCTTTTGTTTTGTGTTATAGAATGTTTAAGGCTCCTCTACCTAATGTTCAGTTTACTAATGTTTTTACTATGGTACTTTTCCTATTTGCCTGAATTAAACGCTCTCTTGACATGGGCTTATGTATACCTGGAATACTTGAATTTAGTGTATATGCTATGAAGGCCTTTCGTTTCTAAGCTTTCTGCCTCCACCTCCTGCGATATAGTATTTTAGTCATGTGCCACCAAGTTCTTTGTTGGGGCCTGAAACCAGGGGTTATGTATGTCAGAAAAGCACCTGCCCTGTTGTGTCACATCCTTAGTCTATTTTTATATATTTTTTTTTACATTTTGACTATATTTTACTATCGTAAAAAAATTTACTGGCATTAAAGTATTATTTTTATTATATTTTTATTATTTAAGACAATTTAAATTTAAATATATTTTTACCATATTCTTTTCCTCCAGCAATCCTTTCATATACTTTACCCCTTCCTATTTAGCCAACTTCAACATATTTCTCAAATAAGTATTAAATAAAAACCCCTGAAACCAAGAAAACTAAATAAAACCATGCCCCCTAAAATGCTAAAGGCACACAAATATAAACTTGTGAATCCATTATATATTGATAAACAGCTGAACATGAAGTCTGTCCTGGAGTGGTTGACATTGCCAGTGTTACTTAAGTGAGACAGTGAGACAACTGCGTTTCCAGTGGTTAGTCTTATCGTATCATCTAGATTTTCATTCATCTATCCATTTTTCATACATATTTAGAAACAATATTTAACACATATCACAAATCTCCAAGTCTTTTTCTAATCTTTCTGATACAAATAAGCATCTACTGGAACTTGCTGATAACTATGTTCATCATCTCTGATTTCACACAGTGCATATCATACTAACTGAAGCTTTATCAATCAATTTTTCCTCTACACATAATTATATCACCTGTTATGTATCTTTCAGTCAAGAAACATTAGAGTTGCATAATATGTTTGTAGAATATGAAATGTCCTTTCAAAGCAAACTGGTCTTTGGCTCACCTTACTCATTCTCATCTTTCAAAGGTATCAAATTTTGCTTTCTCATAATTCTAAATAATATTACAAATATACAATATTTGTCTTATATTTATAATTTTATTATCGAGAATTTTATACATTTTGTTCTTTTTGTTTTGTTTTGTTTTTTCAAGACAGGGTTTCTCTGTGGTTTTGGAGCCTGTCCTGGAACTAGCTCTTGTAGACCAGGCTGGTCTCGAACTCACAGAGATCCGCCTGCCTCTGCCTCCCGAGTGCTGGGATTAAAGGCGTGAGCCATTTTGAACCTATCCCATACACCTCTTCCAACTCCTCAGACAGCTCCCTTACTATCCTCTCAACATCATGTCTATGTATGTATGTATGTATGTATGTGTGTGTATATATATATATATATATATATATATATATATATATATATATATATATGTATATGTGTGTGTGTGTGTTTGTCTTATATACACACACATATATATTCAATCTGTGTAGCCCATTATGGGATTCATCTCTTACTAACAAGACATTCATTGATAATTGTAAAAAGAGACTATACTTTCATTTCCCAGCTGTCCTATTTTAAATAATCACATAAAAATTATATTCATCACAGCACAGTTTGGCTGATGAATCAGTCATATTTCTAGCTACCTCTTATATCTTAAATTAATCCATTTCTATTAATCTCTGTATCATCACTAGGCTGTACCTTACTGGTAAGTTAGAGGTGTTTTTTTCCCTTTGGCATCTACATAACCTTTGCCTGACCCCACCATCTTACTTTCAGCGTTCAGTTTAGTTTTCCCACTTATATTCTGTCCTGCCATGGGCCAGAGCAGTTTCTTTATTAACCGATGACAATAAAACATATTCATAGAATACAGAGGGGCATCCCCCATCAAATTAATTTGTGGCTCTGTATATTAGATGCATTAAAACATGGACAACAAACATAAAAGTTAAGCTAAGTAAACCATAAAGGATCCATAAAGGATGAAATTGCACCACATTGAAGATTAATGATCATTTTCTCATTATTTCAATGGATGAAGATACATATTAACCTTAAGGAAATCACTTAATTTGTTCATACACGTAATAAATTTTAGGGTTTCTGATCACTTGTGTAGATTTTGTATTATTATTTAATATAAAGAGTGATCTTTCATAAATAGTAAAGACTCTAATGTTAGGCTATGTCTATTCTCAAGTAATGTAAACAGAATAGTAAATTCCTTAAGCTCTTCAGGTAGTAAATTTTACTTTATGAAGAAAAATAAATCTGAGATTTCTTGTAGAAATAATACTTTAGGGATATTATTGGCAAAACTAATATTTCATGGATGCCATCAAAAGCAATCCTTGTTCATAAGAAATAAAGAGGCAACACAGTTTAAATTTGGAAACAGAGAAGGTCAAGAAAAAATATTAATTTAAATATGAAAGAGACTCATCCTTTTCTATGACCCAGTCTCCAGTGAACTTTTGGTGCAATTTACTGAAATGTCTCCATTAGCTAAAATCTGTGTCTCTAAGGTTAAGGAAGCTACAGAAATATGGGCTGAGATTCTATAAGTTGTATCCCCTGTAGGGTGCTAGACCACAGAGATTCTTTCTTCACACAACATACATTTTACTCAGCCTTCCATGAGCAGAACAGTAAAAATTAGCAATCCGCATCTCAAAAAATTTCAAAAAACTCTGTCTTGTAATTATTTTTCCAAGGGATCTATTTTGGTCTTCTTCTTATTATTAATTACCAAACTTTTATTCTTATTTTGTTTTCTAAGATAGGGTTTTACTATGTGGCTTTGGTTGTCCTCGAACTTACTGGGTACACCAGGCCAGTAGTAGACGTTAGTCCTTAACCTACTATGTGGTGGGATTATAGGTATGAGACACCAACAAAGGACTAAGTTTCATTTTTAAAAGCTGAATTGTTAGACTTTGCCACTATAATTATTTTATGTAATGAAAAATAATGAAATTGTGTTGATATTTTGTAATGAATTTGTTACATTTTGTTTGTTTATTTATTTATTTGGTTTTTTGAGACAGAGTTGAGATACAATCCTATCTTGCTGACCACGTTTTTCATCAACTATACACTCAGAGACAAAAACGCAATAAGAAGCTGATGAACAGATTATTTCTTTACCCATTCTGCTGTTTTACAGGCAGCACTGAGGGCCAAGTGGATTAGTGACCAAAATGGTTTCACAAAGTTAAAGAGATTTCCGTTTCTAAATAGTGATACTGAATATATTGTTAACTCTGTTTCAGGTTAAAATGTTAAGAAGCATGATTCAGAGTTTTATAAGGCATGGAAATGTATGTGTTATGTCTTTGATTTTAATGCTTAAAACTGGAATCACATCTTTCACACAAAAGAAAATGTTAAAAGAATGTAATTTTTGTGGAGCAACGAAATTCAAAGAAATTTGGTTTATCTTTCAGACCTCATTCACTTATGGAGAGTCTGAAGAATAATATGACCACACTAAACAAGTTCAATCTTCATCACAAATCTTAAAGACAAACTGCCACAATATTTTATCTCTTTATAAGATGTGGAAGCCATTAAAATTAACTTCTCGTTATTGAACAAAACAAAAATAATCTTAGTTATCACGGTTGACACACACACAAACACACGCATATATATATATATATATATATATATATATATATATATATATATATATATATATATACAGGTATATTTTCACATATATGGAAAAAGTAGAATTATTCACTATTTAAGATGTATTTAATTATATAAATATGCAAGTGTGAATTCACATAAACAAATTACATTAGTTTCAATTTTTGCAAATATATGCAAATTACTCCAAAGTAGTAGATTATATATCTGAATATATAAACAATCAAGTAATTAGAGATATTATCTTAAATAAAAATTTCCATAAACTATAAAAAGATAAAAATATTAAAAAGTAATCATAATAACTCACCTACTTATTGAAAGTAAAAGTTGCTATAGTAAATAAAATATTTTTAGAAGAAAGTGTTTAAAATGAAAATATTATGCACAGAATACAGAACTTTTAGAACCAAACAATAATAAAAAATATGTGTATGTCTTTGATTCTTAATTATATTTATACTTTCCAAGATGTTAATGATTTTTCTTCTAAATTTTATGTTATTTTGAAATGTTAATGCCTCTATCAAAACTTACTATATTAATGTATAGTTTATTTTAATAAAATGAGCTTTCTATCAACATGTAAAGTAGCATTATAAATAAGAGATTAATATTATCTCTCAAAAGACCTCCATGACTCTTTTTCTACAGATTCCCATACTCTAAGGTCTATGTTAATGCTTATCTTTATTTCCAATTTTCTTTTATATTTCATACTTGCATTAATAAGGGATATAATTTTCATGCCTGGGAACCATGTAAATGTTACATTTTCTTGTTATTATGTGTGATTACACTTAACTCCATATATACTTATTTCATGTTCATTAGGTGATTCTTTGAATGACATAAAATATATACTAAGAATTTATTTTAACCATTTGTGTTATCTGATTTACCAATTTGTACATTTTCCTTTACTATAGATTTCAAAAGTAAATGCTACTTTGTACCCTTTCCCATGCCTTCACCTTTTGCTGTATTTTTTCAGTCAGTAAGGCTTCCACTAACGTAATGCTCTGCTCGTATTTGCCTGAAATATGCATTACTGTTGAATGACTACAGCTTGGGTAGTCATTTAACTTTCACTGTGTTTCTTGGAAAGAATATTCACATGTAATTTTAAATTGAATTTGGAATATTGGGATATTGGATATATTCCTCTAAAATATTATCTTTGATTTTTTTTTTATTTTTTTATTGATAAAAGGAGGATAAAGAAAAGAAAAAAAAACAAATTTCCACCTCCTCCCACCAGCCTCCCATTTCCCTCCCCCTCCTCCCACTCTTCTCCCCCTCCTCCCACCCCTCTCCCCTTCCCCCCACTCCTCTCCCCCTCCCTTTCCAGTCCAAAGAGCTGTCAGGGTTCCCTGCCCTGTGGTACGTCCTAGGTCCTCCCCCCTCCATCCATATCTAGGAAGGTGAACATCCAGACTGGCTAGGCTCCCACCAAGCCAGCACATTGCATAGGATCAAAACCGCGTGCCATTGTCCTTGGCGTCTCATCAGCCCTCATTGTTCGCCATGTTCCGAGAGTCCAGTTTTATCCCATGCTTTTTCTGGTAACAGTCCAGCTGGCCTTGGTGAGCTCGCAGTAGATCATCTCCACTGTCTCAGTGGGTGGGTGCACTCCTCGTGGTCCCGACATCTTTGCTCATGTTCTCACTCCTTCTGCTCCTCATTGGGACCTTGGGAGCTCAGTCCAGTGCTCCAGTGTGGGTCTCTGTCTCTATCTCCATCCATCGCCAGATGCAAGTTCTAGGATGGTATGCAATATATTCGTCAGTATTGCTCTAGGGTAGGGTCATTTCAGGTTCCCTATCCTCAGCTGCCCAGGGAACTAACTGGGGACCTCAGCTTGGGCACCTGGGAGCCCCTCTAGGGTCAAGTCTCCTGCCCACCCTAAAGTGGGTCCCTTAACTAAGAATTGTGGTTCCGTGCTCCCCTATCCAACCTTCCTTTATCCCGATCCTCCTGTTTCCCCAAGTCTACCCTCCTTCCCTTCTACCTTTTCTCTCCCCATCTCCCCTAACCCCCATCCCACCCCACCCCCAAGATCCCACTTTTCCCCCCGGCAATTTTGTCTACTTCCCTTATCCAAGAGGATAACTATATGTTTTTCCTTGGGTTCACCTTCTTACTTAGCTTCTTTAGATTCGCCTATTGTAGACTCCGTGAACCCTATTTATGGCTAGAAACCAATTATGAGTGAGTACATCCCATGTTCGTCTTTTTGGGCCTGGGATACCTCACTCAGGATAGTGTTTTCTATTTCCATCCATTTGCATGCAAAATTCGAGAAGTCATTGTTTTTTACCGCAGCGTAGTACTCTAGTGTGTATATATTCCATACTTTCTTCATCCATTCTTCCATTGAAGGGCATCTAGGTTGTTTCCAGGTTCTGGCTATTACAAATAATACTGCTATGAACATAGTTGAACAAATGCTTTTGACATGTGATAGAGCATCTCTTGGGTAAATTCCCAAGAGTGGTATTGCTGGGTCCAGGGGTAGGTTGATCCCAAATTTCCGGAGAAACCGAAACACTGACTTCCACAGTGGTTGCACAAGATTGCATTCCCACCAGCAATGGATGAGGGTACCCCTTCCTCCACAGCCTCTCCAGCAAAGGCTATCCTTGGTGTTTTTGACTTTAGCCAATCTTACAGGTGTAAGATGATATCTCAAAGTTGTTTTGATTTGCATTTCCCTGATCGCTAAGGAGGTTGAGCATGACCTTAAGTGTCTTTTGGTCATTTGAACTTCTTCTGTTGAGAATTCTCTGTTCAGTTCAGTGCCCCATTTTTTAATTGGGTTAATTAGCATTTTAAAGTCTAGTTTCTTGAGTTCTCTATATATTTTGGAGATCAGACCTTTGTCTGTTGCGGGGTTGGTGAAGATCTTCTCCCAGTCAGTAGGTTGCCTTTGTGTCTTAGTGACAGTGTCCTTTGCTTTACAGAAGCTTCTCAGTTTTAGTAGGTCCCATTTATTCAATGTTGCCCTTAATGTCTGTGCTTCTGGGGTTATACCTAAGAAGCGATCGCCTGTGCCCATCTGTTGTAGGGTATTGCCCACTTTCTCTTCTATCAGGTTCAGTGTTTTCGGGCTGATATTGAGGTCTTTAATCCATTTGGACTTGAGTTTTGTGCACGGTGATAGATATGGGTCTATTTTCATTCTTCTACAGGTTGACATCCAGTTGTGCCAGCACCATTTGTTGAAGATGCTTTCTTTCTTCCAATGTAAACTTTTAGCTCCTTTATCGAAAATGAGGTGTTCATAGGTTTGTGGGATAAAGTCCGGGTCTTCTATACGATTCCATTGGTCGACTTCTCTGTTTTTATGCCAGTACCACCCTGTTTTCATTACTGTAGCTCTGTAATAGAGTTTGAAGTCAGGGATGGTAATGCCTCCAGAAGATCTTTTATTGTATAGGATTGTTTTGGCTATCCTGGGTTTTTTGTTTTTCCATATAAAGTTGATTATTGTCCTCTCCAGATCTGTGAAGAATTTTGATGGGATCTTGATGGGGATTGCATTGAATCTATAAATTGCCTTTGGTAGAATTGCCATTTTTACTATGTTGATCCTCCCAATCCAAGAGCAAGGGATGTCCATCCATTTTTTGGTATCCTCTTCAATTTCTTTCTTCAATGCCTTAAAGTTCTTGTCAAATAGATCTTTCACTTCCTTGGTTAGATTTACCCCAAGATATTTTATGCTGTTTGTGGCTATCGTGAATGGAGAAGCTTCTCTGATTTCCCTCTCTGCTTCCATATCCTTTGAGTATAGGAGGGCGACTGATTTTTTGGAGTTGATCTTGTATCCTGCCACATTACTAAAGCTGTTTATCAGCTGTAAAAGTTCTTTGGTGGAATTTTGGGGGTCGCTTATGTACACTATCATATCATCTGCGAATAACGAAAGTTTAACTTCTTCCTTTCCAATTCGAATCCCCTTGATCCCATTATGCTGTCTTATTGCTATTGCTAGAACTTCCAGCACTATATTGAAGAGGTATGGCGAAAGTGGGCAGCCTTGTCGCGTTCCTGAGTTAAGCGGGATGGCTTTGAGTTTCTCTCCATTTAATTTGATGTTAGCTGTCGGCTTGCTGTATATAGCTTTTATTATATTTAGGTATGACCCTTGTATCCCTAATCTCTCCAAGACTTTTAACATAAATGGATATTGAATTTTGTCAAATGCTTTTTCAGCATCTAATGAAATGATCATATGGTTTTTTTCTTTCAGTTTATTTATATGATGGATTACATTGATAGATTTTCGTATGTTGAACCAGCCCTGCATCTCAGGAATGAAGCCTACTTGATCATAATGGATAATTTTTCGGATGTGTTCTTGGATTCGGTTTGCCAGTATTTTGTTGAGGATTTTTGCGTCGATATTCATGAGTGAGATTGGCCTGTAATTCTCTTTCCTGGTTGATTCTTTGTGTGGTTTTGGTATCAGAGTAACTGTAGCTTCATAAAAGGAATTTGGTAATGACCCTTCTGTTTCTATATTGTGGAATACATTGAGGAGTATAGGTATTAGGTCTTCTTGGAAGTTCTGGTAGAATTCCGCATTGAAACCATCTGGCCCTGGGCTTTTTTTGGTAGGGAGGTTTTTGATAACAGCTTCTAGTTCTTCGCGACTGACAGGTCTGTTTAGCTTGTTCACCTGGTCCTGATTTAATTTTGGTAAATCGTATTTATCTAAGAAAGTGTCCATTTCTTTTACATTTTCCAGTTTAGTGGCATACAAGCTTTTGTAGTAAGATCTAATGACTCTCTGAATTTCCTCTGTGTTTGTGGTTATGTCCCCCTTTTCATTTCTGATCTTATTAATTTGCAAATTTTCTCTCTGCCGTTTGATTAGTTTGGATAGGGGTTTGTCAATCTTGTTGATTTTTTCCAGGAACCAGCTTCTTGATTCATTGATTCTTTGGATTGTTTTTTGTGTTTCTATTTTGTTGATTTCAGCCCTCAGTTTGATTATTTCCAGTCTTCTACTCCTCCTAGGTGAGTCTGCTTCTTTTTTTTCTAGAGCTTTCAGGTGGGCTGTTAAGTCTCCAATATGTGCTTTCTCTGTTTTCTTTAAGTGGGCACTTAGTGCTATGAACTTTCCTCTCAGGACTGCTTTCATAGTGTCCCATAAGTTCGAGTATGTTGTTTCTTTATTTTCATTGAATTCAAGGAAGACTTTAATTTCTTTCTTTATTTCCTCCTTAATCCAGGTATGGTTCAGTAGTTGACTGTTCAGTTTCCATGAGTTTGTAGGCTTTCTGGGGGTAGCATTGTTGTTGAATTCTAACTTTAATCCATGGTGGTCTGATAAGACACAGGTGGTTAGTAATATTTTTTTGTAGCTGTGTAAGTTAGCTTTGTTACCAAGTATGTGGTCAATTTTCGAGAAGGTTCCATGAGCTGCAGAGAAAAAGGTATATTCTTTCCTATTTGGGTGGAATATTCTATAGATGTCTGTTAAGTCCATTTGCTTCATTACCTCCATTAATTCTCTAATTTCTCTGTTAGGTTTCTGTCTGATTGACCTGTCCATTGGTGAAAGAGGAGTGTTGAAGTCTCCTACTATTAGTGTGTGCGGTTTGATGGCTGCCTTGAATTTTAGCAATGTTTCTTTTACATACGTGGGTGCTTTTATATTAGGGGCATAGATATTCAGGATTGAGATTTCTTCCTGATGAATTTTTCCTGTTATGAGTATAAAATGTCCCTCTCCATCTCTTTTGATTGATTTAAGTTTGAAGTCAACTTTGTTAGAAATTAGTATGGCCACACCTGCTTGTTTCTTAGGTCCATTTGCTTGATAAGCCTTTTCCCAGCCCTTTACTCTGAGTAGGTGCCTGTCTTTGTGGTTGAGGTGTGTTTCTTGTAGACAGCAGAATGTTGGATCCTGTTTTCGTATCCAGTCTCTTAGCCTGTGCCTTTTTATAGGTGAGTTGAGTCCATTGACATTAAGTGATATTAATGACCAGTGGTTGTTAACTCCGGTCACTTTTTAAGTAGTAGGGTTTGTGTGTTTCCCTTCTTTGAGTTGCGCTGGTGAAGGGTCTCTAGATGTCTGAGTTATTGAGGTCTTTGTTGGACTCCTTGGTTAGTGATTTTCCTTCTATTATTTTCTGTAAGGCTGGATTTGTGGCTACGTATTGCTTAAATTTGTTTTTATCCTGGAAAATTTTGTTTTCTCCATTTATGGTGAACGAAAGCTTGGCTGGATATAGTAGTCTGGGCTTGCATCCATGGTCTCTTAGTTTTTGCAGTACATCTATCCAGGACTTTCTGGCTTTCATGGTTTCCATAGAGAAGTCAGGTGTAAGTCTGATAGGTTTACCTTTATAAGTAAGTTGGCCTTTTTCCTTTGCGGCTCTTAATATTCTTTCTTTATTCTGTATATTTTGTGTTTTGATTATTATATGGCGAGGGGATGTTTTTTTTTGATCCAGCCTATTTGGGGTTCTGTATGCCTCTTGAACCTTCATAGGTACATCCTTCTTCAGGTTGGGAAAGTTTTCTTCTATAATTTTGTTAAGTATATTTTCTGGACCGTTGAGCTGCACTTCTTCTCCTTCTTCTACTCCAATTATTCTTAGGTTTGGTCTTTTTATTGTGTCCCATATTTCCTGAATGTTTTGTGATGAGAGTTTGTTGGACTTGCTGTTTTCTTTGATCAGTGCGTTTATTTTCTCTATGTTATCCTCAGACTCTGAGATTCTTTCTTCTATCTCTTGTATTCTGCTGGTTATGCTTGTTTCTGTAGTCTCTATTCGTTTACCTAGATTTTCCATGTCCAGCCGGCCCTCTGTTTGTGTTTTCTTCTTTGCCTCCATTTCATTTTTCAAATCATGAACTGTTTCCATTATCTGCTTGATTGTTTTTCCTTGCTTTCCTAGGGTATCATTCACTGATTTACTCAATTCCTCGAACTTTCTGTTATACTTCTCATCCATTTCTATAAGGGCGTTTTTTATATGCTGTTTAAGGGTGTCAATCACTGTCATGAAGTCAGTTTTTTCTCCTTCTTCATGATTAAGGTGTTCATGTCCTCCTGTTGTGAGGTCGCTGGCTTCTGGTGGTTTCGTGTTGTTCTTCAGATTGTTGGGTGAATTCTTGCATTGGCGTCTCCCCATCTCTTCCTTCCAATATTCTCCTATGGATCTTCTTTTACAGGATCAGGTCTTCTTGCCAACTGATGTACCTTCCAAGTGATGTCACTCCCCCGTGATGTTTCTCCTGGAGTCCAGTTCCGATCTCCTTGCTGCTTGGTTAGCTTCCAAACAAAGGCCCACCCTGCTTGCTGCAGGCAGGTTATGGAGACAAAGGAGCTACCACCTTCCCCTTTGCACTCACCTTCGGGTTCAGTCCCAGCGCCCAGGCAGGCTGAACAGGGCGGCACTCTGCTCCAAGAAGGGAGGGATGGAGGGAGACAGGGGGTAGGGGGATCTGGATGTAAGCTGGATGGGATAGGAAGAGAGAGGAGGTACCGGGCAGTGTAGCCCTGTAGGTTGATCAGGAAGTGTAGGCGGGCTGTTCCCGGGTGCCGCAGCACTCACTCACCACAATGATGTCTCACTAGGTGCCCTGATGAAACTCCGTGCTGCTTGGTTCGCTCGCAGACAAAGGGCCCACCCTGCTTGCTGCAGGCGGGCTATGGGGACAAAGAAGCCCCCGAGCTCCCCTTTACCCCACGCTTGGGGTTAGGACCCAGCGCCCAAGCAGGCAGAGCAGGGAGGCTCTCTGCCACCAGGGAAGGGAGGGGGAAGAGAAACAGAGGGTGGGGGGATCTGGATGTAAGCTGGATGGGATAGGAAGAGAGAGGAGGTACCGGGCAGTGTAGCCCTGTAGGTTGATCAGGAAGTGTAGGTATCTTTGATTTTTTTATGTAGTAAATACATATTTTATTTTATTCTTCTTTTATACATTACACCATGACCATAGTTTTTCCTCCCTCTACCTCTCTGGGCCCAACCCCTAGCTTCCCTCTCCCCTACTTTTCTGCAGAAAATAGCAGACCTCATAGTGATACTGCAAAACAAATCAGAGTAAGACTAGGAACAAATCCTGATATCAGGCTGGACCAAGCAACCAAGTAGGAGGAAAAGGGTCTTAAGAACAGGCAAAAGAGTCAGAGAAACCGCCACTACTACTTTTCAGAGTCCCACATGAAAACCAAGCTGACGATCATCACCTATACAGAGGACCTAGCACAGACCCATGAGGGCTCTGAGATTGTCCCCTCTGGTTTCTATGAGCCTTTATGAGCCCTACTTAGTTGATTCTGTTGGTATATTTTTTGTGATATTCTCAAACCCTCTGATATCTACAGTCTATCCTCCTCTTCTTCCACAGGGTTCCAAGTTCTGCCTAATGTGTGGCTATCAATCTCTGCATCTGCACAGAACAATTGTTGGCAATGCCTCTGATGACAATTGAGTGAGGCAGCAATATGTGAATACAGCAGGATATCATTGGAAAACACTTCATTGCCTTTTTTGGCAGTTGTGATTGGTTCTATCCTAGGTCTCTGGGCTATTTGGCATCTGGTTTTAGACTATTCAGGCAGTGGCTAGCAAGGGTTCCTTCTCTTGTCATGTGGGCCTCAAATTAGACTAGTCATGGTTGGCCCATCTCACAAAATCTGTGGCACCATTACCCAGAATATTTTACATTAAATTAAATACAAATTAAACATCGAATTTTTTTTTTTTTTTTTTTTTTTTTGCGTGGGTTGGTAGCCTAGTCCCCTCACTGGAAGTATGATTACATCATCCATTACTAGAAGTCTTTGCTAGGTTTGCTTGTTTAGATTCTAGGAAGTTTCCATTGCACTAGGTTTCTGCAAACCCCCTCCCCCCAAAACTCCTCTTAATTCCAATCTTCTCTCGCTGTACTCTCCCCAGCACTCTAATCCCATCCCTACTCACCCCTAGTCTACCAGCAAAATATATTCAACTTTCCTTACCAGTGAGATACATACACTCACCCTTGAGCCCTCATTGTTACGTAGCCTCTCTGGATTTGTGGATTATATCATGATTAACCTTAGCAGGTAATATCCATTGATAAGTAAATAAGAACCATGTTTGTTTTTCTGGCTGCTGATTACCTCACTCAGGATAATTATTTCTACTTCCATCCATTTGCCTGATAATTTCATGATGTCATTATTTTTAATAGATGAATGATAATAATCCATTGTGTAAATTAACCACACATTTTTAATCTATTGTTCAGTTGAAGGACATCTCCGTTGCTCCTAGGTTCTTGCTATTATGAATAAAATTTCTATGAACATAGTTAAGCAAGTGTCCTTGTAATAAGATGGAGTGTTTTTTTTTTTTTTTTGATTTTTCGAGACAGGGTTTCTCTGTAGCTTTGGAGCCTGTCCTGGAACTAGCTCTTGTAGACCAGGCTGGCCTCGAACTCACAGAGATCCGCCTGCCTCTGCCTCCCGAGTGCTGGGATTAAAGGCGTGTGCCACCACCGCCCGGTTTATTTTAATATATGTTCCAGTGTATAGGAGACACAATCTCACACTAAACCCTCTGATATTTTCACTCCTAAAAATCATCTTCTGCTTCCTTATCTGGAATGGTTCCTGAGCCTGGTGTGAGAGATATTTAGAGATATATCTATTGGAACTGGGCTAGATGCAGTATTTTTAAGATATACTTTTTTTTATAACAGAAGTATGACACTTTATAAAAAGAAAACTCTGTTTTATCTCATAATTCCCTTAAAATATAAATGTGTTTATTCACAGGTCAGTGATATATCAGTTATTAATTTTGTCCATCATGAAGTTTACTTTTATTTTATGATTGATGGAAATTAATCTAGGCTCAGATTTTTCCTCTTACTTTCTAAATTATTTTAAATTTATTTGTCTAAATTTTACCAAACCAGTGGCAGCAGGGGGCAGGTAAGAGTCTGGTCAGAAGAGAAAGCTCTGCTGTCAGATTTTGGTGTGCTCAACTCTTGCCCTATAGATATCTTCCTCTAAGCTAAGACATACAGCAGGCAGGCATCATAATTGGTATGGACATGCTCACATGCCAAAATCCAACACATCATATCACTAGGCCATAGTGGGGCAATGTGATGGTAAGAAGTGCTAACAGGAAGTCCTCAGGATTTTCATCTTCCAAGACAATAAATTCAAATCAATATCACTTTACTATGGAAATCATATACACTAATTTCAAAACAGGGATTACATAAACAGGCATATAGCCAGCCAATAAGTCAATTAGACTTGAAGAATAATTATGGGCTAAAACACATTTAATAAATCTGTAATAACATTCATGGATGTTTTATAAAAATATGTTATTTATGGAAAGTATTAAGACAAATATTTGCACTTGATGTATAGCGTTTGATTGATATAATTAAGTTTTCTTTGTACTCTGTTTCAAGTGCCATTCAGAAGCATTTATACATATTTTTAAAGGGGTCCATGGCCGAGAAAATAATAAGTATTCTCTAGGAAGAGAAACATGAACAAGAATCAGGGATATCAATCTTTTAAAAGTGTAGGATTCAGTTGTCTGGAGTGGGTAGAAATATAGCACTCAACTTGAAGGATAGATTGCTATAGATTATACCATCTTTCTTAAAATAGATGTTGAAGACTTGGAGATTTTGTTGATAGAAGCAACATATATGCCAAAGCATCCCTAAAATTCTTAGGTTTGGTGACTAAGGCAGTATATTCTAGAAACTAAAAAAGTTATTCCATTACTTGGACCTCATTATCTACAAAAATCTATTGATCTTTGAAATATCTGTATGACTGCAAATATAATGGAACCAGAGACTGACATCATAGAGGAGAAAATGGTTATTAAAAGATGGAAGTAGCATACATATTGTGTCAATTTATTATGAAAAATTTTCCTTGGTTTTCAAAAGAAAAATATTTTGCATATAAATATTATATTTGAAATGACTTTTCAAAACATCTGCTCCTACTAACTTATTTTATATTAAACTGTAAAAAGTTAACTTTCCAATTGTGACACTAGGGAGAAGAATGTTCTTTGGGAAGGTAAAAAAATAAAAGGAGAACAAGTAAGGAATGCTATGAGAAGCAGACAGCAACTCTACCAGACAGCAACACTTCTGCTGCCTCTAAATAAGTAAGAAGAAATTATCATGTAGCAGTAATGAGCTGAAAATTCTACAGCAGGGTGTAATTAAAATAAAAACATGTTACACATTAGAACAAAGAGAATATAGTGATAAGTCTAATAATTATCATGATGGTATGTTAACTTATTGTAGTGAAAACATGGAAATTGTCTATTTGCTTATTAACTGTGAGTTCAAATGTATTCATAAGAGATTACACAGAAACAGGATAACAAATCAATAAATATTCAAGTTATTCATTTCCAATATTGTCTCCTCATCTACTGTTTTAATAGTTGTGACTATGGTTAGTCTTGTTCAACTGTGGTTCACAAATGCTAAGTGGAAAATTTCAAAAATTAATAATCTACTGGTTTTAAATTGTAATGCATTCTGTCCAATATGATATCATTTTATTTGTTTATTTTTGTTTATTCTATTCTGGGTAATAAATCATCTGGCACTGGTTATTTTTGTGTCTTTCAGAGAATGCCTGCTAGCACAAGTTAAAAGAGGGAATCTAATTTTGGTTTATGATTTCAGTGACTTGTGGCCCAGTACCAATGAAAGCAAGGCAGAGAGGCTCCATTCAAGGAAATGAACCTTGCAGAAAAAGCTTGTTCTTTGCTGCCAGATTAGGAAACAACGAGAGCAAGAAGAACCAGAACTGTGTATAGCATTCAAAGGTCCACTCTTAGTGACCTACTTGTACCATAAAGGAGACAACTTCCAATTCAATGATCTACAGCAAAGTTTTCCAAGCTGAGATATAGGTGTTCAACATAAACTCATGGGGGACAGTTATATTCATAGCAAAATGACACATATTTCCTGAAAATCCCTACCCAACTCTGCCCATTTGCTTTTCTCTTACTAGCCATTTCACTTATTGAACAGAGTACTATCTTAGCACACTGTTGGGCATCTAGTATTCCTTACTAAGTAATTTCTCCATTTTATAAAAAGGTGATTCTGGCAGTAAGTATATACTAACTGGATGCTCTGAAATTCATCCTTCTTTATACAAAATTACTCAAAATGGGTAATTTATAAGTAAAAGGAACATTTATATTTAGATTGTTAATATCTACTATAAGTTATTGTTGTTAATCTCGTATTAGGTGGGCATATGTAAATGTATGTACCTATTTTGGTACATGATAAAGCATATGCTGAGTTTGCTATATCATATGCAGTTTCCATCATTACTGGATATTGGAATATATTTTTGTGTAAAAAGGAGATTGCAATATTATCTTTACATCCCTTTTCTCAGTTTTTCTGTTCTTGGAAGATTTACAGAATCCTTTAAACACTTTTACCTTTTTCCCCCAGTTAGCAGTAAGCTTGGTCAGTAGAGGATACTGGAGAATACTGCAAGGGTAATTATTTCCAGTTCTGGTGTGTTCACTGACTGTGGCTCCTGCAGAGTACACAGCCTTCTTCATAACCTGACTCCCAAAGATCCCCAGGTTTCAGTACTAAGCTCCAACTGTGCACGGAAGCCTGAAGGACTAAGGCAGCAGTTGTTCTTGGCATCTTAGCAGCCTAGGATGCATTTGTTACTGTGTCCGTGCTTTGTGCAAAGCTAACATTTTCTCCATGCCAACACCTGGTGTTCGTGTGGCAGCATGATGAAGTCAGCAGCTATCCTACACAACTTTCCTGAGAAGGGCTACAAGAAAATGTCTCTGAAGAGACATATCCTGACCACAGCCTCTAACATCTTAAAAGTTAAGACTTCCAATTTCCAATGAGACAATTTTCAGGTTTCCATAGCACAACATCACAGTGGTTTGAGAAACAATGATCTGGGCAGAGACTTCTGTCCAGTGAACACTTTCTCTTTACAACCAGTCCTGATATTAATATTAAATTTTTCCTTTTCCCCATGCTCATCATTTCCTGGTTATTACAATTTCTAATGATCACGCACACACACACACACACACACACAGAGAGACCGCCACAACAATAACAACAACAACAACACAGAAACTTTCCATTGGACCCAAACTATTGCAATACTTTTCTCTCTGTTCTGTGAGTAGTGTTTTATTTAAAGGAAACAATTTTGATTTTTTGTATATGTGTTTGATTGGTTTGCATGTGTTTGTAAAAGTCTACCCATATGAAATTTTTTTCTCTTTTACTAAAGATAAATTTTTCATATAATATATTCTGATTATGCCCCCAAATCCTCTAAGATTTTCCCCACATACTCTACCTTTTCAGTTTCTCATTAGAAAACAAAGAATTTAAAGAAAGCTTCTAAATAATATTAATAAAATAGAGAAGCAAAAAAAAAATTTGGAATAGGAAAATAAAACAGAGAAATAGAAGAAAAAGTGTCAATGATAAAGCACAAGATATGTGTAGATCCTGTGATATACATATTTGTAGCTTATTGTAACTTTATTTTGAATTTTTGATAAAGATTTCAATATTGCTTACTATTCACTATATTTTCTGTAGTCAAGTGTTTCTTACTTTTAAGCTGAACATTAGGTTTTTAATGAATTTTTACTTATAATTTCCTGAGTATTTTCCTCCAAGATCATAAGAGAATTTTTTATTATTTCATCAGTTCAACTGTCTTTAGTTGTTGACAGAAGTTTCTGTCTTGCCCGGTCCCACAGCTGTTCAGTCCCAAAGAAACACATTGAGGCCTACAGTAATCATAAACTGGTTGGCCTATTAGCTCAGGCTTCTTATTAACTCTTTCTTACATCTCACAGTAACCCATAATTCTTGTCTGTTTAAGCCATGTGGCTTTGTACCTTTATCAGTCAGGCATTCTCATCTTGCTTCTTTCGCATCTGGGTAAGGACTGCAAACTGACTTTTCCTCTTCTGAGAATTCTTCTGCATGGTTGCCCCACCTGTACTTCTGCCTGGACTATCAGCATTTTATTAAGAATAATACAAGTGATGGGATAAAAGACCATTGGCCCATAGCATTTAGTGTTTTGCTTCTCTTTCATTTATGTTATTTTTTTGACATTTCTCTGTTTTTTCCTTACAGATTCATTATTCTTTGTCTTTTTCTGTATTTGGAGTTCTGGTCTTTTTTTTTAAAAAATAGAGTTCATAAGTCAACAGGCCATCACTCCACAACATCAAAAATTAACTTCTTTGTTCTACAATATCACATGACCTCCTACACAAATAGAGTCAAGTTGTATGGAAGACAGAGGAAACTACAATTGCTAATCTTACTCAATCTTCCAAGAGAAATATGATTCAGGATGGAGATAACCCTGAAATTCTTTCCAGAGACAACTCACCTTCTGTTTTCATACTGAATAAATGAATGTTGGAGATACACAGATAACAATTGCCTGAAATAACTGAGAATTAGCCAACTAACTCTCCTTTGTCATTATGGGCATCTATGAGTGTATGAGTATATACATATTCACAGAAATACAGGAAAAGGTACATTATTATCTTTTGACATCAAATAATACATTTATAGTATCTCGTTAGAAAGTTATACAAAATTTAAGATAAATTGTTTTTTTTAAAAACCTAAAAATGACAGTGCTATGATTTTCCAATCTAAAATCTTTTGTTCTGATAAGTTCTTTTCAATAAAATGGATTATGTATTTTATTGGTAACTGCCACATTTAAAGACTTAGAAGAATAATAAAAAAGATATACTACATGATCTTAGAGGAAGCAATATTTGTTTTTGTTAGATTTTTATAATTTTTTTCTAAAATAAACAAGTCTGCAAGACTATATTTTTGGTATGTGAAAAGATCTGGATAAATTATTCAAGGGGAAAAAGAGATTAAATGAACCATGGACTATGTTACTTTTATTGTTTGGGAAAGCATGGACACAGAGCTGAGTACGTGGATTTGGAATTGAAGTCACAATATTGACATGCAACTACTGTTCTGCTATAAGCATTTGCTCCCTTCACATTCTCAATAATTCTGAGCTAGAGCAGCACTATGCAGACATATTCCTCATGCAAAGATTTCAAAGAAAAACATCACCACTAATATTACAGTTAAAGAATACAAATTTCCTCTGGAAATCTGAAATCATTACAGCTGAGATGCAGTTTTCTCTATCCTTTGAGCACAGTGACATAGTACAAACGGTAGCAATTGCCAATCATTATAAAGTTTACAATGTCATTTCTCTGGCTCAGAAACCCACTCTTCTCCCTTTACTCCTAGCTGTTCTTGACCAATTTTTAGTAACTAGAGGTTTTACTCTTTCCATTGTTTTGCATTATCCTCTGTACTGGATAGTTTTGTGTCAAGTTAACACAAGTTGTAGCCATCTGAAAAGAGGGAACTTTGAGTTAATGCCTCCTAAATAACAAGCTTTTTTCAAGTCTGTAGAGAATTTGCTTAATTAGTGATAAATGGGGAAGTGCTCCAGCTCATTTGCAGGTGCAGACACCCTTGGGCTGGTGGTCCTACAATCTGTAAAAATTCTTACAGAGGAATCTTTGAGGATCAAGCCAGTAAACAGCAACTTTGAATTGTCTCTGCTAAATCACAGCAATATTAACTTTAAGAGAGTCGCGTGTGATTTAAAACCAAGAATAATATCCAATGTTTCATTTGGATTTTAGGTGGTATTTACATTCCCAAACTGGTGAGGGATCTTAATAAAAAGGTTAATATTTATGTTTAACAACACTGTAGATAGGATGTCTCCATATGCTCTTCTCAAATAGTTTTGTTTTTTATTTCATTTGTTTGTTCGTTCGTTCGTTCTTTCATTTACTTATTGATTATATTCTCAATTATTGTTGGTGATGGTGATGATTTAAAATTACTCAGAAATAAAAGGAATGAGAAAGGAGAGGACAAAGAAGGAAGCAAACATGAGAGAGAAGAAGGATTAAAAAGCAGCACTATGAGTCTAAAGGAATTTTTTCCTAGGTACTGGAATGAGGAATTTGGACTATTGCTACTTTTCTTAGCAAAGCACTAATATCACAGACAAGAGAGCAATAGAAGTCACCTTTCTTTTATTATGTTCGTAGTGATATGATTATTTAAATTTTTGTCAAAATGACCTATATTACAATCCTTCCAATAATTTTAAAATCAGACAATCCGTTGCAAGTCTTTGAGCAAGAATTCACATTAAGTAAAAATCATTATTCAAAAATTTACTGTATAGTGTATTTTCTCTCATAAGGTATAAGATTAAAGAAAAGAAATGAGAACATCTCTCCTTGTTATTTGTAGTATTTTATCTTTTTTACATCCTTGATATGTTTAGGACCTAAAACCTCTATATATGTATTTCACTTACTGGATGTGGCATGTTCGAATTACATTTTTTTTCCTAAATTCTTATTCAAAGACAGTAGTACTAGTCTATGAACAAGAGAGGTTTTACAGTTCATAAACTGTTAATAGTAACATTGAAGTTGGAACATTGAAGCATTTATAACTAAATTTTCAAATATTCTAAGTCTGATTTGTAAAATGCTGACTATATATAAAATTCTGAATGAAAGAAAAAATCTGCATTCTTTGAGCAATATCCTGTTTATACAAGCTGCATTTTGTCAGATTTAATTAGCCAGTTTAGGTAAAATACAGACATAATTAAGTAAAATAAATGGTTTATTTTATAGTTTATCTATATGAACATTTTCACCTTACCTGCAACCCTTGTTGTATATTAATGGATTTTTATAGACACATTTTAAAGCTTTGCTATGAATGAATTTGCAAAAATAAAGAAAAAGAATAAATCTCTTAATAAGGATGCCCAAAATTGTGCAGCCCTCATAAGACGCTCCATTCTTGTTGATATCATGTTTAGAAAATATATTTTATGTTAATTTAAAATTGGAGCTAATTTGTAGAAATCAGAAAACATGTTCTTGAGTGAAAATTTTGAGGCCATTTTATATTGATAGACTTTCAATCAAAGATGAATGTTTTACTTATTTCACATAGAAAATAGGTTTATATTGCAAATTTAAGTTAAAAACCACCTAAAATCAGTAAAAGTAATATGTTCACATTCAATTGAAAATTGAAATTGAGACGATTTGCAATAATCTATTACTAATAATACTAAATACTACTAATAATAAAATGTACTGTTAGCACAGCAGTTCTCCCTGAAGAATTATACATAACATTATTTTAGTTTCTTGTTATAATACATTTATTCTGTGTATTAGGATTTATAACTCTGTCTGCTTATGCTTCTTAGAGCATGATTCACTTTTCATAATATACAAGATATTATGTGATCTCCACTGACGATGAGTGGATAGATATAATATAGTATTTACACACAGAAGAATAGTAGTCAGCCATGTAATGATCGAACCCTAAAATCTGAAGCAATGTGGACTCCCTGAAATTTATGATGTGAAGTAAAGTAAACATGGATAGAATTAGAAAGAAAGAAAAATTTAAGAGTAGAGAACAAGAGAGTATTGGCTGTAGTGGCAGAGGGTAAATTTAGGAGATGATAAGGAAATATTAATTTATAGCTGTAGGATTATTGGCAGTGTGAATGGAGTCCCTCTGTCGCTACACTACACAGAAACCGTTTTGTATTTAACATTGTTTATATAACCAAATTTCCCAAAAAAGAGTATTTAAAGTTATCTTAATACAAATAAATGATACATGTTTCCAATAAAGGTAACTTAAGTATCACAAATTAGTCAATATACAATGTAAAAGCTACTGCATTATCACAGTCAAACTCTTAAAGTTGTAAAATTCCTTTCATTTAATAATAAAAATAATGAAGCCAAGTAAATATAAAAAAAACTTTAAATGATTCAGAACTTGTCCATCACGTTAAACTTGGACTGTAACAAACTTAAACTGCAGAACTCGTCATATTTTTAACTATTCCCACATTTTCTTTTCTTTTTCCTGTCTTTCTCATTCACCAGTTTACACACATATATACACACAAACATAAGTATGTGCACATCCATATGGGTTTGTCTTTTAATGAAAAGATAAAACTTAACTGAGGGGTATGAATATATATTTTGATGTCTTTATAATAATATAGCCATTATTATTCTAGTTTTGAGTCTCAGTCTTATGATTTATTATTTAATTTTGAGATTAATATAAATTTTATGTATAGTATGAAGTAGATATCAACATATACTGAAGAATATAATTGAAATTTCAACCAGTGTTTATACTTCATGATAGTATTTAAAAAATAGTTTATGTTTTAATTTTCTTTATGTTAAATATATTACATTAAGTAAAACTAAAGTTATAAGAAATTTCTTTTCTTTTAATTAAAAGTGGAAAGCAAGCTGGGAGGAAGTGGTGCATACTTTTAATCCCAGCACTTGGGAGGCAGAGGCAAGCAGATCTCTGTGAGTTTGAGGCCAGGCTGGCCTGTAAAGCAAGTTCCAGGAGGGTCCAAAAATGACACAGAGAACCCTGCTTTGAAAAAAAGGGGGGGAGGGGAAGTAAATAAGTAAAGTTTTACTCTTGGGTAGTAATGTGCTGCAGTGTTACAGGAATGCCTTCCAAGACCAGTACTCATGCACCCAAATGAATATAATGACCAATTTTGCTATCCAGAAATGTTTATTTTTAAATTGCATTATTGTCTAGAATATTTTTATTTTAAATCTGTACTGTATTTACACCATTTTATGCACTCCCTTTCTACCCTGATATGTTTAATCTCAAATTTCTGATGTTTTAGTCTTTAATTAATCATACATATCCACATAAATTAGTATATAAATAAAGCCTTCAGATCCATTTAGTATTATACACATGTATACATACAAAGGATATATACACATACATACATATATTGTGTATACACATATTATGCACATATATATATATATATATATATATATATATATAATGATTTTATTGTTGACTATTTCTGATTGGACAATACATTAGAGTGCTCATTTTTGGAAAAATGTATTTTCCATTTCTCATTAACTATTAATTGCAGAAAAATATCTTCATCTAAGGCTGAAGTTTTTTCCTTTCCTCATCCACACTGGTATGTTAAATGATGGTTTGTTGTTTAGGTTTTATCTATAAAGCCACTTGTAATTTCATGCATGCAGTTTCTCTGTCCTATGTAGAAGACACGATCTCACAGATCATGTCTCCATCTTCTAGATCTTAAAGTCATGCCACCTTCTTCTATGATGCTGCCTTAGTCTCTGATGTAGGTGTTATGTTGTATGTTGTAGATATATAAGTTTGTACTGTTAACCCCATTGTCAGTTCTTGTTCCTTACAATTTGAAAAATTATGGATTTCTGTAATTATCCCTGTCATCTTTTCAAGAAGCTTATTTGATGAGGGGTAATATTTACCAGAACGTATCAGAATAATATTTTGAGATAAAGTTAGATATTATACTACCTTAGAAATGCTGCTGTTCCCGATAGAACATCCCCATTGTCTCAGTGTGTGGGTGCACCCCTCGTGGTCCTGAGTTCCTTGCTCGTGCTCTCTCTCCTTCTGCTCCTGATTTGGACCTTGAGATTTCAGTCCGTTGCTCCAATGTGGGTCTCTGTCTCTGTCTCCTTTCATTGCCTGATGAAGGTTAATATTCAGGAGGATGCCTATGTGTTTGTCTTTGGATTCACCTTTTTATTTAGCTTCTCTAGGATCGCGAATTATAGGCTCAATGTCCTTTATTTATAGCCAGAAACCAAATATGAGTGAGTACATCCCATGCTGGGTCTGAAAAAGCATGGGATAAAACCAGACTTGCTGAACATAGCGGACAATGAGGACTACTGAGAACTCAAGAACAATGGCAATGGGTTTTTGATCCTACTGCACGTACTGGCTTTGGGGGAGCCTAGGCAGTTTGGATGCTCACCTTACTAGACCTGGAAGGAGGTGGGTGGTCCTTGGACTTCCCACAGGGCAGGGAACCCTGATTGCTCTTTGAGCTGATGAGGGAGGGGGACTTGATCGGGGGAGGGGGAGGGAAATGGGAGGCCGTGGCGGGGAGGAGGCAGAAATCTTTAATAAATAAATAAATTTTAAAAAGAAAGAAATGCTGCTGTTTTGGTTCTTTTTGAGGTTTCATGCTCTCATCAGTCAAAGGTAGTTGGCTCAACTTCCTATTGAGTAGGCCCGCAGTCCAATTCAAATGCTGTTTTTGTGATTGATGAACTTAAATTCTACCTTTTTTTCCTCTGTTTATACTTACTCTACCAAAATAAAATTTGTGATGTAATTCTCCAAACATGAACCTATATAATGTACTAAAAATATATGATGCTGAAAATGTTTATCGAAATTCTAATAGCTTTGAACTGTAATCAAATCATTGGAGAAGCTAAGAGAGAATGCTAATTTTGTACACTACTATAGCACAGAAAGTTGAGACTCAGTAGTCTACATTCTTTTCCTTATGTCTATATTTCTATAATCTGGAATGCTTTAATTGCTCCCAATATATAATAAAAGTTTTCACATTTAGAAGTTGTAATGTAAGCAAAGTCAACGAAGAAAGCTGAGCAGCTATTTCAAGGACTCGGGTTATTTTATTACACGGTTATACAGGAAGTTTGATATTCAATATCAGTCTGGAGAGAAATTGCCTAGATTGCTTACTCACATTCCTCATCAAATCTCCCTCATAATATTTGGAAAGGTATTTTGTTAAGCTATCATCTGTGACAACAAAAGACAAAACAATATGAATTCATTTGAGAAGAAACATTACAAACTCCAATTATACTGAGAAATTTGGTAATGACTTTATGACAAAACTGCATAAATATTAATATGTAATCTCCTAATAAAATTGTTTTTATCTTACCTCTGCTCAAAGTTTATCTCCTTCTAAGTGAATTTTAGCTTAAAGAGTTGCTGATTTCAGGTGCAGAAATCAACATGTATCATCAGAGAAGGTGATGGGACCACCTGCCTTACACTAGTGCTAAGGCCGCTTATTCCAACCAGTGTTTTTATTCATTCATTTTAATTAACACCATGTACATACCTTAATCTGCCTTATTTAACCTCATTTCTTATATTTAAGATAATGTCCAAGCCAAGTTTTAATTTAAATCTCATATTAATGTTAAAGTTGTACTTTAGAGCTATAAAATAATTCATTATTAAATGAATAACAACAATTTTGATTTTTTTACCACTATTGTAAAATAATATTTTAGCTATCTATGAAATACTGGTTGGATGATTTAACTAGTATCACTAATTGCATAAACATTTACCAGATTTGTTTTTTCCACTGTTTGGCTAATTCATGTGCTATTCTATCTCAAAATATAATACTCTTTCTTAATTAAGTGTAAACTTCACCTATATTTCCATAAAATACATTATTTCTTTAGAAAATATTCAAATAAGTATTGATTACTTCTATTTTTGTTATTTAACTGTAATTTTAAAAACAAATACAGTGTTCTTTGAGGTTGCTGAAGATTTTGCTTATTATACACATTTTGATCTTTTGCTTGAATGTATGCATGTTCCTCCTGCCTGTGAAAGTCAGGAGAAGTAATCTCATCATTTCCCGCTGGACTCACAGTGGCTGAGAGGCACCATGCATGTTTTGGGAACAGAACCTGGGTGCACTGAAAAAAAACTGGAAGAGCACTCCGGTGCTGTGCTGTCTCTCTACCACCATAGGTCTTCTGTCTTACACAGTATTGGTTCTACAAGCCTGACCTGTCTAGCTGACAGTAACTGGATGTACTGTGCAGCAGTCTGTCTTTGCAGATAGTAGAAGTCCCTTTGGGCCCTTTGTGATCATCACCTGCAAAGACATGCACCGTGGGTTTCACAGCTATTCCCAAACAATGCATGTGGCCAGTTAGAGTCTTGACTGCTTGTGATAGGCACCACCATACTTTAAGATAGGTTTGTCAGTTGATTTTTCACTATCCACAGCACCAATCATAGCTGTGTTGGCAAAGGAAACAGCCTTCATGAAACTCAATGGCAGCTCACTCAGATCTTCTTTGTCACTGGGCTTTGAAAGATTATGCATTAGTCCCTGGAGGATCTGGCAGACTGGACCCTATCCCTGGGCTTCTCTACTAGACAGCACAAAATATACTCTCAAACATGATTCCCCAAAGCAGAATATTGCCGATAATTTTCTTCTTTCCATAGTGCACAAACTTCCTGGTTTGGCTGTCTTCCAAGGTGTTGAAGATCTATTTCTTAAATCTGTATGGATTCTGATGGACCACCTTCACTGGAGGATCACCAAGGCTAGGATCATGAATGATGCCTTTGCTGTAGTTGACTTGTGCACTAGTGGAAAAGAGTTGCTGCCTTTCCTTGGGACATCACATGGTCTATAGTTGAAGGTTTGCTGGAAAGTTTGGCAAAAAAGAATCAACAATTAAGTTAAAACAAAATTTAAATTATTTGGCAATATTTCAGCATTGGCAACTCTATATTGAATACACAATCTAATAAAAATCACAAGAGCCGGGCGGTGGTGGCGCACGCCTTTAATCCCAGCACTCGGGAGGCAGAGGCAGGCGGATCTCTGTGAGTTCGAGACCAGCCTGGTCTACAAGAGCTAGTTCCAGGACAGGCTCCAAAGCCACAGAGAAACCCTGTCTCGAAAAACCAAAAAAAAAAAAAAAAAAAAAAAAATCACAAGAAAAACGGTCAAAATCAAACAATAGAGATGGTATAAAATTTCCTGAATCCACACATAAATGACATCATCTACAAAAATCAAATCTGTGGTGCATGTGGATAATATTTGCCCATGTAACATTAATAACAAAATAAAGTGGCATGTTCAGGAAATAACTAAGAAACTGAAACTTGGTAAGTGTTAGAACAGTGTAGACAACATAAGTGTAAAAAAATCATGAACCTTTAATATATTATTTAGATCTGTACAAAATGACCAAAAGTTATATCATCCTTAAAGCCAAGTTGTGATTGTGGAAAGTTGTACAGAAGGAATGTATTAAAGATTTAAAATAGTGCAGCAAGCATTTGCAGGTACTTTTTGTATGTAAAGCATTTTGCTTGTGTGATACCATTTAAAACAGAAGAAAAGCAGGCCAAGGAATATTATGTAATTTCCCCAGAGATTCATGCATTTTAGAGCTTAATACTTTTTTTTATCAGCACTAAGTTTAGAAAATGCTGTGGGAAACAAGCACATATACACTATTTAAATACATGGTGAGATTGCCTTAATAAATCTACAAAATATAGTAATAATTCAATGTAACAGTGCTTTTATAAAAAGTTAACCTAATCTTAACCGTTTTTGTAATTTTATAGTGCTAGTAATTTTGTGAAATGTTAACTACCTAGCATCTTCTTTGTTTGCCGTAGCACTGTCATAAATCCAAATTATTTAATGAAGCATTTATATGGGCTTACTCTTTAGGTGTATATGTTCTTTACATAAAAATGTATTATTGTCATAAGAAACTTGAATCTTAATCACAGAAACATTTTATTAAAAGCATGAAATATGTGAAGAAAACAGTTCTGGTGAAGCAGTTGTTATTAATACTTGAAAAATCATATTTAAATTAATTATTTAAAGCTATGTCTTCAGTTCTTGATGTTTCCCCTATTACTCCATCACCTGATATCTTTTAATGTATAGGTTAGCCTGTTTTTACTATTACTAAATTAAGTCATGTCCTTTGTGTACATAGTTGCATATGAAAATTCATAAGGCTCACTCATTGCTCACACTACTGTTTTTGAGGTTATTTTGTAGTTTGACAGAAAAAATAGAATACAATTTTGAGATATAGGATGATGAGAACCCACAGAATGGTCTGAACAGTTGCTGTCAAGCAAGTTCAACATCTTTGGAAATGACTTCATAAAGCATATTTTTTTGGGAGGAATTATTGATTTTTAGGTTATCCAAGCACACAGACTATATCCATGACACACTAGTGGCTTTTATATAAAAGATGCCTGAAATGTGTGTTGGGTTCCTATTTTTTTTTTTTTTTTTTTACCTTTTTGGTCCATTTCTTATCTAAACGTAATGTCTTTGCTTGAATAAATACAGTAAGCTCTACTCATCAATTGGCAAGACAATTGTGACTTTTTAGCTTTGTTCTCTTGCAGATAATGATAAACATTTAAGAATTGGAAGTTACCTTGGTGACAGGCTTTTCAACTACTACAGGGAAATTTTGAGCAATTTGATTCTATTTCCTTAGAAAAATTATTCCTATTTTTTTTGTTCACTGTACCATAAGAAAGTTTCATTTTATTGAAGTTGACAAAAGCTTATTTCTTACTCTGTGATAATATGATACAACAACATAAAAATATTTGTTTTAAACAGAGAATATCACTTATATGCAATCATTTAATCTTTAATTATGATTTTATTATTTACTATATATTGTTCCTGAATAAATTTACAAAGCATTTAATAGGTCTTTTTCTAATTAGAGGAAAATTTCTCTGCAATTTTAAAAATAAGTTTGCTTTAGAGCTGATGAAATGGTTCTGCAGGAAGAAGCACTAACTGATAAGCCTGAAGAACTGTTTACTGAGTCATCATTACATAGAGAAAGAGTGCACATTTATGTGCATTTTTCTCATCCAAAACCAACATTTTCTGAAATATCAGAGAATGATTATTTATAATTTTAAATGTAATTTATGTTTATCTTCTGTAAGAAATTACATATTTAAATCTTAAAGAACTTTTAGTTTCACAACTTTTTATTACTTAAAATGGGTTGAAGTAGGATTTTTTCTTTTTCATTTTTTAATTATTTATTAAAAATTTCCACCTCCTCCCATTTCCCTCCCCCTCCCCCTTCCCCCCTCCCACTCCCTCTCTAGTCCTAAGAGCAGTCAGGGTTCCCTGCCCTGTGGAAAGTCCAAGATCCTCCCCCTCCATCCAGGTCTAGGAAGGTGAGCATCCAAACTGACTAGGCTCCCACAAAGCAAGTACATTCAGTAGAATCAAAACCCAGTGCCATTATCCTTGGCTTCTCAGTCAGCCCTCATTGTCAGCCACATTCAGAGAGTCTGGTTGGATCACATGCTCCATCAGTCCCAGTCCAGCTGGCATTTTTTGACCATATTTTCATGGTATTTCAATTGTTCGTTTTTCTTGCTGATTCTGCAAAAGCTTTTTAAATTACGGAACTCTAGATCTAGAGATTTAATAGACTAATTGCTAATAACACTATGTTTATCTTATTTTATTTAATCTTCATTACTAATGTGATTACTAATTTTAATTGGAAAATGAACTGAGAGAAGCTTAAGATATCAATAGAGCCCTTCTCAAATGTTCTTATGATTCCAGCTTCTGGGATCAAGGCACTACAGTCCTTCCTACTCTCTAACATACAGATGGATGTACTGCCACTGTGGATGCTCAGCTTCTCAACTACTCTCTAGCATCCACGAAAACATTCTGCTGTTTTGCCTAAAAAATACTTACATGCTATATTATCACAATGACATTTTTAAGTCTTTATTAGGAAGTAAAACAGTATTGGATCAATTTCCTATTTAAAGCTGGGGTCTAAAGCTAAGGAATACATTTTGATTATTCTAAAGATTAGTTTATTTAAAAATATAATTAAACTTGTTTGATTGCTATGACATTTAAAGATTTATGTAATTTTTATTTCTGTGTATGGGTATCATGTGTGACTATATACCAGAAGTGTGAAGGTGCTTATGGTGACTGAAAGAGTCTCAAATCCATGGAGCTGGAAATGTAAACCATCCTGAGATACTAGTGTTTGGGTTCCGAGAATTGAACTTATGTCCTCAAGTGAGTAGTAGGGGCTCATATCCTCTGAATCATTTCTCTAGCTTCTAATTTTCATGAATTTATAAAATACCATTTAATTTTTTAAAATATTAAAATAGTTTGGGGCAGAAGTTTATGACAGATAAGCAAGTAAATCAATTATATATAAATACTAGTAATTTAAAATGCATGTTCTTCACGTTTCATATGAAAACTATAAGAATGTGATAAAGAACTCTAATGGCATTCAAATATGAACACAAAATTCACTATACTAAAAGATGGTTCCCATGACATTGAAGGTAACATAAAATGCAGTAAGGTTTATATAATTATTATGAGTACTTAATATCCATACATTCAAAAGATTATAAACTATGAGTAAGTTGCTGGGTTTTGTGCCTGTATGTCAAATATTAATGAACTTTATACTAAACAGCATATAGATATTTTGTCAAGAAGTACAATGTCTCTTTACAATTTTAACAAGATTCATTATTACCCCATGCAGAAAAGTGAATTTTCTTAGAATTGAAACCAAAATGTTAAAAACAAATTAACTCATATTGCTACACTGATAAGATCAAAAACACTATTGCCTAACATGAACTGAACAAGGACAACAGCAAAAGACATGCTAAAATGGATGGAGCAAAGTACACAAAGAACTAGGGACAACTAAATAATGCTGGAAGTGAGGGAAAAGTGAGAGAAAAAATGTAGAGCTCAATAAAAATCAATCAAAATAAAAAATAATAAAAGCAATAATCAACTTTATATGGAAAAACAAAAAAATCCAGGATACCCAAAATAATCCTGTATAAGAAAAAGGCCATCACCATCCCTGACATCAAGCTCTATTACAGAGCTACAGTAATGAAAACAGCTTGTTATTGGCATTAAAACTTAGAGGTTGACCAATGGAATTGAATTGCAGGCATGTATATTAATCTATGTACCTATGAATACCTGATTTTTGACAAAAAGCTAAAAATATCAAATGGAAAAAAGAAAGCATATTTAACAAATTGTGATGGCATAACAGGATATCAACATGTAGAAGAATGAAAATAGACTCATATCTAAAACCATGCATAAAACTCAAGTCCAGATGGATCAAAGACCTCAACATAAATCCAGCTGCACTGAATATTATAGAAGACAAAGCGGAAAGTACACTTGAATGCATTAGCACTGGAGAGTACTTCCTAAATATAACTCCAGTAGCACAGACACTGAGAGAAACAATTAATAAATGGGACCTCCTGAAAATAAAAAGCTTCTGTAAAGCAAAAGACATGGTCAACAAGATAAAGCAACAGCCTACAGAATGGGAAAAGATCTTCACTAACCCCACATCAGACAGAGGTCTGATCTCCAAAATATACAAAGAATTCAAGAAATTGGTCATGAAAGAACAAATAATCAAAAAAAAAAAGGAGTATAGACCTAAACAAAGTATTCTCAACAGATGAATCTTAAGTGGCCAAAAGACACTTAAGGAAGTACTCAACATCCTCAGTCATCAGGAAAATGCAAATCAAAAACACCAATGATAGCTGATGCTGGAGAGCATGTGGAGTAAAGAGAACATTCATTCACTGCTGATGGGAATAAAAACTTGTACAACCACTCTGGAAATCAGTATTGTGGTTTCTCAGAAAATTGGGAATCAACCCACCAGTATCCAGCAATACCACCCTTGGGCATATACCCAAAAGATGCTCAGTCATACTACAAAAGCATTTGTGCAACTATGTTCATAGCACCAATATTTGTAATAACCAAAACCTGGAACCAACCTAAATGCCCCTCACCAAAGAATGAATAAAGGAAATGTGACGCATTTACATATTAGAGTGCTACTCAGAGGTAAAAATACAGTGACATCTAGAATTTTGCATGCAAGTGGATGGAATTAGAAAACATTATCCCGAGTGAGGTAAGCCATAACCAAAAAGATGAATATGGTATGTACTCACTCATAAGTGGATATGAGATATAAAGAAAGGATATTGAGCCTATAGTTCACGATCCTGGAGAAACTAAGTAATAAGGAAAACCCTAAGAAATACATAAATATATCCACCTGGAAAGTCAAAATAGAAAAGACCACAATATTGGGAGCATGGGGATGGGGAAAGAAGGAATGGTAGAAAGGGAAGAGGAGGAGATAAGGGGAGGGATGAGGATAACTTGAGTGATTAGGATAGTAGAGGAGGAAGGACAAGATGAGAGCAAGGAAAGAGATATCTTGATTGAGGGAGTCATTCATTAAGGGTTAGCAAAAACTTCGCTCTAGAGAAATCCCCAGGAATCCACAAGTATGACCCCAGCTAAGATCCTAAACAGTAGGGGAGAGGGGGCCCGAACTTGACTTGCCTTGTAGTCAATCTGATGATTATCTTAAATATCACCATAGAAACTTCATCCAGCAACTGATAAAAACAGAGACAGAGACCCACAGCAGAGCACTGGACTGAGCTCCCAAGGTCCAGCTGAAGAGTGGGAGAAGTGAGAATATGAGCCAAGAGGTCAAGACCATTATGGGTACACCCACTGAAACAGTCTACGTGATCTAATGGGAGCTTTCCAGTCACTCTGGGAAAGGAGCAATCATAGAACCAAACTAATCCCTCTGAATGTTGTTGACAGTTGCAGGGCTAGAGCAGGCCAAGGGACCAATGGCAGTAGCACAAGGATTTATCCTTACTGCATGTTCTGGCTTTTTTGGAGAACACCTTGCTCAGCCCAGATATAATAGGGAAGTCCTTGGACTGTCCCCGAAGCCATATGACTTTCCTTCTGTGAGGATTGGATGGGGGTGGGGTGGGAAGATATGTGAGGGAATGGGAGGAGGGGAGGGAGTGAGAAATTGGGTTGGTATGTATAATGAAAAAGATAGTTTTATTTCTTTTTTTAAAAAAATGAAAAAAAACACAAAATATACATTAGCTATATAGAAAATTAGTAACTCCTATGCAATCATTTAATCTTTACCTTATAATATCCCTATCCTCTCTAAAAGTACCTGAGAATTTATAAAGAAAGGCTTTATCAAATTGTATTATGTGTATCTAATCTTGTTTTTCTGCAGAAGAAATTAATATTCTAAATAGAACACTCACACACCATCTCACATTGGGAAAATGACTTCATCCAGGCACATTTCCTGACACTAAGTATGATCTAGAAGAGACAGTAAATCAATGATAATTTTCTGTCTAAGGTTTTTCTCTGTAAAATCAGAGCTTTACACAGAATTGCTTTACATCTTTTTCAATGTTCTACCAATTATGGGAGACCTCTGAAAAGAAAGTGTAGGAACCCAGTTGTTTTTTTAATTTTCTTATTTTTAAGTCTTCGTTTTATCAGGCACGATACATTTTGGTACTGACAACCATTGCTAAATACATGGCCTTTTTTTTTAAAGTCCCAGAAATGTGATAGGGAATGATCATGAAATTACTGTGTACAGACAATAACATATTGATGCCAAAAATGTTATCACTTTAATACTGATTATATAGTGACATATCTATGTTAAAATGATTTGATTATATTTATTATTATGTATCTATTTGCCTCCAAATCAACTGCATAAAAACAAGCTGTAATCTTTCTCTGGAACAGCTCCAAAGCTTCTATCAGGATTTTTTTTTACCTATAATCTTTTCACATTCATATTTCTCTCACACACAAAATTAAATGTGAACATTGAAATCACGAGTGGATCTTATGCCATAGTTTGCTGAACAATATGACAAAAATTATGATCTTGGTTAAATCCAGCTTCTGGCCTAATTTTTAAAAGTTGAATTTGCTGATAAAAGATGTGCTAAGGACTTTCAATTTTGATCAGGCTGGAATCCTTACTACAGTTCATATTAATGAATATATATGTGTGATCAAATTTCATAATTAAATATTTAATCAATACCTCATGTTTCAGATGCCTCAAAATGTCAAAATCTTTACCTTCATCATCACTACTTGCTGCAAGTACTGTTAGACTGCCAATCTACCTGTACAGTGATGGGTTTTTTCTTCTTTGTAATTTTTTTAAAAAATGGTTTTATTATTTTTAGGAGAGCTTCAAATATGGACAGTGAATGTTTTCCTACTACCAACTTTATTTTGTGTCCCTACTTTCAAATCAAGATCTTTTCTTTATTATTGTTATATGTATATACATTTCATATATGTGCATGTTTATGTGCATATATACATACACACATAAGCCATTCAGTCAAGTTATCTTTGTTTGCATATATGTTTCCCAGGACCACTTGAAGCATAACAACCTCTGTTAGGATTGAACACACCTATGTTGGAGTTCAGGGGAGAAAACTGTCTTTCCTCACATAGTTGTCATTTTTAATTATTTAGCAAATAGTAAATGATGCTTATTTTTCTCTATACCAATTTATGTATACTTGTATTGCAAACAACTATTTTTGTGACATGAATTATTTCACATTACCATAGTTAAAAACAACCTATGAAGCTCAGTTACAACAAAGAAAGAAATGATATGCTATTCTTCTGTGAAATACAGTTTAAGGAACTTGCTGTGTTTAGTGATATATCCTGAACCAACCTCAGTAGACATACATATTTATTTATTTATTTGTTTATTTATTTATTTATTAAAGATTTTTGCTTCCTCCTCGCCACCGCCTCCCATTTCCCTTCCCCTCCACCAACCAGCTCCCCCTCACTCATCAGCCCCAAGAGCAGTCAGGGTTCCCTGCCCTGTGGGAGGTTCAAGGATCTCCCACTTCCTTCTGGGTCTAGTAAGGTGAGCATCCAAACAGCCTAGGCTCTGAATTTTGCATGCAAATGGACAGAAATAGAAAACACTATACTGAGTGAGGTAAGCCAGACCCAAAAAGAGGAACATGGGATGTACTCACTCATAATTGGTTTCTAGACATATATAAAGGACATTGAGCCTATAATTCGCGATCCTAGAGAAGCTAAATAAGAAGGTGAACCCAAAGAAAAACATATAGTCATCCTCCTGGATATTAACCTTCATCAGGCGATGAAAGGAGACAGAGACAGAGTCCCATATTGGAGCACCGGACTGAAATCCCAAGGTCCAAATCAGGAGCAGAAGGAGAGAGAGCAAGAGCAAGGAACTCAGGACCTCCAGGGGTGCACTCACACACTGAGACAATGGGGATGTTCTAGGGGAACTCACCAAGGCCAGTTGGACTGGGTCTGAAAAAGCATGGGATAAAACCAGACTCGCTGAACATAGCGGACAATGAGAACTGCTGAGAAGTCAAGAACAATGGCACTGGGTTTTGATCCTACTGCACGTACTGACATACACCATTTAACAGAATCTATATCTCCTTATTTCATTATTTTCTTTTTAATTTTTTTAAGTCAACTCTCAGATTTTTGCAAAAATTTAAGACATCCATCCAACCTTGAATTTGTGTCCCCTGACTTCATGAATATACAATTCTTTATGTCGATAGTTATATGCCTCAGCAATTATATTATTATTTATTTTTCTCAAGTATTTACTTAAACTGGTGTGACTCTTATTTATGCTAAAAACCTCAGTATACCAGCCTAAATACTCTTTCTTCATGCATCATACTATACCTTAGAATCATTTGACATACCACATATTTCACTAATGTATCATATATTGCTTCATGCAATTTACATTAACTAAAATGTGAATTCCGGGAAGCTAAAGATTTCTGAATAAAATGCTTAGCATCTATTAGCAGTATTTATTTCAGGATTATTGTATTAATTTCTAGAACTACATTACTCATCTTAGTCAAATAATATATTATATTAATTACTATCTCATGATTGTATATTCTCTTGGGCAACTGTAGTAATTTCTGAAATAACAAAATCATCAAGATGTCCAATTGCATAATGTCCTTGGTATTCTTCTATAACATATCTGCAAATGAATATACTGTAATATTTTAAAACTTAATTATTTTATTATTGTTAAATATTTTAAAACATTTCATCTTATTAGATTTTGTGTTGTGGATTTGTAATCCAAACATTGTGTGGGCTGAAGAGACATTTAGTTGAGGCCACCTTGGGCTACTAAAGTTTTAAGTCAGATTTAGCTACACAGCAAGAAATCATCTTACAAAACAACAAAAACAATAATAAATAATTTTAAACAATAAGAACAGCCAGATGATGTTGTTATATGCCTCTTTTAATCCCAGCATTTGGGAGACAGAGGCAGGTGGATATCTGTAAGTTCAGGACTATCCTGGTCTACAAAAGCTAGAAATATTGTCTTGAAAAAAAAAAGAAGCAACCCTATGAGGAACATGGCACCTTAGACTTTTTATGCATATTATTTCCAGATTTGACTTAAGAGAAATATTTTTCCAATACCAGAATCATTATCAAAGTCTTAAATAGTAGCATTTACTAAAAAATTTACATAGCTTTATGACAAGCAAAACTCTTGCAGAATACCATCTATGAATGTGTAAAACTATTGATTAACAGTAAAGCTGAAACATCTGAAAATCTTGCTTAAGCCTATGAGTAGGAAACCTCTGTCATACCACATCAAATAATCAATATGCATGCATTTAAAATCTTCGGCTAACACACAAACCGAAGAAGTTTGACTTAAAACTCTAGTTAAACAATACTTAGGCTGGGCGATGGTGGCGCATGCCTTTAATCCCAGCACTCGGGAGGCAGAGGCAGGCGGATCTCTGTGAGTTCGAGACCAGCCTGGTCTACAAAGCTAGTTCCAGGACAGGCTCCAAAGCCACAGAAAAAGCCCTGTCTCAAAAAAAAAATACTTAGGAAGGCTTGTATATGTGAATGGGTGCTAGTAATAAAGTCATATACAGATAAACTCCATGCAAGATTACCTAGAGAGGTGTGTTCTACTGCTTGATTGACAGTCATAGGTTATTAATCACAGCTATAGCAAAGGAAAAAAGAGTTTTATCATAATTTATTCAGTTCTTTATTTTTCAGTAGATGTTGTATATATGTATGATTGTTCATGTGTGCTTATGTATGTGTGTAAATTCGCATGTGTAGAAGTGTTTTTGGCAGTCAGATACCAATATTAGGGCATTTTTCAAGTCAAATTATGTATTCTGAGAGACGTTCACTCACTGAGCTTGAAGCTCACCAATTTGGTAAGATTTGTTTACCAGCATGAGCACAGAGTCCTTTTATGTTGTTGTACTTTCCAGTGGTGGGGTTACAACACACATTGCTGTGCCTACACGTTTACATAGTTAAATGGTTTCTGAACACAAATACTCTTGCTTGAGCAACTATTTGAATCATCTTAAAGCCCCCAGATATTTAAAAAATACTGTACTGTTTTTAACTATTGTTTTGAGCAAGGAGGTTGGAGACAATGTGAAATTAACTGATCTTCCAGTTGTCAAGCTGTCGCTATTACCCTGTCAGTGTCATGAGCTAACTTTTGCACTAAAGATATTACACCCATTTCATTTATTTTTAATTAACACTCTATTTGTTTCCTTGTACTGTCAGAGTCAATAGAAGTCAGTTAACTAAGCTAACTAAGATCAAGCCCTGGCTCCAGTGTTTCTAAACTAGATAATTACTGAACCGTTGTTAAGTATACTTTCTAGTGGATACTACAATATGTCAGAAAAACATAATGAATGAAGAGGTAAAATAAGACCACATAAGAGAGAAATATAAGAGAATAATATTGAAGTATGATGTTTTCATGGTTGAATTTTATAAACTTCAAAATCTCTCATCAAAGAACCATCCAGGAAACATTCAACATTCTACTTATGTTCTACTTTAGGATTTCTTTGATTTATTAAAGAAGTTTATGACAGGTTACCATATGACTAACATAGTGACCGATGATCAATAACTATGAAAACAAAAATATTTCTAAGATCATATTCAGTTTTCAAAATCAATTAAGTCATTGAAATACATAAAACATTTCAACAGAAAGATGGGGTTTTATTGTTATATACAAAGAATAAACTTAAATTAAAAGTCTCATAAATTATTGGTTTTTTTATGTCATCAGTGTGAGAGTTAAGATATTCCTAGAGAGAGTTCATAGGTGACTCCCAGATTTTCCTGGGAAGAGGAAATAAAAGAGACTTCATGAGTGGACTGAGGGTGTGCAGAAATGGGAACAAGAGAAATCAGGTTGGGGAGGGCACTGAAGTGGAGAGTGTGAGAGAGTCTGCTGCATGAGGGTACAGAACTCTGGCACAGGGGAATATTCCAGGAGTCTATATGGAGAACTCCAGCTTAGACTGCTAGTAATAGCATATCAATACCCTGAACTAGTTATCCTCCGTGACCAAATTGGTGCCTGGCCAAATTGTCATCAGAAAGGTGTAATCCAGAAACTGCTGTAGAGCAATGCAGAGAGCCACAGCCAAACATTAGGCAGAGTTCTGAATTCTGCAGAGAGGTAGGAGATGGAGTATAAGAGACAGAGGGGTCAAACATACCATAGGAAGTTTCACAGTCAGCTAACCTGGACTCATAGGGGCACACAAAGGTTGAACCAACAACCATGGAGCCTGTATGATACCAACTCAGAACTCTACAGATGTGTTATAGTTGTGTAGCTCGGTCCTTTTATGGAACTCCTTATAAAGGGACAAGGTTTGTTTCTGACTCTTTTACAGCCTTCTGGGATCCTACTTCTTGTATTGGGTTATCTTTCTCAGTCTTAAAGAAGAGTTATGTCTTACTGTAACTTGATATGCTATGTTTTATTGATACTCATAGGAGATCAATCATTTCCTGGATGGAGACAGAGAAGGAGATTGGGGAATAGAAGGGAAATGAAGAAGAGGGACAGAAAGAGAAGGGTGGGAATGTTGAGGCTCTGGCCTAAATGCAAAATAAATAGATGAGTTAAAAAGAAAGCTATTTCTTGAGTATATGTAAAATCTATAACATAGATTATATGTAAATCTGCTAACATTTAACATTCTACAAAATATAAAATATAACAATTTCTAAGAGTATAGGAAATATGATCCAAAAATAGAATCTTGATCAAATCTCATCTATGATCAACAGAAAGTCAATTCCTCTAAGTTGAATTCCAATAAACATTTATTGATTTCTTTCACACAGGCCATCCACTGTGTTAGTGGGCATATCTATAAAGATCAAAAATTAAACATCTTTATGTAAGCAAACCAAAGGATTCACAATGAAAAGTAGGTAACATGGTGTGATAAAATGAGATGGGAATTTGAAAGAGAAACCATATCTTCTACACTTATGCAAATATAAGATACAGGAAAGCAGTTGTTATAAACAACAAAGGACTCTGTTGGGACCTTTAGTTCTGCTAAAGATCAGATTTATCTGTGTTCTCGATTTTCACAGATTAGGTTAGATTTCTGTAAATTGTTGAACTGGTTGGGCTTTTTAATATAGAGTTTGATGTGTCAAAATTGACATTTAATTTTGTTTTCTGTGTGTTATCACCATTTAGTTATCATTTCTTTTTTCTCGCTGTTAGAAAAAATGATTTGAAGGCACTCTCATCTGTTACATTTATTTGGAATGGATAATAACACTGATTTTGAAGCTTATAAGCTCCTGTTTCATCACGGCATGCACGATATAAACCAGGGAAATAAAAGACTGGAGGAAGCTTTCCTTTCTTAAGTTTCCTTCTGGACATCAACAGTGCCTGCCTATGTCAAACCAAGCTTGTTAATCTTTATTACATCTCCTTTTGTCCCTGTGTTTTGACATAGTGGTGCTTGAGAAGATGATGCAGTATTTATATAAAGATTGCATAATGAAATGGGAGACATATGCAGCTATTAGCCACAGGGCCTATCATGTATTCACCCCAACAGAAGCCATTTCGATAGTTTTGAAACTTCACAGAATGGCATAAAGCAAGTGAAGAGAGTTCTGTTTGCCTCAGATTCCATAAAACTGACCAATGTTGCTATGTTATGTTTTCAATTTGTAAAGAAAAGAGATCCAGTAAAAGCATAATTCTGTCTTTTGCCGTTAAAGGATATCAACAATAACCATCCTATATACTGATATCCAAATAGATTGTGAGTAAAACTCATTAAAGTCAGATTAACAGAGAGAGGTTTAAAATGTTACAAAAAAAATTTAAAGAGAAAGAAACAAACAGGTGGCCAAAAAAATATGTAAACATGTCATTAAGAAGTATTTTATTGCTATGTTTTGTTAAAGGAGGCTGCCTGCTTGTTCTTCCTGACCACCAGGCTAGCTTAGACCTGAAATGATCACACAGAAACCATATTATTCAAATCACTGCTTGTCCCATTAGCCCTAGCTTCTTATTGGCTAAATCTCACATTTTAATTTAACCCATTTTTTCTTTTTTTTTATTGAGAAAAGGAGAAAAAAAAAACAAGTTTCCACCTCCTCCCAGCCTCCCATTTCCCTTTCCTTCCTCCCACCCTTCTCCCCCTCCTCCCATCGTTCTCCCCCTCCCCCCACTCCTTTCCCCCTCCCTCTCCAGTCCAAAGAGCAGTCAGGATTCTCTGCCCTGTGGATAGTCCAAGGTCCTCCCCCCTCCATCCATGTCTAGGAAGGTGAACATCCAAACTGGCTAGGCTCCCACAAAGCCAGCACATTACGTAGGATCAAAACCCCGTGTCATTGTCCTTGGTGTCTCATCAGCCCTCATTGTTCGCCATGTTCAGAGAGGCCAGTTTTATCCCATGCTTTTTCAGTCACAGTCCAGCTGGCCTTGGTGAGCTCCCAATACATCAGCTCCACTGTCTCAGTGGGTGGGTGTAGCGGCGTAAACGAATGCAGACAGTTTGTAAAAATATATATAGTTTTAATGTAGAAATAGACTTACAGAACCACTGTTCCCGCGGAGACCAGGAAAGTAGAAGAGACAGCTCGGAGCAAGCTCGCCAAATTTATAGGCAGACATTAGCCCAAGGTGAACACGCCCCCTAAGGGGCGGGACTTATCCCTACATCTAACCTTTTTGTCTAAATAAGACAGAACTAAACCAAATACAACTACATACAATAACAACAAATAATAAATATAACAAACAATATTGAGAACAAAAGCTTTGCTAAACATTCTATCTCAAGGAGTCCAAATAATATAAAGAGTAACTACAATTATATAATCTTCAACTCAGTCAAAGATCTGAGAAGGGAATAAACACTACTCAACAAACGAGATATATCCAAAATGTGCAACAATTGACAGAGACAACTGACTACCTGGGCAATCAACCAAAGTCTCGTTTGCAATGTTGAGTCAACCAATTTTGGCTAAGGCCTAACATAACTGACATACCATTATTAAAGGCAAGGAACTTTTCAAAACTATCTTACCCTGTCTTGGCAGGATATGACAGTCCTGTTTTATCCATTGATGCACGCTCTGTATCTGTGTCAGTGGTTGAGGTATGGCCATTTCTTTGCCCAAAGGCCAGTTCTGCCAAATAGAAAGGCTCCAGGTGGAGTGTCTTTGGTGCTCAACATTCTCTCGGGAATAGAGCGGTGTTGCCAGGAGCAATTGTGTCTCACTATCATGAAACTCTGAGTTAGATTAAAAACCATTTTCTACAGCTCTTTGAAGAGGTTGAAGATTATCTATCCATACTGAGTATAATCTCTATATATCTAAAGAACCTGATTAGTCTGATTATAAATGACAAACTTAGATGACTATTTATCTATATAATTCTCAATATCTATCTAACTTAAAGACTAAGAAAATAAACAACTGTGTAACAAATGAGGATAATGACCTCCAAATATAAACACAGTACAAATATACATTGCAATATGGTAAGTATATATCAATATACAAACATTATATAAGTATCTTAATCAGAGGTAGAAATGTACATTGCAATATGGTAAATATATACAATATATATATATATATATATATATATATATATATATATATATATCAATACAATATATGTCAATACATGAAAATGTTTTAAACAGACATAGAAACATGCATGCATACAATAGTCAATATAATTGAACTTTGTTTCAATATACAAGAATTGATACCAATATATTTGTCTAAAAGCAGTAACTCACAATTATAAATCTATTATCCCATCATTCCCTCTTTTTTTTTTCAAAATGATCCCTGAGCTTATAAAATTCCTCCCCCAACCTCCCAACCCCTAAATGATGCCCCTAAACCCAGGGGTAAACTTTACTGGGAGAGGGGACGTCATCCTCTAGAATTACTTCCAGCTGTCATGGGGGCGACGTTCTTTCTGGGGGATCCTGTGAAAGTAAAATGATGGTTAAATTTCAAGATCAATGTCTTTTAAAATTGCAAATAGTCTCTGAGTATTTTGTGGAGGTCTGGCCAGAATGTTGTACAAGATGTGCACCATTTCAGCTAACCAAGTTGGGATCGTCTTTGTGCAGCTGGTATCCAAAACAGGTCTTGTAGTAGCGCTATCAGTATCATGACGTCATATCAACCAGGTAGAGTTGTTGTTGTGGGGCCCCATCTTCTTCCTGGAAACATCAGTATGTTCGCCATCCTTATGAAAGAATTTTTATTTATCTTTTCCAAGTGGCTTCTCTTCTTCAAACCGAACCTTTATTAATTTTGATGGTATCCACAATTTTTCCTCACCTGTGTAGATAAGAGCAAAACCCCTTCCCCAACGCAGCACATATCCTGGCTTCCATTGTGAGGTCAGCGCATCATTGAAATAAACTGGTTGATTTAGTTCAGTAGACTTTTCCATTATCCAATGTCTTTCTGCAGCAGTTGTTCCCTTCTCATTAGCGTTGAGAAAATTCAAGGTTAACAAAGCATTATGTAGCCTATTTCTGGGGGTGTTTTCCACCCCTTTCTGTTTGTTCAACATATCTTTTATAGTTCGATTTGATCTTTCTATGACTGCTTGACCTGTAGGGTTGTATGGTATACCTGTAACATGCTTGATATTGTAATAATCAAAAAAACGTTTCATTTTCCTAGAAACATAAGCAGGACCATTGTCTGTTTTTATTTGTATAGGTATACCCATGATAGCCATGACTTCTAATAAATGAGTGATTACTGAATCAGCTTTTTCCGAACTTAAAGCAGTTGCCCACTGAAAGCCTGAATAAGTGTCAATGGTGTAATGAACATATTTTAATTTGCCAAATTCTGCAAAGTGGAACACATCCATCTGCCAGATTTCATTCCTTTGGGTGCCCTTTGGATTAGCCCCTGCAGGCAGTGGCGTTTGGTTATAGAAAGAGCAAGTAGAGCATTTCTTTACAATCTCCTTAGCTTGTTGCCATGTAATTGAAAACTCTTTCTTCAAACCTTTGCTATTAACATGATGTTTTTTATGAAATTCAGAGGCTTGTAGCACACTACCAATCAGTAATTGATCAATTTCTGCATTACCTTGTGCTAGAGGACCTGGCAGACCCGTATGGGATCGGATGTGTGTTATGTACATAGGGCAAAGCCTGTTCCTGATCAAATCTTGAACCTGGAGAAACAATGAGGTTAGTTCATTATCATCAGGTATAAATTCAGCAGTTTCAATATGTAAAATAACTCTTTCTGCGTATTGTGAATCAGTAACTATATTAATAGGTTCTTTAAAATCCCTTAGCACCATAAGAATGGCATATAATTCTGCCTTCTGGACAGAATTATACGGACTTTGTTCCACCTTATCCAAGTCTTCTGATTTGTAACCTGCCTTCCCTGATTTATTGGCATCAGTATAGAATGTACGGGCTCCAGTTATTGGAGCATCACGGACGATTCGAGGAAGAATCCAAGAAGTTCTCTTTATAAAGTTAAGCCGCTTGCTTTTTGGATAGTTGTTATTAATGTCTCCCAAAAAATTAGCACAAGCTCTTTGCCATGGTTCATTATCTTCCCATAATTTCTTTAGTTCATCAGCAGTGAAGGGCACTATAATTTCTGCTGGGTCTATGCCTGCTAGTTGACGAAGTCTCAGCTTGCCTTTTGTAATTAACTCAGAGACTTTTTCCACATAAGTTTTCAGTTTCTTACTTGGTTTATGTGGTAAAAAGATCCATTCCAAAATAATATCATCTCTCTGCATTAAAATTCCTGTAGGAGAAATTTTTGATGGTAGTATGACGAGAATACAATCGAGCTCTGGATTCACCCTGTCCACATGTGCCTGTTGTAATTTTTCCTCAATCATTGTCAGTTCCTTTTCTGCTTCAGCTGTTAATTCTCTGGGACTGTTTAAATCTTTATCACCATCCAAGGTTTTGTTCAAATGAATTATTAGATCAGGTGTTATTCCAATAGCTGGTCGTAGACTGGAAATGTCTCCTAACAGTCTTTAAGAGTCCATAGGCGATCTCTCCTAATTTGTGCTTTTTGTGTCTTAATTTTTTGCAAACCTATTTTATAACCTAAATAATTAACAGAATCTCCCTTCTGAATCTTTTCAGGAGCGATTTGCAATCCCCATTTAGGTAAAAGTATCTTTATTTCTTCAAACAGTCTGTTCAAGGTATCCATGTTTGAATCGGATAACAAGATGTCGTCCATGTAATGGTATACTATAGATTTGGGAAATTTCTTGCGTATTATTTGCAATGGTTGGTTCACAAAATATTGGCACAGGGAGGGGCTATTTAACATACCCCTGGGGGAGAACGGTCCAGTGGTACCTCCTCGAAGGTTGAGAATTGTTATAAGTAGGCACTGTGAAGGCAAATTTTTCTCTATCTTCTTTTTGCAAAGGTATAGTGAAAAAACAATCCTTTAAATCAATAACTATAAGAGGCCATCCTTTTGGTAATAAAGAGGGCAAAGGAATTCCAGATTGCAGAGGGCCCATAGGTTGAATAACCTTGTTGATGGCCCTGAGATCTGTCACCATTCTCCATTTACCTGATTTTTTCTTAACCACAAATACAGGAGAATTCCAAGGGCTGGTAGATTCTTCTATATGTCCAGCATCTAATTGTTTTTGTACCAACTGTTCTAAAGCCTGTAACTTTTCCTCAGCTAAAGGCCATTGCTTTGTCCATATTGGTTTCTCAGTCAACCATTTTAGAGGCAAGGCTGTTGGTATCTCTGAAGGGACATCAATTGCTTGTTCTTGTACAGCCCGAATGGCCGGTTTTCTCCATTTGTAATATCTTTTAATATTATTCTCAGAACTATAGGCTCTAGAAGTAGCAGGAATGTTAATTTTGGTATTCCATTGTTGTAATAGGTCACGACCCATAAATTCATTGCGATATTGGCTACATATGGCTTTAATTTTCCTATTTGTCCCTCTGGCCCTATACATTCAACCCATCTCGTGCTCTGCCTTACTCGAGATAGGGTTCCAATTCCCAGGAGCTGAACATTTACATTATGAAGAGGCCAATACGGATGCCAAGATTCTGGGGTAATGATACTTACATCAGCACCTGTGTCCAGCAGGCCAGTAATAAAAATGCCATTTACACCCACTCTCAGTTTAGGTCTTTGATCATTTATAGAAGTTTGCCAAAACACACGTAACTTATCTTTCTGATCATTAATGCTTGTAACAGTAGGCATGGGGCTTTCTAATTGTCCTGATGAGGCACGTTCTCTGCAGAAACTGGATATGACTGAACCATGTTTGCAATGGGGGCCTGTGAGCCCCCCCTCACGTTTCCCATCTGTAACAGGTTGCCTTGTCTATCTCTTGTAGACCTGCATTCATTCATCCAATGTCTGCCTTTTCCACATCTTCTACATAAACCTGAAGGCTGAGTCCTCCTATTTCTGTTATTTCTTTTTTTTTTTGATAACTGTTATTTCTAGAAGATGCATTATTATTTCTGAAAGATGCATTATTATTATTATTATTTCTGAAAATCCGTTGTCTACAATTCCTTTTCATATGACCCATTTTGCCATAATTAAAACATTTGGTATTCTGGTGTCTCCTTTTACCATTGGAAATTGCTTCTTCTACCCATGCTTCAGTGCCATAATCAAATGTATCAACATTGAGTGTATGCAAGACCCATTCTTCCAAAGATGCTGATCTGAGCTTTTTTTTTTTTTTTTCTTTTTTCTTTTTTGGATCTGAGCTTTAAAGGCCCCCAAATCCTTTTGCATTCCACATTTGCATTTTCATAAGCCAAAGACTCAATCATTATACGTCTTGCTTCTGGGTCAGATATCCCTATTTGTACAGCCTTAGTTAATCTTTGTAAAAAGTCACTAAAGGGTTCTCTCTGACCCTGTTTAACTCTGACAAATGATTCCATTCTCTGTCCTGGGTCTTGTACCCTGTCCCAAGCCCTTAAGGCTGCTGTAGTACACATGGAGAGTGTGTTTTCATCCAAATTAGCTTGTTCCTGAGGGTCGGAAAAGAGCCCTTCACCTAGAATTTTATCTAGGGAAATGTCAATTCCTTTTGCTTTTTCCTGCTGTTCTAAGAGTCTAGCCTCTTGCCTGAATAAGCATTGCCATTTCAATTGCGGTCCACTCTCAAGTACTGCAGAGCTCAGCTGGAGCCAGTCCAAGGGGGTTGCTCTGTTTGTTGTGGCCCAAGATCTTAGCATCTCTTTAACAAAAGAGGCTTGCATCCCAAAAGTCATGACAGCCTGTTTAATTTCCTTGAGGTCATTCATACGGACAGGCTCCCATGTATCCTCCTTGATGACCCTAGGGTTTCTGGAACCAACCACCTTCTCTGTTGTTATTACTGGAAAGGCAGGTAGAGCTGTAGGTAGAGCTTTGTGGAAATTGTCCCGGAGAGATTTATCCACAGATGTAGTTAAAATTTGCCTTTCTACCCTTTGCTCTTCTTCATCAGAATTTAGAAATTCCTCAATCTTTTCAATTCTATTTACTATTGCCTCTGCAATGTCTGAATCTCCTGTCCAGAATTATGTTCCAAAGCCTTCATTGAGGATTCTAAAGTATGAAGTTTGTCCGTTAGAGATAACATATCATCTTTGGACATAATTTTTATGGCATAAACCGTGCCTTCTTGTATTGACAATCTTTCTGTCAATCTGTCATAATCTTTAGAGAAAATCCGATTGTCACATTCAGCAGTTTTGATTCTCTCAGTTAATGTTTCATTTTCTACAGAAAGGGACTGAATCTTATTGTCCAAATCAGCTGTTCCCTCTTCCATAGTAATGAATTTCTCCTTAACATCAGTCTGGAGAACTCCAAACTGATTCTTGAGAAGATTGTTATCAGCCTGGAGAACTTCAAACTGATTCTCGAGAAGATTGTTATCAGTCTGGAGAACTTCAAACCAATTCTTGAGAAGATTGTTATCATTCTCAATTGTTTTTAAGCGTTCAATCTCTGCCTTAAGAATCCTGGATTCGTCTCGTAAAGACTTTATCACATTTCTATTATCAAACTATTTGGTGCCAATGAAAACTACAAATCCCAGAAGGATCCATAGAGGTGGTGTAATAGACACCTCTTGTAAAATCTCCCACATGGTACAATTAAAAAAACTGTTAAATTCTTGAACAGTAATGTGTTCAGACATTTTATTTATAAAAGAAAAATTTTTTACCTGCAATGATCGGCTCCTGCCAGTTGTTGGTCTCTGTGTTTTTGGAGCCTGTCCTAGAACTAGCTCTTGTAGACCAGGCTGGCCTCGAACTCACAGAGATCCGCCTATCTCTGCCTCCCAAGTGCTGGGATTAAAGGCGTGCACTACCACTGACTGGCCGGCCTCAAACTCACAGAGATCCGCCTGCCTCTGCTTCCCAAGTGCTGGGATTAAAGGCGAGCACTACCACTGCCTGGCCGGCCTCAAACTCACAGAGATCCGCCTGCCCTTGCCTCCCAAGTGCCGGTATCAAAAGTGTGCGCCACCACTGCCCGGCCAAGTCACTTTGTGTCAGACCAAATCTGCCGCTGTGGCAGCTTTTGTTGCAAAACCGCAGGTACTTGAGCTTCTGCTAATTCAGGCAATGGGGTTCCGCTGCAAACTTAGCCAAGGCAGGCAGAATGGGCCTGTGTGGCCGAGTATGTCTCTGACTCGGCACTGTGGCCGAAGTCAAGAACTGAAAAACAGCACCCAGGAGGGTGCTGTGTTAGCTAGCGGGCTACCAGCTTGAGTCGGGGGCAAAATAGCCCGACGTTGGACGCCAAAATGTAGCGGCGTAAACGAATGCAGACAGTTTGTAAAAATATATATAGTTTTAATGTAGAAATAGACTTACAGAACCACCGTTCCCACGGAGACCAGGAAAGTAGAAGAGACAGCTCGGAGCATGCTTGCCAAATTTATAGGCAGACATTAGCCCGAGGTGAACACGCCCCCTAAGGGACGGGACTTATCCCTACAGGTGGGTGCACCCCTCGTGGTCCCGACTTCTTTGCTCATGTTCTCCCTCCTTCTGCTCCTCATTGGGACCTTGGGAGCTCAGTACAGTGCTCCAGTGTGGGTCTCTGTCTCTATCTCCATCCATCACCAGATGAAGGTTCTATGATGATATGCAAGATATTCGTCAGTATTGCTATAGGCTAGGGTCATTTCAGGTTCCCTATCCTCAGCTGCCCAAGGAACTAACTGGGGACCTCGGCTTGGGCACCTGGGAGCCCCTCTAGCGTCAGGTCTCTTGCCAAACCTAAAGTGGCTCCCTTAACTAAGAATTGTGGTTCTGTGCTCCCCTGTCCAACCTTCCTTTATCGCAATCCTCCTGTTTCCCCAAGGCCCCACCTCCTTCCCTTCTAACTTTTCTCTCCCCATCTCCTGAAGAAAGATGTACCTATGAAGGTTCAAGAAGCATACAGAACACCAAATAGGCTGGATCAAAAAAAAATCCCCTCGCCATATAATAATCAAAACACAAAATATACAGAATAAAGAAAGAATATTAAGAGCTGCAAAGGAGATGGGGAGAGAAAAGTTAACCCATTTTTAATAATCTGTATATTACCACAAGGTCGTGGCCTACCAACAAACTTTCAACACGTTTAACTCTGATAGTGGCTCCATAGCATCTATCTGACTCTGCCCATCTTCCTTTCAGCATTCAATCCAGTTTCCCCCCTAACTAAGTTCCGCCTTATCAACAGGCCAAGACAGTTTTTATATATTCACCAATAAAAGCAAAACATAGACAGAAGGACCTCCCACATCAATGCTTATTTAGCTGAATATTAGTCAGAGGAAAAGCTTCTTCTTGCAGCAGCTGACAATTAACCCACAGACTAACAACTGAACAATGTGCTGAGAGTGTGACACTTTGAGTCCTTCAACTCTAAATGTGATGCCTTTGTGTCACCTGACTCCTCAAAACTCAGATCCATGTGGATGAGAAGGCAGAAAGATTGTAAAAGATGATGTGAACTCCTGACAGTGTTTTTCTGACAAAATAGCATTGTTGAACATATGAATTCACAGATACAATACAAGTCAAAACAGATATTGTGAAGGTGAAGAGTCCTCAAAGTCCCAACACTAACCAAATGGAGAAATTTTTTTATTTACTTCAAGATAGTGACACGGGGCCTATCAACCACACTCTAATACATGCCCCATGCTCAGGAGTGATTGGTGTAATAGTCTGTCCTTAAGAGAAAATCCATGCCCAGTCTGCTGAGGCAAGCTGATCTTTGGCTTCTAGCCTGAGTTCCTCCCTTTCCTCTCTCTCTCTCTCTCTCTCTCTCTCTCTCTCTCTCTCTCTCTCTCTCTCTCTCTCTCTCAGAGAGGCAGCTTCTGCCTCTCTCCATTTTCCCCACTTCTTCCCCCTATTGTTTTTTTTCTCTCTCTCTGCCCCTCTCTTTGCTCTTCTCTTTCTCCCCCTTCCTTTCCATAACTCACTAAATAAATATCCAACCTCACGCTGCATGGCCTGCCTATCTGTCTGTTTCTCCCCCCACTGGTTGGTCCTCTGTCTGGGACCAGCCGCCTTTGGAGACCTGCAGTGTGGTCTGCATCTGTCTGCCTGCACTTCAGGGACCTGTGCCATGGTCTTGTGACCTGCTACCCACTGCAGCCACTTGGGAACCTGCAACATTTTACTTTTACCATTATAATTGGCAGACATGAACTGTACTCCATGGTTTTTTTTTTTTTTTTAGATATTTAACCTTGATTTTGGTTTCTTTTTTCTTTTTTTTTTTTAAGGAGAAACCAAACACAAAATTGAAATGCAGAGAGATAACTTATAGGAATGAAAATGTATGTAATGAAATATAAAAAATAAAATTCTCAATAAATACATAGGTCTAAAAATAAAAGGTTTTGATAATATAAAATGTTTAAAGTATAAAAAAAATGGGTTTTTGATCCTACTGCACGTACTGGATTTGTGGGAGCCCAGGCAGTTTGGATGCTCACCTTACTAGACCTGGATGGAGATGGGTGGTCCTTGGACTTCCCACAGGGCAGGGAACCCTGATGGCCCTTTGGACTGACAAGGGAGGGGGGCTTGATTTGGGAAAGGGGAGGGAAATGGGAGGCGGTGGCGGGAAAAGGGCAGGTATCTTTAATAAATAAATAAATTCAAAAAAGTTATATTAAGTTTTAACCTGATGTCTGAGGTTAGAAATATTGACAACGGTTAGAATTATGACATTTCTCAGGTCAGAGTAGAAATAGGTTATTTATTGATTGTAGCATAATGACAAATGAATCCTGGAGAAAGAAAGAGAAAACAAATCTAATGTATTCTGTGCACTCTGTAAATAGTTCATGTAGTTCCATAAAAAAAAAACAAATTTTACAGAAATATTTATATGCCCAACTCTTTAAAAATCTTCACTTTTGTTTTCCTATTTTGATTATTCATAAACTGTAATAGAAAATGTCTAATGTTATAATAACAGAAACATTTATGACCTAGATGAACAAACTTCAATGTTTCAACTAAAGCAAAGCTTATTCCTCATTTATTACATGTAGAACAACAAAATTGAGAGGTTCAAAAGATATTGGTCATCCAGTCACATTTTGGCCTTTAGAAAATGGAGAAATTTAGATGGGTGGTGGTGGTGCACTCCTTCAATTATTATCTCTGTGAGTTCAAGGCCAGCATGGTCTTCAAAGATATATATATATATATATATATATATATATATATATATATATATATGAATTGCTAATTAACATGTATATCCCTTCATCTAGTTATTGTTTTAGAGATTACTTGAGTATATTAAATAAAAGATTATTATTAATATTGTGCATATAAAGTTAAAGAAAACTGGGAAGTTGTGGTGCATGCCTTTAATCCCAGCACTCAGGAGGCAGAGACAGGCAGATCTCTGTGAGTTTGAGGCCAGCCTCCAAGAGCTAGTTCCAGGACAGGCCCCAAAGTTATAGAGAAATCCTGTCTCAAAAAACCAAAGGGAAAAAAAGTTAAAGCAATGGAATCTCCCAGCATTTTCTGTGTCTACATTAATTATTTGATCATATAATCAAAGGCAGCCTAAATACTTTAGGTTTTTCTTTGTTAAATTTATTTATAATCATGTTATCCTGAGGGAAATACTCTCCTGACAAGGATTTTTCTATCAGGAAGTTATGTTTATAAGAAAATGTTGTTTCTCATTTGCTTTGGTACAAGCTATAAATCCATTCAGGTTTAGAACTTTATTTCTTTATGTGAGAAATGATATTGATAAACTAAATATTCAGTTAGGATAAATTTTAAAAGGAAAAAATAGAACCAATTGTCTAATTTAACCCAACAAGGAGATAATTTGCCTTCCAGTCACCAGTAGACCACAGGAAAAGGCACTCATCACTTAGGAAATAGCCTCCAGAATAAGAGTGTGAAAATATAAAGTTAAAGCATTCTTGACTGTGGAAGCTTTATCATAATAAAATGGTTTAATTTCCCTGAGCATAAAATATACTCTCCAAGGAAGCCACCTATTAATGACATGCTATGATTAATTAATTGGTTCTGGGAACTATTAAACCATATTAGTCTCTTTCATATTAGAGTTCCCAAGGGTGGCAAATAAATAAGACAGTGATTTTGCTTCTACGTGTTCCGTGATTGCCTGCCAAGATGTTCTGCTGACATGAACTTTCTCTGCCGTTTTTCACTCTGTACTCTCTCAGACAAGTAGTTTAAGAATGTTTGAGAGAAAAGTCTTTTATTCTATCTGGACAGATTTCTCCTCTTTTCTTTTGTGTGTGTGATAATAGGCAGACATTTCCTTTGGAAGCATGACAATGAAGAACAAACGGGTTACTTTCAGTGATTCCTATCTTAGCACTGTAACCAACACCAACCCTTGTGGCATCTGTGTAATTACAAATAATTCTCTATTTTCTGGTTAGGTCCCTGCTGTCATTTTAAAGATGGCACAATTTTTTTCATTATTGCATAAGAAATGTGATTGGTGGTATTTATTTTCTTGTGTAAATAAGCATCAGCTAAACATGGACACTTAGTTTATAAAAATTTATAATTAGTGAGGCCTGAATTTTTTTTGACATGCCATCATTGGTTTTCTCACCTCAGTGATTGAGAGGAGTATATGAGACTATTTAGTCACTACTTACTTAAATATTTATATGTAGTAGTAAAAGTATTTTCTTAAAATTTATAAACAGTTTAATATCACATTAATATATTTATATCAGAGTTTTATTAAATAGATCCTAATTTAAAATAGATACATTTCAGAAGCATTGAATTAAAAGATCTTACCATCCACATAAAATACATGGTAATAATTAGATAATTGCTCGTCAGAGGTTTAACTTTGAAAAGTTCATATATTAAATTATGGTCTGAATTTTCAGACATTGAATATAATGTTCTTTGCTCTGCTGCATTGATCTTATTCAGTGAAAAGGCCTTCAAAATAGGCAGTAAGGAGAAGAACCTTTATCACTATTCATCAGAAATACACATCCTTGATAAAAATCTTATAATGAGAATAAAGTTATATGTTTTAATTCTCATTCCACTATCCCTGTAAAGATTCTCATCTCTACAAGCACCTTTTTTAGGTTCATGCCTTTAAGTTTCTGGGTTGTTACCCACTAAGATTATACAAGGACATCTGCATTAACCGCTAAGATTATACAAGGACATCTTTATGATCATGCATTTGTAACTGTTCATCACCTCATCAAAGGCTCTATTATGGATATATCTTAAAGACAGTGATTAACTCTCCACCAGTTCATAAGTCAATAGTTTAGCAGGAAAGGATAGAAACCCTTCAACCCCTACTGGACCCATAATTGACTTATTATAGAATAGTCTTGTATCATCCCAGAGGAGGCTACCTAAGAAGCTATGGGTTGACCAGATTTGTTGTCATAATATTTAGTTATTTGAATTATTTATACTCTAAAGTTTAATCCTCTGTCAGATGTATAGCTACTCTATCTTTTCTCTTATTCTCTTTATTGCAATTCCTTAAGCCAGCTAAAAGAATGTTTTGCTAAATAGAAATGTTAAATTTCCATTGAGTATTATATTTTTATTATTGCTCTTAATTCTAACTGACCAGAAGTTGTTTCAGATGTCTTTTTCTATGCCTATATTTTTCCTTTTTCCTTTACCAGCTTCAAAGTCTCAAGAAAGATAGAGAGAAAATTCAATTTAATTCTATCTATGTATATATGCTTTTGTTATTCTTAACATAGAGGCAGTATTTTCTCTAGTTTACATTTTCGGGTCTTACAAACCAAATCAAAAGATCATGGCTGGAGAAGGCATTAACCCAGGAGAAGAACAAACTAACACCTTTTGTTGTTTCCCTGAAATAAAGTGGTGAAACTGTATTTTAAAGATGTTCTTTTCACTCACTGACTGCTGCTGCTCTTAGTTTAGAACAGGGAGGCTTCTTTGTGCAGGGAATGATAGTTAATGTGCAATTTTTAGGTATGCTCAATGGGCTGAGAATAAGTGACTGACAAATGCTAGTCTCTAGAGAGGACGTTGATAACACACACACACACATGAACACACAAACACACACACACAAACACACACACACACACACACACTCACCAAGACCCATATAACATCTGACAAAAAAAGACAGAAATAATTTAAGAGTCAGAAGACAGGGAAGATTGCCATGGAAAGTAGCCATAAAGGTACATCTTTGCCATTGTAGCTATATTACTTCTCTGTGACCAAAATAAAATGACTAAGGTAACTCATAGAAGAAAGATTTTATTGATACTTATATTTTCAGAGGAATAAGAGTCCATCTTTGTAGAGTAATATGGAACTAACAGCAGGAATGAATGCAGGAACAGAGCACTTCTTGAACAACAAACATGAAATAGAGAAAGCAAACCATCTGTAGGCAACACAATTTTACTACCAGTGCCCACCATCATTGTCATACCTCCTCCTGTAAGGCCATCCCTTCCAAACCTACTCTACTAGTACTAGCAATGACGAATCATTTACTAAAATGAAGTCTATATGTACATTAACAGTTGAAACCACCAAAGTTATTGCTAAGTCATCGTAGCTATTGAATATCTACAAATTATCAGTTACTCCCACTTACAAATATCAATAGATATCATGAGGTCCCAACCATTCACAGGAGTCTATAAATGCTACAAAAAGGGGTTGACATATTTTCTGCCCATGTAATCACTAGATGATTGTGTGGAAAGAAGGAAATGAGAAAGACAGGAAAAGGAAAATGAGAGGGTATTGGACAATGAACATAAAAACAATAATTGAGTATATGTGTGTGTGTGTGTGTGTGTGTATACTGACAAAATGGAGAAGCAGAAAAATACAGAACTATTTTTGATAAGTTTAATAAAATGAAAACATACAATCTTAATTCAAGTAAAATACATATTTTGTTTTGTGAAATCTCAAGAGCTTTACCACAAAAATGAACTTAGTCTTCTAATACAGCAAACAAAAAAAAAACATGTTAATAATAACACTGATATGTACATGTGAACATGTGAGTGCACACACAATGTGTGTGTGAGAGAGAGAGAGACAGAGAGAGAGAGAGACAGAGAGACAGAGAGAGACAGAGAGAGAGCAAAAGTCAAGCCAGGATTGAAATGAATTACAAAATTAACAAGAGTATTTTATAGAGTGTAGATCATGTAATCCCTCATCATCTTACTGATCATTTGAATATAAATATCTTCTACTGGTTCATTTGTCTTCTGAGTTCATGTATATTGATGTGAATTAATTTTCTTTATAACTTTTTTCCGAGATAGACTCTAGTCACTTGTGTGTTTGCATGTAGAGTGTGCAAAAACTTTTCCTAATTCATAAATTAATGCCTCATTTGTAATTCAGCACAAATTACTTAGGAACTGTTATAGCCATCATAACTTTACCAGTAAATCTTTAAACAACAATTAACTTCATTCAGACAATGGACTGAACCTTGATAATGACTCTTTCAAAAAAGCTATATATAAAAATATGACATTTTATTATTCCCACTGTTTTTAAAATACTTGCCTGTAATTTATATTATTAATTACTCACAAGTGATGGGAAAGTTAGGATGCCATGAAGGATAGTATCACCTGACATACAAAATTCTAATTCTGTATGATATTTTAATTATAAGTGCATATTATCGATGTGATATCTGAAGAAATCAATCTAGAGCAATTTATGTGTTCAGTGCAGGGGTCTTGTGAACATAAATAAAGTTATTAAAAGTGCTTGAATTAAACAGAATCTACCAAGTTGTTTGGATTCAAATTTTTCTAGGCCATCTTTAAAATCTACAGACAGATATATAACTGACTAATTTCATTGACTAAAAATATAAATTGACATTGACACTATCAAATTTTATATTGTTTATACATTGAGAGATTTTACCACATACAAAACTAGCCTACAAAACAAAAGATCACAAATAAAAAAATAAATATTCAAAGGAATTAAAATTTTAGGAAGTGAATATGAATGTCAATATTTACTTTTACCACAAAAGAAAAAAATAATGAAGAGTAGAAAGAAGATGTTGGGAATTTAGTTGCAATAAAGACTCTGGGACTGACCCACAGAACAATTAATTCAAAACCAACAATATTGTCTGTATTGGGACTAGTACAACATCATAAAATTTTTTAATTGTAATTTTAAAATAAATTTATTTGCAAATCTGAATCTATATGAGGATGGATAAATAAATGACACTATCTATGCATGTTTAATGTAAATGTAATTTAGTGAACTCAGTAATATAAACTTTGAAAATATTTTAAGATATTGGTCATCGGCAATAGTTTATTAGAGTAGCAACAGCTACCTTATAAAAATGAGAAAAAAAAAAACATGTGAGTCTGAAGCACAGTAAAGATAAAAGACTAGTTAAAGCAAAAAGAAATTATAGAAATTCAAGATGATGAATGCACTAATTTTCCTGAGGCCATTCGTGCTCAATGTATAGTTAAATCAAAGCAGCACAATGGAATTCATGAATGTTTACAGATGGCATAAGTTTAAAGTTATACAAATAAATTTTTCAATGTGTTTAAAGTAGGTATATAAAAGTAAAACTACTCACAAGGAAATGTTAGAGAAACAAAAATTCTCTCTGATATGCTATAAATTAAAATTCTAAGGTACATTCCAGTTGTTATAAATGACACACACTACTTTAAAAGATATCTCTACAATTCAATTTTCACGGAGAATATAATATCTATGAAGAATAGACTTGAAGTGGTGATATAGCAGTATTGCATGCTTGATTCTCCCATTAGAATAGGACCTGATTATATGCAGATGAAAATATTTTAATATTAAATGGTCTTCAAATGTGAATTATTCATTTTAATATTACAACTCATTAGTATGTAGGTCACTCTATATTTCTGCCTTCTGAAAGACATTTTCATAATAAGAAGAAACAAAACAATGGCAGCAAGGGCACAGATACTTTACAATTTATTAAATAAATTAGATATATTGGAACAATAATGTATATTAGTAAGGACACCTCTAACTCAACGATAGCTCACCAGACATAGATTTATGTGTGTTTATAGATACATTTTTCATAGTATTTGATATTAAAACCTTTCTTAAATAACTAAACAAAATGTCTGTGAGTTTATAGTTTCTGGCAGAGCTCTCAAGTCCTAAAGAACAATGACAGAAGTACAGAAAGTGACCCAAACTGTTGACCTTGATGTATGAAAAATCAGAAATGATGGCCACAATGAAACTCCCTTTCTGCCTCGAACTTTATAATTTCTAATCAGAATATCCTCCAGTATACTTTCCTTGAATGCAATGGCCTGTGTCTCCTCATCACTCTCTCTGTTTCCATATACAAATGTAATGAAGTATGTCAGAACAGGACGGCATGTACATGTCTATATGTGGTGATGCCAATGTGTAATTCAAATGTCTGTCAGTGCTGAAAGATACATATATATGACTGACAATGTCTTCTAACATATCATATTTCAAAATAACTACACATATATTGGAATAGCCATTAATTTACACTAATGTTTGTCATGAACAAAATTAAACATAAACATATTATAAATATCTAAAGTGTTAATAAGTTACATAATTTATAGTTGGATATATATTTTTCAAGATTTGCATGTAGTTGAACTTCCTTATGTACTACAGAAATACTCTATACTTTCATATTAAAAAGAAGATAAAATAAAACAATAATAATTAATAATTATGAGGAGGAGGTTTCAAAAATACAGAGAGGATAAAACAGAAAGCATGGTTTTGGATAATGTAAGCACAAATATCTGAAGATGCATGCCATTCAAGTTACAGCAAATATTTCAATGCTAAACTAATTCTTCTTCCAAAGTGAAATGAAATACTAACTCCAAGATGAGTTTCAATAAGAGTTGCCACTATAAATATCTATAGAAACACAGAAACTTGTAAACCCATTAAGTACATTGAGGATATTTTCAATTTGTAAATTCATGGAACAAGTATTTGGAAAAGTAAGAGAAAAGCTAATTCAAACTACAAAATATTTCCAAAAATTCACTATCAAATTCTTAAACATTCTTTGTGACTTTTCTCAACTTTATTAATGTTAAAATGAATATAATTGTATCTAACATTGTCTTAACAGTATCTTCTATGTGATAATAAAATCTATATTAAGTGGCTTTAAAGGGTGTATTTTTTAAAGTTTGTTAGTCTTAACATCAGACAGTAAAATAAAAATACTATCTCTTGATAAAACAGAAAGTGAATTTTGAGAATAGTACAAAATTACAATTTTATAAATTAATATAAAAGTCTGTCATAAATAAATCAAAACCAATTCTTGAGTTACTTGTGGAAAACAGTTAATAAAACATATACACAAGAAATTTATGATGAGGAGAAGAAAATAGTTTGGTTTAGAATAGGAAATGCAATATCACATTTTCATTTTGTATATGCTTACTTTCAGCACCCTTTTAAAAATTATAACACCTTAATTACATGCTTTTATTTCCATTAACAAATTGTAAGAAGATGAACTGAAATGTTACTAAATGTGCTGCATTTGCTACTAATACAATACACAGTTTATGAAATGAGAATAATTATTTTTTGTGACCCTGAGAAAAAAATAATTTTAGGAGCATTAGCGCAACCAAATAGAAATAAATAATACAAAGTCACAAAACAGAACAACCTACGTATATAAAACATTTAAAACAAGTAATATTTATATCTCTACTGGGATAAAGGAATATGCTAAAATTTTCTGAAAATTACTGCTCATTCTGAACCTGGCATTTATATATATTATTAAACAGAGGTAATGATACCAAAAGTAATTCTGAAGGTAAGTAGAAAGCTGAAGCTAAACACAACTACAGAATTACAATGAAGAGTTAGTGTGAACCTACAAATGAAATATAATTGGAAAATAATGATGTATATACAAGGAAAATTAACCAGTGGGTTACAAATGTGATAGTATGATTGAATTTCTATTAAATGTATAGGATATGTCTTATTTCCAAGGTATTAAACATTTTTTTACAGTTTTTATTTGATTCAGTGGATAATAGTGAAAATGCAATTTGAGGATCCGCATGAGAAACTGAGGACATAGTATTAGAAATTCCTATCTAGATAAAAGTGATAGGATTAGCTGGTGACTATATACTGACCGAAATTTAAATTTTGTAATTAATAATTTAACAAACTACAAAAATCTAATTTTTCCTGCAAATTACAATTAGTGGCTTCAACAATCTGGTTTAAGCTGAATGAAAGTTTGTGCATGCATCAATCAACAGAGTAGAGCACTAATGTTAGGACATTCCATCTCAGAAATTTATGGAAATAATGATAAAATATAACAATATATTACTGTATAATTAAGAGTTGGGAAAGCCAAAATGAATCCTTCTTCTCAAACAATTATACATATAAAATAAGAACTTTAATAAAGGCAAAACATGAAAATGTGTTAAAGACTCAAGGTAATATGCCTCAATTTCAAAAGAAAAGACATATTTAAACATACTCTTTTGTCACTCTGGATACATTGATAAAATCTCTATATGTCTTCAAAGCCTTTTATTTAGCAGACTCTTATAATGACATATAAATAAAATATAAATGGTTAAAAGTGTCATATTTGAAATTATTTAAAATAAAATTTATAAAATTTATAAAAATAAAAGTGTTTTTTGAATCATTTGTTTAACGCAATCTTGAATTTTCTGGTTATAGCTAAAGTATGTTAATCTCCTGCCTCCAATAGGCCTTGTGTACTCTTGTGTGTATATCACATATGCAGAATTCTCACATTCAAAAATTCATCTAATGTTTGCTGAATATCTTTTCCTCTTAGCTCACTATAAGATTCATAATATGAACTTTATGCCATTTATCATAACTCAATAAATAATGAGAGATGTGAGCACATGATTCACATGAAATCTTAGCTAAATACGACTTTTTTCCTAACTTTACATAGTTGCCTCCTAAAAATAACTGCACACTAATTATTCTCAAGACAAAAGGTCTTAGTGGCAGTTTGGAAACTGATTTATATTTGTTTCTGTTGTAAGTGATACCATTTTGTGCTATTGGCAAGCTTCAAGGATGTATTTTTCATCCTTGTTTATATAGCATGAATAAATCACATCAATGAAGCTTTTTATTAACTCTTTATAATATGTACAGTAGTCGTTTGTTTTGTCAATAAATTGTTGATTTTTATTGGCCATGTCACTTTTAAACAGAGCATAAAATGCAGCTAAATAAGGGCCTGAGGCATAAAGAAAAGGCTTTTCCTGACAGCATATAAAATCAGGAAGATGAAAATGTGACAAGTAAAGTGGAAATTTAAAATAGGCTTCATGAGCACTGTAATTACTATGAAACAAAAACCACACTGACTCTTGTTCTCAGATAAAACCTACCTATATTAGTGAGTATCATTGTACATAATATTTATTTTAAATGAACTTCTATTATTAATGAGTTAATTATTAATTAATACATTGCAAAATTTTATTCTAGGTTTCAAAGTTAAATATAGTGTAACTATACTATCTATTTTATTTTGAGATTTGAACTTATTGTAAGAGGCCACTTGTGTGTTCCTGGCTGCTCAGCCCCAAAATAATCACACAGAAGCCATATTATTTGCAATACTGTTTGGCCAATACCTTGAGCATATTTCTGGCTAATTAATATCTTAAATTAACCCATATCCATTAATCTGTGTGTTGCCATAAGGCTGTGGCTTACTTGGTAAAATTCTGGTGTCTGTCTCCAGCAGAGCTACATGACTTCTTTGTCTTCCCCGCCCTATTTCTCCCAGCATTCAACTTAGTTTTCCCTGCCTAGTTCTTTTCTTCCCTGCAATAGGTTCAAAGCAATTCTTTATTAATCAATGGTAATCACAACATACAAAAAGGAATCCCATATTATGTCCCCTTTTCTGTTTAAATAAAAGGGGAGGTCTTAATTTTAATATAATAAAATTATATATAACAAAACAGGTATAAAGCAAGAATTATAGTTACAATATTTATATCTACTATATCTTTTATAATAACTAAGGAAAACTATAATACATATTCTTCAAAGACTCCAGAAGGATAAAATATTATCGAAGTTGAAATGTAAGCAACTTTCAAAACTTTAGAATTGACAGAGAAATCTTACTGCCTAGACAGTCACGACAGTCACCCCAAAGTTCTTCTGTATCCTTTGGGCATCCAATCTTAAGCCTTCAGACACATAGTATCCAGCAGACTTTTCACAAGGCAGGAAATTTCAAACACAGTTCAACCTATATTGGAAGTTTGTAAGTCACATATTTCTATCTCCTGCAGAATGTCTGAAGACTCTTTCATGAAGCAGGAATTTTGAAGGATCATTTCACCTTTAGGCAAGTTCAGCAGTCATTTCTCAGTGGGTTCTGCATGTCCAGTTTACACAGCATAACATCAAGCAGTCCTGGCAAGAGTAGTTTTTTGCCCAAATGGCTACCCAACACCATAAGGAACCTCTTCAGTGCCCATCATCTTCTTGAGGTAGATTAGTGCTGCCAGGAACAAATGAGTCTCATTGTCATGAAAAGTCCTAAGTTCTTAAAACATTTTAAATTCCATATTCTGTTAGTCTTTGAAAGGTTTGAAGAATTACTTTTTTTCTGAAATATGTCTCTGTACATCTCAAAACATGACTACAAGCTTGATTACTATAGATGACTTTTTATTACCCTGTATTTCTTAATTATACATTATATTTTAAATGAGCTGCACAAACACAATATCTTAATCAAAAGCATAAATATACATATAACAAAATTTACCTTCAATTTGTATCAATAAATCAAGATCCATACCAATGAAAATCTTTAAAGCATGTCCTCCTATAAAGGTAAACAAACATTTATAAACAATATTTGGGAAGTTGGGCATAGTTCTCCAGACCACTTCCTGCTGATTGGGGTTACTGTTAATCAGTTCTTTCATGGGGGTATTCTGTTTGCTAGGTTTATTTCAGTCAGCAGTTGGGTGAAGTAATTTGGGGGGGGGGGGTCATGGAGACCTTTTTGGTGGTCTTGGTTCACTAAACCATATTAGTCTGGGAGTAATCCACAGGTTCTCATCCTCTGTGGAAACAAAAGAAGAACCTCTTTTCCAAAACAGCAAATCCTTAGACCCAAATTCTGAAGACATGATACCTTGAGAGTATCTATGCTGGTTTGCTTAGCAGCCCATACAATGAAATGTCTCTCTGTACTTAGATCCTTCACAGTCAAAAAATTCAAGGAAAACACAATAATATACATAATCCAGAGTTTCTATGTGTTTTCCATCTTTACATAGTTTATTTATCTTACTCTATTACTTTTATACAAGTTTAATATTTATTTTATTATCTTTACTTCTTTAATCTATGACTGTCTGTTACATTTACTATTTTTCTTCTCTCTCACCAATCTATGTACATTTTTAAAACACATTGTGTATTATTTAGAGGTCTTTATATCTTAATATGTTCTATTGTTTATCTGTATTTCTTTTCTGTCTAGGAGCACTTCTTAAAAAAATCAAACTTGACTAGAACCAAGGTTTCTTTGTTTTTTAGTTCTGCCCAGTTGAATATGGTGAAGGCATGTTCACTGCCTCTGCAAGCTGTGCACACTGCCCCAGCAGCAGATCTATATCAAGTCATTAAACAGCTTGTTACACCCTGCACACAAAACCCATTTAAATGCTTAGCTTCCTAAAGAGCAAGGGATAGTGCTCTCAGCATGGCCTAGGAAGCCACCATTTTGAAACTTGGGAGAGCAGTTGATACTGCTGAATCAAGAAGACCTCTCTTAAGGAGCTATATAGCATACTATCAAGAAGCAGAGCCCATCTGAAAAAAAAATGCAGGTAAACATTTTTTTTTTTAGTGTCTAGAATTCCTTTTCAAACATTCCCAGGTTTTATGTGGATTTAGCTAATATATATTTGAGCACCAATTTGTTGTAGGAGGCTGCAGTTTCATTTCCTGGCTGCCCAGACTCTGGAAATCATCATTCAGAAACGGTATTGTTTGCGATACTGTTTGGCCAATAGCTTAAGTGTATTTCTGGCTAACTCATATCTTAAATTTTTTTTTTAACATGCAATACATTTTTTATTTTTTTTATTTATTTTTAAATTTATTTATTTATTAAAGATTTCTGTCTCTTCCCCGCCACCGCCTCCCATTTCCCTCCCCCTCCCCCAATTAAGTCTCCCCCCAGCCCGAAAAGCAATCAGGGTTCCCTGTCCTGTGGGAAGTCCAAGGAACCCCCACCTCCATCCAGGTCTAGTAAGTAGAGCATCCAAACTGCCTAGGCTCCCACAAAGCCAGTGCGTGCAGTAGGATCAGAAACCCATTGCCATTGTTCTTGAGTTCTCAGTAGTCCTCATTGTCCGCTATGTTCAGAGAGTCCGGTTTTATCCCAGGCTTTTCCAGACCCAGGCCAGCTGGCCTTGGTGAGTTCCCAATAGAACATCCCCATTGACTCAATGTGTGGGTGCACCCCTCGCGGTCCTGAGTTCCATGCTCGTGCTCTCTCTCCTTCTGCTCCTGATTTGGACCTTGAGATTTCAGTCATGTGCTCCAATTTGGGTCTCTGTCTCCTTTCTTCGCTTGCTGAAGGTTAATATTCTTAAATTAACCCATATCCATTAATCTGTATATCACCACAAGGCTGGATAAAGTTCCAGTGTCTATCTCTGATGGGGCTACATGGCTTCGCTGACTCTACCCTCTTTTTCCCAGCATTCAACTTAGCTTTCCCCACCTAGTTCTGTTCTGCCCTGCCACAGGCTCAAAACAATTCTTTATTAATCAGTGGCAATCACAGCATACAAAGGGGAATCCCACATCATGAAATGAACCTTCTTTTATCCCCATTTCCATGTTTTAAAGGTAGCATTGTCTGAAAATTTCTATTATATCACTATTGAAATTTTTAATCTTTTCTCTTCTTTTTTTGGTTTAATGTTTTTTCCATTTTACAAACCAACTCCAGTTTTCCCTTCATCCACTTTACCTGAACCTCCCACCTCTCACTTACATCCTACCCTCTATCCATTCCTCAGAGGTGGTCAGTCCTCTTTTGGGGAGCCTGGCCAGCCAGGTTGAGGATGACCAAAAAAACTCCCACCTGTATAAAAAATTAGAAAGGTATTCCACCATAGTGAATGTGCTCCAAAAGGCAAGTTCATGTACTCCAAATATGTCCTGGTCCCTCTATCAGCCCCCAACACCCCATCATATCAAACAACATAACTGCCACACACATTCATATGGACTTGCTTGGTTCCATGCAGGTTCCTAGCTGTTAGTCAATAGTCCATGAGCTCCCACTAGTTTGGACCAGCTGTATATGTGTTTCTCTCAATCATGACCCCCCCCAATCATATTATTCCTCCTTACTCTCTTCAATTGAACTCTGGATGTTCAGCCCAGTGCTTACCTGTGGATCACTGTATCTGCTTCCATCAGTTACTGGATGTAGGTTAAATGATAACAATTTGGTTGGTCACTAGTCTAATTATAGAAGATGGCCAGTTCAGGCAATATGAAAAGACAGTTTATTTAAAAATAATATTATGTACAATGATGCTCACCAACGTAGATTTCATCTAAGAACATGAGCCACTGTGTTTACTTGTTTCATGCTAATTACAGTGTTCATTGCTATAAATCCCTTTTGCTAGGAGTCTTATGTGGGGACATCCTTGTGGATTTCTTGGAATTTCCCTAGTACCAGGTTTTCTGTTAATCACATAATGCTTTTCTCTATCAAAATGTCTCTTTCATTTCTCTCTTACTTCATTTCTCTCCCAACTTGGTCATCCCCTAGCCCTCATTTTCCCATACCCTATCCCCTCCCTTCTACCCTTTCCCAATTTACCCAGGAGATCTTAACTATTTACCCTTCCTAGGGCCTTCCATTTGTGTGTCCCTCCTTTTTTACCTAGCAATTGTGGATTGTAGGCTAATTATCATTTGCTTTATATCTAATATTCACTTTGAGTGAGTAGATACTGTGTTTGTTTTTCTGGGTCTTGTTTCCATCACTCAGGATAGTGTTTTCTAGCTCCATCCATTTACCTGAAAATTTCAATATGCCATTGCTTTTTTTCCCAAATGAATAAAATTCCATTGTGTAAATGTACTACATTTTATCTATCCATTCTTTGGTTGAGGGACATTTAGATTGTTTTCAGATTATTGTTATTACAAATAATGGTAGAAGCAAAAATCAAATTACCAAATAATCCAATATAAAAATGGTGTGCAGATCTGAACAGAGAATTATCAACAGAAGAAACTCAAATGGTTGAAAGACATTTAAGAAATGGCAAAGCATCCTTACCCATCAGGGAAATGTAAATCAAGAAAACTTTGAGATACCATTTTATACCTGTCAGAATGGCTAAGATCAAAAACACTGGTGACAGTTTATGCTGGATAGGATGTGGAGTAAAGGGAACACATCTCCACTACTGGTGGAAATGCAAACTTTTTGAGCCACTTTGAAAATCAGTCTGGCAGTTTCTCAGAAATTGGTAATCAATGTACCTCAAAACCCAGAAATACCATTTTGTGGCATATATCCAAAGGAAGCACAATCAAATCATAAAGTGATTTGCTCAACTATATTCTTCTTTGCTTAATCCTATAATCCTATGGCACAAATTGAGGGTGTCAGTCATGATAAACAAGTGTTCTACCACTCACCTTTATTTAAATCATATTTTCCTTACTTTTTCTGTAAGGTTTTTATTGAGGGGTACATGGCAGTGTGACAAGGACCTATCCATAGGGCATAAACTGGCTTTTCTGAGCCCATTCCCTATGGTGGGATGGCTTTCTTAGCCTTGATGCAGTAGGGAGAGGCTTGGTTCTGCCTCAACTTAATGTTCAAGGCTTTGTTGATTCCTCATGGAAGGCCTTAACTTGAAGAAGGGTGCTTAAAATAAATTCAACACTAGCTCAGAAATGAAAATAATAGCAGGTTATTTGTTTAGGGGTAGACTCACAAATCACAATCTCTGGGATGGAGAACAGCAATCAAATCTTGTAGCCAAAAAAGAGAGCATACACATGCTTTATTTCAGCATAAATAAAGTCCTATGATCTTTTTGCATTCTAAGTTGGAATTTTCAAAACCAAGAGAATCAGTAAGTACTTGTTTAGGATCTGGGTCTGTTACTCCTATTTTTACAGCCTTAGTTAATCTATGTAAAAAAAAGTCACTAAATGGTTCTCTATGACCCTGTTTAATCCTGGTATATGATTCACTTTATTTTCTTAGTTTTTGAATCCTGTCCCAAGAATTTAAGGCTGCATTGTGGCATAAGGACAAGATTTGTTCACTATAAAGAGCTTGAACCTGTGGGTCAGCATAAGTGCCCTCACCAAGAATTTGATCTTGGGAAGTCCCAAGTCCTTTTGCTTTTCTCTGTTATTCTAAAATTTTAGCCTCTTCCTAGAAATAATATTTAAACATCAATTGGGGCCCATCATCAAGGACTGTGGAAACTAACTGAAGTCAGTCATGTGGGGTCACCTTAATGCTAGAAGCCTATGTTTTTATCATCTCCCTAACAAATGTGGAGATGCAAATTATAAGTTACAACAGCTTCCTTAATTTCTTTTAGATCATTCTTTCCTAAAGGTATTCCTCTACTTTCTTTGGATCCTTTGGACCTTTAGAAGTTAATGCTTTGTCAGTGTAGATTAGAGTTGGAAGCTAAAACCCTTGGTAAGTCATATCTGACAGCTACCGGGGATGTTAAATTCTGCCCTTTTGCCTTCTTTCCCTGTTCATCAGCTCCAATAATTTCCTCAAAAACTTCAAATCTTTTTACTATTGTCTTTGTAAAGCCTGAATCTCCTGGCCTTTATATATTTCTAGTGATTTCACCAAGTCACCTAGTCTCTGTTCCTCATTCTACAAATGTGATTCCAAGATCTGAAGTTTCTCTTTTAAAGAATGTCCTCATCTTTGGACATTATTTGGATAGCGTGTAGATTGCCATCCTGAAAAGATACTCAATCTCTTAACCTATCATAACTTTGTAAAAAATTATGATTATCAAATTCAATAGTATAAAATTTCTGATAACTTTTCAGTACCCTTAGGCATGGATTCAATTTTGTCTGTCAAATTAATGTTATCATTTTTAATAGTATTTTTTTCAGGTAACTTTTGATTTCTGATGGTATTAATCCTGTCAACTAGCTGTCCATTATTAGTCTGTAAAGACTGTATCATTGCTAAAAGCACCTCATTCTTTCTTAAGGATATAACATGTAGAAAAAAAAAACTGAGTCCCAATATCTAATAAATGGATATATAGCCATAACCATATAAGACTTGTGAATGCAATCCATAGTATTAGCAAAAAAGTTACTAAAAGTTTCAATGATAATGTAGTCTGTCATATTGATTTATTAATTGCCTGTTAAGAAATCTGATAAATTGTGTTAGGTGTAATAATCTTTATTGTCCATCAGGTGTAGTGGTTGAAGAGTCATCACTAGCCCTGATGCAACTGGAGGCAAAACAAGTGGTCCTGAGCCGCTTTAGTTTCCCGCCTTGGTACTGGTTAAATACTGAGAAATATGTTTTGTTTGATGAATTAAAAGCAACTAAATCAACTCCATACAAGGAGCAAGAAGCCCAGAATTCACAGGCATGGAGCACAAACTGGAAGCTGCACAGGAGACGCCATGCAACAAGGAACTTGGCAGTGTGGGAGGGGATACTTGCGAGCTTGGGAAATTTCGAAGTCACTGCATGCTGTTAGCTCTGCAGTTTTGGGGGTTTTACAGAAAACAAACAAACAAAAAAAAAAAAACACTTAGGTAAAAGCAAGCCAACTGGCACAGTTGAGAGACTTTCTGAGCTGTGGACCAGTTAGGCCTTCAGGCCGTCCACCCAGTAGATGTGGAGTCCAAATCCACAGGGGGTGCCAGATGAAGAAAGATGCTTAAAAGAAATCCCACACTAGCTCAGAATTGGGAATAATAGAGGGTTATTTATTTAGTAGTAGACTCACAAATCACAAACCTCTGCTGGAATGGAAAACAGCAAGTGAATTAGAGGCATAAATAGTATAAGAGGCCACAGCCAAGTGGGCCGGTAACTTAAAGGCTACTGGCCATAAGAATCCCTACAGGACCTAGCCATGGAGCATGAACTGGCATTTTGAGCTTATTTTCTATGGTTGAATGCCTCGCTCAGACTTAATGCAGTAGGGAGAGGCTTGGTCCTGTCTCAACTTAATGCCCAAGGCTTTGTTGACTCCTCATGGAATTCCTTACCCTTTTGGAGGTGTGGATAGAGGTTGGATTGTAGGTAGGTTGGGGGAAGCAGGAGGAATGCAGGTAGGAGGAGTTGTAGTTAGTGTGTAAAATGAATGAAAGATTTGAAAAAATATTATTATTATACATATTTATTTATTCATTTATTTACAAGAGTATGTGCACTTCCTCTTCTTGATCTTTTTCTTTACTGTGTTACAAATATATACATATATATATATATATATATGTATTTGTATGCATATATAAATACATTTCTAGATACAATATATTAAGTCTATATACCATTATTTGTATGTATGATTTCAAATCTGATTATTTGATATTAGACACTAATTGATGTATTAGTTCCTAACAAAGATGATTTCTCCAGCTATAAACACTTCTCAGTCCTCTGTAGTTCTTTGTGTAGGATTTGGGAGACTCATGAGCTTAACCCCTTCCACTTTAGCATATCTATTGCTGCTGATCTTGTCCAGCTCATTTTAATTCAGTCATGCTGGGGAGATTTTATGAAGTGTAGTATAAGATTACTGGGATACACAGTCTCACAACAAAGTCCCTGATCCTTTGACTCTTACATTCTTTCTACTGCCTCTTATCCAATGAATTCTGAGATTTAGATACTTAGCTGTTTTGTAAATAAATCCATTGGAACTAGATTTTTAAAGTCTGCATTGTGTTTGGTTGTGTTATTCTGTAATGATCTCCGTTTGCTACCATGATAAGGTGAAAGGACTAAAAGTTTCTAAGAATATAAGGACAAATATTTAGAATGTAGTGAGAGGAGACACTGGTTTAGGATAATGGCAGTTTGTGACTTCTTCTTTAATAATCCCCTCAACTGAAGAATAGATAAAGAAAATGTAGTACGTTTACTCAGTGACAAAAAAATAATGACATCTTTAAATTCAGGCAAATGAAAGAATATATTAAAAAATATTGAGTGTGGTAACCATATCCAGAAAGACAAATATAATATGCACTCACTCATAAGTGACTTTTAGACATAAAGCAAAGTAAAGCCAGCCTACTATCCACAATCACAGAGAATCTAGATAACAAAGAGGACCCTGAGAGAGACATACATTGTTCTACATAGGGATATCCTGAGTAACTTGGAAGCATGGGAATCATGGGATCAGGTAAAACGAGAGAAAAGGGAGGAAGTTAAGAAAGAAAAAAAAAGAATTTAATAGTCATATAACCTAAAAAATTAAGTCATCTTTGACCTCCACAAATGCACTATGACATGTGCACCCACCTCATATCCTCCAACTATAGTTATACTAAATAAAAATAATTTTAAAATATGCCATACTAATCCTATTAAAATGTTTTTATGTGGCATGATGAAATATTGGGATATAAAAATAAAAAGGATAAACTAATAAAAAAAATCATGATTTCACCAGCCCTGTTTATAGGCTAAAAGCCAGGACTAGGTTTGACTTTCTTCCTGTTGAGTAGGAATAATCAATTAGACTGCAGTCAGCGACTACAATGGTATCCGTGCCGCTGCTGCTGCGGTGCCCTTTAGACTGTGTGCCATGATGATCACTGCTGTAGTTTACAAGTGTCATAACTGGGTGTGACTGTTGGTTGTAAACAGCATTTGGAAATTTGCATGAAGGTTTCAGGTACCGTAAAAGCCTGGAGAGGAGAAATTCAGGTCAGTTGTTAGGAATCTCCGGGGGAAAAAAAAAACAGTAGCAATAGAAATAGTATGCAGTTTTGTCGAGTCTCTTGACAACCCCGATGAACAGCTTCAAAGAGAACTTCTCAAACATTGTCTTAGAGTCTTTGTCAGATTTATTACTGTTGTTGCTGCTTTGGCTTTGGGAGGGAATATTGTCAGCCAAGATATAAAATTCTCATTTAAACTATATATATATATATATTTAGGAAGATAATTAATAGAATAATTTCTTGTAATTTTTTCAGTCCTTTTCACTGTCATTACATTCTTCACCTTTCTTCCTCTCTAATTATCTCCATCAATAGTGTGTTTGATGTAAACCATTTGACTATTTTTCTGTCATTTTTATAGCAAATAATTTGGGCATTTGGCTACTCAGCATTGATTCAACAAGATGATGTATAGCAGGTTGTTTAATTCCTTGTTAATTATGAATATAAAAACCTCCATATATGTGGTCTCTCACAGTATAGTTTTCTCAACTTTAGATGCAAACAATAAGTAAAAAGTATTATGAAACTGCATGTAACAAGTTTCAAGTCTAAGTTGCAAAGCCTCAAGGGATCAGTCCTCCGACTTTTCCCATATTAAGTAGAATACTACACAGTTCCTTGAATAAAGCTATAAACAGAATATATGCAAAACCTGTATTACTTACTGAGAAAACATCTGTCTTGACTATGCAAATTTTCTTCATAGCTAAGAATGGCAGAGTGTACCATAAATTAAAATCAGCAACATGTTGCTTGGAAGGATACATGCTTCAGGGAACATGGAATGGAACTGAAAACTTTGGTTTGACATGAGAGATTGTTAAAAATAAAGAAATTTGTGCAAGTAATACTAAATCTGAGGGGAAAATGTAAAAGAAATTATGAGCTTCAAACCCAGTGTCATAACTCAATGAAAGCTACAGTTAGTGCTGTTTTCTTCACCCTGATCCACTGCTGCTACCATGTCTGAACTATTATCAATGATTTTAGTCTAATATTCAGCATTGGAAATCACAAGATGAAGGACAAAAGAAACAGAAGGAAGGGAAAATGTCAGGGAAAGCGGACAAATGAGGAGTAAGTTTACCCGCCAAGTTATTCACAGAAGTTACCTCTAGATCATTTCAATGAGCAAGCAGTGGAAATGCAGCAACTGATGAGAAGAAAAATGTCTCAGATAAATTTAATAGTATACAACTATTGCTACTTGAGTCTATGCAAGACAGTTCTTACTAAAGTAAAGGGGTTTTAACTCATGAAACACTTTGGAATTTTGATTAAAAATTCTTAGTGTTTGTGTTTCCCAGTGTTCATGTGAACAGAATTGGAAGAAAGTGTGGATGTGGGAGGAACAACTACCATGGAAAGCATTGATTTAAAATAACACAAAGAGGCTAGAACAATATCTCTGCATTAAAGAGCTTTGGTTGCTTTTCCAGAGAATCTGAGTAGTTTCCTAGACACAAAACTTTTCACAGCTGGACAATTCCATTTTCAGGTGACCCATGTTGTCTTCTGGCCTCTACTGGTATGGCATACATGTGCGTGTACAGATATGCAGACAAAACACACTCACAATGTGAAAATAAAACTTTAGAAAGAAAATGCCGCATAGAAACCTACAACTTCAGGAGTATCCAAAAATATACACAATATATAAAGAGTTTAAATTTTACCCAATAAAAAGAGAACAATACCCCCGCTAAATATCACAGGATAACAAATAAAAGCACAGTAGAAAACATTTGTTTGGTGATACGGGCAAGTAAGTTCTCACAGATCCCTAATCATCACAGGCTACTGCCAATGCCCTTGATTTGCCCCCAGAACTTGACAATAAGAACCAGCAAATGAAGGAGATTAATTTTATGTTTTATGATGTGTAGTAATATACACTATTGATATTTTTAAAGGTTTATGTTAATCTACCTGAATGTGAAACCAGCCTGATAAGTTTCAAAATTATAAAAGTTAAGTAGAAGACAAATCTTTTCTTTTCTTCAAATTTGAAAATTTATACACAGAATACTTTCAAATCTTTTCGGTATTCAAGCATTTGTTATGATTTATTTTTTAATCTATGAAATTAAGAAAAGAAGGACGAACTTGTTGACTGCTTCTACTAAAACAGACATGTAAGAGGGTCACCATTTCAACAGTGCCTTCCCTGCCTTCCTGTTTGATGCTTTTCAGGAATTTACCAACCAATAGTTCTCTGCACTCCTCACCTTAGTGCACTTCAATCCCAACAAACTTTTGTATTTATATTCATTTTATTCTCTCCTCTCTGAAAATTGCAGCAACTTTGTTTTCACTGCATGTGAAGTACTTTCTACCATGCAGTATTTTCTTTACTTTTATTTATTCTAAAATCAGATATTAGCTTCAGTCTTTTCTGTTAACACCTTTAATGAATCCTTATTGCCAAAAATGTTAAATATCTTAATTATTTTTTTCAAAACGTTAAAATGCAGTGTCTTCTCAGGCTTGTTGACTTCCCATTATTTCTCTATCCAGAACATGAGCTTCTGTGAAGTTAGACAACTTGGTAAGTAAAATGTTCATGGTATTTTTCACCCTTTTCCTTTCCTCACATCATTACCCTTTAATGTGAAACTTCTTTGCTTCCATGTTGCCTGTCTCTAAATTCAACTCAGCTCTTCAAGCCCTAGCTAGCTTAATTCTTGCTTATTTCCTAAAATCGTTTTTAAGGACTCCAGGCAAGTGTTACTGCCTCCAGTCTTACGCAATTCAACATCTGTCTCCACTTATGAATGCCTTATTCACCACTCCATAGAATCATGAATGCTACTGCATATGTTTAATTTATTGGTTGGTTTTAAAGATACAGTTTTAATACACTCATTATAAGAAGAAAAGCACTAGACATACTATATATTTTTGACAAGTGAAGATGCTTTTTTCTTAAAAGGAAAGGCAAAAATTTATATGAAGATTATTAAAAAGGAAAATCAGTTGATGCTACTAAGCCTGATTATTTTTCCTACATGGTGTTTTCGTTTTTCTGTGACTTTTCTTCACGGATTTTATGATTTGATGATTATGAAATAGAGCAAATTTATGTACTTCATGCAACCCATAAGCAGACAATGGTTCTTTTCTATATGTTTAAAATATTCAAAATACAAATAAAGCCAAAATTATGACTGAAAACATCAAAGTAGCATCCTTACTCTTTGCTCCTTCTTTACACTTTTTCTTCCCTTCAAGTTTGATGTGTTGATCTGAATAATTGCCAAAATTTTCATAAAAATGTATTTTTGCCATTTTTATTTTTTTTTCTTTTGCAACCTGCTGTTTTCATTCAGATTCTTCCTTTAATTAAGGTGTAGTTAGAAATTCTATATGTATGGCTGTATTTCTATAAAAATCTGAGTTTTCAAAACTCATGTTAGTATGTCATTCCCAGTAAGTTTTATGATAAATCAAGGCATTTTAAGGGTTATACAGTCCAATATTATCTGTCCAATGGATATCATAAAACAATAATTTATTGAAAATTTATGTATCTTTTTATTGACATTATTAATATTATTTCATAATGACACTATGACCTTTTAATTGTAAATCAGTTTGTTTTGACATGTTTTTCTCCTTTTATTCTATTCTAATATTCAAGTTCCGATTATTTTAAATCTTTTTTCTTAAAATTCCATTTTTAAGCACTATAGGCAAGAGCCTATTTCCTTAACATCATATCCATACTTATACTTAATTTTTTTATGTTGTGTGATAAACGTTCAAAACCATATTAAACCAGAAGAGTATATATTTCATGCATCTCAAAACCAGATAGAAGTTCTATTTCAGGCTTCACTTGGCATACAATCTCTACAGAAATGAATAGAACTTGGGCAACATTTTACACTTTTCCATTTTTAGATAACAAGGATAAGATAGCTATTTGCATCAACTGGTCAATTGCTTTCTAATTCTTGAATCAGTTGCTTGGCTATAGACATGAGAAATGTTTATTGACCCGTGTGCTCCAGACAACCCTTAGGAGTGGAGGAAGATAGATATGAATTCATTAATAAGAATGAAAGACTGGAAAAATTCACCACCCCAGAAAAAATTTTTTATACATTATACAGTAGATTGTCAATACATAGGGCAAATGTCTATTAAGTGCGCTATCTATCCTGGGTTAATTGGCCTTAGTTTAGTTTCCTTATTTACTCATATATATTTATATATTGTTTATTTACTCATATATTGCTTATATATGAGTAAATAAAGATTTATGTCTTTTTCCATATATTGGAAATCTTTATTAAATTCAATACTTTATCTATGACACCCATTCATTGAGTAAATAATGTAAATGCTGTGGAATAAAGCTCTTGTACCCTGTAAAGATTTGTCACTCACTTTGGTTTAATAAAATGCTGATTGACCAATAGCCAGTCAAAAAAATATAGGTGGGGTGACCAGACTAGGAGAGTTCTGGGAAAAGGAAAAGCTCAGTCTGCAGTTGCCACCCAGATGCAGAGGAAGCAAGATGAAAATGCTTTACTCAGAAAAGGCACCAATCCATATGCCTAAACATTAATAAAAATTATAGGTTACTCTAAGCTGTAAAAGGTAGCTAGCAATACAAGTAAGCCATTGGCCAAACAGTGTTGTAATTAATACAGTTTCTGTGTGGTTCTTTGGGACTAAACAGTTAGGGAACCAGGAGAGAAAGAAATTCCATCAACATGTAAAGAGGACATGACTAATAAAATTTTATTTTATTATTTATTTATTTATTTATTTATTTTTGGTTTTTTGGATCCTGTCCTGGAACTAGCTCTTGTAGACCAGGCTGGTCTCGAACTCACAGAGATCTGCCTGCCTCTGCCTCCCAAGTGCTGGGATTAAAGGCTTGCGCTACCACTGCAAATTCTTTAGAATATTTTCTCTGAGCTTTATGTCTTGTCTTGTTTCTTTCTTTCTTTCTTTCTTTCTTTCTTTCTTTCTTTCTTTCTTTCTTTCTTTCTTCCTTCCTTCCTTCCTTCCTTCCTTCCTTCCTTCCTTCCTTTCTTTCTTTTTTTTTTGAGTCAGTCTTACTATGTAGCCCTGGCTGGCCTGCAACTTTCTATGTAAATAAGGCTAAACTGGCCTCTACCTACTGAATATAGGAATTAAAAGTGTGTAGACAGAAATGCAATAGGGACATTATGGAACAGTAAGTACAGTGCTTGGATAAGAAAGATAAGGACATTTATCAAATATTTGAATGGTCTGACAGTGACGGTCTTTAACAGATAAAAATTAAAAGGAGTCAAATATTTCAAAATTGTATGACTTTAGAAATCACAGTCAAATAATTTGTCTCTGTGAAGAGGCTCACACACACAGTTGATTAAGTAGCTGTGAGCAGAGCATCAGGACTTCAGTTATATCTTATTTCATCAAGATGGGGACAAACTGAAATAACTTCCCTCCCTCCTTCCATCCTGGGAATCCAAGGGATTGAATCCATGTTGTCAGGTCAATAGCAAGTCTTTACCTGCTGTGCCTTATCATCTACTTAGACTATAAAATTTAGAGAAAAGACTATAAATATTGTGTTATTACACTGATTTTCTGCACTTGATATGTTGATTGCTTTGCAGTTTTCCCTCTTTCATTAAGTTGGAGGCATGCAATATGCTGACTTTTCATATTGACATTTTTTGTTAGGAGTATAAATTTAATTTTATTCTATAAATACACATTACTTTTCTGCCTCTTCCCTATTATCATCAAATACAAATTATATAGCTTTAATTTTATTTACCTTCTCATATATTAAGAATGATATTACCTATGATTTCAAACAACATTGAATAAACTGTTACATACATCCCTGTGAAAACTGTTATTGACTTATTTTTACAGTGAATTACCTGTGGTAACACAATTGAATTTTGTAAAACTCTACAACTGTCTCAAAAGTGGAGAAATTTTGCATTTATTTCTAACAGAATAAGACCTATAATTAAATTGCCATACATTCTAACACACGTTTGATGTTTTCTGTCATCAGATTTCTATCATTTAAATAGTGTGTAGGTATAGATCATTTTTAAGGTCAATCCATTTTTTGAGGATTGAGAACCCAAAGTTGTCAATCCACTTGAGTAGTCAATCTCAAGATTTCATGCTTACAAATAAAAGATTCCACACTGAACAAGTTGTGTTTAAGTATTAAGGAATGTTTATATGTATCTACATAACAACAATTAAAGAAAAAGAGTCATAAATTTTTGAGTGAACAAGAGGTTTCATGGGTAGTGTTGGAGGGAATAAACAAAATGAAATAAATGATACAAATATATCATAAATTAAAAAAATAAAACCAGAACAAAAATGGTATATCACTGGACATACAAGATTGCTCAATGGGTAAACAAAAGTACTTGCTGCCCAAAGCTTATTAATTAATTTCCATCCCTAGAACCCACAGTAAAAGGAGAGAATTTACTCCTGAAAGCTGTCTTCTGATAGGTACATAAACATGTGCACATCTGGACATGCATTCATATGTGCAAGAGTATACACACAAAACAACACGCACATATAGAAATACTTGCATGTGTGTATACATATATAAAACACACATATTAATGATGAACAAAATAAATAATAAGAGTGCTTAAAGGTCAGATGGCATCTTAAATGTAATGGTATAAAAAGATATCAATTATGTGAAAACTACAAAAACATGAAAGAACTCTGTTCTTGGCTAAAGACGCTGTATCAAAATTGAATCAATGATGTGATAAATATCCAAAAGTAATGCAAGATGTTAACTATAGGGTTATTTGTCAATTCTTTTGGCCTTATTTATTTATTTTAAGTATATGAGTGTTTTGCTTACATTTATGCATGAGCACCACATCTGCCTGGAACCTATAGATATCAAAAGAGGGGATCACATACTCTGAAACTGTAATTTTGGATATTTGTGGGCATGGATGTGTTTGCTACAAACTGATTCTAGGCCCTTTGAAAGAGCAATAAATGCCCTTTACAACTGAATATAAATGTATATTTATATTCACTGGGTTTTAAAATAACCATATTTTCAAAAAAACAGTGAGTATGAATACAATGGACTGAAGATAACCTGAACATGATTTTCCATCAGCTCTCTGTATCTAAAATTCAGCATAGAACAAAGGATTTGAAAGAGAAATCTCTCATCAATAATATGAAAAAAAATAAAAAGAAAAAAATCATTATTCTTTAGTCAGCTGACACTGTTCACTGCCTGTGTTCTTTTTTTAACCCACATGTACAGAGCGGTGCTCCTGGGATTCCGCCTGCTTTTGTCTTGATGTTTCTCCAGGTATTTTAGAATCTTCTATTTATTTTTGAGCAGGTGCAGTCAAAGGACAAATGGGAACAATATTCTATGAGTCATTTCACATTTATAATTCTTCTTTGACTTTTACACTTGAAGATATGTTTGGCTAGATTATAATATAAGTAACCAACAGAAAACCATCAGTAAAATTAAACCTTTTAAAGTAACAAAATGATGAGTATTAATTTCTTTACTCAGGTATTCTGCTGTATTTTGTTTTGTGTTGCTGTGGTCCTCTTCCTGGCAATGCTTGATGGAAACTGAAATGAGTCAATAAAGGGCTGGTTATGGGTCTTTTCTTTCATAAATGACTTTTGATTTTAAACTAGATATTTAGATCATCTGTATAGATCTATGAAAGTTCATGAATCTTAGTAAAATTGATGGATTTACAATTCTGTTTTCCCATGTACTGCATTTATTCTTCATATCTGGTAATTCTATATCTTTCAATTTTTTCATTAATTCACAGTAATTTTATAATTCTATTACTGGATATTAGTTTGCTTTTATGGAATCATCTATCTGTGATTATTTACTTACTCTCTGTTTAATGTTTGTAGAATCCTTACTGAATCATTGTTCTCTTTTTTGTGTTATACTGAATGTCTTTCTTATTCGCCTTCCAAATATATTCATGGCTTCGATTGTGGACATTCCTTATGTAGCCAATAACTGTACTGATTTTTATTACTTTACCAATGTGTAAGGAATGTGTATGTGTGTTTGTGTGTGTGTGTGTGTGTGTGTGTGTGTGTGTGTGTGTGTGTGTGTGGTGTGACTGTGTATGTATGATTTGTGAAGGTTATGGTTCCACACATGAAGGTCAAGGAACCACTTATAGGAGTTTGTCGTCTGTTTACATTCTCATTTCTTAGAATTGAACTCAAGTTGGAAGACTTTTGCAGCAATTTCTTTCCCAATGAGCCTTCTTACCTTCACTACATGGTCCTTGGGATGGAACTCAGGTTTTAAAGCTCATCTACATACTGAGCCATCTAAAAGCACCAAGGTGTAGCTCAAGCTGGCCTTATGAGCATGCTTTCTTCTATTTGCAATATTCCATTAGTATGCACGATCACAACTAACTATATACTTGAATTTTTGTTTATTTGTTTGTTTGTTTCAAGGCAGGGTTTTTCTGTGTAACAACCCTAGCTGTCCTAGAACTCCTTTTGTAGACCAGGCTGGCATTGTGGCATTGAACTCAAATAGATCTTCTTTCCTCTTCCTCTCAAGTCTTGGAATTAAAGGCATACACAATCATTGACCGGCTAATTTTTTTTCATTTTATTACTCTATCTATCTATCTATCTATCTATCTATCTATCTATCTATCTATCTATCTATCTATCTATCTATCTATCTATATCTATCTATCTATCTATCTATCCATCTATCTATCATCTATCTATGCTTTATAGATTTATTTATGTCTTGTGTTTATTATATATATGTATGTGTGTATATGTGTGTGTGTGTGTGTGTGTGTGTGTGTGTGTGTGTGTGTGTAATCTATATCAAACACGTGGAGATTCAGTTTTCAAGAGCTGAGTTTATCCTTCCACTATGTGGGTATCAAGGTTCGAACTCAACCATCATGCTAGGTGGCAAGCATCTATCCACCTAGCTACCTTTCTTGACCCCAAGTGTATTCTTAAATAATACCATTTTCTTTTCTGACTATTTCTTGCTCGATTTTCAATTTGTTCTTTAATCACTTATGATTTCTTGTTTATGTTTGACTTTCTTTTATTTTTAATTGAAACTTTATTTTTGAAGTTTTTACTCATTAGTATATTTTTCCCATTTTTTTCCTCTTTCCCTCAAGTTCCTCCTAAGCACTTCCACCTCCTTATTTGTCACCTCTCTTTTTGTTTTTATTACATATATATTCAGTGAACTGAGTATTCTTAGTAAATGCATGTGTGTAGTGCAAACAAGTTAGTACTATATGAACTAGCAAAGAGATTTTCCCTGAAGATGGACTTTCTCCCTTTAAGTTGCTACTAATTTCTTGAGGCTCTTCATTTAGGTTTTTGGCCCTCTGAAATTACCCCCATCCACACTTGTATTCTCAGCGCATGAATCTTATTTAGGCATACAAAATGATTTATATTAGTTTTTCTTATCTTTAATTGATGTTTTTATTCAAAGCAACACGATGCAATATTTTTATATTTGGAGATGTTTATTTTCTGGTTTTATTTGGTGATTATCAGGAATATTGTTTTATCATAATATTTCTCTTGATAAAAATAATGATGCAATATTCAGGTATTTTTAATTATTCATTTAAAATATGGTGAATATTTCTGATGCATTTTTGAGTCAATGATAAAACATTTTGCCATGTTTATGACTATAGCAATGTATCTGGTGTCTTTGAATGTATACTCAGGCTTTGGGATGTTCGTTCCTTAAAATTTTCTTCCACTCTCCATCCTTTCCACCTTAATCTAGATAGGTTCATCTGTGTCAATATTGATATTTTTGCTCACCAGGTCATATTCACATTTAGTACTGCAGAACTATGTCTAATAATATTCACATAGCCTGCCAGTCATTCTTCTGTCCCCTCCTATAAATGGTGACACATCCTGTCTGTACCTACATATTAGCATCTGCAGGTAATCATAATCAGTCAGTAACAACTGCAGAACGTATTTGTACTCAGATTAGGCAGACATTCTTTTATTTTCTTTTAACAAGTTTTCACATGTGTTTGCTTCATAATGATCATTTGATGGCTGCTGTCCCATCTCTGCCTGCATAAATTATATGCATTTATTCCATAATACAAATCTTGCAAAATGTGTTGAAGAAATAGCCATTTTTGTAAAATATAATTGATGTATGTTTACAATATAGCAATATGAAACATATACATCACATTATTAACGTTATTTACCAAGAAACAAAGATCCTGAAAGATGTTTATAGTTGTATAGTGGGGAATCAGAAGTTATTTATGAACACTTGTCTCACGTATTGTTATCACTTAAATAAGATTTAAAATACCATAAAGTGTTTAAAAACAACAAAGTGGGACATATACTAAAATATTTTAACTATACTTTTGTTCCTCTATCTGAATATATATTTTCTGAAACACACAAACCACAATAAACTAGTGTTGTTATAATAAATGCAGATTTGTGCTCACCATTTCCCAAGTAACCCGGGTAGACTGTATTTTCAACTTCAGGGGATGTCTGCACTGATCATAATTTAAGATTCATTTTCTTAAAAGTCATTGGAATATTTTATGAAGAAATTTTAATGGCATTGGGGCTGTTTCACTTTTTATAACTTTGGTGTATGAAGCAAATATAATTTAAATATATTTTTAATATCTCTAATTTTGGCTCAGAGCTTCAGATAATCAGAGAAACTATGAACCATAAGTAAGTATATCTGCTACATTAAATATTTATTTCTAGTTAATTCACTAAAAAACAGTAAAATATCTCTAATTTTGTTTTTTGTAGTTTTACAAGAAAGGCAATATTGCATATTTTAGTAGCGGTTGGTTGACTGTAAAATAGTTCCCATAGATCAGAATTTGATATCTGGTGTTGGCAATTCAATGATTCATTATTATATCTTGCACAGGTGTTCATTAGGAAGGCATTATATTCTAGTTAAAAGAGGAGTTATCCTCTTATGATTATTCAAGTGCAAAATTGCATTAGGGATTTGATAGGGGATTAAATGGCCATCCACACTATCTTTATGCCTTATGTTATAAGCATTTTAATGACCCCTATATTTCCTATGTCCTCTCCATAGGGACTGCAATATAGAGCCCTTTCAGAACTGATTCAAGATACTGATTCAAAAAGGAATCAAATATAAAGTATGATCTCAATATTGTAGACCAATTAAAGTTTTCCAGTGATTATGCTTTTCATATTTAAAAATTATTGTCTCAGATATGCTTAGAAACAAAGTCCTCAATCTGGTAGCTCTCTCTTTACTTGTATATTTGATTTATTTGCTTTTAATATATATTTTCTTTTATGTGCAAGTATATATATGCCACTAACAATGACTGCAAAGGCCAAAGGGGAGTGTCAGATGTTTAATTTATGCAGCTAATTTTTAGAGGTTACATGGCTTATTTCTTATTAGAGAGATTCAATAGAAAGCTTTTGCATATATTAAAATTCCAAAGTTCCTCAATGAGTACTGCTTTATTTGATATTACAATATCTTCCTGTCTATTCTCAATCTCATTTTCAAATTAGATCCTTTCTCATTCACATCTTAATAGATATAAATATATTGATTTACTTATATGAACTGATTATTCTAGTTATTTTTACAAATTACAAAATGTGTCTGTAGATAATGAGGGTATATTTGGATAAATAGAATGTGTGACATTGTGTGTTAGATTCATGAGAAAGATTTTTTTTGTGTTTTTTTTTCGAGACAGAGTTTCTCTGTGGTTTTGGAGCCTGTCCTGGAACTAGCTCTTGTAGACCAGGCTGGTCTCGAACTCACAGAGATCCGCTTGCCTCTGCCTCCCTAGTGCTGGGATTAAAGGCATGCGCCACCACTGCCCAGCGAGAAAGAAGATTTTGATTGAAAGTATTTTTTATTGGTTTTCTTAATTGTTTAGTGAACTCAATCATCTCTGCTCTTCTCAGTTCTCAGTTTTGTTGTTTTAATTCCCTTTTAATATCAATATGGAAATTCATAACATTTTACATAAAAATTTTAGGTTCATTCAATGATTTTCTCATTTCAATTCATATGTGAAATGCCATTCCAATTTCAGAGAAAAATTGTCACTTAATATAGAAAAATATCAAAGCCATGTGGAAATTTTGAAGTATGAGGTTTTAGGTCTAGAAAACTAGATTTCTGAGAGTGGTAGTCAAAATGTGTGTCTAGAACTAAAGAACTCTTTACATCTGGAATACCTTATCAGAGTCCCAAATAGGAATCCGAACAATGCCTAGGTGGTGAAGGTCTCTCCTAAGTCTGTTTCTCTTCAGTTACTTAATGCCCTCCTACCTCATTATCACAGACCATTCCCTTTACTCTTCATCAGTTCCACAAGCACGTATGGATTGCTCCTTTACACCTATTGGCTCTGCGAGGTATTTTATAGCTCTTCCTTCTTTTCTTCTGTGCTTTGTTCTCATATCATTTCAGATGAACGAGCCTTTTATAAAAACTGCCTATAAACCTGGACTCCTTGTTGCAATCTTTGCATTAGTAAATGCAGTCTATGTCAAAGCATGTTACGCCACTTCATTAGGCCTAAGACAAAATATCCATTTTATTTTCTGCTCCTCTCTTTCACCAAGAAACAAGACTGCTGAGGGAGTAAACTTTTTCTTCATTGCTAATGACCTCAACTCCTCTAGATCTGCATGATGAACAATGCATATTCAGTTAACTTTACTGAATGGGTCAAGTAAGGCTGAAACTGACATTGAAGAGGTATATTAGATGTAAAAGAAAACATCAACAGCTTCTGGGAAATTTGTCAAGATGTAGCAATACAGAAAATAAGAGAAATTCTCTTCTTGGGAGCTGATTCAGAAGTAAAGGGATTTGACTATGAGAGGTTTTTTTTTTTTTTTCCTGGCAAGTTGGTAAGTGATCTGACATGGAGTCAACATACATGTTTTCCTTACCTATCAAGGACCACGCATGACTGAGTTCACTTGCTCTCTAGATTCAGAAACAGACTGCAGATGAGTGTGTCTACAAGTTCAGAACTTCTACATCCACTAAGCTTTCACTACACTATAAAAATAATGCCATTTTTCTATTATCAAACAACTTAATCTTTTCTGAGTTTTGTTGTTACTTTTTCAGTACTTTTCTTCTTCTAAAATAAGAAAGTCCATATGTTGACTTCAGTACTTCCTAATGAGCACTCTAACATAAGCCAGAGCAAATATAGTCCTTTGTATGTGTTTGTGTGTGTGTGTGTGTGTGTGTGTGTGTGTGTGTAGTACAAGAATAAATACTGTGATGTCTGTCAAATTTACACTGTTTACCACTGTTTTACTGATGAGTCCATGGTTTTTTTTTGGTGTCTAAAAGTAATTATGGTTTCTTATAATCAAACACACATTTGCTCCATTTATTCTTCATAAGTAATAGTCTTAAAAGTCGCAATGTGCTTACTGTATACCTATCAGCGCACACTGTAAGGGAGATACTTTATTATATATGTACTGTAACTGTCTATTTCCCTGAGGAAATAATTTTCGGATATAGGAGCAGGGAAGGAGATATCTACAGTAAGGGAGCCATTTTAGGGTTGGCATGAGACTTATGCCCTAATCACACAAAAAAATCTTTTAGTCTAGTTTTAACTTTCTCCTAGGTGAAAATGAGCCAACTGTGTGCACTTAGTCTGATCAAAAGGAACAAAGCAGGCTTGTAAGTACCTACGTTTCTCATGGTACAAATAGATCTAGTTATGAAGCATGTCCTAGTATATTTTCTACATATCAAAATTATACACTAAATAAAAAGTCATCTTCCTGAGCATCCACTGATATATGTGCGTAAGAATGAGATGCAATCATAAGATTGCGTAGCAAGAAATTACACACTACAGTGCAGATATTGGCGAGACACCAAGTTTCTTTAGCCAGTGTGAGCAACAGTTTCCAGAGTCTGTGGTCCTACAGACCTTACCTGAACAGGATTAACCTCCATCAGAGAATCTCTCATCTCCTGGGTCAACATCTGAGTACTAGTTTGTATCTCCTGTAACTCTTGTGGCTTTCAACAGTGGGTGGCTAATGTTTAGTGACTAAAAGCACATATTGCTCTTAAAGTGGACCCAAGTTTGAATCTCAAAATCCATGTCATGTGTAGAAGAATGAAAATAGATCCATGGCTATCACAACTCAAGTCCAAATGAATTACAGACATCAACATAAAGACGACCACACTGAGCTTCATAGAAGAGAAAGTGGAAAGTACACTTGAATGCATTGGCATAGGAGACAGCTTCCTAAATATAACCCCAGTAGCACAGACACTGAGAGAAACAGTTAATAATTGGGACCTCCTGAAACTGGACATAGTCAACAAGACAAAACAACAGGCTACACAATGGGAAAAGTTCTTTACCAACCCCACATCAGACAGAGGACTGATCTCCAAAATATACAAAGAACTCAAGAAATTGGTCATTAAAAGAAAAAAAAATAATCCAATAAAATATAAAGTACAGACCTAAACTGAGAACTCTCAACAGAGGAATCTAAAATGGCTGAATGACGGTTAAGGAAATGTTCAACATCCTTAGCCGTTAGATAAATGCAACAACTCTGAGATTCCATTTTACAACTGTAAGAACTGCCTAGATCAAAAACACTCATGACAACTTATGCTGGAGAGGATGGATGTGGGGTAAAAGGAACACTCCTGGATTTCTGGTGGGAGTGCAAATGGGCACAACCTCTTTGGATATCAGTATGGCAGTTTCCCAGAAAATTAGGAAACAACCTTCCTCAAAACCCAGTAATACCGAGCCGGGCGGTGGTGGCGCATGCCTTTAATCCCAGCACTCGGGAGGCAGAGGTAGGCAGAACTCTGTGAGTTTGAGACCAGCCTGGTCTACAAGAGCTAGTTCCAGGACAGGATCCAAAACCACAGAGAAACCCTGTCTCGAAAAACCAAAAAAAAAAAAAAAAAAAAAAAACATTAATACCATTTTTAAGTATATTCTCAAAGGATGCTCAATGGTGCCACAAGGACAAGGACATGTGCTCAGCTATGTTAATAGCAGTATTGTTTGTCATAGCCAGAACCTGGAAACAACCTAAATGCCCTTCAACCGAAAAATGAATAAGGTAAATGTGGTACATTTATACAATGAAGTACTATGCAGCAGAAAAAAAATGACATCGTGAAATTGTGGGCAAATGAATGAATCTAGAAAACATCATATTGAGTTAGGTAACCCAGACCCAGAAAGACAAATATTATATGTACTCACTCATGAGTGGCTTTTAGACATAAAGCAAAGTAAAGCAGCCTACAATTCACAATTCCAGAGGACCTAGACAACAAAGAGAATTGTTAAGAGAGACACTCATGGATCTAATCTACATGGGAAGTAGAAAAGACAAGATCTTCTGAGTAAATTGGGAGCATGAGGACTCGAGGAGAGGGTTGAAGGGGAGGGGAGAAGAAGGGAGGGGAGCAGAGAAAATTGTATAACTCAATAAAACCAATAATAAAAAAATCCATGTTGCTTGACTCACACCTGCAAATAATTACAGCAGCAGAAGGATTAATGTTTCTGCCTTCTGTGTCATGGTAGACACATGCACATATCCAAAGATACATCCACACTCAGATAACCAAAGATAAAAAAAATCATAAAGGGAAAAGGCACACTAGCTTTAAGCATAGTAACTCTCAACATTTTGTAATAGCTTTATAATATTTTATTTAAAAAGTTAAATATTCAGCAAATCCATGCAACAATATTTTAAAGAAATAAGCTTTAAATTGTTAATACATATAAATACACAATATACAAATTATAGAAAGCTAAAAACCTCCTTTCAAAATAAAAATGACACATCAGAAGATTAATTGAATTATTTAATCTTATACTAATTCCTACAGCTTTTCTTAAGAATATATTTTATAAAAGTATTCCACCTTAACCAATAATGATACTCAGTGAAAAGCACATAAGATATTTGACCATATGAAGAAAGCATAGGACTTAATATGTCTTCCAAATTCAACCAGAAACATCTGCTTATTAATGAAATAAGAAGTGAAAATCTTACACTATATAAATATTTCCTTTCTCTATCTGTAATCTGGGTGTGGATCTCACTTTTCTTTCACTTTCAAATATAGTATAATGCACATAATCAGTTTTTTTAGCATGTGTAATGAATGATAGTTCTAGTTCTATAACATGTCTAATGTCTGTGTCTCATAAAGTCATTCCTAGCTATAACAGATTCATGGCAGGAAAGAAGTAGGCTACATCTATAATTATTGCTCAGTAATAAGGTTTGCCTGCTATTTTAACCCTCTTAATTTTCAAAATCAAATTTTCTGTAATTCACAGAATTTGACTTTATTATTATTAATTCTAATGTTTGAAAATAAAATTAATTTTAATATAATCATTTTCTATACACTATAATTTTTAAGTATTTGTTGTAATTTTGGATGGAATTTAGGAATATTCAATGTTAATGAAAATTATATTTTATGTTTAAATATCACTGGTTTTTCTTTCCATCATGATATCTTACTAGTCACGTCAACTTGAAAATGATGAAAGAAATGTAATTGAGTGTAAAAAATGATGTTTCTAGTTTGGATCACTGGGGAGCTTAAACCATGAAAGAGAAGACCGGCGAACCTAAGATCTGAAGGAGCAGGAAGTTAAGTAAAAGGAAATTAGCCAGAGATGGGAAGAGAACTCTCACTGAACCTATACAACTTAGTTAAAATGAAGACATGATTTTTGAGAACCACAATGCCAAATTGGGACATGTTGATAATGTGGTATCTAAAGGCCAGAAAAGATTCCATTTTGGGACTTAGAACTACATCCCAGTCCCCAGAATAAGCTGAAGGTCACAAGACCCATCTTGAGAGGAAGTATTAGTTAGTTGAGAAACCTAAGTTACACAAAGTTTCTGACTGCAACTCATTCCCCCACCCGTGGTCATACAAAGAATGTTGACGACCCAATTTCCCCTATGAGTTGGGTAATGCTTTAAACAGTCCCTGTGGTTAGCAAAGGGACAGCAGATGTCTGGAGGACATACTTAGGGGGGCCTGTTGCTATCCCCCTTATATAATCATAGCCTATTGGGAACTAACCACTAAACTTTACCTAATCTTTAGGTAATTATGACATAGGATAAGAATTTTGTACTTTGAAACTGCGACTGCTTTGTGCTTTTTGTCTTTATAAACCACTTACAATAGTAGAAGAGGTCCTTCTCCCTCTGTCTGCTGTGTCAGACTGTAAAACAGAGAAACTGTACTAGCTAGTACTTATTAAGCGAAATCTTGCTTTTGCATTCGATTCGGAAGTGTGACTCTATGTTGGTCTTCTTGGGGCTCCCAGGACTCAGGCACAGCAGTATCACTAAGGGTGTTATAAATTATAAATTATTGATAAAATTAATTTTTATTCTAGGGTTTTGTTTGATCTATACAATTTTAAACATGATATTTTGATTTTTTTATGTCTTGCTGCACTAAAGATGACAAAATATGAACTGTCTTACATGCTGGTTCTTCCTAATACAATTCACTTCATGGCTTCTCTAAGAAACTAAGTACATGATCTAAAATCGAAAGTAATTAAAATCAGCATGACATATGTGATTAGCCATGTGTAGAAGATCCCTGTCACTGGATACAGTATGCAAATGTGGTATGGATTGAACTAAAGCAATTTCCAAATCTAATCCATGATACTAACTGCACAGTGCATTTAAAATACCAACAGACTTAGTGGCAGGCAAAAGAAAATTATATTTGAAACAAAATTATATGGGAAACGAACAACCTGCAGAAAGCTAGGAACAGAAGAGAGGAACAAAGGAGTTTTTAATATCTTCTGTATGTGGCTTTGATTAGTTGGTTTTTCTTTTAATTATGGGTAACCACTATGAACTAAATAGAATAATGAAGACTGATAAATGGTCTCTTAGAATGTGACAGCAATGTTCACTAGAGTCATATGCATTTGTGGATTCCAGATTACATACACCTAGATGGCTTTAGGGTCCTTGGTAATTTTGGTTCCTATCAAGTACAGCTTTATAAAAATTAATTATCCTTGATATCTTATGTCACTCAGTGGTTAGGCAAATATTTCCTACAGTTTATTGCAATTGAAACACAATATACGACTAGAAGAGATAGCTGAATGTTGGGGGGGAAAGTGACTTACACCTCCAGGAGCTTATTTCATAGTGAAAGAGACAAAGATGCAAAGGAAATTTACAATATAGTTTTTTAAGTATGATAAGAAATATAGGATCAAATAGAGAGAACTCATAAATGATCAGAGCTAAAAATACTTTGCCATAATGTATTAACTTGGAGATTCTAGATATGATCAAAAAACCATTAAGATGCACAGGATCTTTTCTTACATTTATTAATATATCCCTTTGTATTTTACAAAATATTAAATGCATTTTAATTTTAATTTTTTAGAATTTCAGATATTGATAAAATAAAATATGATTTTGTTTTCTCAGTCTTTCCCTTTCCTGCTTTCTTCCTACCCATACAATATGACACCTCTTATAAGAGCTGTAGGTATGCTGAGATAATGAAGCGGCATGAGGAAATTAGTCCAATGTAAATGTTTAGAAACAAGAACAAATGAGCAAACTAAGTTAAAATAAAATTGCAGGTGGAAAAATAATGGAAAAACTACTAGCATTTCTTAAATGTAAAGAAAATTTTTGGTAAGAAATATTGAACTGAAAAATTGGGAGAAGAGAAAAATGAGTGTGAACCACTCAATGCCAGACTTTGTAAAGACTCTGGTTATTTTTCTAACACAATCAAGCTATAGCTAAGTCACTTTTCTGTTTAAAATCTATTTGTACATTAATTGACATCATCGTGTATTTGATAAAATTAAGTCAAACATTCAGATGCTTGGTCATTCTATTACTATTTTCTGTAATGATTACATTGTTTGTTTTTCAAATAATAAAAGATTATTTTGTTTGTCGTAGTTTTAATCCTGTACGCCATCAGACTTATCTGCATAAAGTATTACAAATGAATCTTCTTGCAACTTGTGATTCCACTAACCTCGTCTTGTATCAATTTATTACATATTACAATATTTTAAGGAGGTGGGAAATTTTTGCATGCTCATTGTTTTTTGTGTGCATTTAAAGCATACTTGTTAATAAAAATGATGAAATAAATTGCAATTACTACAATTACTTAAAATTTTTTCTGTATTTTAGATTTGTCAGTGCAGGGTATTTGGATTGATAAGTCGTTCTAGTGGTGCTAAGATTCAAAATGATCAGAAGCAAAATAAAAAGAATGCAGACAGAGAAGAAAGATACTGAATAGAGGAAAACTACTATGGGGCCATGAGTTAAAAAAAATCTGTGGCATATCTCTATACAAGTATTATATCTACTATTGTAAAACCATATTCAAAGGTTAAAAATAAAGATATATGTTTTTCATAGTGTAATGGTAATTCAAAGCATCTGGCAATTCACTGCATTATGTCAAATAGTAAAATAAAACATTACTTTTCTTTTATTCCATACATATTATTTATCCTATATTTAATGTAGACCATATTTAGAAATAATTTTATATATGCACATACAGATACACTTACAAATGCATGCATTCTAGTCCTTCTTGATGTCTACTCAAGTATATATTATCTAGTATGTTTGAATATATATATATATATATAAGTATATATATATATATATATATCACTACTAAAGGACTTAAAAGATTTTCGATTTGCTTTCAATTATCTATTAGCAACTTTATTTCTTTTGTTTCCTTTTGGTATTTCTTGAAACACATGTTTTATCATAGTTCTTATTCCAAAATCATGAAGTAAGATTTGTCAATAATGCAATAATGATGCTAGAGAACTATATGGGCTTCCATTATTTATAGGTGTGTGTGTGTGTGTGTGTGTGTGTGTCTATGAGAGAAAACTCATCAATTATTACAAATAAATTTCCTTTGCCATAATCTGTTATCCTTTAGGTATTACATTTCTGACAAATACGCATCAATAAATACAGAATCTTTGATCACTAAATACAGAATCTTTGCTTAAAATTTTTAATACTAATTTTGTAGAAATATTATAAATAATCGAAATATTAATTTCATATAAATAAAATGTTAATATGTTCCTTTGAATTTTGGAAAATGCTCACACATTTTTACTTTTTCTTCATAATTCACAGTTTCAGACATATGCACAATGAATTATTTTCTCACCTACCCCTGCCCTTCTCCTTCCGACCTCTCACAACATTCCCTCTCCCAATATGATGCTCTTCAAAAAAATAGCTCACTAAGTTAGGTGTGTGTTGCCCAATATGTACATTCATGTGTGGCCATCTACTAGAGCATCGGAAAAATACCAAAGATCACATTTTTCAAGAAGAATGATTCTCACTCTTAAATGCTAGTCAGTAAAGGGTGGGAGTCTGATGTTATCTATTAGATATAAGCTGTGATTTTAGGTAGAATGACTCCATACAAGTCTTTTGCAGGTAACCACAGATGTTGTGCTGTCATTACTGTGTTAGTCATGTCATGTCCAGAAACCAGCACTCCACAGCAGTCCTCTCCATTCTACTGCTTTCTGTCTTCCCTTATACAATGTTTTTTTGACCTCAGGTAGAAATAGGTCTAAAGAAATGCCTCTGTTTAAGGCTGAGCACCCAATATTATTCTCAGCATTTTGACCAATTAGAGATCTCTCCTTTGACTGTTGCCCAGTTCAAAAAGAGTTTCTCTCACAAATATTGAAGAAGTTCAGTTTTATAGGTATAAGAATAAATATCTGTATTTTATTGGATATATGGTGTCTTTCTGGGTTTGAGTTAATTAGCTCAACTGTTCACTGGCTAAGCATATGACTCACACCTTTTATCCCAGTCATTGGAAAATTGAAGAAAGTGGGAGGTTTTAGATTGCTGGTCTGTTGTGTTTTTCAGTGAGTTGTATGTCAACCTAGGCTACTATTTGTATTACTTTTTATTATTTATTCAGACATTATAACCAAGGAAGCTTATAAAAAGTGATTTGTTGTGACATACAGTTTCAGAGGATTATTTATACTCTTTGAACATCATGGTGGGAAGCAAAATGGCAGGCAGGCAGGCAGGCAAGATACTGGAGCAATAGTTGAGAGCTTAAATGTTGAAGAGAGAGAGAGAGAGAGAGAGAGAGAGAGAGAGAGAGAGAGAGAGAGAGAGAGAGAGAGAGCGCTAACTGGAAATACTTTGTGATTTTCTAATCTCCAAATTCACTCCTAGTTGATGTAGGCCCCAACACTTCCAAACATTCCATTAACAGTTAACCCAGTATACTGAGACTATGGAGTCATTGTCATTGAAATCACCATAGCTACAGAGTGAGACTCTGTGCCACAAAGATGTAGATAGAAAAATGAAATCACTGATTAAATTTTCCTGTGCTTACATTAGGCCATGGTATTAATATGAAATTCTGGTTCTAGTTTTAATTCATGAATATGAAACCATTTCTTTGTATGATAGAAAAATGAAAACAGATTAAAAATCATTGATAAGTCTTTTCATTATCGAGACTATAATTTGTGATCCTAGAGAAGCTAAATAAGAAGGTGAACCCAAGGAAAAACAGTCATCCTCCTGGATATTAACCTTCATCAGGCGATGAAAGGAGACAGAGACAGAGTTCCACATTGGAGCACCGGACTGAAATCCCGAGGTCCAAAACAGGAGCAGAAAGAGAAAGAGCACGAGCAAGGAACTCAGGACCTCGAGGGGTGCACCCATACACTGAGACAATGGGGATGTTCTATCGGGAACTCACCAAGGCCAGCTGGACTGGGTCTGAAAAAGTATGGGATAAAACCGGACTCACTGAACATAGCGGACAATGAGGACTGCTGAGAAGACAAGAACAATGGCACTGGGTTTTGATCCTACTGCAAGGACTGGTTTATGGGAGCCTAGGCTGTTTGGATGTTCACCTAACTACACCTGGAAGGAGGTGGGAGGTCCTTGGACTCCCCACAGGGCAGGGAAACCTTACTGCTCTTAGGGGTGATGAGAGAGGGGAGTTGATTGGGGGAGGGGGAGGGAAATGGGAGGCGGTGGCGGGGAGGAGACAGAAATCTTTAATAAATAAATAAATAAATAAGATAAAAAAGAAAAAGTATTTCTAGAAAGCAAGCACTTTAGGGAATGTTGAGAAATCTTGTTTTATAAATATACTATTATTTTTAGAATAGTCAACTATTTTAAACTTATTTTATGCTCCCTATATTAATAAACAATCTTAGTTGGAGAATATTATGTGTGTACAAAGATCTGATAATAAATTATAGATTAGCATTACTATTAAAAAAAGATTTTTTAAATCGAAAATTGTTTAAAAATAAATTGCTGTGCAGTCTGAAGGTAAACTTGTTGGATAGGGTCTGTTTTTAAAATGAGGCTACTGGTATGGGTCTAGAGGCCTTTAAAGCTCCACAGGTGTGTCACTAATAAATTTTAACAAAGAAGAGGCATTTATTCAGATACTGGATCAGGTCTACCACCAGGACTCAGAGGTGGGATTCCCAAATGCAGTCCCCAGCAACCTTAGTCAGGGGTTTATAGAAGCAAAGAACTCATTGTTACATTCTCTTCTCCTGCAAGCAGAAGGTCCTATCATGCAAAACAAGCCTGATAACATAAGCAGAAACAGCAGTCAAAAACTTAATCTTTAACAGCTTTTAACATTTGAAGGTCTAATTTTGCTTTATAGTTCTCTTAAGCACAGAGATTTTAAACTTTTAAATGTAAATTTGCCATCAAATTAAGGTTAGCCATCACATTCCTTCCTTAAGTTATAATCTGAGTCAATTCCTTGACTCAATGCTGGGTACCTATTTATATTGGATCTTCATTACAATCAGCTTAATATCTCGTAGGTGGGAATGTATATATCTGATTAAGGCATTAGTGATGCAGGGGCTAATTTTAGTCGCCAGGAACAGGAGAGCTATGTGTCCTGAGATGGATGGCGGTAGTGTTACTAGCCAAGCAGCAGCAAAGAAAAAAAAATGACTATCACTTAGTAGAGTGTGCAAGGGAGAGATAAACCCCCTCACTCCTCGACAACTACTGAGTCAGGAAAGCTTTTTCCTAGGTCAAAAGAGTGGGAGAGATTCCCCTGCCCCTCACTGGCTTCAGGACTCAGGAGAGCCACCCTATGTGAGAAATAAGACCCCAGCCCTCATCAGACATATGGTGTAGTGGGCCAGGGAGAGATGCCCTCCCTCATCACCCACTTTTCACCACCTGGGATGAGTGGAAGACCTGACCTTGAGATCATGAGAGTAGAAAATCTGGCCCTGTGCCTAACCTGCTGAGCAGGCCTGGTTCCTTGCCTGGACAAATGAATAAACCTGTCCCTAGTGGTATGGGTGTGGATGTGGTGAGGTTGAGACAGCCCTAAAGGCATGAAAGCAGGAGAAATGGCCCAACACCTTACTGCCTGCAGTCGTAGGTGAGCTTGCCAGGGCAATGCTTGCCCTGTTATGGTCAATAAAGCTGGTGGGCTAACCAACCCAGCTATCTATGACCCTGTTGTAGAAGGAGAACTCACTTGTTTGTCTGGACTTCCCAGAACTGAAATAATCACACAGAAACTGGATTAATTAAATCACTGTCAGCCCATTAGCTCTAGCTTCCCATTGGCTAACTCTTACAACTTAATTTAACCCATTTCTGTTAATCTGTATATCACCACAAAGACCTGACCAACCAGCAAAGTATATCTACGTCTATCTCCAGCTGCGGATCCATGGCATCTCTCTGATGCAGCCCTTCTTCCTCCTAGCATACAGGCTACCTTTCCCCATCTAGTTCTGTTCTTCCCTGCCATAGGCTCAAAGCAGTTTCTATATTCATTAATGGCAATCACAGCATACAGAGGGGTCTCCCACATTACCCTGCCTCAGAATCAGGTTTATGAGATGGCCCTCCCCAACATCCAACTCATCTATGAACTGCTGAAGCTTCTGAAGGTACTGGACCTGCAGATCTAAAGCTGCAGGATATCCATGACACAAGGCAATAAGAATGATACAAAGAGTCCCAGTGACAGCCATAATCAAGAGAGTAGCGGAAGCCAGAAGCCTCAAACCAGTCAACGACTCATTGCAATGAACACTTGCCAGTAAACATGTATGTACTAAAGGGTGTACTATGTGAATCATTGTGCCACACTACAGATTCCAAGCTGAGGCTTGTTTTTGTTTGTCTGTTTGTTTGTTTGGGGTTTCTTGTTTGTTTTATATGTTAGATTGTTTATGTTTTTCATTATTCTTTTCTTATATTTTTTGGTTGTATGTTTTTGTTTTGAATTATGTTTTGGTTTAGAAAGAGGTTGCAAGGACATGGGGTGGATATGAAGAAAATGGAGATGTGTGGGATCAGGACGCATGATATGAAATCCACAAAGAATTAATAAAAATAGATAAATACATGGATAAGTAGAAAGAACATTGTAGCCATTCATATCCTCCTTATAGGCATTTTTGAATTTTGTACAATTTATTTCTGATAATTCCTGAGTGGTTTGTATAAAAACAGCAGGTTTCCCCAGGACCATACAGTAACCTTCTTGTTCTTCATAAAACAGATCAAGTGCCCACCATATTGTAAGACTACCTCAGCTAATGAGCTAACCTGTTCATCTCTTCTACTTTTTCTTCTTATTAGCGTGTCCAATGGGGTAATAGTTATTGATGCCGTCTTTAGCAGTCATGTTTATGATACTTCATGGAATAGCCTCTCTGGTATTTGTAAAAGAAATGATTTCACAGGAAACTTTCTATTTCTCTGGCTCTTTCAATTTTTCTTCTTATCTTTCCATAATGATCCCTTATGCTGGGGGTGAAGGAATTGTGTTGTGGGTATATCAGCTGGAAAAAAGCAGCATTTATTTTCTTGATATTTGCATTTCAATCATTTCTAGTTTTCTATTATCATCTCCATTGATTTCAAACAGCAATTTTTATATAAATTTTTTATACGATATAGTATATATTGCTTTGTTTTCATTGACCCAGGGCTTTATCCACATGATTAAAGGAAAGTCATATACAAAGAATTCAGCAAGAATACCAGGCATTGCAATTGGCTAATAAATTACACAGTCCTTTATATACTGTCTCCACAATATCCCAATATTTTTTGTCAAAAATATTTTCTAATTATTTTATTATGGAAATATATTTTATCATGGGTAATATGTACTATCATAGGGACTGAATTATGACAAAAATGGACACAGAGCTGGGTTTTCTAGGAAGAAAAGGTATTACTAAGTTAATTCAAATAATTAATCTATTAAAATTATTTTTGCCACATCCCCTTTTGATACTGCTATCAATTTAAGAACAGTAATATCAACATAAATTAATTTAAAATTTTTATTTTTATCAAATATTTAAGTAAATTATATCTTCATTTTTTTCTTCTTTTGAGGTATTCAAATTTATTTGGAGATTGGTTTGATTTTAGTTGAGTACCCAAAGGACTCTTCAAATTGGAATTCAGATTTCAATCAAACATACTCCAGAATTTCATCTACAAACATCAAGATGCAATTAAAACATTGTATGCAAACTCTTTCTTCTGTAAGAATTCAGATAGCAGAGTCCTTATTTCTTGTCACTGTGAGGAAGGCTGTACTCCTGAGTGTGCTTGGCATGTCTCCAAAGCTGAAGACTATTTTCCCTTTACCTTCTTGATTTTCTGATTAATCCTTCTCTGCTTGTTCCCAATGTTAATATTGGTCCTGGTCATAACCCTGACAATCAATGCGTTGTTTTTTCAAGAATAAGGGCAGAATAAAAATATTAATTTATTTTGATTCAATTTGCTAGATCTATATTCGATTTGTCAAGAAATAACAAAATATGCATATTTAAGGGCTTCCTGTAAAAGGAGAACCATGTTACCTAAACTAAAAGTCATGGGCAGTGAATAAGCCAAATATAACATTTATATACAGTATGGTTTCATGGCAGTATGTAAATGGCTTTTCTCTTCTGACAGGGTAGCTGTTCATATCCTAATTTAAAAAAACCCACAAATCTATTTTACTAATAAACCACTCAGTCAAAATAAGGAAAGTTTATGTTCACGATCTCAGTTTCAACTTTTTCTACAGTAGCAGGTAAATTAGATAAAAAGTAAAAGACAGTCTGAAAACTCTCATTCAAAAATTGTAGCATAAGGGTGTGTGTATCCATTTGGATGACAACTTGTCCTTTGTTCAAATTAATTTATTGAGAATGGCTTAATCAATATGAGAAACATTACCAATGTATTTGGTAATGTTTGGAGTGGATTCTACTAATAATACCTTATTTTAATCTACTCATTACTCTGCTGCTGTGGGATAATCTTCTGCACACTGTGAATATGTATCATTCTCATTGGTTACTAAAATGATGATGGCACGTAGCCAGAAAGGAAGCTTTAGCAGTCAGACACAAAGAACTCTAGGAGGAGAAAGGGTCGAGTAAGAGAGATGCCAGCCTGCAGCCTAGCAGGAAGGACATATAGAAAATAAGGTAACAAGCCTTCAGCCCCAGGTGGTGAATCATAACTAAGAAATATGAGTTAATTTTACTCACATCTATAAGAGTTAGCTAGTAGCAAACCTGAGCTATCACCTGAGAATTTATAAATAATCTCAAACTGCTGTCTGATAATTTGGATGTGGCTCTTAGATGGGAAATTTCCGCCAACATGTGGTTCAAAGACTCCATTTAATTAAGCCTAAGAGCTTTAAAAAGTAACTAAAATGGAACCAAGACCAGTTTCCTAGTCTCCTGTCTTTCATACAGACCATAACACAGAGATACATCTTCTGGTTACTGCCTGCATGCTTAAGTCACAACATGAACTGAGTCAGTGTGCTATGTGGCATGTTTGAGGTTTTTGCTCATGTAGACCTAAAAGGTTAAAGATACACAGCAGGGATGTATTCAGACATAAAGCGACTCTAAATGGATCACATTGTGTTTTAAAATGTGCATAGATTTTGGAGAGATAGAGGAAGAATATTTACAGTCTTAGATCTAAAAATTAAAGTTTTAAAATAAAAAAAAGTAATCCCTCCTCCCCTTCTTCAACTGAACTCCAGGAGTTCAGCCCAGTGCTTCACTTTTACCAATGCATCTGCTCCCATCAGTTACTGGATTCCAGTTCTATAATGACAATTAGGGTAGTCACTAATCTGATTAAAGCAGAAGGTCCTTTCAGACATCCTCTCCACTGCTGCTAGAAGTCTTAGGTAGGGTCATTCTTGGAAAGACAAAGCTGACCTGAATCATAGGAAATGAGAAACTATGATAAATTTAAGGTGTAGAAAGAAGTTTCAGTTACACCTCGTCCTGCAGTGAGGCATTCTCCAGCTGGACAGGGGAGCAAACAACATAGGTCCAAACTAGACTCTCTGAATGTGGGGGACAGTTGTATGCAGTTGTATGGCTGGGGAAGACTGAGGGGGCCTCTGGCATTGGCACCAGAATTTATCCTTACTTCTTGTACTGGATTTTATGGAACCTATTCTTGTTGTATGGATACCTTGTTCAGCCAAGATAAGATTAAGGCCTTGGACCTTCCCCAGAACAATGTGCCTTGCCTTCTCTGGGGGAGTAGATGGGGATGGGGTGGGAGGATTAGGTGGAGGGAGAGGGAGGAGGGAAAGGAGTGAGAACTGTGATTGGTATGTAAAATAAAAAAAATATTGTTTTCTTTTATAAATAAATATTTAATAAAAGAAGAAGCTGCATTGGATTCTGTTCTTGTCTGTCTACAGCACCCCCCCTTTTTTTAAAGCTTTCCCAGTTTTTATGTGGAAATTCCTGCCTAATGTTTGGGTATGATTTGTAGATGGGCATTTCTGTCCCACACGGTCCTGCAGCATTACTCAGTGAGGCATTATCATCTTGATTCCTCTGTGCCTGGCTAATGACTACAGGCTGAGACTTTCTTCTTCTTCAGAATTACCCTAATTGGTTGCCCTACCTATGCTTCCTTCTTGGCTACTGGCCAATCAGCATTTTATTAAATCCATACCAGTGACAAATCTTTACAGGGTAGAAGAGCATTATTCCACAGATTTGATCAAGGAAGATCACCTGAAAATCCTGGCTACAAAGGTAACAACAACAACAACAACAAAAAAAAAAACCTATAAGACATATGATATATATTTTAGGTCTTCAAAACATAACAAAAATTGTCTTTAACTGACTTATATAAAATGCATAATCTTTATTTGTACCAATAAGATAAGTATGTTATCTTTAAAAGTCTATATATTTTCAGAGCAAAGGGACAAGGTCACCAATGAAAATGATGGCCCTGGTGATCCAACATACAAAACAGCTTCTAGGTTGCTGACTGAGAAGATCAAAGCTCACAGAAGACAACAGTTAAGACCTGACAACTGTCCTAAATTTTCTCAGGATCTTCCAAAGATTACCAATGCCGATAATATGTAGGTAGTAATCTAGAGGACTAGATGCTCATTCACAAAAAAGGGGTTATGGATATTTGTGATTATTTAAGGGGTTATGTACAAGTTATTATGAATAATGGTCAGGAAAAAAGATCAAAAACGGAAATTATATTCGAGGATTTCATTCTAAAAATTATAGGGGTCATATAAAAATGAAAGGATAAATAGGTAGGTTATTGAATCATTTTTAATCTAAAAAATATTAATCCTAAATTTTAGTGATATTTCATTTGCATTCTAATAAATAAAACTTGCCTGATCAAAACACAAAACAGCCACACTAGTCAGCCATATGGGCCAGGCAGTGGGGGCATACATCTTTAATCCCAGGAGCCACATCAATTAGTCATAGAGGCTAGGGGTAGTGGTATATGTCTTTAATTTCAGCACCAAGTCTTAATTTATGCTTCAGGACCATTTGACTCTGTTGATTTCTCCCTTATGTTTGCAAAACTTCTTTGATGCAATTCCAGCACAGCACATCAGCCTGCTTCTGCTCAACATACTATAAACTGGCTCTAGTACTTTTAGCTAAATTATTATTCTTTTTACTATATGTTCAATATTCGAGAACCAAAAAGCCCAGGACTTAAACAGCTTTTCTTCTAGTATCTTTCTGCATGTAATAAATTTTTTATCATTAATTTGGTAAACATTAGATATTACAACTAACACTACACTCTTTTCCAATTAGACACAGTTAAGAATGTTGGAGTTAATATGTCCAGTCTGAATGACTATGCTCCCTGAGTATGCAGCTTCTTGCTATGTAGAATTGGCAACTGACAATAGCTAATTCTCTCTGTCTTCTTTGTCTCTCTGTGCCTCTCTATCTCATTTTCCTTCTCTGTCTCTCTCTCTATTTCTCCCTCACACACATACATGAACACACACAGGCACATAGACATTTTTCATCTAATTTGTTGGCATTCTATTTCACTTTAAAAATCAAGTATCTCCAAAAGTGTAAACGAAAGAGGAGTTTTCAAGTTTTTGCTTTCCACTCATTCTTTAGTAGCTATAGTAATTGCCTCAGAATACCAAAACACTGTTACAGAAATGTCTTTAGTGCCCTCTTACATATTATACAGTATTTTAGATTCAGAACCTTAGAAATTATGCATTCAGTACATTCTTTCTTGTTTGGAGATTCTGTTATTTAATCCAGTCTCCACATGGAGACCATCAACATAGCGAGAGATGCCAAGAGTCTTACTTAGCAAATGTTTTGAACTGAAAGGGTTGTTTAGCAATTAAAAGTATATTTAAGCATTTTAAAAATAAAAAGTTCTAAAATTTATTGTTCAATATTTTTTTCACTTTAAATTTGTTATTACTTCATTAGCTCTATTTGTTTATATTTTACATTTGGGTGCTATAAACGTAAGAGTGATGCTAAGTAAAAAATCATTGACATCTCAGTAAAAATATTACATATTTCAATAGGAATCATTAGTTTAAATTTAGCTTGATATGTGGCATTATAATATGCAATTGCTCCATCATTCTCTGCTTCAAAACCTATTTAACTTAAAGCAGAAATAATTGCACATAAAAAATATTTTTTGACATTTCTTCCAAATGTATATATGCAATTATATATATATACATATATATGTATATATGTGTGTATATATACATATTCATTTAGCTCCATGCATGGGTATTTATATAATCATTCATGCCTATGTCTGTTTATAATTCCATATACTTATACTAATATACATATATGTTATACAAATCCTTCCTTCAGATGTCATAATATTCTTTTACTACTTGTAAGACAAGTGTTATAATATTCTTTAGGACTTTTCACTTTGACATACTATATAATTAAAATATTATTGAAAATTTATTTTATTACAATTAAGAACCTGAAAATATTTCTCATCAATATATTGAATCAAAATTAAAAATGACTGGTGTCTGATTACTTAAACAATGCAAACCCGTTGTTGTTATGTCTCTTGCTAACCAGACCTTTCCTAGTGCCTGGAATACTGTCCTCACTATCCCTAGCCACCTCTTGACATCTGAAATAGTTCCCTACTTTGAATTGAGGTTTCCTCCCAGATAGACAAATTTGACTGTTTGCTTGAGGTTCTGATTTTTTATTAAAATGTTTAAATCCTTGTGTGCCCTTCTCATGTGTTGTATCTCAGTCATCTCTGTGTTTATTTTTACACCAAGGTTTTTATTTACTCTCACCTCTCTATTTACCATGGCCTGCAGTTCATTTGAACTTCCAGCAAGTAGTGCTATATGGTTGTTGAAATGTAAGTTATTGTTTTGCACAACATCTATTTGCACATTATCTTCTCATCTTCCAGAGCTGTTGCTGTTATCAATTCTAGGAATATATTAAAGAGTAATGGTAAGAGGATGGATGCCTGCAACACTCTTACTATGGTCTTAAACTTATCATTTAGTTCTACACAGACTTTGACTGATGCGAAGGTATCTTTATAGGCATTATCTAGTATTCTTATGATTTTCTCTAGGTACTTGTAAAACCTCACTGTTTCCTGATGTGGTAATTCTAATTTTATACTTGATATTTGTTCTGTATTATAGTTCTGTAATAGGCTTAGAACTCTTTTATTTACACAAAAGGGGGAGGTGCTATAGGAATTCATTTAGTCAATAGCCTTTAAGATACTGGCTCACTCTGGTCATAGCCACATGTACTATATATACAGATGTAGAAACATGAACAGCCCCTTGGCTGCTTAATTTGGTTCCTGTTCCCCACACGTGCAGAGAACTGCTTATCTGTGAGTCTACACCTGTATAAACAGACCTTTACTATACTCAGTTCTGAAATAGTGTGGGACTACTTTATTATAATCAGCTACATCTCCAAAGTTCTTTCCTCCAAATGCTATCGAATGTCTTCCTGAAGTTGATTAACAGACATATAAGTCTTTTCCAACTTCTTCATATTTTATTGGTTTGGTCAGAAAGAGTCATAATGACAACAAGAAAATATCAAATATATGTGGCGCTTGTCTTGAGTTGCCTTCTTTACAACAATGCTCCTCAGAACAGTGGCTGAATGTGTTTGAAATTGCATATTTTATAAGGATTCTGGGTGTCACACAATCACATAGGCTGCACAATGATGACATTAAGGAACATCTCCATCTACAGAAGGAAGTAAACTACAGAATGCAGCAATAGCACTTGAGATACTTTGGTCATAGTATGAGAATAAATGATGGTAGATACCCAAAGATAGCAGTGCTTGGAAAAGTGCATGGGATAAGAAGAAAAGGAAGGTCCCACAAAGGCTGGATAGACAACCTAAAGTAGGACTGTGGATCCTTGCATATGACAATAACACAGGCATCTAGGTCTGCCCAGGACAGGAACAACAATAGAACCACCATAAAGTGGCTGCCCATGCATGCTTAATCACTGCTGGGGCATAAGTGATGATAGTAAAAAAAAAATGCAAAGGCAGCCAGGCACTGGTGGTGCACAACCTTTAATCCCAGCACTTGAGAGGCAGAGACAGGTGAATCTCTGTGAGTTTGAGGCCAGTCTTATTTACAAAGAGAGTTTTAGGACAAGTTCCTAAGCTACAGAGAAACTGTCTCAAAAATCAAAACAAACAGAACAAACAAAGAATGCAAAGACAACATCTTCATAATTTTACAATGGCTTTCCATTAAATCATGGACATAATATTTATTGAAAATGCTATTGTATGAAGAGAGTGTTGCTGCTGTGTAAATTGTGAGAGTTCATTGATGTTACTGTCTGGTGAATTTACTAAACAAAGAAATAACTTCAACAGCCTCCATCAGTTCATCTAAATTTTATAAGGTTATGGGAACAGATACACAATGATGTTAAGAACAGGAGATAACAACACTTGGAAAACTGTTTCAATATATTAAGTTATAGCACAGGATTAAAGTAGTGTGGTTTTCCTTACGGTTTCATAAAACATCACACTCCACATGTGAAAACGGGAGGAGGACGGAATGGTGAAGAGAAAGCATTATTATTAGTGCCAGAGTGTTCAGCCATAAACATATGGGGAACAGTATAGAAAGATGGCACATCTGTCATGCTCCTTTGAGGAAGCTGGCTCATAATATCAGGTTTAGAGTTAGGCTATGATTAGGTTATTGTGTTCATTGTCAGATCTGTCCTTAAATAGCACAGCATCTGTTGATTTTTTCCAGATTAAATATGTTTTCAGCATTAAGATTTTGGATTTTTTTTATCATTTTTGTCACTAATGGGAATTTTTTCATCATTACAGAAGTTTTGAGGGTCTCAGACATATATGAAATGCAAACATGCATAAAACTAAAAGAAAGAACATGTTCCATTGATGCCACACTTCAAGAATACTGTAGGGTCACGCTCACACATATTTAACCTCCAGCAATGAGAAGAGATGCCAGTAAATTCTGACAGTAAGCAGCAATGCTTTTGTTAAATTGCTATAATAAATTGTTAAGCAACTTAGAAAGTAGAGAATGTCACTGGATGGGGGTATGTAATCCAGGACCTTATAACTCGAGAAAATTAGTTATAAATTTGTAGATATGAAAGCATCAGCAAGGGCAAGAAGATGTAGTTTAAAATAAACCAGCACTTGCAATATTTTACCCTTTTGATTAATTCTTTAGAATATTTAATTTACACATGTCTTTATAAAAAGGAATCATAAAATAAAAATTTATACAGAGAAATGTAATTATTTTTTATTTCTTGTGGTTTTAGCATAGTGAGAAGGGTAAGCAGTAGCATACACATTGTCAACATTAATAGTGACACTTATTTAAGGGATGGAATGTAATGTTAGCATTTCCTTTCTCTTGTAATAAAGACTTTTATGAAGCACAAATAACAGATCCACGAGAAGCTGAATTTGAGTTCCAATAGTAATGTCTAGTATGACTAGGGAGATATATTATTAATCATTATTGGACCCTACTGAAGGGATATACATACTTCCTGTGAATAATTTATCACTTGGGTTTAGTAATGGAATTAAATGACTTCAACTTTACAGTTAAGACAAATAGGAACCAGGAAATTAACTAATTTTAAATATTGAACTACCTATTTTCAAACCATCATATAAGATTTACAGTAAGTGCTCATTTCTGAATGAAGTCTCTCATTTTCAAGTCTCAGTGACAAATCATTTGTTTTAAATCATATTGCTAAATCTAAAATTTCAGAAAAACTCTTATGATTATAAACATTCCATTAATACGCCAATCTTGTTTTAAAGGTTAATTTTAATCTTTTTCCAGCTTAATACATTAACATATTTTCCTGATCAAAATTAAATCCTTAAGTGCAATTTTAAAGTTCACTTCTGTCTCTATACACTGCATTATTCCCTTTGGCAAAAAGAATATTTAAAATTTTCACCAGTTTTGATTGGATTATGAGATGAGGTTTCACTTTGAAGGTCAAATTTTATAGATCTGCATCCATCAGACTTCTTTGGTTTGATTTAAAGAAGTGCTGAGCTATAAAGTTGGATCATTTCATGCTGAAGCTCTTGATACTAGAGTCATGCTGAATCCTTTCGTACAGGTAACAAGTAGTTAGTGAGACAGGCATAGGATTAGCCATTTACTGGATAATAGAAATAGTCATCTTCTTCGTTTTCCTTTCTCTCTTTGAAGATGGCCTGTGTTTCATAAACCCATATCTCATTGGATTCACCTTAGTAGTTTTCCCTCATTTGCTCGTTTGAGGAAAAATGATGAGATTAGAAATGATAAGCTTAAGCAAAGTGTATGATTAACATATCCTTTAAACATGATAACTACTATAATTAGTTATATAATGCAATATAAAACAAGCATGCAATAAAGAGATGTATGCCATAACATATATCATATATGTATATATTATATAAATTGAAATCATATAAAATAATATTGAATAATTTAAATTCATCTATATTATAAAAATATATAAGAATATGGAATAACCAGTTTGTTACTAAATTTAACAGAAAAAAATGGGTCCTATATATTAAGAAGGTGAGATTAAAAGACGTATATGCTTTCAGTTACTATAAGAAATATTTTACAAAATCAATATGAAATGAAAAAATCTTAATTAACAATTTTGGTTTTGGGGGTGTTATATGACTCCCTTATTCTCATAGCTTCATTAGTTGTATGGTGAGCTTTCTTTGTTCATTCACTCTTACACAGGTCCTGTGGGGTAAATCAGGGTTTCAAGTGAATATTCCCCTAAATAGATTTGTGATGATTTATTTCCCTGTGTCCATTTGTCAGGATAAATAGACAGACCTCAAAACAGCTTCCAATACAGAGAAATTTGTGGAATTCTCTTCTTTTAAGTGTTGACAAGCTAAAAATTTACAAAACATTGAATCAAAAAACCTGGTGCCAGTTTTGCCCAAAATGCAGCAAGGAAGTAAGGGACTGGTTTCTGAGCTATCTGACTCCTTAAGTGACTACACAGGCTTAGAATTGACTTTGTTCTTGTCACGCAGGGACCCTTAAAGAGACTCCAGAATGTTTAACAGTCTCATTGAACTTAAGTGAGAGTCTGAAGCAGGTGTCCATCTAAGACACATCGAGATTAATCCTGGACAGGCTGTGAAATAGTGTGCTGTTCATGCTGCCAGCTGCCGCCAGCTCTGCTCTCAGCAAGTCCCCCAGCAGTCCATCACTAATGCACCACAGCTAAACCCTCTTTACACAAGTGATTGCTCGAACCTTTGGCCCACACTGCTACTGATTTTTTTTCCTATTTGTTTCTTTTCAAAGTGCTTTTTATAGCCTATCTAAAATCATTTGGATATTACATATTTGATAGTATTTTCCACAATCTGAGAACTGTGTTTTTATTACCTTAACAATATCAATTAGAAAGAATTCAATTTCAGTAGTGATGAGCCTTAATTTATCCATTTGAATGCTACCATTAAAAAAAAATCTTTGTGTATGTGATATTGTGTGTGGGTGTGTATGTGGTTGTAGGCATGCGCGCAACACCCATACGGAAGACACAGGGCAATTTTCAGGAGTTATGAGTTATTTTTCCCTTCCACCTGGTTTTAAGGGAAGAATGTTCATGTAACTACCACATTAGCTATTCCATAAACTTGTGGGTTAACCTCCTGTCTGTGGCTCCAATCACATCATAGTACTCCTAGGTTTAAAGATGTGCACTACCCTTTCTGGGCTTTTATGTGGATTCTAGATGATCCAAGCTCAGGTTATTTGGCTTGCACAAAAAAAAAATTATATTATACACTGAAACAATACATGGACTTAAATTTATCCATCATATTTCATTATTATTAATGAATATAAATTACTAAACTTTTACTGACAAAATAAAAAAATAAAGCCATAAAATAGAAATAGATGTTAATGATTTGGCATAATGTATTACTCAATTTATCACACAATATTTATTATCTAATATTTACTTTCTCCAATACCATATTAAGAATGAAGTCCATGAGGGTCACTATAGGTAATATCTGACATGTCATTAAAATTTGGTGGATATGCTACAATAAAAACTAATGCATGTATTTTTAAATATGTAAGAACATTCATTTGGATTAGCTTAGCAAACTATATGTAGGCTATTATATTTCATCCTTGTATAGGACAACTCAGAAAGGCTGCTTAAATCTTTAAGATCCAAAGATATATTTGCTAACTGTGTTGTAGTGAGGGTCACTTTACCTATTAAGGGTTGTTCTTTGTGTCACATAACCTTGCAAGTCCCTCCATAGCTGAGTATTTGAAGGCTGACAGCAGTGTTCTAATGCAGCAGATCATCAGGTGGGTGCTCATTCTTCTGTATACATGTGGTTATAGAGAGATGATATATAGGGAGTGATCCTAACAAATAGACCTTTAGAGGACTAATATCTCTAGAAGAAAGCAAAGCAGACAACTCAGTTATGTAAGACAAGGAAAAATGTTAATTGTATTCACCACACCACAAAGTCAATAAACACTAGATGTGTAAAGAATGCTGAAGAGAACGGGGACTCGATGTATATTTTTGTACAATTGTGCTAAAGGAATTATTTTTAATTTTAAGTCTTCAGTATCCTCTACAAAGCTGAAAAACCTCACTATTGTATATGCCTTTCCAAATAGTGGTTATAATTCTTTCAAAGGAGAAAATACTCCATTGGTTTGCTATCCCATTTATCTCTATAGAAAACAAAAATTACAGTCATCTGATGATGTAGCGATCTGAGCACCACAGTCCAGAAAACATCCCAAGTGTCTTAGTCATCCACATAGTAGTTAATTATCATTGAAAGTTCACAAAAGTTCTGCTATTTAGGACCTCAGCCAAGCCAAATTTGGACAAAAACTGTCTGCACAAATGCCTGCGATTCCAGGTCACTAATCATAATTTTCAGAACAGCAGACTGTGATTATGCTACTCTCTCATATTGCCTGTAAGAGACCCTGATCATGCAGACTCCTTAGGAATGCACTGTGATGGCATAAGCGGAGCCAAAAGTCATCTAATTTTGATACCACACTTTGTAGATGCTTTCTAACTAGTGTAAAGAATATTCAAGTTAAATGTTGTTTATTGCATAGTGTTGGAAATTTCTCCAGGAACTTAAAAAAAAATTCTTGGAGAAAACAGTCTATGTTCATACTGTTTTTATTTAACAGCGACAACATGAACAGATAACCCTTTGAGCCATTCCCTTTGGCCAACAGCTTTATCAATGTTATCTTCCTTAATTTGCACAGACATCCTTGAAGTTAAGTATTATTACTGATACTTTACAGATGATGAATCTGAAACCTACAGCAGTTAGTAAATTCAGTGTAATGCATTCATTACATAGCAGAGCTACTTGTGACGCCAAGACTGTTCTGACCTCCAAACTCCCATGCTGTACAACCTCATTATTCTGACTTCACGCTCTGTAAAGCATGATGTGGTGTGATGTGTGAATGGTTTCAGTTGGCTAATTCTAAATTATATGGAGTAGATCACTGCAGTGTTATCATCTTGAAGATAATGAAAACAAGATGAAGAGAATGCACTAAAATACAAGATTATTAATGGAACCACATCGAAGGCTCTAAAGAAAACATTTAAATTACTGTATATAATAGTTCACATTTTCTATTTTGATTTATTTAATAGTAAAGCTGCGAAGATTAGGGAAATGACATGACCTGCCTCCATGTTGGATCCCATCCAAGCCATATAATCTATTCTCTTGACCTTTATTTTTTATAGGTGATAATCACACTCAGTTGCTTCATTTAAAATAAAATTAATTTTAATAAATTAAAATTTAATAATTCACTTACTCATGTTAGCAGTACCTGGGTCATTAGAAGCATGTCTGAGAAGTGATTAGACAGTTATATAGTATTGATTGAAAACTATCACATACAGCAGGAGTATAGACACTTATATACATCACATAAAGATTCATTTATATTAACACATTATCAAAAGCTAATTACAAGACTGTCTATTGACGAGCCACATAGTACACAATACAATAATAAAGAGCCACATAATATACCAATGTGCTGTTAGAATCCAACCTCAGCTCAAGTCATAATATCTGTGGCTTCTTTTATCATTTATTAGAAAGGAAAACTCGGGGGTAAATATTAAGGAGACAAACTTTGGAGAACCACAAGCCACCATGACATACATCCACCCTCTACTTTCAGTCTTTAAAAGGCCCAGACATACCTGTTTGCTCATTTCTTCCTCTTCCAAGGGTCTCTCTTTCCCTTCTCCAGACTTGGCCAGAGAACTGCTTGATCCATTCTATACATCTAAATGTGAACCTCACCTCTGGAACCAATGCCCTAATCCACTGGACATCAGACCACAACACAGACAAAATTCTGGTAACAGTCATCTGTCCTCCTTTTCCAGATATGAAACAGGCACCTTAGTGAAGAATCACGTGGGAATCCTTAGTTATCCAGATATCCTTACTATAAATATGTTACCTAGGCAGTAAGCTTTTATCAAAACCATACATCCTCATCCTTATCCCCTTCTTTAGAGAGTCTGGATGTAGGCTCTTGCCGTTAAACCTTCCCCATGTTCAGAAATCCGTGAGATTAGACTTCCACTTCTGCCTTGAAAACTTTACAGAACCTGCACTAAGCAATTTGCCTTGAAGAAAGTCTAATTGAGATAATATATTTAATAAGTTATATATATATATATATATATTATAAAATATATATTTGAAATATTCCAGTATTTGAGATGCATTATGCACAATATGGGCTGCAATATATATACAACTCTACTATTATATTTTGCTATTTAATTTTTACTCATTTAAAATGATATATAACAATCAAATATGTTTTACTTCTTCAAAATTTAAAAGTAGTCAAGAAATGTTAAAAAGATACTGCACATGGTAGTGAAGACAAGATGTTGGATGTACTATGAATGAATAGTTGTATGCAATTTAAATTCACACATTGAAGCCCTCACAAATAAAATGGTATTAGAGAGACCTAAGGAGCCAAGTAAGTCATTATGATGGGAATGTTAAACTAAGAAGAAACTGGAGAGAAACTGTTTGTCTCTTTCTCCTTCACTCTTTAGATGAGAACAAAGACAGTGTTTTGCAACTTATGGAAGGTTTGAGCAAGACATACTCAGTCAGAAACTTAACATTGGATGCCCCATCGTCTCCACTTATGAAAAATGTGATGACAGTTGTTTAAGTCATGAAGTTTATAAAAATTTCTATAAGCATTTGAACTTACCAACAAAATGTGGAGACAATATGTAATGATCAGCAAGAGAATGAGTAACATAGTTAAGCAAGAATTAACAATGTTGGGCCTATGTGATGACTCTACATGTTAAGATTTCTACTTCAAAGCCTGGGAATCGGAGTCATATTCTTAGACCCTTATAGTAGAATGAGAGAACAGATTTCCACTTTTGACTGTGAAAATAACACACACACACACAACATACACACGCACGCACTACCACCACCACAAAATAAAAAGAATCTATAATAAAGCCAGAGGCTGACAGAATGGATGTAAAACAGTATCAACTCAGGCTGGAGAGATAACTCAGTGGCTTAGAGTATTGGCTGATCTTTCAGAGGACTTGAGTTCAATTCTCAGCAACCACATGCTGGCTCAAAACAGTATCTACACTTCTATGCATACAAAAAACACACCTCCAATGAAAGATAGAGATTACCTCAGAAATAAGGTTTGTGGAAAGATTTTTACAAGCAAACAGACCAAATAAGCAAGCTGGTGTAGCCACCCTAATATCTACCAAAATAGACTTACAACTAAAATTAATCAAAAGAGGTGAAGGAGGTCACTTTCATGCTTATTAAAGGAAAAATCCACCCAGAGGACATCTCAGTTTCCAACATCTATGTCAAAAAAGCAAAGGAACTATATTTAGTAAAGAAACATTACTAAGCTCACATCCTAAACTTCACACATTAATAGTCTGAGACTCCAATACCCCATTTTCACCAGTGTACAGGTAATCCACATAAAACCTAAATAGAGAAATTATATAGATAGCAGACATTATGAACCAAATGGACCTAACAAATATCTACAGAACATTTAAGAAAACACAAAGAAGATACCTTTCCTCAGCACATCCCAGACTTTTCTACAAAATTGACCACAGAATTTGTCACAGAGCAAGTCTCAACAGATACAAGAAAATTAAAATAACTCATTGTATACTATCAGAAAAACACTGATTAAAGCTGGATTTCAACAACAGAAGCCCTACAAAATCATGGAAACTGAACAACTCTCTACTTAATGACTATTGGGTCAAGGCAGAAATAAATAAAGAAAAGACTTCCCAGAATTCAAGGAAAATGGATGTGCAATAAACCCAATCTTGTGGGACACAACAAAGTAGCTCTAACAGAAAGCTTGTAGCACTAAGTGCCTTCATTAAGAAATTACTGAAATTACTGTATCTGGTTCCGTCACTACTGGATTTAGACTCTATGATGACAGTTGGGGAATCACCAATCTGATTACTGTGGAAGGCTAGTTCAGGTACACTCTTCAGTATTGCTAGGAGTCTTAACTGGGGTAATCTTTGTGGATTCCTGGTAATTTTCCTACCAGGTTTCTCCCTAATCCCATAATGACTCCCCCTATCAAGATATCTCTTCATGGCTTTCCCATTCTGTACCTTCTCCAAATCAACCATTCTATTACTTCATGTTCTCATATTCCATCCTCTCCCCTCTATTGCCCCCTCCTTTGCCCCAAGTTCATAAAGAAGATCTCATCTAATTTCTCTTCCCAGAGAGATTCATAAGTCCCTATTAAGGCCCTACTTGTTGCCTGGATTCTCAGGAGCTGTGGATTGAAGTCTGGTGATCCTTTGTTTTACATCTAGTATCCACTTATGAGTGAGTACATACATTTGTCTTTCTGTGTCTGGGTTACCTCACTCAGGATGGTTTTCACTAGTTACATTTATTTGCCTGCAAATTTTATGATTTCTTTGTTTTTTACATATGAGTAATATTCCATTGTGAAAAAGTATTACATATTCTTTCAAGTGGGATCCTTTTTTTCTCACTTGTGTTAGTCAGACCTTTGTCATTGTTTCCAAACCCATGGCAGAAACAAGTGAAAATAGTCTGTCTTATTTTGGGTTTCTATTGTTGTGATGAATACCGAGACCAAAAGCAAGTTTGGGAGCAAATGGTTTATTTGGCTTACATTTCTACTTGGTAGTCTATCACCGAAGAAGGATAGGACAAGAAGTCAAACAGGGAAGGAACCTGGGGCTGATGAAGAGGTCATAGACAGGTGCTGCTTACTGACTTGCTCAGCCTGATTTCTAGAAGTCAAAGGATAGGACCACTAACAAAAGGCTCATTTCTCGCCACATTAATGACTGTTTAAAAAAATGCCCAAGAACTAGATTTTATGAATTTACTCAATCATGGTATCCTCCTTTCAGTTAACCCTGGCTTATGTGGCAGAGCAGAAGGTTCACTTCATGGCAGCCAGGAGCCATGGAGAATGATACGCACAAGTGTCCTTTCATCTCTTCCCATATATAATCCAGCCTAGAAAACAGTGCTACCATTATTTACAGAAACATACTGCATTTACCTAGATAATTCCCTAAAACAGTTAAGAACTTGTATTTATTGCATCTATGTAATCTGTTAAAGCCTATTTTGAATTCTGCTTTTTGGGTTTTATTCATAGCCTTGTAATTATTTTTGTAGGGTCCATTTCTACTGAACATTACAAAGAATTCATCTATGTTCTCAACAAAATCACTTAGTCATAGATAATTTAGGGTTTCTGAGTTGCAATTTTCTAGATTGATTGTTGCATTATAACAAAATAACACATGCTAATTAATGCTAAAAAATAGCCATTTACACCACCGTTTCTGTTAGGTCCAAAATCCTTGCATAATAACCATTTTCTGCACAAAGTGAACTAGGATGAGATGATTTATCAGCCAAGAGTATCTCATCTAAGTGTTAGATTCCCTGACTAAATCCATTGATAATCCACTGGTAATTTCAGATTCAGTCTCTAGCAGTTGCTATTAGGACTAAAGATGACTTGCTATAACTAGGCCAAATCAACACTTAAATTCTAAAGGTTTTATAGTCTTTCTGATAGTCTTTTTTCTTTTTGAAAACAGAGTTTCTCTGTGTAACAGTCCTAGCTGTCCTGTAACTCTCTCTTGTAGACCAGACTGGCCTCTAACTCACAGAGATCTGCCTGCTTCAGCCTCCCTGCCTCCTGAGGACTGAGGTATGCACCACCACCAGCCAGCTGTCTGATGTTCTTTAATTCCCTCCTATATGGTTTGAGTAAGAATCCTATCTGTGAAATAAATACTTCTGAAAGTTTTAAAGGCTTATCTATTAAGCAACTCATGCCAACTGTATTCTTCCTTTGGTCTGAGTAAAACTTGTGTTAAGCTGAATTTAGTGGTACATATCTAAAATCCCTAGAATATAGCAAAAGGATTTAAAGTTCAATGTGCTGCTAAACTATATAGTGAGTTTGAGGCTATCCTTGTTTCCTAATTGAAACCCTATATCAACTCAAAAAATTCAATTTAAAATACTAATAAAATGGATAGTACATTGGGCTCTCACTCCATATACAGGAGGGGTGTATGCCCTGTGTTTTCAAAGGGGATCAGGGATTTTTTATGGTCATCATAGAATCATATTTCCCACACATCTGTCCTTAGGAATCTTATATACAAATTTGTAAATTGTAGGGTCTCCACTAGACATATCTGGATTTTCTGGGTTTTTTTTATATTTAAAAATCGGTTTGATTTATTTTATTGATCATTAACAATGATGAAAAGTTTATCCCTGCTCTTTGATGATGAAACGTCTCTTCTTTATCAGACATGGAATTTCATAGTGTGTAACAAAGTGATCACAGTTTGTTTTGTGTCCACCATCTCTTCAGTAACATCTGACAAAGACTAAAATTTCCTTACAGATAGATGATCCTCTTAATGTGCACTGAACATGAGCTGTGCAAAGTATCCTAGCCACAACATTTACCTTATTCCCCAACATGGGCTAAGAAACAATCATTCCCTTTTCACTAAGGTTTAGATCTTATTTTAAATGGAATATTGACACAACCTCACACTGCATATCCTTCCATTTACAAACAGTGGCAGACTAGTTTTAAGTTTATAATGGCAGAATGTTTCATGATCAAAAGTTATATACAGAACAAGAAATAAGATTGTTCTTTCTTTATACTGTAACTATATTGAGAACAGGGTAATTGTATTAAAAATTTTTGTAAGAATATACTACTATAGCCAGGAAGATGGATCCATGGAAAAATGAGGCATTCGTAGTTCAAGCATGTGTACCTTAGTTAAAATTCTGAAAATATGCACATGTAAAGCAAGCTTTAACAACGTATACCTTCAATCCCAGGCCTCCTTAGTTGATATGGGATTGTAGACAGAAAAATTCATGGAAACCTGTGTACCAGAAATCCTGGCATGAACTAATGGCAAGAAATAATTAGAATCGGTGTTTCAAACAAGGAGAAAAGCAAGAGTCAAAATCTGTTTTCCTTTTTGTAACACAGTGTGTACTGTAGTACTTCAATCTTCATTTACATACATGAATGCACATGTATATATGCACATATCATATACATAAATATAAAATAAGAACGTATCTCTGAAAATTCCCCTTGTTTTGGAGAATTAAATTTTTGTTATCAATTTAATTAAATATACTTTATTTTTTAATAAATATATTCATTATTATTTTTTGAGATTATAATTTAATTATATTTATTCCTTCCCTCTCCTCTCTTGAAATCTTCCCATGTACTAAAATATTTCTACTTTGTAACATGGAGGGTCCTGTTTGTTGGGGTTTCTGTTCTGTCCGGTACCCCACAGCCAGCAAGCCCCAAAGAAAATCACACAGAGGACTCCATAAGTTATAAAGCTGATTGGCCCATTAAGTCAGGCTAATTATTAGCTCTTGTAGCTTATATTAACCCATTATTCTGATCTATTTTTGCCATATGGCTCAGTACCTTTTTTCAGTGGGACAGATCACATCCTGCTGCTTTGGTGGTCTGGGCAGGAGTTGGAGGAATCAACTTTTTCCTACCCAGAATTCTCCTGTTCTTATTGCATCATTTCTACATCCTGTCTGGTTTTCCCACCTATACTTCCTTCCTGGCCAATCAACGTTTATTTAAAACATGATTGACAGAATATAGACAATTCTCCTGCACCACTACTTTCCTTCAAATTCATTACCTCTTTGTTATTATTAATACATGCATAGGCATATATTCATATATATATACCCAAATATAAACTGTTAAGACAATATAATGTCATTTTTTTATATGTTTTCAGGACTAACATTTGAAACTTGACAAGCAATTGCCATGCTTTTTTGGGTGGATCACCTCTTTGACTTCTAACTTTACTAGGTTATCTGTAGTTATTTTTAGAGTCAGACATGCTACCATTGTGCCACAAGGTCACACCTGTTGTTAGTTTTGTAGATTGTGACATTCTGGGCTTCTTCTCATTTGGTATTGAAAGTTTGGTGACATCCTTGTTCATGTTACATTTGGGTGGTAATGATGGTGAGACTATGGGTACAACTTCTGATGTTTCTAGCAGACATAATCTCATAAACATGCTTTCTGACCCTCTTCTACAGTGATCTCTCAGCATTGGGTGTGGGAGTGTTTTGCATAGGAACCATAAAGCATCTTCAAAAACTAATGAGGAGGGGAAGGAGGGAGAAGATGAGCAAGGAAGTCAGGACCACGAGGGGTGCACCCACCCACTGAGACAGTGGGGCTGATCTATTGGGAGCTCACCAAGGCCAGATGGACTATGACTGAAAAAGCACGTGATCAAACCGGACTCTCTGAACATGGCGAACAATGAGGGATGATGAGAAGCCAAGGACAATGGCACGGGGTTTTGATCCTACTTCATGTTCTGGCTTTGTGGGAGCCTAGCCAGTTTGGATGTTCACCTTCCCAGACATGGACAGAGGGGGGAGGACCTTGTACTTTCCACAGGGCAGGGAACCCTGACTGCTCTTTGGACTGGAGAGGGAGGGGGAGAGGAGTGGGGGGAAGGGGAGAATGGTGGGAGGAGGGGGAAGGAAAGGGGAGGCTGGGAGGAGGGGGAAACTTTTTTTTTTCCTTTTCTCAATAAAAAAAAAAAAACTAGTGACTGGATGTCCCCATGTAGAATAATAAAATTCAATACACGTCTAACACCCTGCACAAAAACTAATTTCAAATGGAACAAAGAACTAAATCTTAAACCTGAAACATTAAGCTACTTGAAAAAAATTAGGCAGGACAATACATGATATAGGCATATAAAAAGAGTTATTGAATAAGACTGTATTTGCCCAAGAACTAAGGCTACCAATTGACATGTGGGACTTCTTGAAAATAAAAAAAAGTCTATTCAACTACAGATATACTTTAAAGGGTGATATTTGTTTTAAGATTTATGTAATCTAAACATTATAATTATGGAGGGTATAGCTGTCTCTATACTTGGGTTTGCTGAGATAAACATCACATTTAAAATGCATGCTCATATGTTTTTGAAAGAATATCATTTTTCTGTAGATGAAGACACAGGTACAGTATCTAAGAAGAATAGTTTATGTTCTTATAAGAGCTACTGGCTCTTTAGGTATGTCCAATAATTTGGATTTAAAGGACAACATTGTCATTTATGAAGCTCATTCTGGGTACTCACACAACTTTGTATGGTACAGGTGGTTCAATGGGTAAAGAGCTTGCTCTACATGCACGAGTACCTGAGTTCAGATCTTTAGAACCCATATAAAAATTCAGTCTGAGATTTGCATCTGTAATCTAGAATTCTAGAGATAGATCCTCAGAGGTTTGTTGGCCAATCCCTCTAGTTGAAATGTCAAGCTCCAAGTTCAGTGGGTAATCTTGTCCCAAAAAATGATGTGGAGGACAATAAAGAAAGACACCAGGCATTAAACACTGACCTCCACATAGGTGTTTATAACTTCACAAACATTTTCACACATGCGCAAAACCACTTAAGAAAAAGACATTGGGGTGTTTTTAAAGTCAATTACAAAACAAAATCAAATACAAAAATACCTTATAATGCTTTAAGTAAATTTGATTTTGTTTTGTTCCACATTCAGGATTATACTGGGGAACATTTTGCCCACCACATGCAAGCTGGAAAACCCTACATACATATGTATTATTTGAACAAAAATAAAAACATAAAAATATCTAATATCCTGTTTTTAACATTTCTACTACAATGCCCACAAATGTCTCTTTATAATAACCATTAATAAAAACAATTACATCAAGCTGTAAATGAGGAGATTTGGTTTGATTTTTAATAATCTTTGGTAATAAAATATAAAAAGAAAGTAGCAATATTAAGCAGTAATAGCTTAGCTACTTTTCTATTAATAAAAAAAGATATCATGTCCAAGGCAATTTGTAGAAGAAAAGATTTAATTCATTTAATTAAGACTTCCTACGTACATATACATACATACGTACATACATTCATATATACACAAATATATACTCATATATTTATATAATGTTGAAAGCTCCTATTGCTCTTCCATATGCTTTAGCACCCACGTTGGGCAGTCCACATCCACCTGTAACTCCAGTTCTGTGGAAAATATTATTCTCTTCAAAGATACATGGTGACTACACACACTGAGTACATATAATAATCAAAACACACAAAAATACAAAATGATTTAAAAACTGTAATAAAGTTATATGCACATGTGAAATATGCATGAGTTATCTTTATAATTTTATTCATGTATTTAAAAATATGGAACTACAAGAAAACTTATAATCATTAGGTAACCAAAGATTCTTAAAGCAGAGAAATTATAAAGCCATGAAAATGTAACATACAAGATTTTAAAAACAAACTCTCCTTTGAAAGATAAATTTACCACATTAAAAAGTTCAAGGTTTGAGATGAAAATATATTCCTGACATAAAATTTGTTTCTAGACTCAATATACAATTTTAATAACACAGAACTGAGAAGAGAACATTCCCAACAAACAGTATGCAAAATATGGTACCCCATTAAAGAATGTATTGCATGTCATTACCACATGAAAATGTTCTTGAAATTGTTACTTGGCAGAGAAATGCAAATTCTAACCATAGAAAAGCAGTCTTTACGTGTAGAAAAGCCTGAGATAAAACCTATACAGTGCTCATAGCTGATCCTAGAGAAGCAGTTTGACCTCTTATGCTGCTGGAAGAAATGTAACACACTATCTCTGCAATCACGTTAGACTTCTGTCACCTCTTATAACTGAGTCTGGCTATTTCACTCCTACATATATATTCAAAATGATCACAAGCATGTGTCCACATGAAGAGTCACATACAATGCTTTAGCAATTTATCTGAATGCTTAAAAAAACTGAGAATCACTCAAATACCCATCCAAGAATAAAAACTTATTGAGTAGGGTTGTAGTTTAGAATGAGAGTGCATGCCAAGAAGGTGTAAGTGTCTGAGTCCTTTAAGTATCAGTCAACCAAAATAAGCTTATCTTAGTATATCTGCAAATAAGAACACATTTCAGAAAACATATAAGCAATACAATAAATATTTTAAGGCATATTTTTCCTTTCCTTTGTATATATATATATATATATATATATATATATATATATATATATATATGTGTGTGTGTGTGTGTGTGTGTGTGTGTGTGTGTGTGTGTGTGTGTGTGTGTGTTTGTATATATGGCTGTGCACGTATGTGTGTATTTGTATGTGTGTATGCATGTACACAAGAAGACAACTATATGTGTCATTCTACATTACAAAAACAGCTTTTCAGTAGCCTGCAACTGAACTAGTAAGCTAAGGGTCCTGGCCAGCAGGCCTCAGTGATCCTCCCATCTATTTGAAGGAACTGTGATTACTAACACATCACCACACCCAGCTTTTTACACATGTTCTGAAGACCAAACTCTTGTCTCAGGTTTGAAAACAGTCCACTAGACAGTTATAATTGTTTCTTCTTACATATGTATGTTAATGATCATAAAATCATATGCTGCATTATATAATGTATACAGTGTTAAAAATGTGGTCAAACCAGTACAGGACAGTATCTATGAGGTAATCAGTTACTAAAAATTGACATAGAATGATCATGAAACAACTTTCTTCAATACTTACATATGATTACATTCACCCTTTAAAATACACATATTTTTAATTTATGCATTTAAAAAATATAAACTACTTATGTGATGTAACTCTTCTTCAAAAGAAAACTTTTAACAATATATCAAGTGTTCCCATGTACCCTCATCTAGTATCTGTTACCACCATCTTGTATAGGGTACATTTCTCTTAGTTATGAACACAATAGGTGCATTGCAATAATAAAGTCCACATTTGAAACACTGTCTTCAAATTCTATGTGACTTACTTTTTTCTCTTTAAAAGTACAACTTTCTATATTAAGATGAATGAAAAAATGATGCAACTGCTTTTTCAAAGCCTCTGTGCTCTCATAGATTCCCACATCCTCTTTACTTTTAGAAAACTAGAAGAATCAGTGGATAGTTTATCAACTATTTTCTGAAAATGTACCTGTATTGAAATACACACCATCTTCCAGTGCACTTAGAATAGTACTTTATATGTTTAAGAAATAGATCAATGAAACAAGGCTGTATTCTCATTGCACCCTGTCAATGATTCATACAACAGCACGACTTATCAAGTGAAGATTGGAAATTTATTGCTTATCCTGTGATAGAATGTATCAGATTTCTCTCCTGCAAGTTCATCTTCAGACTTGTTTATATTCTAATTTTTTCCCTGGAAGCTTATAAATTGAACTAATGACCAAGTGATGGGGAATTGTGTTCTATTGAGTTGAATATCTACAAAAATATTTGTGTTCTTCTGTGCAGGGGAATCACATTTTTATCCATGTATTTACTTCCTCAATAACTTATATTAGTGTGGACTCAGAGATTTTTATTCACACTTGAAGAAAAAAAATAGATACTATTTAAGTTGTTTATACATTTCTTGCAGTTTTCTAAAGTACTCACTTTCAGTAAGCTATTTTCCTCTCAATTGTGCATGACATATAATTTCTGTCCTTATGTATTCTTTGGAATCACGTATGAATCAACACTGGAATATATTTTCTACCCCATGCCAATAATCAGAATTAACTATTTTCTGAGGAGCTCTGCACTTACCTTTCCTTGAGATATTAATATTAGAAACCAACATGTAATCACAATGTAACATTTTACCATCAATACATAGTTGAGGCAGTTAGTTATTCCTATGCCCTACAAAAAGATGATGTACTGGAGGAAGACATACTAGGATAGTAAGATATAATAAAGTATTAACTTCATATTATATAACATTGCATATAAACTTATCTACACATGAAAATATATCTCTGCATAACAATCTCCACATATAGAAAGTAAATGGACTATCACATAAGCTCATGAAGATGTCCTCTAAATTTGTATTTAAAATTATATGAAGCAAGGCATTATATTCAAGGTGATTAAGGCTGGTTTGCAATCACAGTTGTCATGAATGGAATTTCCTGTATCTCTGCATGAGGCTACCATGTTTTTATGTTGTACTCCTTTTGGTGGTCATTTAGCAGTGCTCACGTTCAGTTCCACATTGACAGCTTATTTTAAACACTATTCGAATAGTCACTTGTCATGTATCCATTTCCTTCCTTAAGGTTGTGCTCAGCCCTTTTCATTAATTTGATTAGATTTTTATTTTCAACATTAATATTTAAAACTCCTTGTATATAATTTTAAGTTTCAGCTTCCATGCATGTACATACTGTGTGTTGTTAGTGAGCCCCCACATATCCCACAGCTTCCCTTTACTTGCTCCTTCCTACTGTTGGTATGCAAATTTTTATGCATCTGGACAAATCCTAGGAAGTAAATACAAGAAGAGCACATAATATTTGTCTATCTGAGAGTGTATTAATTCACTTAATATGGCTATATCTAGTTATCTTCCAGATTTTGACTTTTTGGCCTGTCTGTCTTTGACCTCTGTCCATTGCTGACAGTATTCAGTAGTTTTAATGAACTACACACTTTCTGCTGTTTTCCTCTTTAATCAGGCTGTTATATTGAAAAGTGTGTCCCCATAAAAGAATTTTTCTTGGACTTTAGGTTTCTATCAGTTTGTTGCATCTTTGACTCCAGAAGGGTAGACCTTTCCTGTGAAACTCCATTAGACAACTGAGGGAGTTTAGGTTCCAGGTGGTAACAAGTCTCACCACCTCAGTTTTCTAATGTATCTAAGAAAAGCAATTTGTTCTCCTTTTCTTGACATTTTTATTCCTGGAAGAAGTTGAATGATTACCTCCAAGTTCTTTATACATTGGAACTTAACTGAGAAGTTGGCAGTGCATTTTGCATGTAATTTGTATCTTGAAAAGAAAAGGTTATGTCCAAATTATTGCTGATTTATTTAGTGCATGTCATAGCAGAAATATCTAACACAAAAGGGTAGTACAATTGAGGTCATTTATGGATATGTGCTAAGCTTCACTGTACCACCAGAGGTTCATAACATGCTTGCTCAGTTTTGAAATGTATTGTAATTCTCATACATGTCAGGGTTAATTGATTTTTTTGCCATAAGAATTCTTTATGATTAATTATCTTTTAAATTATGTAAACTACCAACTGTTGCATAAATATTCAATGAATATATATGTTCACTAAGAATGTAATCATATTGTCAGCCTTTTTCAACCGATGGTATCAATCACTGAACAAGTAGAACAAGGGTAGAGAAATATTTCTGTGCTGATATCCCTAAAGCTTTATAAAACATAGACCCACATTTCTCTATTCAGTGAACAGTTAGAGAAATTTGCACTTTTAATTTTTTATTTTCTTTACAAATATTAGAGAATTTGTGAGCATGTTTTGAGGAAAGCATTTCGAGACATATATTACATGTATACCTCAGGGTCTCTTTGCATTGTTTAACATTAGGAATATTAAATAAAGATTGGGGAAGATTATGCTTATTCTCTGAAATACGTATTTGTAGTATATCCAACAAAGGCTAGAGGTTGCTAGTTTTCCTAAGAAACAAAACTTTATTAATTGATACAATTTTATGTTATCCAAGTTGCAGACTTTATCAAAGCAATAGTGATAATTGGCATAAGAAATTAAAATTTAAATCTTTAGTTTTCAGTCTTCATAGTTTTCAACTTTTTAAAATTATTTAAATTTACATATCTTTTCCATGAAGTGGAATGAACAATCTAGACCTTTTATTAAGAAATATCCTTTTATTTTCACCTATGCGCATGGCTATAATCTTAATATATTTATATGTTTCTTGGAATTGTTATAAGTCACAGCCAATAAACATGACTGTACCACACATATAGAATCCGAGAGAAGGGGAATTAAGTCATTCTGTGGTGGCTTAGTTCTGTGATTTTCATGGTGGTTCAGAGGTACAGGTTCTGTCAGTGTACTGTTAGTAGGACTCTTAGACCCACTTTCCCTAGAATCTTATTCAGCATGCCATATCTGTCCTTGACTCTGTGAATAATAACCGACGAGACTTGTGCAGAAGCTATTTTCACAGGCTTGGTTCCCCTGGTATTACCTGTCTCTCATATGAGGCAGGAGCTAGAAGAACCACTGAGCTGCTGCTAAATGTGGAATCCAGATGTTTTAGGATGTCTTAGTGTCAGAATACTCAGAAAGTTCCAGAAGAGATTCTGAGCAGGAAGGTCCTGAGAAATAAACACACAGATTTAGTTATTCATTTTTACAGCTGCAAGATTTTTTAAAAACTAAGTTGTCAATATAAATTTCATTTAAATAAGATGCTACTATAAAAAGAAGAGACTTGCCTTGCCTTTCCTTCTGTAGAAGAGAATTTGCAGTCTGTGGTATATAGAGAACCAGAGCACACACTTAAAAACATAGCAAAGAAAGATTGCTGTTTAATGTGATTTAAGTGAAAGTTAAGATACTTACATGTCTTAATTACTTACTTGTTTATTATTTATTTATTCTCGTAACTGAAAGTCTAAAGTTCTAGGACAGTACACTCATTTCCACATAACCCAATGCCAGCTTGTGATAATCAAACCTCTACTTTCTGTTTCTGAATTCCACTAGTTTAGAGAACTAATGCGAGTGTGAACAGTTAGCAGCATTGCATAATACAGTCATAGGGAGAAATGAGTAAATATCTTCCCACATCGGATATGGAATCAATTATAGACCAATGTAAAGATATTCCCAAAGTTTAATTTATTAATCAATGAGTTAGTAAATCCAAGATCCAGGAGCTGATCCTGATATACAGGCCATGGCAGCAAGCTGCTTACTGGCTTCTTTCTCATGACTTGTTCAGTATCTCTTCTTATAGAACCCAAGACCAGCTGCGCAGGAATGGCAACACCCACCATGGCTGGGCCCTTCTTTGTTGATCACTAAATAAGAAAATATCTTAGAGCTGGATCTCAACTAAGGCTCCTTCCTCTCTAAGGACTCTAGCTTGTGTCAAGTTGACACACAAAAACAGTCATTACACTTTCCAAGTAAAAAGCTAATCATTTACCAGCAAGTAAAACTAACATCATATTTGTGTTAGTGGGAAGGGAGGTTTTTTTTAGCTCATGTTCTTGTCTGAGTTCTATTGATTATCACAAATCTCAGAATCTCAGAACACTCCTTGGGAATATCTATAAACTAATTATATCCGAGCCCTGGATTATTTAATAAATCATTAATCTTCATTTAATTGCTCAAACCTCACATAAATAAATACATATTATTTATCAATAAACCCAAAAAGTAATATCAAACATGCTAAAAAGTTACCTCATGCCATTACATCTTAAAGCACTCATTTGATATAAAGACATAAATTTTATGACTATAAAATATTTTATTCCAACTTGTGTAAATATTTGTGTGGTTAAAAAGAAACAAAAAATAATATAATGAATATTTGCTTCTGTTCTATTAAAGAAATGGTTGATAATTGAAAAAGAAAAGTCTTGATTCTTTGTAGAATGAAGATAATTTTCGGATTCAATGTTCATGATACTAATCACACTTAAATTAAATATGCTGACAGTGGTGAAAATTTAAACAGAAAGTAGCAATGGTTATAAACTTTTAAAAAGTTTACTTACAATTCAACACTATCCATAAAACCACGTATACTATGCACCAACTCTAAAGTAAGAATGTATTTTAACTGTCAAAAGGCATGAACAAGACAATATAAAATAAATGTACATTCCTTTGCACTTACTATATGTGAAAACTTTAGTAAGTCTCTTAGTTTCTAAGGAAAAGTGTAGCAGTAATTCCAGCATTCTGAAGAAATACAGAAAACAGAATTTACTTAGTCATTGATTATGAATTTAACTCTTGTCCAGAATCTGAATTGCACTATTGAAGAACATATCCTGACCCCCATGAGGCTGTCCTCACCACTGAAAGATGTGTCAAAGCACACTTGCCTCAGTCCATCTCTTCACTCATGCATGTTCCATTGCATTATGGTATCTGCATTCAAGTTAATCTTAACAATATTTGAAATATGAATTTCTTTGATATAGCTTCATATATAATTATGAATTTACAGTGATATATTGTGCTAATTCTAATAATGAGGCATTTATTTTTGCTTTAAAATAAAAGGATGAATAAACCTATTGTTTCTCTTGTGGAGCTGAGTTATTGTCAATGGAGTTTCAAATAGGGATGTTCACTTATGCATCAGAATAAAAATATTTGAAAGAAATCACATGAGAAGAAAATATTGCACTGGCGCTGCAAAGTGTTTTTTTTTTTATTACTATCATGGAAATGACATGTTTTTTTCCAGTCCATTTTCCCTAAGCTGTATTCTAGTCCCACATTATTTAGCTTGCTTCCATTCCTTTCCGTACCAGTCTGTTTGGTGTCTTCTTTTAGCTATTAAAACAACGAATGTTTTACCATGATGTGTTGAGGAAAGTGTTTCTTTCAGAAGACTCAAAATGCTTTTCCTAGGTCTTCCAAACCTGTGCCACACACATGTATAAAATACTGAAAACTCAGTCATATCTTGCCTAGTCATCCAATAACTGGAATATCTTATATGTAGAAAATTTTCAACAAATAAACTTGGGAAAATGACAGCTTTTCATATCCATAAAAACATAGTTGTTATTATGGTTATGGAATATGACTAATCTGAGAATATGGTGTTTAAGTAATTTGCCTGTTTGATCTTGCTACCTCTTACAATATAAAAGCAAAAGGAATTTAGTCACATAACAGAAAACCATACTTACATGCAGAAATAATTTGGGGTTCTAATACTAACTTGTCTTATTCTTTTGCATCTCGTACATAATTCTAAAATTATACTACACAATGACATTCTAGCTGCACTTTGCTAGAGCTTGTAGAAAAAATTTCCATATGAACTTTAGAAAATAAGAGTCTCAATGAAGTAGAATTTAAGTAGCATTTATATTCTTCTATATTATTACTATAAAAGTATGTTTACCAAATGTGGCAGTATTAGAAGTAACATTAAATTTACCTATAATTGTACATAATTTTAAAAAATGAGTTTCAAAATCTTTTTTTTTAATTTTTTTATTGAGAAAATGAGGGAAAAAAAAACAAGTTTCCACCTCCTCCCAGCCTCCCATTTCCCTCCCCCTCCTCCCACCCTTCTCCCCCTCCTCCCACCTTTCTCCCCCTCCTCCCACCTTTCTCCCCCTCCCCCCACTCCTTTCCCCCTCCCTCTCCAGTCCAAAGAGCAGTCTGGGTTCCCTGCCCTGTGGTAAGTCCTAGGTCCTCCCCCCTCCGTCCATATCTAGGAAGGTGAACATCCAAACTGGCTAGGCTCCCACAAGGCCAGCACATTACGTAGGATCAAAACCCCTTGCCATTCTCCTTGGCGTCTCATCAGCTCTCATTGTTCGCCATGTTCAGAGAGTCCAGTTTTATCCCATGCTTTTTCAGTCACAGTCCAGCTGGCCTTGGTGAGCTCCCAATAGATCAGGCCCACTGTCTCAGTGGGTGGGTGCACCCCTCGTGGTCCCGACTTCTTTGCTCATGTTCTCCCTCCTTCTGCTCCTCATTGGGACCTTGGGAGCTCAGTCCAGTGCTCCAGTGTGGGTCTCTGTCTCTATCTCCATCCATCACCAGATGAAGGTTCTATGGTGATAGGCAAGATATTCGTCAGTATTGCTATAGGATAGGGTCAGTTCAGGTTCCCTATCCCCAGCTGCCCAAGGAATTAACTGGGGACCTCGGCTTGGGCACCTGGGAGCCACTCTAGGTTCAAGTCTCTTGCCAACCCTAAGGTGGCTCCCTTAACTAAGAATTGTGGTTCCGTGCTCCCCTATCCAACCTTCCTTTATCCCAATCCTCCTTTTTCCCCAAGTTCCCCCCTTCCTCCCCTTCTCCCTTTTCTCTCTCCATCTCCCCTTACCCCCATCCCACCCCACCCCCAAGATCTCAATTTTCTCCCCGGCAACTTTGTCTACTTCCCATAGCCAAGAGGATAACTATATGTTTTTCCTTTGGTTCACCTTCTTACTTAGCTTCTTTAGGATCACCAATTGTAGGCTCTTTGTTATCTACTTTCTTGCTACCATTCATGAGAAAAATAATTTTATTTACTTGGTTTAAAAAATACAGTATTTATAAAGATACCATATTATAAGAGCAATTTTTATTTGAATTTTATTTCACTTTTTATAATAATAAAAATCATTGATACAAGTTAATATACCAACAGACGATAAGTAGTGGTATTTAAGAAGTTGTTTTATCTACAGTATATTAAGTGCCTCCACTCACGTAAACATACTTGGTATTACATTGATACTTTTTTCCTTTCAGTTCCATTTCTTTTAGCAATAATATTCCATATGCATGATGTTTTGATGCTCTCCTTCATGGAAATTGATGAAGTATAAGTGTCCTGAAATCAAGCAGTTTAGAATTATTGTGTTTAGAAAGATAAATGAGCAGTGATCCTTACTCCCTTCTATGCCAGCTGAAGTTGAAAAGCCCTAAATTTTGAGTTTGTTTTATACAAACTGCTTCACAGCACATGCAAGTGGAATCATTACTTTAAGAATGCATTCTGAAGAAAAACTTTTCAAAAATAATGATCGAGCAAAGAAAGAGTGGCAGGTGGATAAGACAACTGTCTGGCACCATAATGCTATTTTTATAAGCAGTATAAATAAAAAATGCAGTCAGCATTTGCTTTTTTTTGTCACATTTCCAACAGCAGATTAGACTAAGTTTCTTGCACTGAATAAATGAACTAGAACAGGATGTGAAGTGCCTAGGAAGGCATAGACTGACTGGCATGCCTCTTACAAACTGGAAAAGGGAAAGGAAGGATAGTTTGACTAAGTTTACTTTTCAATCTTTTGTTTCATTTCAAATTTTAATTACTCTTTTGTTTCTGCCCCTCCAGTTACCACTGGACTCAGAACATTAGATAGCCATTTTATCTCATTGGAGTGATGAAGGATAACATGTATTGGGTTTATCAAGTGCAACGAGATAGAAAAAGGGCTTATTTTCCCTATTTCAGGCCTCAAGTTTACTGTCCCAAATCTCTGTGTAACATAACTCTATTTAGAAATGCAGATCTGTAGAGTGGAAAATGAGATTCTTCACTAAGAATCCTAATGTACAGGTAAATATTAAAAAAATAGAGTGTTTAGCAAACTAAGCACTTATTTTTTTACATGTTGAGAAGTTACAAATTTTTATCCTAAAGCAATGAATGACGAGGGAGGAGGACTTGATCGAGGGAGGGGGAAGGAAATGGGAGGAGGCAGAAATCTTTAATAAATAAATAAAAATAAATAAAAAAACAAAAAACAAAACAACAACAACAAAGAACTTAAAACCCTGAAACTGTAACACTCATGAAAACAAACAGAAGGCTGTAATTCATTGCAACTGTTAGTATGTTGATTTGAATGAGAAGAGCCCCAAGAAAATGTTACTTCTTGGACCCCAATCACAGGTTGAGAAGAATTCAGAGATGTATCCTTTTAGGAGGAGCTGCGTCACTTGGGTGAGCTTTGATTTAAAGGGGTTAAATCAGCTTCCTTTAGAGGGCGGGGTTTGCCTCAGGCGAATCCATGCCAATAAAAGGGTGCGCGGAGAGGCGGCTCGTCCCTTTTGTTCCTCGCTACCTGTGCTACGCTGGAACTTTGGTTCAGTAAGTTTAACAATAAACTGGTAAATATTCTTTGATATCTGCATTGCCTTTATTTTGTGCCGGTACATCTGGCGCCTCCCCCGTGGGGCTTTGCCGAGAACCGGCCCCGAATTGGAGTCTCTTGCACCCCGAGCCGCTGCAGCTGTCTCTCTGGGCGCACGCTGAAACAGCTGAGTTTCTGAGCGACTCGATTTTCCCTGCTGCTTGTTAGAGTATCAAGCAGTGAGTTTGATTCGACAGAGCCTTTTTAACAGCGCCTAAGCCTCTGTTCCGAGCCGCCCCGGCCAGATTCCCGTGCGCAACCGCCCGCCGGCGCGCGCGCTGCCTGTGTCTGCTCCCCCTCCCACCCCCACCGCCGCCAGCGCTCAGGTCACGTGACAGCGGCCTGAGAGCCCCGGCAAAAAATACTTATCAGCTTGGTGTCTGTTTCAATTTTGTTTTTGAGTCCTTTTATTTCAGATTTAGGACACGTGGATTCAACTGGGCTCTTTCGCCACCACTGGCAGGAACCAGTTATTACAGGTAAGAGAACTTTTTCTTTTCTAAATAATGTCTGACAACGTGACCGCAGCCTATTTCAATAGTTCTTTTGAATGCACCATTTGGGAGATCTTACAAGAGGTGTCTACCACACCACATATATGGATATTCCTGGGATTCTTAATTTTCCTTAGCACTATTTGGTTTGATAATAGGAAAATGATCAAATCTCTTAAGGCAGAGGTTGAACGTTTGAAAATTATTGAGAGTGAAAACAATCTTCTCAAGAATCAGTTTGAAGTTCTCCAGGAAGAAAACAAATCTTTGTTTAACATGACTCGGTTAACTGAGCAAAATCTAAAAAAAGTACAGGTTGATGTTAAGGAGAAATTCATTACTATGGAAGAAGGAACAGCTGAATTAGATCGTAAGTTTCAGCAGTCCCTTTCTGATGTTAAGGAGAAATTCATTACTATGGAAGAAGGAACAGCTGAATTAGATCGTAAGTTTCAGCAGTCCCTTTCTGTAGGAACTGAAACGTTAACTGAGAGAATCAAAACTGCTGAATGTGACAATCGAATTTTGTCTAAAGCATATGACAGATTGGCGGAAAGATTGTCAATACAAGAAGGCACGGTTTATGCCATAAAAATTATGTCCAAAGATGACAAGTTATCTCTACTGGACAAATTTCATACTCTAGAATCCTCAATGAAGGCTTTAGAACATAATTCTGGGCAGGAGATTCAGACATTACAAAAAGCAATGGTGAATAGAATTGAAAAGATTGAGGAATTTCTAAATTCTGAAGAAGAAGAGCAAAGGGTAGAAAGGCAAATTTTAACTACATCTGTGGATAAATCCCTCCGGGACAATTTTCACAAAGCTCTACCTACAGCTCTACATGCCTTTCCTGTAATAACAACAGAAAAGGTGGTTGGTTCCAGAAACCCTAGGGTCATCAAGGAAGATACATGGGAGCCTGTCCGTATGAATGATCTCAAAGAAATTAAACAGGCCATCATGTCTTTTGGGATGCACTCCCCTTTTGTTAAAGAGATGCTAAAATCTTGGGCCACAACAAGCAAAGCAACCCCCTTGGACTGGCTCCAGCTGAGCTCCGCGGTCCTTGAGAGTGGACCGCACTTAAAATGGAAATGCTTATTCAGGCAAGAGGCTAGACTTTTAGAACAGCAGGAAAAGGCGAAGGGAATTGACGTTTCCCTAGATAAAATTCTAGGTGAAGGGCTCTTTTCAGACCCTCAGGAACAAGCTAATTTGGATGAAACCATACTCTCCATGTGTACTACAGCAGCCTTAAGGGCTTGGGACAGAGTACAAGACCCAGGACAGAGAATGGAATCATTTGTCACAGTTAAACAGGGTCAGAGAGAACCCTTCAGTGACTTTTTACAAAGATTAACTAAGGCTGTACAAATGGGGATACCTGACCCAGAAGCAAGACGTATAATAATTGAGTCTTTGGCTTACGAAAATGCCAATGTGGAATGCAAAAGGATCTTGAGGCCTTTAATGTTCAGATCAGCATCCTTGGAAGAATGGGTCTTGCATACACTAGATGTTGACACATTTGACTATGGCACTGAAGCATGGGTAGAAGAAGCAATTTCCAATGGTAAAAGGAGACACCAGAATACCAAATGTTTTAATTGTGGCAAAATGGGTCATATGAAAAGGAATTGTAAACAACGGGTTTTCAGAAATAATAATAATGTGTCTTCTAGAAATAACAGGAATAGAAGGAATCAGCCTTCAGGTTTATGTAGAAGATGTGGGAAGGGCAGACATTGGACGAATGAATGCAGGTCTACAAGAGATAGACAAGGCAACCTGATACAGACGGGAAACGTGAGAGGGGGGGCCTCTCAGGCCCCCATGGCAAACATGGTTCAGACATTCCCAGTTTCTGCAGAGAACATGCCTCGTCAGGACAATTAGAAAGCCACATGCCTACTGTTACAAGCAATAGTAATCAGAAAGATGAGTTACGTGTGTTTTGGCAAACTTCTATAAATGATCAAAGACCTAAGCTGAGAGTGTGTGTAAATGGCATTTTTATTACTGGCCTACTGGACACAGGTGCTGATGTAAGTATCATTACCCCAGAATCTTGGCATCCATATTGGCCTCTTCAGAATGTAAATGTTCAGCTCCTGGGAATTGGAACCCTATCTCGAGTAAGGCAGAGCACGAGATGGGTTGAATGTATAGGGCCTGAGGGACAAATAGGAAAATTAAGGCCTTATGTAGCCAATATTGCAATGAATTTATGGGGTCGTGACCTATTACAACAATGGAATACTCAAATTAACATTCCTGCTACTTCTAGAGCCCATATTTCTGAAAGGAATATTAAAAGTTATTACAAAAGGACAAAACCGGCCATTAGGGCTGTGCAGGAACAAGCAATTGATGTCCCTTCAGAAATACCAACAGCCTTGCCTCTAAAATGGTTGACTGAGAAACCAATATGGACAAAGCAATGGCCTTTAGCTGAGGAAAAGCTACAGGCCTTAGAACAGCTGGTACAAGAGCAACTAGATGCTGGACACATAGAAGAATCTACCAGCCCTTGGAATTCTCCTGTATTTGTGGTTAAGAAAAAATCAGGTAAATGGAGAATGGTGACAGATCTCAGGGCCATCAACAAGGTTATTCAACCTATGGGCCCTCTGCAATCTGGAATTCCGTTGCCCTCTTTATTACCAAAAGGATGGCCTCTCATAGTTATTGATTTGAAGGATTGTTTTTTCACTATACCTTTGCAAAAAGAAGATAGAGAAAAATTTGCCTTCACAGTGCCTACTTATAACAATTCTCAACCTTCGAGGAGGTACCACTGGACCGTTCTCCCCCAGGGTATGTTAAATAGCCCCTCCCTGTGCCAATATTTTGTGAACCAACCATTGCAAATAATACGCAAGATATTTCCCAAATCTATTGTATACCATTACATGGACGACATATTGTTATCTGATTCAAACATAGATACCTTGAACAGGCTGTTTGAAGAAATACAGATACTGTTACCTAAATGGGGATTGCAAATTGCTCCTGAAAAGATTCAGAAGGGAGATTCTGTTAATTATTTAGGTTATAGAATAGGTTTGCAAAAAATTAAGACACAGAAGGCACAAATTCGGAGAGATCGCTTACGGACTCTTAATGACTTTCAAAGACTGTTAGGAGACATTTCCAGTTTACGACCAACTATTGGGATAACACCTGATCTAATAATTCATTTGAACAAGACCTTGGATGGTGATAAAGATTTAAACAGTCCCAGAGAATTAACAGCTGAAGCAGAAAAGGAACTGACAATGATTGAGGAGAAATTACAACAGGCACATGTGGACAGAGTAAATCCAGAGCTCGATTGTATTCTCGTCATATTACCATCGAAAATTTCTCCTACAGGAATTTTAATGCAGAGAGATGATATTATCTTGGAATGGATCTTTTTACCACATAAACCAAGTAAGAAACTGAAAACTTATGTGGAAAAAGTCTCTGAGTTAATTATAAAAGGCAAGCTGAGACTTCGTCAACTAGCAGGCATAGACCCAGCAGAAATTATAGTGCCTTTCACTGCTGATGAACTAAGGAAATTATGGGAAGATAATGAACCATGGCAAAGAGCTTGTGCTAATTTTTTGGGAGACATTAATAACAACTATCCAAAAAGCAAGCGGCTCAACTTCATAAAGAGAACTTCTTGGATCCTTCCTCGAATAGTCCGTGATGCTCCAATAACTGGAGCCCGTACATTCTATACTGATGCCAATAAATCAGGGAAGGCAGGTTACAAATCAGAAGACTTGGGTAAGGTGGAACAAAGTCCTTATGATTCTGTCCAGAAGGCAGAATTATATGCCATTCTTATGGTACTAAGAGATTTTAAAGAACCTATTAATATAGTTACTGATTCACAATATGCAGAAAGAGTTATTTTACATATTGAAACTGCTGAATTTATACCTGATGATACAGAACTAACCTCATTGTTTATCCAGGTTCAAGATTTGATCAGGAACAGGCTTTGCCCTATGTACATAACACACATCCGATCCCATACGGGTCTGCCAGGTCCTCTAGCACAAGGTAATGCAGAAATTGATCAATTATTGATTGGTAGTGTGCTTCAAGCCTCTGAATTTCATAAAAAACATCATGTTAATAGCAAAGGTTTGAAGAAAGAGTTTTCTATTACATGGCAACAAGCTAAGGAGATTGTGAAGAAATGCCCTACCTGCTCTTTCTATAACCAAACGCCACTGCCAGCAGGAGTTAATCCAAAGGGCACTCATAGAAATGAAATCTCGCAGATGGATGTGTTCCACTTTGCAGAATTTGGCAAATTGAAATATGTTCATCACACCATCGACACTTATTCAGGCTTTCAGTGGGCAACTGCTTTAAGTTCAGAAAAAGCTGATTCAGTAATCACTCATTTATTAGAAGTCATGGCTATCATGGGTATACCTACACAAATAAAGACAGATAATGGTCCTGCTTATGTCTCTAGGAAGATGAAACGGTTTTTTGATCATTACAATATCAAGCATGTTACAGGTATACCATACAATCCTACAGGTCAAGCAGTCATAGAAAGATCAAATCGAACTATAAAGGATATGTTGAACAAACAGAAAGGGGTGGAAAACACCCCTAGAAATAGGTTACATAATGCTTTGTTAACCTTGAATTTTCTCAACGCTAACGAGAAGGGAACGACGGCTGCAGAAAGACATTGGATAATGGAAAAGTCTGCTGAACTAAATCAACCAGTTTATTTCAAGGATGTGCTGACCTCACAATGGAAGCCAGGATATGTGCTACGTTGGGGAAGGGGTTTTGCTCTTATCTCCACAGGTGAGGAAAAATTGTGGATACCATCAAAATTAATAAAGGTTCGGTTTGAGGAAGAGAAGTCACTTGGAAAAGATAAATAACAATTCATTCACAAGGATGACCGACATACAGATGGTAAGGATTACTAATAGGATGGGGGCAGGGTTCTTTTCTTATCTCCACAGGAAAATATTCATCTCCAAAGAATTTGAGGGACCCTGAATATTTAATTACTGATGGATGGAAAATAGATACGACCCATTAAACATCAACAATAAAATTCTATACGTATCGTAAGTATTGGTTTTATATATATTTATGTATATTTATATGTTTTATTGAACACTTCTTTATAAATGTGTAGAGCTGGTTTTGGAGTTGGACTATGGCTCAGTCCTTCTTCAATTCCAAGCCTGTTGATAAGAGATATTTCAAAGTTTCTGTCTCAGGTCAGGAGCCATGAAATGGGACAGAATAAGAATAATTTTATACTTGATAAACTTTCTTTGCCTTCCCTCACATCTGTGTCTTTCTTTATATGTCAGTATAAGTCCTTGTTGTTAATGTTTAAATTTCCCATAACAAGCAACATATTTTCCTACAGTAATTTTTGAAGTTTCCAGGATGAAGATGGGGCCCCACAACATCAACTCAATCTGGTTTTTATGACGTCATGAATTTTTTTTTTTTTTAAGCACTAATTTTGGATCTGTTTTTTGGTACCAATTGCAAGAGACAATTTCATATGATGCACATTTTTGACAACGCTCTGGCCGGACCTTCTCGAAAAACACAGAGACTAGTTATAGTCTTCTTAAGTCAAAGGTTAATTTGGGAATTTTACCATCGTTTGCTTTCACAGGGGCCCCTAAGAAGAACGTCGCCCCCATGTCAGCTAGAAGCAATCTAAGAGGACGACGTCCCCTCTCCCAACAGAGTTTGCCCACAGGGTTAGGGACATCTTTTAGTGGTTGGTTTAGGGGTGAGGGGATGGGGAGATATTGTATGGAATTAGGGATATATATATAAAAAAAAAAAAAGAGGGGGATTAACTGGGTTGATGGGATGATTGGTATTTGTGACTTACTGTTTTTAGAAAATTATGTTGGTACTGTTTCTTGTATATTGATATATTGAATATTGAATGTGAGTGTTCCTACCTCTATTTTGGTATAAGAGTATGCTTATATTGTATGGATACATCTATCATATCACAATGTACATTTCTACCTCTGGTACTATTTATGTAATAACATTGTTTACATTTGATAAGTAATGACATTGTTTACAAGTGAAGATCATTGTCTTCATACATTGCACAATTGTTTATTCCCTTAGTTTTCAAATTAGATAGGTATTGAGAATTACATGTTTGTCATATTATTTTTAGGTTAATCAGGTTTTTTAGATACATAGAGATTATTTTCAGTATAGATAGTATAATCTTCAGCCTCTTTGAAGAGCTGTAGAAAATGGCCTTTAATCTAACCTAGAATTCTGTGCCATCGAGACACAATTTACTCCTGGCAACACCACTCTACTCCCGAGAGAACGTTGAGCACCAAAGACACTCCACTGGGAGCTTGTCTTCCTGGCAGAACTGGCCTTTGGGTTAAGAAAAACCCATACCTCAACTACTGACTAAGATATAAACAGGATTGTCTTATCTTGCCAAGACAGGGTAGGATAATCCTAAGAAAGTTCCTTGCATTTGAGAATGGTATGTCAGTTATGTTAGGCCTTAGCCAAAGTTGGTTGACTCAACATTGCAAACGAGATTTTGGGTGATTGCCCAGGCAGTCAGTTGTCTCTGTCATTTGTTGCACATTTTGGATATCTCTTTTTTGTTAAGTAATATTTACTCCCTTCTCAGATCTTTGATGGAGTTGAAGATTATTTAATTGTAGTTACTCTTTAGCAAAACTTTTGCTCTCAATATTGTTTGTTATATTTATCATTTGTTATTATTGTTATAGTTATATTTGGCTTAGTTGTGTCTTATTTAGACAAAAAGGGGGAGATAAAGGGGTTAAATCAGCTTCCTTTAGAGGGCGGGGTTTGCCTCAGGCGAATCCATGCCAATAAAAGGGTGCGCGGAGAGGCGGCTCGTCCCTTTTGTTCCTCGCTACCTGTGCTACGCTGGAACTTTGGTTCAGTAAGTTTAACAATAAACTGGTAAATATTCTTTGATATCTGCATTGCCTTTATTTTGTGCCGGTACATTGATTTTTCCAGAGTCCTCTGCTACCCAAAACTCTCTCCCTTGACCTAGTTGCCCAATGTTTGAGGATCAAGATGTGAGTGATCAAATGTTACTCCACTGTACCAAAATGTGGTCTAATCTTCTGAAACCGTGAGCCAAACTAACCTATTTCCGGAAAAAGAGTTACCATAGTCATGGTGTTTAATCATAGAAATGGTAAAGTAGCTAAGACAGGCAAACAGTTGATTCTTTGTATTTGACCTTAAAAACATAGGACATAAAGTCCTATAAAGGGGATTACATAAAAAAAATCAGGTAATGAAATTCTGCAACGTTAGTGTTACATATTTTTTAAATGATATGCATTAAATGTAAACATTACTGCTTTATTATAGAATATCATAAATGTTTACATATACTAAAATATATATAAAATATACTATAATGCATCAGTTATAGATGATAATTCTCTTTTAGTATACTAAGCAATTTAGATATGTAAATAGGATATACTCTGTTATATACTATCTTGTTTTATTTTAGTATCCTCATTATTTTCTTCTCTGCTTTAGTAATGTCAAATCCTAGAATATTTATTCATATATTCTTTATTCCGTGATGACAGGGAATGCTGCATCTGGCTATGCTGTATTTCTAAGATGATGCCTGTATTAGGACATTGGATAAAAATTAAAATTATGCTCAAAATTCTATTTTACTGAATATAATTTAAAACTTTGCCTACATTTTGAAACTAAAGTATGGACCTGACACTCCTCTGTCAACAATTATTTTTCCAACTAAAGATTTTTTCCAGCATTTATTACCCAGTCAGATAGTTGGTTAAATGTATCTGAGAAGTCCCTGTCAATAAGGCTCACAAATCAACACAGACAGCATGTTAGCTCAGCTGTTCACAACTGTCATATGGAGGGTCACTGCATAATTGATGTTCTACATCAGATGTGTTGTTGAATATTATCATGATGCCTTCATCATTGATTAGCAATTTTACCCTTAAGTAAATGTCAATTGGATATCTATTAGATATACTCTTTCTGATTGGTTTTGGGTATATTATCTATACCTGTTTTCTATTTATTTAAAATTATTGTCTGTGGATGGTTGTGAGTGTGGGAATGAACATACCATGGTATGGTGTAGTGGTCAGAAGACAACTTTTGGAAGATGGTTCTCTCCTTCTACTACAGGTTCTGGGGACTGGTCATGTTGATGGACTTTTCATGGTAAGCAGTTTTGCCTACTAGGACATCTCACAAACCCTATATTATTCTTATTTAATGCATATTAATTCAAATTTCCTCCATGTTTACAATATTTGTAAATTTTAGAAGTGACATTTTTCTTTAAGTTCTAGGTGAAAATCTCTTTCAATTGTTTTATTTCATTTTTACTGTGAAATAGGTATACAAATGCATAACGCTACCTTGGTGCAAAGGTAAATGAACCTCTAATTGGGGCCTCCTGGTTTACAAGCTTTTGCCATTTAACATATCAACAGGCAGTGGGTGATTTTAGAAACGTTAAAATAGGATGCTGTGATTCAAGTTATTCTTGGTGTCTAATCATTATCTGTGAAATTTAACAATGTGAAACCCCAGAATAAGTAGAGTGATCATGCTTGGAAAGACTGTTTAAAATAATATCATTTAAAATAGTATCATTTTTCATTTTGCCCTCTATAAAGAAATATATAACATTTGTGATAAGTGCTTCAATACAGGTTTAATTATACAAAGAAAACGAGGGAAGAAGAATCTGAATAAATAATAAGAGAACAAACTACCTTTGCCTTTTGAAACACATGTTATGTTGTTATGGAATCAATGTCACAGAAAAAATGGCTGTAGGAAACCTGAATCAGCATGAAATAAGATATTTTGAGGGTTATTGAACACTGTTCATTTTTCTGGAAATGGGACAAGGTTATTTAGCACAGGTGTCTTGGTAATTGTGATGCATTGGCAGAATTAGTCATGTTCAATGGTCCTCAAACTTGCTCTGCCACCTGAATGTAAAATGGTCTAACATTAATACAATGATATCTGATGAAAAACATATACTATGATATTAAGCTCAGGATCTATTTTTGCATAAAGTACCCTTTTTGTTAAATAAAAGTGTGCCCCCCAAAAAACTTCTTTCTTCTGAAAAAGTTAAATAAATAAAAGGTACAGAAAATATGAGAGAATAATCCTAAGCTCTCTTCAAATTAGAGGAGAAATAACACAAAATAAAACAATTTTGAAGATTGCAATATAGTAGAAAGAATATTTCTGATGATCAAAGAGCTTTAGAAGCTGCACATGCTCTGAGAGAAAGTGTGTGCATCAATCTGTGATACACAGTTAAGTAGGTCTGCAGCCAGCCAATTATTTGTGACATTCATGAGAGTATCCCAATATTTCTAGCAATTGATCAAAAGACTAAAAGTTCATGGAATATATATAAAAACATGATATTTATCAACATGTCAGCATTTATTACTTTTAAATTTCTCAATCCAAAAGAATTGCTGAAATAACCATAACATAAAACTAGAAGATAGATACATTTAATTACATTTTTAAAATCAACTACAATTGGAGCTACAAAGTATAATAAACCATAAGATTCATCAAACGCATGGATGTTTTGCAAAAAAATTAACAATGAATTATCTTGTGACAATTAAGATAAATCTTCAAATAATTTAATTACTTTAAATCAATATTTGACATAAATTAGTATTACATATAGTTATACTTTATGTGTCATAGAAAAAGTGTACATCATATAAATAAACTGAAAAAAACATATGATCATTTCATTAGATGCTGAAAAAGCATTTGACAAAATTCAACATCCATTTATGTTAAAAGTCTTGGAGAGATTAGGGATACAAAGGTCATACCTAAATATAATAAAAGCTATTTACAGCAAGCTGACAGCTAACATCAAACTAAACAGAGAGAAATTCAAAGCTATCCCACTAAAATCAGAAACACGACAAGGCTGTCCACTCTCTCCATACCTCTTCAATATAGTGTTTGATGTTCTAGCAGTAACAATAAGACAACATAAGGGGATCAAGGGGATTTGAATTGGAAAGGAAGAAGTTAAACTTTCGTTATTTGCAGATGATATGAGAGTGTACATAAGTGACCCCCAAAACTCCACCAAAGAACCTCTACAGCTGATAAACACCTTTAGTAACATGGCAGGATACAAGATCAACTCCAAAAAATCAGTTGCCCTCCTATACACAAAGGATAAAGAAGCAGAGAGGGAAATCAGAGAAGCATCACCTTTCACGATAGCCACATATAGCATAGAATATCTTGGGGTAATTCTAACCAAGGAAGTGAAAGATCTATCTGACAAAAGGTTTAAGTCTTTGAAGAAAGAAATTGAAGAGGATACCAGAAAATGGAAGGATCTCCCTTGCTCTTGGATTGGGGGGATCAACAAAGTAAAAATGGCAATTCTACCAAAGGCAATCTATAGATTCAATGCAATCCCCATCAAGGTCCCATTAAAATTCTTCACAGATCTTGAGAGGACAATAATCAACTTTATATGGAAAAACAAAAAACCCAGGATAGCCAAAGCAATCTTATACAATAGAGGAACGTCTAGAGGCATTACTATCCCTGACTTCAAACTCTATTACAGAGCTACAGTATTGAAAACAGCTTGGTATTGGCATAAAAACAGAGAAGTCGACCAAGAGAATAGAATAGAAGACCCAGATTTTAACCCACAATCCTATGAACACTTGATTTTAGATTAAGGAGCTAAAAGTATACAATGGAAGAAAGAAATCATCTTCAATAAATGGTGCTGGCATAACTGGATGTCAACCTGTAGAAGAATGAAAATAGATCCATATTTTAATGTCTATTTCTAACAGGTAACAAGAGCAATGGCAAAATCCTCAGTGCTTGGAGACTCTGTGGTTATCTAGTTAAAAAAAACAATGGATTACATTCCATATTTGTATTTTTTTAATGTTTGTGAATATAAAACATTCATATAATGTCCTTTGATTAAATCTATCATGCTTCGCAGTCACAATTCAGGAGGAGTCATACTTTCAAGGATATTTAATCATTCAGTTTAGTTTCTTCTATCCCAGAAAATTTTATTTCTATATAAGTATTTAGGTTTCTTTTAAAAATATCTATGAAGAACTGCATTGGAAAATTCAAGGGATTATATTGAATTGCTATTTTACTTTTGGAACCTCAATCTTTTGTAAAATATTAATCCTACTAATCCCTGAGTGTAGTAGTTATGTCTCTCAGTATAATGATTAATTGCTTTTATTTGCTTATTAAAATTTTCATTATCTAAGTCTTTAATTTCCATGATTATTTTTATTTCACGATTCATTTAAGCCTATTGTTAATGGAATTATTTTTCCTAATCTCAAAAATGTCTAGTGACTTTGAAGAGACCCATAAACACCAATTACACATCCAAGATTCAGAGGAATTCAACATATAATGCTAATAGTTCTTTAAAAAAAACAAGTATCAATACTCCTCAAATTATTATGTAAAATAAAAAATCACACGTCCAAATTATTTTTATATAAATATTTATTTTTCCATTCAAAAATTTTTACTTCCTCTCCTCCTCCCATTCCCCCACTCCCCTTCCTCCCTCCCCCTCCAGTCTTAGGAAAGGACAGGGTACCCTGCCCTGTGGGAAGACCAAGGCCCTCCCCCCCACCATCCAGGCCTAGGAAGGTGTGCTTCCAAACAGACTAGGGTCCCAAAAAGCCAGTATATGCAGTAGAAACAAGTCCCGGTGCCATTTTCAATGGCGTCTCTGACAGCCCCCATTGTGAGCCACAATCACAGAGTCCAATTTGATCACATGCTCCTTCAGTCCCAGTCCAACTGAAGTTGGTGAGCTCCCATTAGATCAGGCACATTGTCTCAGTGGGTAAACCAACCCCTCACAGGCCTGACTTTCTTGATCATCTTCTCCCTTCTTCTGATCTTCAACTGGACCTTGGGTGCTCAGTCTAGTGCTCTGATGTGGGTCTCTGCCTCTATCTCCATCCATCTCCGGATGAAGGTTCTATGATGATATTCAACATAGTTATCTGTGTGACTATGGGACAGGGCCAGTTCAGGCACCCTCTCATCTGCAGTCCAAGGACCTTGCAGGGGACATCTCTGTGGACACCTGGGATCCCCTCTAGAGCCAAGTCTCTTGCCAACCCAAAAATGGCTCCCTTATGAAGGTATCTTCTTCCCTGCTCAGATATCCACCCTTCCTCCATCTCAACCCTCCCACTCCCCAAAGCTATCCCCAATCCTTCCCTTTTCCCTTCTCTCTACCCCACTCCCCTTTCCCCAACCCCACCCCCACCTCCACACCGATGCTCCCAACTTTTTTGCCCAGCGATCTGTCTGTTTCCAATTTCCAGGAGAATCTATATATGTTTTTCTTAGGGTTCAACTTATTATTTGGCTTCTCTAGGCTTGTGAACTATAGGCTCAATGTCCTTTTTTTCATGGCTAGAATCCACTAATGAGTGAGTACATACCATATTCACCTTTTGGGTCTGGGTTATCTCACTCAGGATAGTGTTTTCTATTTCCATCCATTAGCATGCAAAATTCAAGATGCCATTGTTTTTTTTACTACTGAGTATTACTCTAATGTGTATATATTTCACACTTTCTTTATCCATTCTTCTGTTGTGGGGCAGCTAGGTTGTTTCCAGGTTCTGGATATTACAAATAATGCTGCTATGAATATAGTTGAACAAATCCTTTTTTTAGTATTATTGGGCATATCTTCGGTATATTCCCAAGGGGGGTATTGTTGGATCCTGAGGTAGACTGACTCCCAATTTCCTGAGAAACCAACACTCTGATTTCCAAAGTGGTTGCACAAGTTTGCATCAAATCTAAGAACCGGATATTAACTCACAAACCTATAAAGACCTGATTTTTGACAAAGGAGCTAAAATTATACAATGGAAGAAAGCATCTTCAATAAATGGTGCTGGCATAACTGGATGTCAACCTGTAGAAGAATGAAAATAAATCCATATCCATCACCATGCACAAAACTCAAGTCCAAATGTATTGAAGACCTTAATATAAATCCAACCACAGTGAACCTGATAGAAGAGAAATTGGGAAGTAGACTGCAATACATGGGCACAGGAGATAACTTCCTACGTATAACCCCAGTAGCACAGACAATAAGAGCAACAATGGATAAACAGGACCTTTTGGAACTGAGAAGCTTCTGTAAAGCAAAGGACACTGTCATTAAAACAAAAAGGCATCCTACTGAATGGGAGACAAAATATATATAATTTATATATATTTATATAAAAATATTATATATGTTTATATAAAAATATTATATATATTTATATAAAAATTATATATATTTATATATAAAAATATATAAAGAACTCAAGAAACTAGACATTAAAATTCTAAATAACCCAATTAACAATGGGGTACTGAGCTGAACAGAGAATTCTCAACATAAGAAGTTCTAATGGCTAAAAGATACTTAAAGTCATGTTCAACTACCTTAGTGATCAGGGAAATGCAAATCAAATAAACTTTGAGATATCATCTTACACTTGTCAGAATGGCTAAAATCAAAACCACCAATGATAGCCTATGCTGGAGAGGATGTGGAGTAAGGGGAACACCCGAATTATTTTTACTGGAACCAGTATTACCTTGATAACCAAACCATACCAATAAGCACTCAAAACAGGGAAAAACAAGCAAACAAAAAACAACAACAAAACAGAATGTAGAGGGGGTGAGGGAAGAAATCACAGAAAAGATTATTCAATGAACATAGAATTTTTTGTAAATAAAATTTAAGAACACATCAAAACCATAATCTGTCATGAAAAACTTGGCCAGACCAAGATACACAGAAATATATATATATATATATATATATATATATATATATATATATATATATATATATATATAAATGTAATCTACTAAATAAGTAGACTGAAGGACAGCAACCACATGGCCATCTCATTCAAAGGAAAAATAACCTTTGACAAAAATCCAATATTCCTTTATGGTAAAAGTCCTATGGAACCTAAGGAACATACCTTAACATAATAATGGTATTATATAACAAGTACACAGCAAACCACACACTAAAAAGAGAAAAATAAAGTATTTCATTAAAACCAAGAATAAAATAAGATTCTCCCTCTGTCCATTTTTGTTTAATATAGCACTTGATTGTAAGACAAGAGATAAAAATAAATAGTATACAAATAGAAAAGTAAAAAGTCAAACTATGCTTAATTGTAGAAGTATTCTGCTATGCTTAAAGTATTCAAAAGTCTCTACCAAAATCCTACACTGATGGATACTTTTAGTAAAATTAACATACAAAAATTATGTATGCCTGTATTAGTTTCTTTTATAGTTTTATGATAAATCACTATGAGCAAAGCAACTCAAAGAAGAAAGGGTTTACTTGACTTACAGAACAAAGTATATTAGTGTTCACTGTGATGGGTAATTATGCCAGCAAGCAACAGTCATGTTAGCTGGAGTAGAAGACTGAGAGCTCACTTCTTGACCCATAACCAAGAAGCAGAGAAAGCAAATTAGGGTGAGACTATAAAATCTCAAATCTTGCCTAAGTTAAATGATTCCTCCAGTAAGGCCACAGCTCCTAAACCATAGCACACATTACCATCAGTGGGGGACAAGTTACTACTCAAATGCCAGAGTCTATGTGGGTGACTTTTCATTACTACCATGCCTTCTTTTTATTTAGTTTTGTTTTCAATACATCTGATCCATTGATATATTTGTATATGCCCATTAATTTGTTTCCAGTAAAGATTTGCGTGTTAATTATTCAACTAAATGAAAAAAGTAATCCATGAATAAAAGAACCACATGCAAATTAATAAGGAGAAAGAACAGAATATAAAAGGACAGAAGTACTTCATTTTTCATTGGCTTTTTCTATTGGCACCACCCTTGTTCTTTAGATTCGAGGTTCTATCAACCTTTGGATTTGTCTGACCTTCCATACTTACCAGTGTCCTGGAAATGTTGTCTTTGAGGTGGAATGTCCTTCTGTTTATATATTACTTTAGTGGTTGATGAATAAAGCTGCTTTAGCCTATGACACGGCAGAATAAAGACTAGCAGAAAATCAGAACAGAGATACATAGATAGTATGATGTAGGATTTCCCCTCTGTATGCTGTGAATATGTTTTATTGATTAATAAAGAATCTGATTTGGTCTATGACAGGGCAAAACAGAGGTAGGCAGGGAAAGCTAAACTTAAGTCTGGAAGAAAAATGCAGAGTCAAAGAGAAGATATGTAGCCACCACAGGAGAGAGATGGGAGGAGGGGAGGGTGTGGGAATTTTGAATTGGTATTTTTTTAAATAATAAAATAAAAAATTCAAAGACTAACAGAATATGGCATATAAAATGTTTTAAGAACTTAGGACTTTTCATGGCAATGAGACACATCTGCTTCTGACAGCACCAATTACTTCAAAATGAAGGCGGGCACTGAAGAGTCTTCTAATGGAATTTGTTAGTCATTTGATCAAGAAACTGCTCTTTCCTGGACTTCTTGATGTTATAAGAACTGGACATACAGAACCCCCAGAAAAATTACTCCTAACTTGCCTAAAAGTGAGATGGTCCTTTGGGGGTCACACTTTATGAAAGAACTGCCAGAATTTTGTAGGACATAGAAGAAAATGACTAAGAAAACTGACAGTATAAATGAAATTGTGTTTGAAATTTCCTGCCTTTTGGAAAAGTCTGCCAGACACCATGCGCTTATAGGCTGAATATGGGTTCTCCAATTTTACAGAAGAACTTTGGGAAACACTTCAGACAGTGAGATGTCTCTGTCAATTCTAAAGTTTTGGAAGCTGCTTTCAATGCACTTCTCATTAACTTTGGTAATGTTGTATCCTTCTGGTGTCTTTGAAGATTTGAAGAAAGTTAGTTATAATTATAGTTTTCCTTAGTTATGATAAAAGATAAAATAGATGCAAATATTATAACTATAATTCTTGCTTGATGCCTGTTTTGTTGTACATAATTTTACTATATTAAAGTTAAAACTTTCCTTTTCATTTAGACAGAAAAAGGGAGATGATGTGGGATTCCTCTGTATGCTGTAGATATGTGATATTACTATTAGTTAATAAAGAAGCTATTTTGGCTTATGATAGGACAGAACAAAGCTAGGCAGGGAAAACTAAACTAAACTTTCTGGGAGAAAGAAATAGAAGTCATGTAGTCACCTCAGGAGACAGATGCCTGATGCCAGATGGAACCTTACAATCACATGGCAATATACGGATTAACAAAACTTCATTTACTTAAGATATAAGAGCCAGTCAATAAGAAGCATGAGCTAATAGCCCAAGCAGTGCTATAGTAATACAATTTCTGTGTGATTATTTCAGGTCTGGGCAACCAGGAAACAAACAAGTAGTCTCTGTCTTTAAGAATAAGCAGAGTCAGGGAGATGCCATGTAGCTGCCGAAGGAGAACGATGCCCGGAGCTTTACCTGGTAAGCCACAGTGTTGTGGAAATACATAGATTAGTAGAAATAGGAGAATTTAAGATGTAGGAGCTACCTAGAAATGCACCTAAGCTATTGGCCAAGCAGTGTTGTAATTAATATAGTTTCTGTTTGATTTTTCAGTTCTGGGCAGCTGAGAAATGAAAGAGCTGTCTGCATTTACAGTCCCTGTGAACATATGAGCCAATTTAATAAGTGTGGTGTTATACATGTAAGTATTTGGTTCAAAATATTCCTCTGAATATTTCTGACTAATGGGGAAAAACTGAGTAACAAGAACAATCAATAAGAAACATGTAGTAGTATTTAGAAGAAAGAGCTATATTCTTTACCTAAATTCCTCTGCCATGCTTTCATTTCCCTCTTTTTCTTCTGATAAATGGGGGCTTTGCAACTCTTTCTCTGAATTTTCTTTCCCCAGTTATGCCATGTGGCTAATTGCCCAACCTCCATTGCTAAACTACCTGAATGACTCAAATGATAAATATACTTTTCTTTCCTTTTTATCCACCTTTCTATGATAAGCATGTGCCCTGGAGTTTTACTTTTATATTCTAATAAAGGTGACTTTGAGTTTTTGTCTGAGTCTGCTTTTAATTTATTTGCTCAAAGTTTCCTGAGAAAAAACTTATATTTTCTTAATAACATGTAGTACTCTAGGCATATTTCCACAAAATTTCTTGTAATAATATAAGTTTTAATATAAAATTTCAACTATTTTATATATAATTACAATTAGAAAGCTACAAATATAAAATCAACATCCAACATTGTATTGGAGATATATCCAAGGAAAGTTAATATTTCTAAACTGTTTAAACAAGAGTTGGTTTTACTGTAAATATATGATGAGAAATTGTTCTGAAAATAGTCCCTAACATCAATGATGGTGCATAACAGATTCAGAAAATTAACCTAACCAAATAATATACATAATACAATTGTAACAGCAGCAATGTCATGTTACATAGTGTGGATGAGGGTGTCACAGTTAAGAATACAGGAAATCTATGTATACTTCCATATATGGCAGAAATACTTTCAAAAAATGTTGAAATTGAAAGAGTGATTAATGAAAATGGTAAAAGAATGTGGTTACATATTACCTTAAGTATTTATAAACAAACTTACTTCTGTAATTGATGGAGAGTAAAATCTTTTTAGTTTGAATTAGATCCTTGATGAACTGTTTTTATTTAGTAAATCAAAATGAAAAAATAATACATATTTTATATAAATTGAGTGAATATATCATAAAGTTTCAAAAGTAATTTCAATTTTGAACATAATTTTTCATATTCATTCAATGTAATTGGTGTTTCATTTGAATAGATATTAGTTACTACATCCTCTAACAAAGTGGTTTTGATTGTTTTATACTTGAGAAAGAAGAGTCTGTTGATAAACAGTCCTGGAGCTATGGTTTTGATATGATGATATTTGATAAAATAAAACTTGTGTCCATCAGTACACAGGGAAAGAAAAATTCTATATAATTATCTTGTTAATTTAAATTACACTCCAGTTAATTGAACAAACTCGTTAGCACTAAATTATTCTGTTATAAAATAGATTAATTAAAAGTGATGGTTTTCAATGTGAAATAATTCCTCTGAATAAAAAAAAACCATTTATTTAATTAGATATTACTATCATTCCAGATTTCTTATTTATTCACAAGTAAATATCAACACAAAAACTGATGTTGAAACACTGCGGAAAGTGAGATGTGATAGAACTTAGAAAGTAAAAAATAATAAAATTAGGCCTTTAGTTATTAGAGAAGTTCATTTGAATGCATAAGAGTTTGTATTTGCTTGTGCAGAATGAATTCTAATTGATCTTTGTAATGAAAACCTGGAATCAGATATCAATGTAAATGTTGAAAGATCAGAGAATCATAGCAGGTTCTTACCTCTATGAAATCCTCAGACTGAATTGGGTATCCTGTCTTGATAAATCCTTACACTGAATGCTGTCCTAGGAAACCTCAGACTGAATCCTGAACTTCTGTTTCTTCCTGACTTATATTCCTCTTTGCCCAACCATATTACTTTCTATCTCCACTTCACCAGTGCTTGGATTAAAGGTATAAACCATTACTACTTGACTCTGTTTCTATTTAAACTAGATCAATCTCATTTACCCCACAGGAGCATTGAACTCATAGATCTGTCTGCCTCTGTCTCCTGAGTGCTGGGATTAAAGGTTTGTGCTATAACTGTATATCCTCTATGCCTAACTAGTGTGGCTAGTTCTGCACTCTGATCTTCAGACAAGCTTTATTTGCTAAATCACAAGCATAATATCACCACACACTTGTAATATTAACATTGATAAATCTAAAGATACAAAATAGACCATCAGAGTACAATGTATTTTTTATCTATTGTCTAATTATCACTTTCTAATTTTATTTAATGTTGCATTCAGTGCTGATACATGCCAGAATTTATTTATATTAAATAAATTAAATTTTTATTTAATGCATTCATGCTTGTTTACATTAGAATGGATTTAAGATGGTCTCTGCTTAATTGAAGTCTGCTGCTCCCTTTTGGTATTGGTTAAAGAATGGTGAGAAGTAGGGGAGCATAAGTGTTGCCTGGGGCCAGAATCCTCTGAGTGAGTAGCTGTGACTGATGTACCTTGTACTCATTTTCAAACTGCTTTACTAAGCAGGCTATTTAGAGTCTGCCAATGGTATGAAAACCCTAAAGCAAATTTTAGCAACTGAAAAACAGTGAAATAATTTTCTGTATCTCAGAAATATAGATAACAATTAAATACAGCTAGAAATCATTAGCAAAACCTATAAATTAGTGATTCTCAAACATCCTAATGCTGCAACCCTTTCATACAGTTCCTCATGTTGTGGCGACTCCCTACCACAAAATATTTTTGTTCCTACTTCATAGATATAATATTGCTACTGCTATGGATCATAACATAAATATCTGATGTGAATATCTGATTATCAGGAAGACCCTGAAACTGACAAAATACATGGAACCATTATCTATTGAAATACACATAGGTATTTAAGATGGCAGAAAGATATTTTCAGACAAGTTGAGCCACCTATAAGAGACAGCCCAGCTGCCTGGACGAAAAAGAGAACAGCAGAGCTGCCTATAAAAGATTCAAAGTAATTAATCTATGTGAAAAGGACATTATTCAACCAATCCACTGAGATTTGTACAGGTCATGCAGTGCCCTCTAGGCTTTTAGTTTCTGTGATTTGTCCCCGAGCTGGAGTGAGCATTGATGATGTAGCCATCTCTGAGTTATTTCTGCTACTGTAAGTCTTTACTCATACTCGTACAAGTAACCCCATATAAAATTCATTGATTCAACAAGTTTGGCATTGCTGATATTCTTACATTGAACTGTTGTGAGTTCCCTATCTGGAGTAAATAGATATTTGTTCTAAGATTCCCAGGATTAATGTTATCTAAAACTAACAAACAATCAAACAAAACATAAGAACCAGGAGTAGTGGTACACACATGTAATTCAAACACTTGGAAAGCAGATTCACATGGGTCTCTTGTGATTTTAAGGACAACCTAGTCAAAATAGTGAGTTCCATGACAGCAAGAGCTGTAACACGGTGAGACCCCATATTTACAAAATGTAACAAATGAGAGAGAAAAGTATAAAAATTTATAAAGTTATTTGCATTAAGTGTCATGATAGAATACATATACCTTAAATCCTTAGAACCCTTAAATAATAGATATCTAGGTGGTGGTACATATTAGAAGATAGATAGATGGGTATATAAATATATTGGTAGGTAGATAGATAGATAATAAATAGATGACATATTGGTAAAGGAATGATAGATGAAAGAGAGACATTATAGATAGATGTAACTTACGAAAATCTAAAATAAATAACAAGTTTCTACACATGCGTGAACTACCATAAAACAACCTGAGAGAATATATTAAAAAATATATGTCAAAAAAGTGTGGGAGATAGTGGGGGGAAACCTCAGTCCCCTCCTTCACCTGCCTCTGCTTCTCTAGCTAGCCAGTAAAAGAGTTTCCTGCAGGTAGGCTGCCCTAATAACCCCCATCCACCAGTCCCAGAAAGCTACAAGTCCCACACCACCATTGACCTTGTCTATAATTCCACAACCTCGGGGGAACTCTGAAACACAGCCTAATACTACACAGAAAAGACCAAGAGAGAGGACCATGAGAGATGACCAAGAGAACTCTAAAGCAAAGCTGTGACTCCACAGGGTACACCAAGAAAGTGAACCAGGAAAACAGACCAAAGGAGCAGTCTAAGAGAGACCTCAGTTTCTCCCTGAGACACAGACATTGAAAGTAAAGAGCAGACCAAAAACAGTTTCCAAAGATGCAGATGGGCACTGCAAGGAACAACACACAAAGACACTGCTAGCATCAACTGAAGGAAGAGATGGGTAGGTACCAATGCCAGAATTCATCCAACAACCTAAAAACCAACATGATAACACCAGAAGGTAGTGGTCATACAACAGGAAGAGTTTATCATCCTAACCCAGATGAAGCAGAAGAAAATGATTTTAAATGTAACTTTATGAAGATGATAAAGACTTTAAAGAGGAAATAAAAAACTCCCTTAAAGAATGGAGGAAAAGACAAATAAAAATTGAAAGAAATTAATAAATCTCTCAGAGAAAAAAAGAAAACCAGAAAAAAGAATCAAACAGGTGAAGCAAGCAGTTCATGAATTAAAGACTAAAATAGAGGCAATAAAGAAAAAACAAACTGAGGGAATTCTGAATATGGAAAATTTGGGTAAATGAATAGGAGCTACAGAGGCAAGTATTACCAAGAGGATACAAGAGATAGAAGAGAGAATCTCATGGGTTGAAGATAATATAAAGAGGAAATCATTTCATTAATCAAAGAAAACATTAAATCCAACAAATCCCTAACAGAAAACATCCAGGAAATCCGGGACACCATGAAAGACCAAACATAAGAATAATAGGGATAGAAGAAGGGAAGAACTCCAGCTCAAAGGCACAGAAAATATATTCAACAAAATCATAGAAGAAAACTTTCCTAAACTAAAAAAAAGATACCCCTTTGAACATAGATGAAGATTATAGAACACCAAATAGACTGGTTCAAAAAATGTCCCCTTGCCATATAATAAGCAAAATGTAAAGCATACAGAATAAAGAAAGGATATGAAGAGCTCCAGAGGAAAAAGGTCAAGTAACATATAAAGGTAGACCTATCAGAATTATGCCCGACTTTTCAATGGAAACCATTGAAAGCCAGAAGGTCCAGGGAAAATGTACTGTAGACACTAAGAGAGCATGGATATAAGCCTGTTGTAATAGGAGCGGCCGGGCTGCATCCCCAGCACCCCAGCGGCCTGGCTAGCTTATACCCCGAAATAATTACACGGACACTGTATTCTTTTAAACACTGCTTGGCCCATTATATCTAGCCTCTTCTCGGCTAACTCTCGCACCTGGACTAGCCCATTTCTAATAATCTGTATAGCATCAGTCTTACTGGGAAAGATTATAGCCTTCGTCCATCCTGGGTCGGAGCTTCATCACGTGTGCCTCAGAGAGCAGAGCTCTCCCGTCTGCCCAGGAGAGGGGAGCATGGCATCTCTCTGAGCTCACTTCCTCTTCCTCCCAGCATTTTGTTCTGTTTACTCCTCCCACCTATGTTTTAACCTATCAGGGCCAAGCAGTTTCTTTATTGCTTAACCAATGAAATCAACAGATTGATATATGACACTCCCAAATCATAAGCCCAGACAACTATACCCAGAAAATCTTTCAACCACCATTGATGAACGAATCAAAGTATTCCAAGACAAATCCAGATTTAAACAATACATATTCATAAACCCAGTTCTACAGAAAATACTAGAAGAAAAACCCCAACCCAAGGAAGCTAACTACATCCATAAAAACACAGACAGCAGAAAACTCCCCACCAGCAACTTTTCCCAAAAAGGGAAGCACATATATTTACAACCAAAAAATAACAGGAATCAACAACTACTAATCATTAATATCTCTTAATATTACTGGAGACAATCTACTTAAAAAAAGACAAAGGCTAAGAAATGGATATGAAAACAGGATCCATTCCTTTGTGGTATAGAAGAAACAAACCTCAACCTCAAAGACAGACATTACCTCAGGTTAAAGAGTTAATATATATATATATATGTATATATATATATATATATATATATATATATATGTATATATATATATATATATATACATATATATATATATATAACATATATGTGTGTGTGTGTGTGTGTGTTTGTACAATCAAATTAACCTAAGAAACAAGTGGGAGAAGCTATTGTAATATCTAAATAAAAACCTTGAAAAAAAACCTTATCTACTGCTTGGAAAATATTAGCAACTATACTAGACAGTAATCTTAAAGTTTAACCATCACTTTACTTTTGCAGGATCCCATAAAGAGAACATCACCCCATGACAGCAGGAAGCAATTCTAGAGGCCGACATACCTTCTCCCAAAAAAAAGTTTGTCCTCAGTGTTGGGAACACCATTTAGGGGTTCTTGATTATTACTTGTATCAGGTAGAGGGTTGGGGTGGAAACTTTGTAGGTTCAGAGATTAGAAAAAAGGAGTAATGATAGTGTGCAGTAAAATGAATACTTGTGAGCTATTATTTACAAATAATTTACATTGGTATAGTTTTTTGTATATTGATATAAGTTCAAATTATATTTGTTATTTCTGTTTACAATATTTGTACAACTATGCAAAGTTATTCTGTCACATTGTATATATTCATATTTCTACCTCTGTTTAGGAAATTCTGTATATTGATAAAACTTATAGGATGTATTTTTGTATTGCATTATATATTATTCTTACCTCTGATCAAGATACTTATACATTGTTTAAATTTTGAGGTCATTGTCCTGATTTGCTGCATAGTTATTTACAGATTATTTAATATTCTGGCATGAAGTCTTAGTCTTTAATTTATACAGCCATTAAATATTATAAATCAATAATTGTTCATGTTTGTTATACATATAATCAAATTAATTAGGTTCTTTAGATATATAGAGATTGTATTCTGCCTGTATAGCTAATCTTCAACCACTAAAGCATCTGTAGAACATGGCATTAAAATAATTTAGCGTTCTGTTGACATGAGGCATGATTGCTCCTGAGAGCACCAGTCTATTCCTGAGAAAATGTAAAGCACCAAAGACACTCCATTGGGAGTTTGTTTTCTTCTTGGCAAAATTGGCCTTTGGGGAAGGAACCTCTCGTGCCTCAACCACTGACAAAGTACATGGTGTCTGGACTGGATAGGCAGGACACAAGGAAAAGGACTGACAAACATTGTCAAGACATGGTAAGACAGTTCTGAAAAATTCTCAGCCTCTGAAAATGGTTTGTCAGTTACACTAGGCCTTAGCAAAATTTGGTTGCTTCAATATTGCAAATGAGACTTTAAGTGATTGCTCAGGTAGCCAATTGTTTCCGTCATATACTGCTTAACTCAATTAATATTATCTTCCTCATGCCTTAATGTGGTTGAAGATTATATAGTCATAGTTACTTTCCTCTTATGACTTATTTCCGATGCAAGACTTAGACTTTTTGGAATAGAATGGTTATTAAAACATTTATCATGTGTTCCTTGCTAAATATTATTTATGTCTGGTTGTAATTTTATACTTGATATCTGTTAATATTGTATATAGTTTTGTATTGGATTCAGATCGCTCTTGTTTAGATAAAGGGGGAGGTGATAGGAAGCTTTGTTAACCAATTATCTTCAAGAAGTAGGACCAAGTTAGGTTGTGGCTTTCTGGGACTTGAAGGAAAATGAGCATATGGCCTAGGTGCTCTCTCTCTCTGTGGTTCTTTCATTGCACAGCTGAGCTTGGACTTCTTGTTCCCATTTTGTGAGTTATTCCCATATAATAAATAAAAATATAATTGTTTATCTTTTAGCTAGCCTGGTTATTTCCTGAATCGAGCTAACTTCTACATTTGCATGCAAATAGATGGAACTAGAAAACACCATCCTGAGTGAGGAAACACAGACCCCAAAAGATGAATATGGTATGTACTCACTCATAAGTGGATACAAGCTATTAACAGGGTATTTAGCATATAGGTCATGATGCTAGAGAAGCTAAGTAACAAGGAGAACCCTAAGAAAAACATGTATAGATGCACCTGGAAAGTCAAAATAGACAAGATCACCTGACAAAATTGGGAGAATGGAGGTGGGGGGATAAGGAGGGTGGAAAGGGAGGGGTGATGTGGGAGCGGGCCTGCTTTTCATCCTGCCCGGCTCCTGCACAGCTAGCTTAGCCCCAGAAATAACAACACACAAACTGGATTCATTTAAACACTGCCTGGCCCATTAGTTTCAGCCTCTTATTGGCTAATTCTCACAACTTGATTAACCCATTTCTAATAATCTGTGTTGAAAGGTAGACCATAAAATAAGAGCTAACCTTTGTCAGATATGTACTGAAGAGATTATTTACAGCCCAGGGGTTGCACTGCTCAGGTTTTGATACTGCTACACCAATCACTGATCAAGAAAATGCACCTCAGATTTTCCTAAATTCAACCTGAAACAGAGAATTCTTCAATTGAGTTTCCTCCTCACAGGTGACTCTAGTTTTGTCATGTTGACACAATTAACCAGTAAACCCTCTTTATTCATCCATTCAATCTTGACAGATACCTAGTCTCTGATATTATAATTTTCACAATACATTCAAGTAAGAAATACCTGTATTGTATATCTGATTCATTTCTTTATATACACAGGTTTGGAGTTTCTAGAATTACTGTTTAATGCTGACTAGCCAAGAATTTGTAATAATCTGTGGAGGCCCAAAATTGTGAGCCTATTTCTACTTTAGCCAAATATCATAGAGTTGGAACTTTAAGGTTATTGTCTGTTTCTACCTCAAGGGTTCCACCTAGATTTAGCTCGGAGAGTTCTACTCTCTCAAGGTTGTTGTCAACAGGTGTGCTAATATCCAGAGCTTGTATTTCAGGAACAAAGAAAACAAATGTCTAAGGATTCAAGCAAGTTCCAGTTCCCTTAGGGAAATAACATTAGAGTCCACCTAGGGAGTAGTTAGCCTATGGAATGTTTTGGTCTAGGGTGTAAGTGTGACTTGTTTTCTTCTAGCAACAGAATGTTTAACTATGAATCTAGCCTGCAACCTTTAACTGTTCTGTTCATTTCTTTGTATCATATTAATGCAGGGTTTTTTTTTTTATTTTACTCCTATCTTTTGGTGTCAGGGTATTTTAATTAACTAGAAATTAAATGCAGGTGATTTCAGTATTCACTAGAAATCCCGCCCAATAACATTTTATGTTTCTGTTTTATTATTTTCATTCATGTCTTTGTACTCTTTACTTATTTTCTGATCCCTATGCCCCTACCATGGTAAGTAATATTTTTGTCCAAGCTGGTCTCCAACAACAATCTTCCTGACTCTACCTCTTGAGTGCTGAGGGTATTATTATATGCTACCATCCAGCTTGAAATTTCTGTTTTTAAGGCTATATTACATATATATTATGGCTTTAGCTGTTTACTTATCAATAGACATGTGATTTAATAACTATTTAAAAATAAGTGAACACAATAGCAGACATAGCTTCCAGAATATTTTTATTTTCTAACTATATAAGCATAGATTAGATGTCTAGATCATATTAAAGAATAATATTTTATTTAGAAAACTAGGCTATTTCTCATGATATTTATATCATTTTACCTTCTCAGCATCTTGACTCAAAGAATCAATTGACATGACCTGCATAAGATGCACATGTACAGAAAATGCTGCATAGTCACAGTATCAGATAGTAAACATTTAAAAAGAAGCAAACAACATTGTCATTTGAAGTAAAATGGATGCAGAAGAGAAATACTCTCAAGTAAGATCAGGCAGATAGGAAAGCAAACGCCAGACATCCTCTGTTCTTTAAAGGAAAAAACCTATCATAACTTAAGAAATACAAGGGAAAAAATACTGACCTGAGGAACACACAAGGGCCAGAGGGCAGGAAGACACATTGAGATGTGCCAGTAGGAACTGCAGAGCAAGCTAGGCAGTGAAGAAGAAGGAGGACAATTATGAGACAGCTAGACTCTGTACGTAGGGAAAATCAGTGAATGACATTAATTTATGCAATTAGTATATGCTGAAAATTACAAAAATAGAAAGCTATAAAAATGTTCTATCACAAAATATCTCATGTCTAAATAAGGCATAACAGGAATATAAGAGCTTAATAAATTTGTGCAACTAATTAATAGTAAAAAAGGCCATATTTTTTTCATAAAGAACAGGAACATTTATTATGTTGTGTGTTTTGCCACAAAGAACATAAAATCAAAACAAATAAAAACAAATTAAACCAAAGCATTCTATGGTTATTCTCCAGGTTATAGTATTTGACCCCATCTTAATAGGGTCATTAGACATGTATATCAATTTCTATGCCCAATTTATCACATCATGCTCAATAAATATCCACAAGCTTTGTATTTTATATTCCAACTCTATAAAGCTATCCTTTTAAAAAGAATTATAACAAAATTCTAATACCAGTTAGATTTCAAAAAATAAATGGTATTTCTTCTTGTAATGACATTATGAAAGGGGGAATGGTCTTGTAACTAAATAGCCTCCTAAATTTGATAATTATCACTTTAGCAAATTCTACTATTTTGGGGGGGATATAATTGTAAGAAATAATTTTTTTTAATTTATTTATTTATTAAGGATTTCTGCCTCCTCCCTGCAACCGCCTCCCATTTCCCTCCCCCTCCCCTGAACAAGTCCCCCTCCTTCATATATTCAAAGAGCAATCAGGGTTCCCTGATCTGTGGGAAGCCCAAGGACCGCCCACCTCTATCCAGGTCTCCTAAGGTGAGCATCAAACTGCCTAGGCTCCCCCAAAGCCAGTACGTGCAGTAGGATCAAAAACCCACTGCTATTGTTAAAGCATTTATGTTAAATATAATTTGTACTCATGGCTGCTGTCACGACAGCTTCAGATTATGACAAAATCTTCAATGACCCAACGCCACACAGCCTTTGACAGGGGCTATTTCTCAATGTTATTGATCCACTTTCCTTCTGATGAGTTCTTCCTTGTGGATGGTGATAAAAAAAAACTGCCTCTTGCCCACACTGAATCTCACAACAATGACTAATTCCTTTCTGTACCTCATTCCTACTTATTCTAACCTGTGAGTGAAGATCCATCTGGAAAATTCTCTCATCAAATAAAGCCTTTACTCCCTGTCTCTTTTTCCTCTTCCCCAGTCTTAGTTCCCTAACATCTAAGTGAAGGCGGAAGGCATGTTGTATAACCCTACATCCAGGTTCTACTAAAATCCAAGTCTCTACCTTTTCTACTGTGGTTAGATCTTAGAAACCTAGTTATAATCTGTGCCTGGGAGAAGAGTTCATCCTAATGGGAATCCTGCAGCTTGTCAGAGACTTATTTTCCTGATTTCATTGTTTGTTGCAGACAGCAGTTACCAGGTCATCTAATAGAACAACTCAAAGAATTTCATCTCTATTAGTATTCTTTGTTGATGTTTCCCAAGGGCCAGTCTCAATTACCAGCAACATTTCAATAATGGCTCTAACATATCTTTTTTTTCTTTTCAGAAACACTTTCCACAGTGATTACAACATTATAATTTCACAGCTTCCAGAAGCAGCAATTTGCAAGAGGAGAATTATAAACCTTATTTATTCTTGTTGGTAACAATTATGGAGCTTTCTAAACTTATTTTAAATACCATGTCATTCTATGCAGAAAAAAATCACTAAGCATCCACAAAATCTCTGTTGTTAGTATGTTTTCTCCTATAGGTAGTATGTAATTTCTCCTTTTCTTTTTAGGAATAAATCCAAAGCACAATCTCCCAGAAACTTTAACTTTATTATGTATCTTTTCTTTTCATCATACAATCGTTTTTTTCAAGTATTCAAACTCAAGTTTATTCTCATGACTTTTCAGATCATATATTAACCAATAGGGAAATTTTTACATTCTATACCCACATACATGATTCTTATCTGAAAATCTAAAAATGCATCCAGCAAGCCATTTACAAAAGGACCACTCATAAGCATATATTAAAATTAATGTTCAACATAATGGGATTTGTTGTGACATTATATACAAGATACAATGTACTTTGCTCATATCTGTGCGTAGAATATACTCTATGCCACTCTTGCTCTGAGCACTACCTTCGCTTCAAAAAAAATCTGTCTTCCCTCTTTATTATTAATTCACAAATAAGAGGAGGAAATTGCTACTTGACTTTAGAATCTACTATATTTCACTCACTTGGTGATTCTTACTTTGCTCCATTTTTTATAAACAACATTATTCTGTTCTTCTTGGATGAATTATATTCTACTGTTAATATATATCACATTTCACTTAACAGTTCATCCACACACAGGAAACTAGGCTGATTCCTAAGTTTATCGTCAACCTTATCACAATAAACAACAGCATGTAGTTTCTGCAACATATACCAAATTTGATTTCTTTGAATATGGATCTAGATGGAGTACCATTATATGATATGTTAATTTTATTTTTGGATATTTAAATAATTTCCAAACAGATTTCCATATTTTTAAGTTTGTATCCTCAACAATAGTGTATATGGATTTCTGTAACTCAGTACAATCACATAGTATTTGGTGCTTTATGGTTCCTTGATGATAGCCACTTTGATTGGAGCAAGAAAATATTTAAAATCCTTTTGATTTCTAGATTCCTAGGATTGAAGATGCTTAACTAACTTCCCTCTATTTGTTGGTAATTGAATACTGATCATTTTATGTGTCCATTTACTAACTGAATTAGTATATGTCTTTTGCTATTCTTATATTGTGCAACTTAAACACCCTGGATTAATTTTCTCTCAAAAAATAGTTAAGAAAGATTATCTACTCTATCTACATTTTGTTTATTGTTTATTCTGCTATGTATGATTTTAGCTTGTGGGAATCCACCTTCTTAAATTTTCTATAATTTCCTGAGCCAATAGAGTCTAATTCTGAAAATTTTTGCCTATGTGCTAATTTTATTTACAAGATTCCTTATGGTGATTTAGTAATTCTTCTTTTAGGGGTTTTGTTGCAGGACATGGTGCTTTAATCCCGGCACCTAGGAGGCAGAGGTAGGTGGATCTCTGTGACTTCAAGGCAAGCCTGGTCTACAGAATGAGTTTAAGGCCAGCCAGGTCTACACAGAGAAACACTTGTCTTGAAAACAGGACTTCCTCCAAACCCATGAAAGCTTGGTGGCTCATGTCTTTAATCCCAGCACTTAGGAGGCAAGGGCAGGTGAACTTTATGAGTTCAACAGCAGCCTAGTCTACAAAGCAAATTCTGAATTCACAGAAAAACCCTGTCTCAACAACAACAACAAAATATCTTCATCTGGCATTATATTTGCATAACTGGTATTTTTTTCTTTTGAAATCTTAAAAGAATGCCATACATGAGCATTATAGAGTATTGGATTTGTATCATTCTTATGCCTTCCTCTCCCTGAAATACTTTATGATTTCTAATTATTCTCAAATTCCGGATCTCTTCTTTCCAAATCATTGAAATATGTGTATCTCTTGTCACTTTGTATAGTCCCTTCTCACACTATAAGATTAAGTCCTTAAATAGTATGCTGTCATGTCAGGTCTATACCTGCTAGTACAAGTCCTGTATCCAATTCGTGCATTGGCCACAGTGACAGGGAGGTACGTTCAACATCTGAGAGGCAGCAAAGAGATTATCAGTATATTGTTTTCTAGGACTCTGATACTACTCTAACTAACTAATCAAAGGGAGGTTTCTCATACCTGCACTCGGAATTTTGTTAGATAATATATGAATTTTTAAGAAAGAATTGACACCCTATTAAGCATAACTATACCACATAATTATTTATCTATTTGTAGAATATAGTTATATAGTTGAGTAATAATCATAATAGTACAATTATTGATGACTATTTAAAATATACTTACTGTTATTTTTTCCTCTTCCTGCGTGTTGCCCTACTTTCTCCTCTCCCCAGTTAAATTTCCTCCACCCATTTTTCCCACTGCCTCATCATATCCACTGTATTCTGCTCTTCCTGTCTGCTACTCATTTCCCCTTGTTCTAATTTGGCATCTTTTGGTTCATGATACGTACAGTTATGTCACATTATATCTAAATGTTTAGAGCTCGCATCCACATAGAAGATAAAACATGGTGTTTTGTCTCTTTGGGTTTGGTTATTCTTATTCACTATAGTCCCCACACCATTTACAAATGGCAAGGAAATAGGACAAAACAAGAATGATCTTGTTTGTGAAATGTTGTGATAATGCAAAACAAGGCAACAAAACAGATACAAGCAAGGACATCAGGACAATATTTGTTATGTCAAGGAGAAAGGAAAAACTAAAGATTTAGCATTACAAAAGCAAAAAAAACTTGGGTATGATTTTTTCAAGATATTGTGGCAGTGATACATATTAGTGTGAACTTGTGTGTCAAGGTCAAAGATCAAAGTTGAGTGTTTTCCTGGATTGCTGTTGAGCTTATTATTTTAGCCATGGTCCCTTAACGGATCTGAAACTCAACAATTTGGCTGATTGGCTGGATAGTAAATTTTCACGGATCTTTCGATCTCTCCAGTCCAATTCTTTTGCATTTCCCAACTCTCTCTTCTTCCTTCCACCACTTTTAAACAACTTTTCCAACCACATACATCTCTGTCCTTCACACACACACACACACACACACACACACACACACACACACACCTCATCTATGGGATGAGCACAGGTATAAAGCTAGTCACACCATGCTCTCTTTCTTTTCCACCCAAGGAGCACAGGGATACAATCGTGGGTCCTCATTCTTGTAACATAAGCGATTCTGAGCCATGATCCCAGCCAGAATATCTAAATTCACTTTATTTTCTGCTTAGTTTCTGTGCCAGCTTTGCTCACTGTGGCACTAATTCCCTGTTAGCTGTCTCCTCTGCCACACCACCCATATGTTGTGTTATAAATACTCATATGCTGTTCTACTATTCTCTGAAAACAGCCAGGCTCTCTGAGTCTCCGCAAAGTCCAGGTTAAATGTTGAAACTCAAGTGCACTTTCTAAATCACACAATTTACTAGAAAGCTGTTTTCTGAATTTGTTTATATCTGATAACAGGTAAATCTCTACTATGTTTCCTGCCTCTAGGCTTCCTTTCATCAATATTACATTTCTATGTAGTACTTGTCTGAATTTGTAATGGTATTAATATTTTATAGGCACCAGGAGAAGTAGTAAATAATTGAAAAGGTATAGTCTGGTATTTAAAGGGACAGATAATTTTTGTAAGTATAAAAATCATCTTCAATATATGTACAAATAACTGAACTCTATTGTTTTTAAAGAGTCTAAAATAAAATACAGCAAAAGCAAAACAAAATGATAAAAACAAACTATGAATAAGTTGTATATTACCCTGGGTTAATCCTTATCTCTCTCACACTTGCATTAGTACCAATTTATACTTTACTTTGTTACACTCTTGAAAATTTTACCAGTTATAACACACACACACACACACACACACACACACACACACACACACATATATATATATATATATATATATATATATATATATATGCTAACAATATTATATATATAATAATGAAATCAAGGAATTTAGATGGATTTGAAAATAATGTAAATTGTAGTTTTACTTTACAGTTCCCAAATCTATGAATTTTCTCATCTGAAAGAGCCAAGTAAAAGTCTTTTCAAGCAGAGATAAGATTTCTCTGCAAAGTCACCAGCCTGGGAACCTTAAAAGCAATGTCTCTGAGATTAGAAAACGCAAGAACTAACAAGTGGCAGGAGTTATATGGAAGTGTGAGGATTCCCAGTGAATAGATTATCAAGCTAGTTTTTGAAGATGTTATTTTTTATACAGTTGAACATAACATTGGTGATAATTTATTCTGTTGTTATTGCTATACTACTCGTAAGGAAAAGGATCTATTGCCAATAAAAATGGAAATGTGAACCAAATTTGCAGAAAATTATATATTCTGTGGCTTCATACCATTTGTGGTGGCTACTTTGCGGTACTTTGTCAGTGACATGCAATTTCTCATGCTATCTTTTTTACTAAAACCACATCTCTGTGTATCAAGACAGGATGAGAGTTTGAAAGACTGAAGTGCAAGCTTCTTCCAGTGTATGACAATTAGAGAAATGTGTAAAGTCAGGTTCTCAGAGATTTTATTATGATGAAATGGAAATAATTTCAAGTTTAATCAATAACAACACGTGACAAATATTCCAATATATTTAATTACAATATACTTAAAAAGTTTAATTTGTTTGAATTTTCTCTGAATATTTTGTTTAAATTATTAGTAAAAACTAAACATTAAAAATCTATGAGATAATAAATTAGCTTAATTACATACCAATTTGTCCTCAAGAGTATCATAGAAAGAGAATTCTACAAATTAAATAGAAAATTAATGAAGCTTAACTATACACAGTAAAGAATATAAGTTAGATATGTGGTAAGTTTACAGGGAGTTACGTTGTGACTTCCACAAGGGAGAAGGCAAAACAAGTACTTAACCATAGACAAGGCAACAAAAATAGACCAAAATCACAATGAGTTTATTACTTTTACAAATCTAGGAATATATAAGGACTGACTTACAGAAAAATGTACAACCTCATGACCCAAAATGGAACCTCAGTATGGATGACAGAAAAACTGTGTCCTGAGCTTTACAACACTAAAAGGCAGCTTAGCCGTTCAATATACCCTCTGCCCAGCAGTAATTTGCTACTTATATAAATTTAGGACATAGCCTTGAAAATCATGTAAATTACAGCATTTTATTCCTTCAGGACTTCGAGGCTCTTTTACTTCCTGGGTTTAACAAACCTCCCTCCTTTCTAATTGGAAAAAGGTTGTTGTTTGATTGTTTCTCTAATTGGGAACAGCAATAATACCCCAAAGATAATAAGACAAGGTTGATGACTATGTAGTAAGCTTTCATTTATGGAGAAGTGCATTCTGTATTTAACATTACAAGAAAAAAGAAAACGTATCTTTAGGGTCATTGGATTTGAGTTTACAGTTATCTATGTGTTTGAGAATTTGTTCTCCCATCAGTGCAGAGTTTTATTTTATTGTTTTGGTGATATGTGATTCCCCTCTGTATGCTGTGAATATCATTAGTTAAAAAAGAAACTGGCTTGGCTTGATAGAGTAGAGTAGAGGTGGGGGTGGGGGGAACTAAGCTGAATGCTGGGTGAAAAAAAGGCAGAGTCAAGAGAAGCCATGTAGCCCTGACAGAGACAGGTACTGGAGCTTTACCTGGTAAGCCATAGCCTCATGGTGATAGACAGAGTGATGGAAATGAGTTAATTTAAGATATGAGTTAGCCAGAAATACACTTAAGCTATTTGCCAAATAATATTGCAAATAATATAGGTTCTGTGTGGTTATTTCAGGAGTCTGTGTAGCCGGGACCTCAGAAGCAGGCATTCTCCTACATTTTTTTCCTTTGTTCATTAATATTAAACTCAGACAACCTTAATATAATAATTATCAATATTTAATATGTTGAAACAATATGCCTTCTGGACTCTCTTTTTAATTAGTGTTATTTACTTGACAATGACTTGTATCAGTTTTATAGACAATATTTGAGCCAACTGAAGTCTTCAGATCTTAAATTTAAAGTGCTTTTACAAAAGAAAGAAGTATACCAATAACTATTTCTTGACATTTCTTTCATTGGATTCATACTTATGGTACTATAGCTGCATGTATATAAGTCACTGGATATTGGCTTTTATGTAAAATGGTCTATTAATTGCTGTAAAATATTATTTTCTTATGTGATAATTCTAACTGAAATTTCTAAAATATTGGCGCATGATTAACTTTTACTATTTGTTTAGATGTTTTCCGATGTTACAAGGTTGAACTTAATATTCATCCTTAATATAGTCATGTAGAAATTAATTATAGTTCAATAACATCATTGTCCATGTTCAAGACTTGTGTAAGCCTCTAAAAATCTTGAAGGAACATTGTTTCTTAAGAATATTGGGTAAATACTTATTTTTTCATTCTATTACTTAAAAATACATGGAAATATATTTATTTATATGAGTTTATAAGCTATTCAGACATATTTTTCTCTATTTTGGTAAGATCACATTCTTAAGCTAAATCAAGATAATCACTTTTATTTATTTATTTATTTATTTATTTATTTATTTATTTATTTAAAGATTTCTGCCTCCTCCCCGCTACCGCCTCCCATTTCCTTCCCCCGCCCCCAATCAAGTCCCCCTCCCTCATCAGCCTGAAGAGCAACCAGGGTTCCCTGCCCTGGGGAAAGTCCAAGGACCACCCACCTCCATCCATGTCTAGTAAGGTGAGCATCCAAACTGCACAGGCTCCCACAAAGCCAGTACGTGCAGTAGGATCAAAAACCCATCGCCATTGTTCTTGAGTTCTCAGTAGTCCTCATTGTCCACTATGTTCAGCGAGTCCGGTTTTATCCCATGCTTTTTCAGACCCAGGCCAGCTGGCCTTGGTGAGTTCCCGATAGAACATCCCCATTGTCTCAGTGTGTGGGTGCACCCCTGGCAGTTCTGAGTTCCTTGCTCGTGCTCTCTCTCCTTCTGCTCCTGATTTGGACCTTGGGATTTCAGTCCGGTGCTCCAATGTGGAACTCTGTCTCTGTCTCCTTTCATCGTCTAATTAAGGTTAATATTCAGGAGCAGAACCTGGAAACGACCTAGATGCCCTTCAATGGAAGAATGGATGAAGAAAGTATGGAATATATACGTATTAGAGTATTACTCAGCAGTAAAAAACGACTTCTTGAATTTTGCATGCAAATGGACAGAAATAGAAAACACTATCCTGAGTGAGGTAAGCCAGACCCAAAAAGAGGAACATGGAATGTACTCACTCATATTTGGTTTCTAGCCATAAATAAAGGATATTGAGCAAATAATTCGTGATCCTAGAGCAGCTAAATAAGAAGGTGAACCCAAAGAAAATTACTTTTTATGTATATATTATCTGTAACTGAAGAGGTCATTAACTTTAAAAGAGGACCTACTACTGCCATTGTTCTAAACCACACTAACATGAAACTACATTCTAAACATCATTTTCTCTATCCACCGAAAAGCAAGTATCTCACAGCTCATTTAAAACAAGAAAGACTTCATTTTTTTTCAGATTGAACATACTAAAAAGATATTCCACAAAAAAAACGTGAAAAATAACTTAATTATAGATTTTCCAGCTCCAACAGCTACATCTAAATAACAACCCTGAAACCAAGGTTCAGAGAATATTCTAGAAGAAGGAGTAGAATTTTAAGATTCATCAGAAAAGGATGGCTGCTCCTGCATTGTGTCCTTTGGTCATGATAGGGATGCTATGCCTGTGAAATGTCCACAGTATTGTAGCTTGAACAAGAACTGGATAATGACAGTGCCAATCAACATGCCTGTTTTGGATAATTGTGAAATTTTCCTTATCTGTCTCTAGAGAAACATGCAGTTGCTTCTGAGAGAGAGTGACATTCTCCCTGATACAGGTCATGCAATAATCCCAAACTGTCAACACTAAGAATATGTATCAACACCAAGGGGACTTAACGTGCGTGTGCACGCGCATGTGTGTGTGTGTGTTTTAACAACAATAAATATAAAAGAACAGGTATTACATTTGAGAATAGATGGGAAAGGGACACAGGAGAAATGGGAGGGCAAGGGAAGACTAAAAATGATATAAATAAAGTACTCCTGTGTGAAATTCTAAAAAGCAAACAAAAAATTAAAAAAAAGGACAGAGTGCTTTGATAAACTACTATTCTTTCGAAGTTCCATGTCACAGTATGAGTATGATAAAATTACTTTTTTGTCATTATATTGTCAGTATATTATATGTCTATTATGCACAGAGAATAAATGTTCTTTACAGTGCTATTGATACAAGAAAACCCAAAACACTTCTTTGTTAAGAACAGATATGGTTGATGACATCATTACCCTTAGGTATTATTTCAGTGATTTTGATCCCAAATTATGCCCCAAACAGCCTATGTAAAAGCCTCATTCACACCTGTATCTTTGAAAATATATATTCTGGAAATGTTCATTTAAAAATATTACATGCTTTCTAAATTTAAAGAAGAAACACTCTCAGGTCCAGGAAGTGGCCACAAATTTCTTCTAATGTGTTAAAACTTTACTCAGGGAACTAACTGGGAACATCGCCTTGGGCTCCTGGGAGCCACTCTAGGTTCAAGTCTCTTGCCAACCCTAAGGTGGCTCCATTAACTAAAAATTGTGCTTTTGTGCTCCCCTATCCAACCTTCCTTTATCCCAGTCATCTCTTTTCCCCAAGTTCCCCCTATCCTCCCCTTCTCCCTTTTCTCTCCCCATCTTCCCTTACCCCCATCCCACCTCACCCCCAAGATCCCAATTTTATCCCTGGCAATTTTGTCTACTTCCCATAGCCAAGAGGATAACTATATGTTTTTCCTTGGGTTCATCTTCTTACTTAGCTTTTTAGGTTCACTAATTGTAGACTCCGTGACCCTTATTTATGGCTAGAAACCAATTATGAGTGAGTACATCCCATGTTCATCTTTTTGGGTCTGGGTTACCTCACACAGTATAGTGTTTTCTATTTCCATCCATTTGCATGCAAGATTCGAGAAGTCATTGTTTTTTACCGCAGTATAGTACTCTAATGTGTATATATTCCACACTTTCTTCATCCATTCTTCCGTTGAAGGGCATCTAGGTTGTTTCCAGGTTCTGACTATTACAAATAATACTGCTATGAACATAGTTGAACAAATGCTCTTGTCATATGATAGGGCATCTCTTGGGTATATTCCCAAGAGTGGTATTGCTGGGTCCAGGGGTAGGTTGATCCCGAATTTCCTGAGAAAACTAAACACTGATTTCCAAAGTGGTTGCACAAGATTGCATTCCCACCAGCAGTGCATGAGTGTACCCCTTCCTCCACAGCCTCTCCAGCAAAGGCTATCATTAGAGTTTTTTATTTTAGCCATTCTGACAGGTGTAAGATGATATCTCAAAGTTGTTTTGATTTGAATTTCCCTGATCGCTAAGGAGGTTGAGCATGACCTTAAGTGTCTTTTGGCCATTTGAACTTCCTCTGTTGAGAATTCTCTGTTCAGTTCTGTGCTCCATTTTTTAATTGGGTTAATTAGAGACAGAGACCCACACTGGAGCACTGGACTGAGCTTCCAAGGTCCCAATGAGGAGCAGAAGAAGGGAGAACATGAGCACAGAAGTCGGGACCACGAGGGGTGCACCCACCCACTGAGACAGTGGAGCTGATCTATTGGGAGCTCACCAAGGCCAGCTGGACTGTGACTGAAAAAGCATGGGATAAAACCGGACTCTCTGAACGTGGCGAACAATGAGGGCTGATGAGAAGCCAAGGACAATGGCACGGGGTTTTGATCCTACTTAATGTTCTGGCTTTGTGGGAGCCTAGCCAGTTTGGATGTTCACCTTCCTAGATATGGACGGAGGGGGGAGGACCTTGGACTTTCCACAGAGCAGGGAACCATGACTGCTCTTTGGACTGGAGAAGGAGGGGGAGAGGAGTGGGGGGAGGGGGAGAATTTGGGAGGGGGGAGGGAAATGGGAGGCTGGGAGGAGGCGGAAACTTTTTTTTTCCTTTTTTTTAATAAAAAAAACTTTACTCAGACTACTGTTTACAAGGCAAAAACTAGGTAAGGTATAAAATAAATAACACTTTGTAAAAAATCATCCTGACTCTAAATTTTAAAAATCATTTTTATACATTGACATTGGATTTGATAATAATATTATGGAATATGGAATGTTTTATTGTATAGTTTATTGAATAAATTAATTATTTTATGTATATTACTAACGCAAACTAATTATTATACCTGTGTCACTTCACGATTAGTAAGCTAATGTATACAGTTTTCTCTTTTTGTCATGGTGAGTAGAACAGATTTATAAAACATGATTTATAAAATATATATCAAAAATAGTTTTGAATAATTTGCTCGTTGGTTTGTGACAAAATTAAAGAAACATGATTTATAAAATATACATCAGAAAGTAGTTTGAATATTTTGTTTACTTTATTTCTTGTGACAAAATCTTGCCAGAGAGCTCAAACTAGCCTCTAGGTTTCTATCCTCCTGCTTCAGTCTCCTAGGAGCTGGAATACAGGCACATTATGCCTGGTTAATGGCTTTCAATTAAGAACAAAACTTAATTTAACAACTGATTTCCTTAACAATTAAAAGGCCACATGGTATTCGCCCACATACTGGCAAAAATTCTATCTTATTTTATATTTTATATAGTCCTCATATAATTGCAAAGTTTCAGTAATCTTAATATCTATAGTACAATTGAATCTTATCTTATAAATGCACATGTCATTTATTATAACTTTTGACAGTTGAAATATTTTCAAGCCTACTTGGGTACATCAATTTAAAAGTTAACTCAAATTATGAAATGACCTTAACACTTTCCAGTACTATAGAATAAGGATTTGTTAGATGCATAAATGCAGCAAGAAATTCAGAATTAGAATTCAGGCAGTAAATAATCAAATAAGACTCTTGAACATATATTTTATGTCTACTAAGTCATTGTTTTTATCTATAAAATAAAACCTGTGCCATAAGCTTGCTATATAGTAAGCCAAGTCCAAACCTCCATATGTAGCTTTGGTTTATTTTTTCAATCTTTACTTTTTCACTTACTCAAGCTAATACTTTGTTAAATATTTTGTAGGAAAAATTCCAGTTAATTCCATTGAATTTTCACATTTTCCTCTCATTTTTTTTCTTTGAAAATATATTTTTCTCTCAAACGATACATCTTCACCACAGTTTTCCCTCCATCTACTCCTCCCAGCTTCTCCTCAAACTCTCTTCTCTCCTGGAACCACATTCCCTGTCTCCCATTAGAAAAGAATAGACCTCCAAGATACAACAACCAAAAGGACAAAACTTAGTAAAATGAGACAGGGCAAAAGTCCTCACACTGAAGCTGAACAAAGCATCCTAACAGGAAGAAAAAACTTCCAGAAACAGGGAAAAGAGTCAGAGTCTTTTCACCCAGTCCTACTGAGCCCAGTACCACCAAAACACTAAGCTAATATTCACAAAACAGATCCAAGCAACCTGCACAGACCTATGTAGACCCAGTGCTTGCTATTTCAGTCTATGTGGCCTTCTTAGCTGATTCAGAGGACATGATTTCCTGGTGTCTGCTATCCTTTCTGTTTCCTGCAGTCTTTCTGCCTCCTTTTTCAAGGAATTCCCAAGCTCTCAGGAGAAGGACTCAATGCAGATCTCCAATTTAGACTCTAAGCCATTTGAGATTCCTATTTTGAAAATTCTCTGTTACTCTCATTATCTCTTCTTTAATATTTTCTATGTACTATTACTTTAGAATTTGAATGCAGGGCTTGAGTTTTACTGGTGGTCGAGTTATAATAAATCTATTTCTAGTTCTAACGTTCACATTGACAGTTGGAAACTTTCTTCTTAGTGATGGTGGTCAGTTTTACATATTAAGTTTGTATAATAATTTTATATATTTTTTGAAATTTATTTTTCATTAAGCTCTTGAAACTTTGATCATTGCTGGGCTTTTGCTATTGACTTGTGTTTATTTATAATTGTAGTCAGAGAACACATGCATGCTTTACTTATCCATTATTTTGCTTTGTTGAGAATTTTTTGCTGCTTATCACTGAATATATTCCAGAAGTTGTTCTATATTAGAGGGTACATATTCAGTTGTTCCTGTATGAAACATTTAGTAGACATTGACTAGTTTCACTTATTCTTATGTATAGCTAATTCTCACATTCTTTTGTTCTTTTGTTGATTTTCCATTTGGATGATGATCTATAAGAGATATTGTTGGTTATTGATGATAATCTATGAAAGATATTGTTGGCCCCATAATTCTATTGTTTAAGAGATTTTGTCTTCATACTGGTGTGCAAATATTGTTCTTTTATATGTAGGCATTCTACTGCTGCCTACAAACATATCTACAACTGTTGTTGATTATTGCAGAATATAGCCCTTTACCATTATAAAATCAATTTATATGTCTCTTTCTGCTACTTTTGAACTGAGTATTTTTAGATTAGAGCACTGTATATACTCTTGCTTTCTTCTGGTCTCAATTAGCATGCATTTTTTTTTACCATACCCTAAATTTCAGTCTATGCAAGCCTCGAAAAGTGAAGCAAAACATTTATAAGTAACATCTAATATAAAAATATGCTTTATGGCTTTATAATGTTAATTTTTATCATTTGATCACAGAATTTAGTCTGTGATTACTTAATTTGGTATTTATTATTATAAGTTTGTTACTTTTAAAAAAAGCTCTTTCATCCCTAAATACTATTTTATTTGTCCTTCTATTCGGGTACTCCTAAATGGTTAATTAATTGAACACAGTAGTGTAAATTAAGTCCTTTATTCATAATGGTTTATTATAGCACTTTATTTGTAGCTTTTATGAAACTTAATAAAATCTTTTGATTATTTCAAAACTATTTTAAACTATAACTCTGATTACAAACATAGTTAAAAAGTAAAGAAAACTATTTTTGCATTCACATGGCACAATGATTACAAAGCTAGTTAAACAGTGAAAGAAAGCTCTCTTTGCATTCACATGGTAGTCCTCTTGAATATTGGCAACTGTGCTGTTGCATTTTAAAATCTTTACCTCATACATAATTTTCACAAATAAATCTGGTTATACTTGTTTTTAATTATTTTTATGCTTAATAGTAAAATTTAATGATATGAATGCACACCTTAAAATTTTACATTTCGGATTTGTATAGTTACCTTTGCACTGAATTACATATGACTCCATGCTTTCCTATATCTAAACAATATAAATATTTTAGCAGTTTCTATGGCATCCTTTAGCATTTATTACAAGCCTAGTCTTGCATGAATATAAGTGTTATATTGTCATTATTTATACATCCTTTCCAAAGAAATACATTTTTGTGTGATTTATTCTTAGTTGGCTACTCCTACCACCACCACCATCACACCTCAGAAATACTTAATCCCATTGCCTTTGCACTAAGTCTCAGTTTTCCATAGGACTACTATGTACTGTAGAAGGCAATATTTTGAGCTCAACATTTTTGCAAATCTACATCTGGTGTGGTACTCGTGCACACTGGAAGAATGCCTTTAAAGGCCATTTTACAATTTTAAGTCTTTGTGTGGAAGAGAATAAGGGAAATATTTCATCAACAGTCACTATCCAAGAGCCAGGTATTAGAAAAATTACTGGACACTGGACACTATCAGGCAGGGACTTCTTGACTCCTGAGCAAGATCTTGTCCACTAAGTAAATATTGACGGTTTCTGTGCTTTGCTACTGGATTTGAGAGAATCTCTAGAGGTGTTCCTGTTCCACTAGTAATTCAATGATCGTTCACAACCAGAGCTGACAGTCTACCAAAGTAGCCTAAAGCTGAGTTAAGACCAGTGTACTGCTATTGCTTGTTTCTTTGTAGTATTTTTGACCTGAATATTCTAGAGTTGGACATAATTAATGATGTTCAAAATGCATATCCATACCTTTAAGACTGGAAAATCATCACAGGATAGAAGGGTGGATGCCAAGGTCAGTTACAGAAGGCATGAGTTTGAAGTTGAAGTAATTTTTATCTTCCAACTTTGTTGTCATTGAAAACGCCTTTTTCTGATCTCTCCTAATATGCAGAATGTGATTTTTTTGCTTTTTATTTATTTTTTTTCTTTTAAAAGTTACTTCTTTGAGAATTTCATATAATTTATGCTGCCAATATATTCATGAATATTTGGATTTCCTTTGGAGCATGATCAACCTACCAGGAGCAACCTGTTAGAGAAAACTGTCTGCCCCTTTCCCAGCATCTATAGATAGCCAATAATCGCTCAGCTGATGCTGTGCTTTTAATTCATCCTCTTTATTCATGCTGTGATATGATATGGCTTGAGCTTTCGCAGGGCTTATGCTTGCAATTATAATGACTTAGCTCATAGAGGCAGCCACTCTGGCAGCTTAGGGATAATTAAGAAAGAGGAGAAAAAATGACAGTAGGAGCTAAAACCTATGAATGAATATGAGGAAGCAATGCTCTCTGAGAGAAAAAAAAAACAACAATATTTTTCAGTGTTGCCATGCCCTTGAGTGAGAAAGATGGACAGGAGCAGTCTTTTGGCCACTATGCAAATGTAAATTCATCATTAACATGCTTTGTGGAGGGGCAGAGTTCTTTGAATTCTTCAAAATGATGATGGTCCTTTTATGGTTAGAATGGTTTTAGTCTAAGTCCTACTATTGAGGAATATTATTTTCAGGTGTGTTACCTTTGTTTATGCCACGTTTGATTAACTGTGAAGTTGTGAGTCCTTGTGTGTCTAAAACCACTGATGGCTTAATAAAGCGATGAACAGCAAGAGTGAGAAATCTGAGAGGACGGAGCACAAAGATCAGAACGAGAACAAGAGGAGAAGAAAATCAGGGGCCGGTCACCCAGCTAGCTGCAGAGTAAGATGGAAAGCAAGATATACAGAATTAAGAGAGATAAAAGTCCAGAGGCAAATGTAATCAGGATAACTTAAGAAAATCTGGCAAGAAACAAGCCAAACTGAGGCCAGGCATTCATAACTAAGAATAAACCTCCTTTTGTGATTTGCTTGGGAACTGGGTGGTGGGGCCTCAGAAAAGAGCCAAAAGAGTAAAATATCACAGCTGGGCAGTGGTGGCACACACTTTTAATCCCAACACTTGGGAGGCAGAGGCAGTCAGATCTTTATGAGTTCAAGGCTAGCCTCATCTACAAGAGCTAGTTCAAGGACAAGGTTTAAAGCTACAGAGAAACCATCTCTCAAAAAAAAAAAAAACAAAAAAAGAGTAAAGCATTGCACAACAGTCTATACTTAAGTCATCTTGTCTTTACCATGAGTAGTAGACATCACTTTCCTTGATATCACAGTATATGATATTATGATATTTAAAAAGGACGGCATCCTCAATTCTTTGGTTTTTTTTCCACCTTGTCACTGCATCTTTTTCCTTCATCATGCCAAAATCACATATTGTAGGCTGATAAGTGATTGCTTTCCCTCTTCAGAAAAGAATTCCCCATGTTGACAGCAATTCAAGTTGGAATTCCTCTAAGGACATGAGTGCTAGAAAATCTTATTCTGCCTTTTAAAACTTCTGGTTCAAATTTAGGAAAAGCATCTTATGTTAGTCATTTTACAGGAAATCAATTTAAATACCTGAATGAAACTTTCTTGTGAGTTTCAAAGAATAAAGAATATTTGTTTACTTATATTGTATTAAAATTGATTAGTTAATTTGGTGTTGGGTTCAGACCCAGCATTTCCTGCATGCTACCCATCTATTTACCATTAAGTTATACCCATTAGTATCTTATTGATATTTTACATGTCATTTTCTTTGTGTTAACAACCCTGTATCAACTTCACCAGAAAAAAAACAGCCCAGGGCAACAAGAATAGTTATAAATAATTTATGTTAAATGAGCTTTGAAACACCAATGCAACAAAAGAAAAATAAACATTAGAGTGTTTAATAACATTTTGAGTCATGTTTACACTAACTCTTAAAATATACCAAACATTAACATATTTAATTTTATTAACTACTGGGGGTTTTTACAATGTAGTAATGATGCATATTTTATTTCAGGATTCAAAAGTAACAATAACAACTTAGAATATAGAAAGAAATTGAAATTGCAAGACTGAGTGAATTGTCAGAGTTTAAGTTATTTTTTAACAACAAACACTTTATAATTTTAATTTATTTTTCTGTTATATTAGTACTTTAATAAAATACATAAATTCAACATAACAATAAACTCTCATTTGCATAATATAAAATCTACTGAAATATGATTACATTGTTACTCAGGCTTTTAAGATATCAGAACACACATATGCATACAACATATATATATGTGTGTGTGTATATATAGATATATACATAAGATATATGTGTACATATATACTAATACATATGTGATGTGTTGAAATGGAAAACATGATAAAGAAAGGAAAGAAGATTTACAAAATGCCTTTCATGAACTACAGAATCAAGAAAGTCAAGGATATGATTAGGCTAAGACAGAATATATGGGAACTTGAAAGGGGAAGCAGGTCAGGAATATCTCAATCCACGTCCAAAGAACCAATCACCAGGAATTCAAACATTCAAGGTAAGGGAAATGAAGATGTTCCATCTCATACACAGACCATCCTTTGTTCTAGTCTGGCCTTTAATATATTGAATCATAACTCACCCATACCCATGAGGGTAGAACTCCAATACTAATCTAACTCATTCAAATTCTGATCACTTCATTACAACGAAACCCATAGTAACTTTAATTTTCATGAGTATAAGTACTGATTTTCAACTTGAATGATATCCACAATATAATAAGGGGCATGACTCTCAGAGAATATGTCAGACATCTGTGGCATTCCGGCTCCAAAACTGTCAAAGCACAAAGCAGTGCTTTGTTGTGTTTGCTTCTTGTTGGTGAGTATTTCTGTGCCTGTTGTATTGACTGTGGTGCTGCATATTTCTAGGAATCTTCCGATCCTTTGGTGTCAAGCTAAAGCTACTAAGGCATCTAGCCTAATGCACTTAGAAGTAACTGTATACTCAGCCTCCCGAAGTAATGGATGGCCATTGTTGACTTCCAAGTCTCTGTCATTTCCTAACTTGAGAAAAAGAGTGACAATAAGCAGTACATTTCAAATCTAAAGCAGAGGTAAGCACATGTAAAAAAATAGATAAGTTAAGACCTTATGTACTACAGCATTTACAGAAGAACATAGTGAACCAAATTTCTGGAGGGATTTTGAAGGTTAGGGTTGCTATCAAGGGCTTTGCAATGAAAAAATGTGGTTGACATGACATCTCTAATTCTATATGCAAAAAACGGGTAGACAACCAAGCAGTGACTTCAATTTTAGTTTCTGTAATAGATAAGATTTCTCAGTTTGAGCAGTTTAACCCCTTTCTGGATAGTTTTCCATGAAGATAATATGTTCAACTGTAGTAATATGGAGGCGGCGGCAGGGTTGCGTCCCCAAACACCCCAAGCCGCCTGCCCTGCCCGGCTAGCTTATGCCCCAAATAATTACACGGACACTGTATTCTTTTAAACACTGCTCTGGCCCATTTCTAATAATCTATGTAGCGCCCCTAGGTGCGCTTACCGGGAAGATTCTAGCCTAAGTCCATCCTGGGTCGGAGCTGGGGCATGGTGTGCGTCTTCCCTGGAGCAGGTAGCATGGCGTCTCTCCTGCGTCTGCTCCGGAGAGGAGAGCTGTCGAGTCTGACCTCACTTCCTCTTCCTCCCGGCATTCTGTTCTGTTTACTCCACCCACCTAAGGGTGGGCCTATCCAATGGGCCTAGCAGTTTCTTTATTGCTTAACCAAGGAAATCAACAGATTGATATATGACACTCCCACATCACTTCCCCTTTTTCTGTTTAAACAAAAAAAAAGGAAGGCTTTAACCTTAACATAGCAAAATTACATATAACAAAACAGTTATCAAGTAAAAGTTACATCAGAAACATTTATACATATAACAAAATTGACCTTAAATCTCTATAAATAAAGCAAAATCTATACTAATGCAAATTATTCATACCTATATCATATCCCCCTTTAAATGTAAAAGAACGTTTATAAACTATATTTGGGAACATGGGCGCAGATTTTCTCTCCAAACTGCTTCCTGCTGAATGGGGGCGTCGTTAATGATTTTAGGGTGTAACCTGTGTGCCAGGTTTATCTCAGTTGGCAGTTGAGCAAGGCAATTTTCTGAAGATGTTCACAGCAACCCTTCAGGAGGACGTGGTCCATCATACCAAATCGGAATAGAAGAAATCCATAGAGTCTCATCCTCTGTGAAAACAAAAGAAGACTCTCTCCAAAGCATCATATCCTTAGACCCAAATTCTGAAATCGTAATACCCTTATATCCATTCTGGTTTAGCTTGGCAGCCCATGTAATGAAATATCTCTCTGTACTTAGCTCCTTCACAGTCAAAAATTTTAAAGAAAACACAATAATACAAAGAATCCAGACTCTCTGTGAATTTTCCATTTTTTACGTAGCTTATTTTTCATTATTTCTTTTAATCTCTTAACTATCTGTACTCTGTCTCTTTAAAGACTTTACCTTTTTTTTTTTAAACCATTAACTTTATTCTCTATATTCTTTTTCTTCTCTGTCCCAAGCCTACGTACATTCATCCAACAGTGTGACTCATTCAGTGGTCTGAATCTGTCCTATTGTGAATCTGCAATTTTTTACTATCCAGGAGCACTTTTGATTTGCGCCTTTAAATCATTAGGCGCTTAAGAATCTAAGCTGAGACATTCCTAAGTTAACTTTTTGCTTTTTGAGCATATATCTGTGGACCAGGCTGTCTTTGAACTCTCAGAGATCCGCCTGTCTCTGCCTCCCAGGCATTGGGATTAAAGGCGTGTGCTACTACACCTTGAACTCACAGAGATCTGTTTGTCTCTGTCTTCTAGGCACTGGGATTAAAGGCGTGTGCTACCACACCTTGAAGTCACAGAGGTCTATCTCCCTCTGCCTCCCAAGTGTTGGGATTAAAGGTGTGTACTAAGACACACAACAACTCTCTTCCTTTTTTTGTTTTTTGCTTTAAGAACTTTAACTTTCAGCTTGCATATATTTTTAACACACAGTAAACCATTTAGAAATTTTCTTTGTCTTTGAATCTCTCTTTACTGTATATCTCTCTTTTTCTGACCACATGAGTCTTTAATTTGCCAAGCAATATCAGTAGGACTAAAGGCGTGGCTTTGATGGCTGGATCCAGCCCATTCCTTAGCTTTCCAGCCTCATGGCTGAGGTACTGGCTGCAAGGTCCCTGCCAGCCAGCAAGCTACAACAGACAACACTCAAGTCCTCTCTTGGTAGCCGGCCCTCCTGCCTCAAACAGTCAGAGTTTGCCCTGGCAGGATGGCCCAGAAAGCTGGCATTTTTAAACAGCGCAGCTTTTTTCCTGCTACGGCTGAAAACCGAAAAGCATGCGTTCAGCTTTTCGTCAACACCGTTTAAGTGTTTCGTGGCAGGACCTCTTAATGAGCTGCAGGGTTTTGCAGCTGAAGCTGAGTCAGGAAGCCTCTTGGGGCTACCAGGTAGGAGCGGCACTCAGCACTTTAATTCTGAGACTGAGCGTGCAGCACAGAAATTCTTTTCATCCAAGTAACATCCAAATCTGACAGGCAGAGCACTGCGCAGTCTAAAAACACGTCTCTGTATGGCGGCAGGAATCCGCCATGCTCTTCCGCCTGCCTAAGCCTGATTCTGCCTTCTGCCCAGGAGCAGGCGGGAAGCTCTGAGTCATCGCACCGTCTCAAAGCACTCTCCTTCCGATCCCAAGCGGGAACACAAACATAAAGCCAGAGTTTGCACTGGCGGCACAGCCCCAGGAAGCAGCGCTCTAAGATAACGCAGCTTTTTTTCTGCTGCTGTTGCCAAATCAGGAAATCTCTCTACAGCATGCCACCAACAAACAGCAAAAATCTGTGTTAAACTCTCTCTCCCTTATTTTTACGACTTCTCAGGTTTTTTAAGTGGGTTTAGTTAGCCACACGTCTGGGCGTCATTTGTAGTAATATGGAGGCGGCGGCAGGGTTGCGTCCCCAAACACCCCAAGCCGCCTGCCCTGCCCGGCTAGCTTATGCCCCAAATAATTACACGGACACTGTATTCTTTTAAACACTGCTCTGGCCCATTTCTAATAATCTATGTAGCGCCCCTAGGTGCGCTTACCGGGAAGATTCTAGCCTAAGTCCATCCTGGGTCGGAGCTGGGGCATGGTGTGCGTCTTCCCTGGAGCAGGTAGCATGGCGTCTCTCCTGCGTCTGCTCCGGAGAGGAGAGCTGTCGAGTCTGACCTCACTTCCTCTTCCTCCCGGCATTCTGTTCTGTTTACTCCACCCACCTAAGGGTGGGCCTATCCAATGGGCCTAGCAGTTTCTTTATTGCTTAACCAAGGAAATCAACAGATTGATATATGACACTCCCACATCATTCAACCTCTCCATAACACACAATGTGTGTTCAATTTTCCAGGATGGTATTGAACTATTACTATACCTTAACTTTCTGTTTCTGTGTCATAACTTATTTGCAGGGCTTTTGATTACCAAACTCATCCCAAAGTACTATACTTTGATGACATATTACTGAGTAAACCATAGGGTATAGGAACTATTCTCAACCTATTGGTAGTATATATGTACAAAGAGGAATGGTAAATAAACCAATGAAAATTCCAAAGCTTTCCACCTCAGTAAGGTTTCTGTGAGTTCACTGATCTACAGGATTCAGAGATACTATTTCTGAGATGAAGGCTCTCTTATGTTCCTGATTCCTCTCACTACCAAAAAGTGCAAATTACTCAGTAGGACCAGATATTATATGGAGGCAGCAAATTTCTCACTTAAATGTCCATAGAGCAAGTAACTTTGGAAAGCTTCTAATTTTGAGTGAGACACAGAACAAGAGTGGGTTCTAGATTAAGTCAAAGTAGCTTTACTGACTATTCTAAGATGTTAGAAAGTGATTCAGTTGCATTAATGGTACTTTAAGTGTCACTGCCATGTAAAATCACCATTGACCAACTCCAATACTTGAATCACAGTGGAAGCTCTTAGAATTTTGGGGTAAGGTGCTACTGTAATCTGTAAGCAATTATTTTTTGTTATTGTTACATAACAGATCTTGGTCTTCTATGAGCCCTTATTAAAAATATTTCCCATAAATGGACTAGCAAGTTACCATGTGCCCTAAATGCCCATCATGAGCTAGGTGTTATCCAAACTATGAAGTCAAAAAGTTTGATTTGAACAGTAAAAGTCCATATCAAATCAAAGGTGTATAAATGTGATCAGGACCAAGCAACTGGTAAAGACACAAGTAGGTAACACAAAGAAGTTGTCCTAATGCCTATGATTCTCACTCCTGATATGATGTCTTTTCCTTCCAGGCATTCACCAGTAGTCTTCTGGACTGCACTATGTAGTCAATAAACTGAGAAGATAACCAACAACTGAAACTAACCAATGAGCAAATAAAAACAGCATAAACATTGAGGCCCCGTTGAATTTGAATGCTATAGAGACAAAACTCAGAAGTAAACAGATACAAAAGCACATCAACTTCCTTGGAATTATTTTAAGTACAGTGATGAGAGGAAATTTTCAACTTGGGTAGACCTTCAGAGCCTGATCAAAGAAAGACCATACAAATAGGTTGAAAAAGAACAATGGCTGTATGTGTGTTTGTACATTAATTCATGGGATATAGTCAATAATTTGACTCAGTATTTGGAAATTAAATGGAAGATAAGTTGAAAATTGGTGATAAAGACATTTAGATGCAGTATATTTGTATAAATAAGTTCAAATGTACAAAGGTTATGAAGGTAATGTTCTTATCTAAGTGCTCACAAAAGAATACCTCAGAAAAGTTTTATAATCAGGTAAATAGGATTACCCAATTTCTTGATAATAATTATTCTCTTTCTCCAGTCTGCCTTGTCATTTCACAGTGAACCAATAAACAAAGTGACCATGTGGAAGGGATAGAGGTTATGCCTGGGCTCAGAAATGTGAAACTCCATTCAGCAACACTGTTTTAGATACAGCTGCCATCGATTGTCAAATCTGCTGGCAGTGAACCCAACAGTGAACACCTGATAGCGTACCATTGTCCTTTTTTTTTCACCCTAGTGACAAGGCAGAGCTCTGGTGGGGAGTTGACTAGATTGGACCACTTGCATCACGAAAAAGGCATTTCTTTGTTTTTATTGGAATAGTTAATTTTTCTAGACAATTGATTTTTCTGAAGTACTTCTGCTAAAATATTCATCTATGAACTTATATATTGTTTTACCATTATCATGGTACTCTATACAGCATTGTGTTATCCAATGAACTCATTTTATATTGTAATAGCACATCAGTGGACTCAGTTTTTATTGAATTTATTGGTTTTAATCTGCTTTGTACAAACATAGAGCAGAAGCCTTTATTTTTACTAATGTATGTCATTTTAAATAGGCAGTTTTGGTACAAACTAGGTGGTGATAGCCTTGAGGTTTTGGTAGCATTCTTGAAAAGGCAGTGTATGCTCTGAATTGGTATTCAATATATGATACCCTCTCTGCCATAGAATTTATGGTTTCAAGGATCTGAGGTTTAAACGGAAAGATTATCTAATGATACACTAAAAAAAGTGCTTCCAATTCCTCTGACTTTATGCTGTTTTGCCAAAAAAAAAGTGTGGTTCTAGAAAAGGGGTGGCGATATTTCTGTTATCAGACATAATAAATATCCTACTAAAGTAGAAGTTAATACTTTCACTGTCCACTTTGCTCAACTGCTGTCCTTAAATCAATGAATTAAAAGGACTTACAATGTTAGGAGTTATGCCATGATTGATCCAGACTGCTAGAGAAGAAATGAACTCCACAATGAATATGTATGGTATGCAAAGGGTCATATACAGCAACTGTTGGGGTTGCCATGTCTTCTGTTTAAGGTTAATGGAGAAAAGATAACAATTTAATTCAGGCAGAATGATAAATGGTCCTGTCAGTTTAAGAATGAAGATATGGGCCATACTTCCAATGTAAAAAACAAAAATCTGATGAGGTGCTTGTTTATGGTAGGGTTATACAAAATAGCTATAAGTAACAGTTACAGACATATTACCAGGAGTATATCTATTCAACTGTGTTACGTCAATTTATGCAAATATATTGAAAAATGTGTTTTATTGTCTCTCTTGTTCCTTTGTAATGTGATATAATATGGACTGAAATAGTATCACTACTTTAATGTTGTCAAATCAATATTAACATAGATAAGTTTTCAGATATAAAAGACTAAATATTCCGCAAGGGAAAGAAATGAGCTGACTGAAAATTTTCACCTCATTCTTCTCTCCTCCAAATTCAATCCCCAACCTCATACAATGTCTGCAACAGAACATCTGCTACAGACTTCCTTCTCACTCACCCCTGTCCACATCTCCTGTGTTACAAAACAGACCCTACTCTTCTAAAATCCCTCCATGCACCTTTATCTCTGCCTCACAATCCAACAGCTACCCCCTGATCACCCAAAAGACACTACCAACAAGGGAAGAAGGAAGGCTGATTGTAGATCTTCTCTTCTTAGCTTCCTCAGGATCCAATCACCAAGTCCCTTCAACATCTCCAAAGCAGACCTCCTGGGGTGACTTCTATTCATTGTGTACCACAGTTACAAGCAGATTAATTAAGTATATTTTGGTGGAATGCTCTGCTTCTCTTCCTGTGAATCGCTCTAGACCCCTAAACTATCACAATCATAAAGGTCAACTCCCACTACCCAGAAACACATTTTATCTGGAATCTCCAATGGTCACACCTATCAAGACCACAGAAAATTTCTACCAGCTAATCCACAGACATAAGTCAGACACACCTGTTAGGTGTGTATGAATCAGAAAACAAAGAACAAAACACTCACCAAATAAAGACAAATCCAGAAATCAGCACCTAGATCTATAATCTTACAAATTACAGTTGCCTAGACACCAACATAAAATCATAATTAATAATAGCCAGGACCACGTGTCCCCACTAGAACCCTGAAACAGTACATATTAATCACCTTTACATGTGATATTATGGATTTAAACTAGAAGGTAAATTATACAAATCCAAATATATTTTATCTAATAAGAAGTTCATTTACAGAAACTTCAAACTTCTACTTTCTAAATACAATCCTCTAAGATTCTATTTTTATATCTAGTATTTACTCAGTCATGTTATTCCTTTGAACAGTATAATTTTCAAACATTAATCTTATCTTTGTTTCCTTTTGACTTTCATTATGTTCAGCTCTGTTATTTACTTTCCAGTGTATTTCTTTTGAGAATTCTAACAGCTCTCTTTCTAAGGTTCTCTTTTTGAGTTCTCTATTCTAATATTTATTGCATTGGCCTATCTTTGAGTTATCACACATCACCAATTTGTCTTTTTTCTTGATCATAAATATTATGAATCATTTGTGTTACATGAACTACTTTTCTGGTTATTATTACAATTGCCTTGTTCCTTTTTTAATAGTGAGTTTCCCATAAAGCAGCATGCTATAGCATTTTATGATTGAAATGTTCAGGGAAAAATGCTGCTTGAATAAAGAGCATATTGGTAAAACATTATAATTATACTCATTTAACATATTCCAGCTTATATTTCTACATGATTTTACTAAAAGTATTTTCTAACCTATTAGTCGCCGGGCGATGGTTTCGCACACCTTTAATCCCAGCACTCGGGAGGCAGAGGCAGGAGGATTTCTGTGAGTTCGAGACCAGCCTGGTCTACAAGAGCTAGTTCCAGGACAGGCTCCAAAGCCACAGAGAAACCCTGTCTCGAAAAACCAAAAAAAAAAAAAAAAAAAAAAAGTCAATTATCTAACCTATTAGTGAGGTTGTCCTTAAGTATAAAGATTTATGAATGCTTTCTTTGTAAGAGTAATTGTAAGTGATCTCTTCATTTTCTTTCTGACACAGAGATTATATAAGTCATTTGGCCAAGTTTTTTGTTCAAATATCTGAGAAAATATTCAAAATAAGAAATTTTTATTTCTTTCACAGTCTGAGATAATTTCAGTATATTTTCACTTAGCTTCATTGTATAGGGTACTTTAGTGAGACAAAGTCTCATAGCTGCCAGTGTGTAAAGAAGTGATGAGGCTTTAGGCAGACATACGGAAATGCAGACAAGCTGGATTACACTAAGGATACAAAGGGATAATGACTCATGCCTTTCATCTATAGTCCACCTTCTAACACTATGCTAAGGTGTGAGAGCTCTTATGATCCAATCACATCTGCAGTTCAGTACCTCAATCATGTCTATACTGGTGATCAAATATCCAATGTAGGAATCTTTGTAATATTTCACAAACAAAGCTCTTCTGTCCCTTTTGTCATCCAAATACTGCTATCCAAACATACATTCCTACATATTGCTCCACAATTTTTTTCTGTCTTATATCTTCTCAGCTGAAGCAACAAGCTACCAAAACAAATAGTTTCAACCATCAATAAAATACATTTACAGAAGAAATAAGAAATGTCACATTAAATGTAATCTAAATAAAAGATAACTAATGGGTATATTTGAAATTTTACCCATTTATAAATAAGTATTTACAAGATATATGGTGATATATAAAATAAGTCAAAATTAAAAGTCTAGGTATAACTTATAAATTTTGACATCTGTTTTAAATATTTAATCATAAAATTGTGGAAAAAGATTTAATGTTATCAGGATAATGATTAAATGACTAACTTTAAATAACTATTTCATAAAATCAAAGGTAAGTCCTGGAAAAGTACCCACAATACAATGGAGAAGTTTATGTTTATTGCTGTGGGAAAATGGTCTTGTATTGTTTTAATAAAATACTGATTGGCCAGTAGCCAGGCAAGAAGTATGGGCCTGGTGACCAGGCAGGAAGTAGAGGTGGGGTAATGAGAACAGGAAATTTTGGGGAAGAGAAAAGAGTCAGTCTGCAGTTGACACAGAGAAAGCAAGATTCCCAAAAAACAAGATAAAAATATCTCGTTGATAAAAGGTACCAAGCCGCATGGCTTACATAGACAAAAACAATGGACTAATTTGGTTAATGAAAAGCTTGAGATAATAGACCAACCGGTTTATAATTAATATAAGTCTCTGTGTGCTTTTTTGGGGGCTGAATGGCTGTGGAATCAGGCAGAACAAAAAGCTCAGTCAACAATATTCTTCTTCCCTGGAAGGGAATCATATACTAAGATCATCTCAGGGATATGGTTCAGCACATTGGAGGACTTGTTACCAAGTTTGCTAATCTAAGTTTGATCCCTAGAACCCACATAGTAGCAGAAGAAAATCTATTCACTAAATTTAGTCTGTGACCTCCACACATACACTGTGAATAGCATGCATACACCTATACTTACAACTATAAATAAATAAATAAATAAATAAAATAGTAAACCAATCTCAGAGGAAAGTATACCAAGAACCATTAATTGTATCTTTATTCAAATCCACCTTGTCTCACGAACATTGCAAATGTTTCATTGACTATTTTAATGTATCTACTTTTCTAAGGCATGCATGTGTTTTCTGTTTCCATTGAACAGAATTCCTCATTAAATATTCAATTATTAAAATTTGAAGCTAATATAATGACACAAGAGAGGCTCACTTGCAAGTGATTTTGTGTACATTAGGTGTATTTGATTATGTCTTTAAAAGCACATAATCAATAACATCGTAAACAATCACTTCTTACAAACAATCACTATTTCTAAAAATTTTAGTTTCTTTAGGAATTTACAAGTAAATGTAATATCATGTTTGCCTGTGAACATCTATTGTTTATGCATATTTGCTTCCTTTTTATCTTTTTTCCTTCCATTACATGGTAGGTAGAAAATCTCACAACAAAAACAGATTATTTTTCTATTCAAATGCCCAAATTTCTATCTAATATTAATTCTTTGCATCTCTCTCATGTTCTTTTATGTTCTATAAAGTGGATACATGAATACATTCTTGATCTATTTAGGTGGATTGCAATGTTTCTCAGGTCAAATAATGTCTAATAAATTACTAATCATATGAATCCTATGTCCATGTATGAAAACTTCTCATCTAGTAGTATAGGGATTCTATCCCTGAAGAGTAAATTCCTCAAGTGGTACATTTCATTCATAGTGTGCTTATTTTTGATTGTCCTGTGGAATTTTATCCACACCATGTTAATTATTTTTTCTAGAATATTACAGAGAATTTGAGGAAGGTTTCAGTTTGTTATTCTGATATCAAAAGAAATACCATAACATTTGAATTTTTCTTTTAAAGTTTTACTATCAATAATCTTCTCATATTAATAATTTTTATTATTGCACTCTGTAAAATATACTGTATGAATGTCAAATAATTTAATTAAAATTTGATATTATTTGAATTTTATTATAAGTTCTCAATTTAATGCAAATATTATTTTATATAGTTTTACATTTTATTTGAGAATTATCATTTCCATAAAGACTATTAAGCAATTGAATTTTGAAAATTTAATGTTTTCATTATTTTTCATATATATAAAAAGCAAAACCTTTTCACTATTATATCCTGCTTATCCATATAATTTATTTTGTACTTTAAAGCTATTCACCATCAATAACTAATTACTTATTTTTATTTGTTTCAGCATACAAATATATTACAAATATAAGATAAATATATCTTTGTATTTAAACAATGTTAAAATAATTTTGTGCCTTATATGAATGAGATTCAAATTTTAAAGTAGAAAGGCCTTGTTTATTTTATGTCTTGAAATACATGATACAGAATAAGTGATTGATAAGATTGTTGTGAATACCAGAAAATAATACAAGTAAGATGTCTCTTTCTTTCTTTCTTTTTCTTTCTTTCTTTCTTTCTTTCTTTCTTTCTTTCTTTCTTTCTTTCTTTCTTTCGTAATGTACTTTACTTATATGAATTCATTTGAACATCACAAAAATGATAAATCCCTCTCACTATATCTTCATTAAAGCTGATAAAAAGAAAGTACAGAGAGCTAAGTACTTATCTAAATCCAATTAATTAACAAAGACTAAACCTAAGACCTAATCATCTCTTCAATATACTTTCTCCACTGAGTGTGTTCAATGACTCTGCAGAGCTGGAAACTGCATTTTCATCATTTGGTTACACTGACTTCTCTGTTCCCAATATCTGTGACATAATATGCTTTGCAAATCATAGGACAACATTGCTGACAGCTAGTAAAACATTGTTTCAATTTTCTTTACCAAAATTGAGAATAAGATTTTTGGTTAACAGTAAACTTTTGACTTTTTATGATGAATTGTACAGCCTCAGAGCAGGACTCCACACTTTGCTAGTTTATTGCTGATAACCAGAAGTCATTTTGTCTTGTTTTTAGTAAGTTAAATTTATAATAATAATAATGCATAATGACATAGAAGAACACATGTTAAAACTGTTTTACAAAACACAATTGATTACAAGCCAATTTTTTACAGGTATGACAAGGTTCTAACTTATATTTTTAACTGTAACTCTTCAGGCCTTTTAAAAATTGATTTTATTGAGATATACATTTTTCTCTTCTCCCGTCCTCCTCCCTTCTTCTCCCCTTCCATGGTCCCCATGCTCCTGATTAACTTAAGGGAATATTGTCTTTTTCTACTTCCCATGCAGATTGGATCCATTTATGTCTCTCTTAGAGTCTTCATTGTTGTCTATGTTCTCTGGGATTGCGATTTGTGGGCTGGTTTTCTTTGCTTTATGTTTAAAACCACTTATGGGTGAGTACATATGATAATTGTCTTTCTATGTCTGGGTTACCTCACTCAATATGATGTTTTCTAGCTCCATCCATTTGCCTGCAAATTTCATGATGTCATTTTTTTTCTGCTGTGTAGTACTCCATTGTCTAAATGTATCACATTTTCCTTATCTATTCTTTGGTTGAGGGGCACTTAGGTTGTTTCCAAGTTCTGGCTATAACAAACAATGCTGCTTCTGGACGTTCATTATGAAACTAGTTGTACAAGGATTTATCCACAGTGCATGAACTGCCTTTTTGGAGTTCATTCCCTATGAAAGAATATCTTGCTCAGCTACCATACAGGAGAGAGGGCCTTAGTTCTGCCTCCACTTGATATGCCAGACTTTGTAGTCTCCCCATGGGAGGCCATATACTTTCTGATGAGTGGATGAGAGGTTGAGGGGAAAGATTGGGGAGAGTGGATAAAAGGAAGGAAGGAGGAGCTATGGTTGGTATGCAAAATGAAACAAAACCTTTTCAATATAAAATTAAAAAAGAATAAAATATTTTATTTTATTATATAGACAATGATATCTTATAAAGTTGGAAGCATTTTTCGTTATTTATATACATATATAGAATTATATCAGTTTAATGATATTGCACAGTTATTTTTATTAATTTTATAACTTGAGACAATAATTACATAATTTCCCCTTCCTTTCCTCCTTTGAAACCCTGCTAAGAAAGTCAGAAACCACATCCTTGAAGATGAAATAAAGTGATTGCCAAAACATGAGCTGCAGAAGAACAACAATAGACATACTAAAGTAGACAGGGAAAACTTGAGGCCTCCATCTCACACTAAGTACAGGCCATTAAAAAGGACTGTGAGCTGGAGAAATAGGTCTTCTGCTAAGAACCCAAACCTTTAAAATATTGACATACGGAAGCTTAATTCAAATGATGTAGTTCTTTTGTTATACCTGTAAATTTTACAAGTGATATGTTTTATGATATAGATATGTTTTAATAATACAATCTAAAACCAGATTGTTTATTTTAGACTGGTAGCAATGTCTTGCTTTAGGGAATACATATTAAATTCTGAAAATACCTATTGAATATGTCTTGCTATACTGAAGAAATGGAAATGAAATAAAATTTAGTCATTCCTCGTGACAGGAACACTGTTACATCAGATTTGCCCTGTGCTTCGTTCTCAGCCCTGTGTCTATATGTACAGTGGAGGAAAAAGGTCACAGCATTCAAACAGATTATTGCTGGAACTTCAGGACTCTCTCACATTTCTTTAGATCATATTGCTTGGCATTCACAGGCTTTCTTTATCATGATCTATGAATACTTGTGAATATTAATTGATTTAATCTTGCCAATTAACCAGAGGCAAATCCTTTTTCTCTTTATTTTACAAATAGGGATTGCCTAGTCTTCACATTCTTTGTGGTAGTCTACACATATTTATCCTTTTTGTTGAAATAATATAACATATAAAAATTATAATTTTTGATTACAAATCATTAACTTACAAATTATTTACATAAAGGTGTTATTAACACAAGACAAAGCAGTCTTCTTGAAACTCATGTTTTGAAATGATATAAATAATCCACTGTGTATTGGCTTGTCTTATACAAGATCACAAAACCCACTGTGATATTTCCAGAAATTTTATGAAACTATTTTAAATACAACTATTATTAAAGTTTAAGTCAGATAAAAATAAAATAATATATTAAACCATGATATAACACTTATAATTAATCAAACATATGTTTGCTTTGTTAACTCTGAACCATGTTCATAAAATTATTTTTATCTACTTGTCAAGCTAAATAATAGTGTAATGTTGGCCATAATTTTATAAAAACATGTTAGTCTAATTTCTCTTGGATGACACAATATAGATATAATAGGTCATCTTTTAGCAAGGAATTGAGAAAACTATGAAATTCAAGGCTTGATTCATTATATGCTGAGGACTCAGAATAATTAATACATGGAGAAATATTAATAATGCATTCCAAACTTTGAAAGTTGCATGTCTGTAGTCATTAGGAGAGGTACGTATACACTAAAAATATATAAGAAAATATGATTTCTAGTAATTAACATTTTCACTTGATTCAGCAAAGCACTCATCCATGTCATTGATCAATAAATAAAATTCTAACCAATCAACCTGGGTTTCATTATATTTTTTTCTGCATACCTAGAATTAAGAGCCAACATTAACATTCAAAAAGTACTCATTTATCAATTATGTGAATGAGACTGTGTTTGCTCAATTGGATCATCATCAAGCAGTTATTTGTAGGTCTGATTTTGTGAAATCATGGTCCAACTACAAGCCTAAGCTTGCTAAAGATGTGGTTAGGCAAAAATCAATAAACACATTCTGGAAGAAATCAATTTTTTATATGGACCTACAATAGGGTACTGCATTTTACTGATGTTTATAAACTATACCCTACGTGTCCTTTATAGCATTAAAACTTGCATTAAACTTGTCCTCTTTTTCAGAAGCCACATTAAACATTTTCCAGAAAACTTACGCAAAGAAAACTTACTGAGTGAATTCTAGATAGTAGAAAGGAATGTATAGTCTAATAAAATTTGATTAAAAGTATCTCTAAACTACAAGTTAAAATAGCATAAATAATTTCTATAATACATAGGTAAGTTCATTAAAAATTTAACAAATGTTTAAATTTAATAACAGGATTGTTTTGATTTTTTTTTTTGAGATTTACCATTGCCACAGACCACTACCCAACATAGGTCCCAGTGAGCTGTTTCCTGGGTTTTGGTCTATATATTATATCTCCTAATAAGTATTGCTTTCAGTTATAAACTGGCAACTAATGTTCAGTACACTAGAAACATATGAGACATGGTAATGTCTCAGATTAAGTTATAGAATATTAATGTTTGACTTTTTCCTAATCTGTCCATGGCTCTTCTCGATGGATTCTCTGAATTTAAGAAAAAAAGTTTTGAACTTTTCAACAAACAGGGCGTAATAGCAATGAAATAGCAGCAGTCTGGGAACCAGAGGCAGTATAGAACTAGAGCCTGCAATTCCAAAAAAAATCATCCTGCCTATAGTGATGTAGATTAGCAAGCTTGAAACAGATAATTTCTCAGTTAAATCTTCTCACAAGCCCCAGCCTGGTTGAAAATAATTGTGTAGCACATGCAAGATTTGAAACTCACAAAACTTTTTATAAAAAACATTGACCTACAGAAACTTTAATCTGTTTTGATGTTTAAGATGAGTGCCTAAGGAAGACTTTGTTAAGCAGCAATATATAATTAGTACAGGATCATGAACTAGACACAAAATTAAATTTACATTATAATTAAGTGATTGCAATAAGTACATCATACACAATGATCTCCCTACCTGTAATTATTGCTTACATCAGCTAAATTTATCTCAAAATAGAAAAATATGATTCAATATGCTCTTTGAAATTTAAATATATAGTAACCATCCCTCTTATCACTTATAAAATAATCCTAGAGACATTTCAACACACGCAGGAAATGGTATTTAAAAAGAAGTTATTGGTTCTTGAAACTCATTTTGCCTGAGTAGCAAATAAATAAAATCATTGCAATCATAACTAGCCTGGAAATTGCAAGTGGTCCTGATAGATCAATTAAATTTTCCTCTGTAAAATCATAAGTCAAGCCTCTATCATCTGAGGAGAAAGTTCTTTGCCTATGTTGACTTCTGACCTTGTCACCCCTCAATTACAATGCTAATGAAACCTCCAAAGAGGCGAGGTGAACACTGAGAACTCAAGAACAATGGCAATGGGTTTTTGATTCTACTGCACTTACTGGCTTTGTGGGAGCCTAAGCAGTTTGGATGCTCACCTTACTAGACCTGGATGGAGGTGGGTGGTCCTTGGACTTCCCACAGGGCAGGGAACCCTGATTGCTCTTTGGGCTAACAAGGGAGGGGGACTTGATTGGGGGAGGGGGAGGGAAATGGGATGCGGTGGCGGGGAGGAGGCAGAAATCCTAAATAAATAAATTTAAAAAAATAAAAAAAAAGAGGCGAGGTGAAGAAACTTTCCATCCTAATCACATTTACTGTGTGCATGCATTCATATTCAGACACTGTTTAACAACAATAAGAAGATACTTTTTAAATTCAAAGTCATATCTTTAATTGAATGCTTTTATCCACTAAATAAAAAACATTAATATAATAAATGTAAACTAATTATTACTTCCCCACTGGAAAACAATAATTAAAAACAGAAATAATAATTATTCGCTAAAACACTAGTAAAATTGTCAACCCAATTGTAGTGGGATATTTGTACACTAGGAGAAGTTATATTGTGGTAATTGGTTTAATAATATTAGCTGAATGACCCATAGCTAGGCAGGATATGTAAGAAGGATTTGCCGGCATAGAGAGGAAGTAGAAGGAATTAATTGAGATGAGGGAGAGATGAGAGAAGACAGGAAATAAGCAGGATGGGTGGTATGTGACAGAAGACAGATTAAAAAATGAGAAATTTAAGTTTTAAGAGCTAGTTATAAATAGGCAACAAACTAAGAAAGAGCATTTATATTAATGTCTTCATGACATTTTTTGGAGGGTGACAGGACAGAAAAAGATTCGCTACAACCAATAAAAGAAAACAAAAATAAAAGACTTTTTCGCTAAAAAAATGAATGAGCTATAAGTCTTATGTTATAACATAGGTAGAGCATTGTGTCATTTAAAGATTGTGTATTGTTAGGGTTAGATAAAAATATTTAAGCATTCACATAATCAAACATTACTTTCCTATCTACTTGTTCCCAAATATCAACAGGTTGCTTCCCAAATTACCACACAGACACTTAATATTATTTTTAAATATTCAACGAATTGCTCAGGCTTATTACTTACTAGCTCTTATATTTTAAGTTTACCTATATTCTTTATATATGTTCTTCATGGGGCGGTACCTTTATTAGCATGGCACACTCATCTCATCCCCTCTTCTGTGTATAATTGGTGATTCCTGAGTCAGTCCTTGTCCTTCCTACCATCCTTAGTTGGGTCACCCTACCTATTTGTCCTCTCTGGCTATAGGCCAACCAGAGTGTTATTAAGCCAATTTGAGTGACAAATCTTTACAGTCTATAAGAAAATTATTCCACATAATTCCCCTATTTTTTTTTTAATTTTTTTATTGATAAAAGGAGGATAAAGAAAAGAGAAAAAAAAAACAAATTTCCACCTCCTCCCACCAGCCTCCCATTTCCCTCCCCCTCCTCCCACTCTTCTCCCCCTCCTCCCACTCTTCTCCCCCTCCTCCCACCCCTCTCCCCTACCCCCCACTCCTCTCCCCCTCCCTTTCCAGTCCAGAGAGCTGTCAGGGTTCCCTGCCCTGTGGTACGTCCTAGGTCCTCCCCCCTCCATCCATATCTAGGAAGGTGAACATCCAGACTGGCTAGGCTCCCACCAAGCCAGCACATGGCATAGGATCAAAACCGCGTGCCATTGTCCTTGGCGTCTCATCAGCCCTCATTGTTCGCCATGTTCCGAGAGTCCAGTTTTATCCCATGCTTTTTCTGGTAACAGTCCAGCTGGCCTTGGTGAGCTCGCAGTAGATCATCTCCACTGTCTCAGTGGGTGGGTGCACTCCTCGTGGTCCCGACATCTTTGCTCATGTTCTCACTCCTTCTGCTCCTCATTGGGACCTTGGGAGCTCAGTCCAGTGCTCCAGTGTGGGTCTCTGTCTCTATCTCCATCCATCGCCAGATGTAAGTTCTTCGGGTTCAGTCCCAGCGCCCAGGCAGGCTGAACAGGGCGGCACTCTGCTCCAAGAAGGGAGGGATGGAGGGAGACAGGGGGTAGGGGGATCTGGATGTAAGCTGGATGGGATAGGAAGAGAGAGGAGGTACCGGGCAGTGTAGCCCTGTAGGTTGATCAGGAAGTGTAGGCGGGCTGTTCCCGGGTGCCGCAGCACTCACTCACCACAATGATGTCTCACTAGGTGCCCTGATCGAAACTCCGTGCTGCTTGGTTCGCTCGCAGACAAAGGGCCCACCCTGCTTGCTGCAGGCGGGCTATGGGGACAAAGAAGCCCCCGAGCTCCCCTTTACCCTACGCTTGGGGTTGGGACCCAGCGCCCAAGCATGCAGAGCAGGGAGGCTCTCTGCCACCAGGGAAGGGAGGGGGAAGAGAAACAGAGGGTGGGGGGATCTGGATGTAAGCTGGATGGGATAGGAAGAGAGAGGAGGTACCGGGCAGTGTAGCCCTGTAGGTTGATCAGGAAGTGTAGGCGGGCTGTTCCCGGGTGCCGCAGCACTCACTCACCACAATGATGTCTCACTAGGTGCCCTGATCGAAACTCCGTGCTGCTTGGTTCGCTCGCAGACAAAGGGCCCACCCTGCTTGCTGCAGGCGGGCTATGGGGACAAAGAAGCCCCCGAGCTCCCCTTTACCCTACGCTTGGGGTTGGGACCCAGCGCCCAAGCAGGCAGAGCAGGGAGGCTCTCTGCCACCAGGGAAGGGAGGGGGAAGAGAAACAGAGGGTGGGGGGATCTGGATGTAAGCTGGATGGGATAGGAAGAGAGCAATTCCCCTATTTTTAACTACTTAAAAAGGTTATTAATTTGTATTTCTTAATGATTTATTACATTTTATTATTTTTATTTATTTATGTATTTATTTATTAAAGATTTCTGCCTCCTCCCCGCCACTGCCACCGCCACCCATTTGCCTCCCCCTCCCCCAATCAACCCCCCCCTCCCTCGTTAGCCAGAAGAGCAATCAGGGTTCCCTGCCCTGGGGAAAGTCCAAGGACCACCCACCTCCTTCCAGGTCTAGTAAGGTGAGCATCCAAACTGCCTAGGCTCCCAGAAAGCCAGTACGTGCAGTAGGATGAAAATCCAGTGCCCTTGTTCTTGATTTCTCAGTAGTCCTTATTGTCCGCTATCTTCAGCGAGTCTGGTTTTATCCCATGCTTTTTCAGACCCAGACCAGCTGGCCTTGGTGAGTTCCCGATAGAACATCCCCATTGACTCAGTGTGTGGGTGCACCCCTCGCGGTCCTGAGTTCCTTGCACGTGCTCTCTCTCCTTCTGCTCTTGATTTGGACCTTGGGATTTATGTCCGGTGCTCCAATGTGGGTCTCTGTCTCTGTCTCCTTTCAATGCACGATGAAGATTAATATCCAGGAGGATGCCTATATGTTTTTCTTTGGGTTCACCTTCTTATTTAGCTTCTCTAGGATCACTAATTATAGGCTCAATGTCCTTTATTTATGGATAGAAACCAATTATGAGTGAGTACATCCCATGTTCCTCTTTTTGGGACTGGCTTACCTCACTCAGGATAGTGTTTTATATTTCTGTCCATTTGCATGCAAAATTCAAGAAGTCATTGTTTTTTACTGATGAGTAGTACTCTAATATGTATATATTCCATACTTTCTTCATCCATTCTTCCATTGAAGGGCATCTAGGTTGTTTCGAGGTTCTGGCTATTATAAACAATGCTGCTATGAACATAGTTGAGCATATACTTTTGTTGTATGATAAGGCCTCTCTTGGATATATTCCCAAGAGTGGTATTGCTGGGTCCAGGGGTAGGTTGATCCCGAATTTCCTGAGAAACCGCCATACTGCTTTCCAAAGTCATTGCACAAGTTTGTATTCCCACCAGCAATGGATGAGTGTGCCCCTTACTCCACAACCTCTCCAGCAAAGGCTATCATTGGTGTTTCTGATTTTAGCCATTCTGACAGGTGTAAGATGGTATCTTAAAGTTGTCTTGATTTGCATTTCCCTGATTTCTAAGGAAGTTGAGCATGACCTTAAGTATCTTTTGGCCATTGGACCTTCTTCTGTTGAGAATTCTCTGTTCAGCTCAGTGTCCCATTTTATAATTGCGTTGATTAGCATTTTACAGTCTAGTTTCTTGAGTTCTTTATATATTTTGGAGACCAGACCTTTGTATGTTGCAGGGTTGGTGAAGATCTTCTCCCAGTCAGTAGGTTGCCTTTGTGTCTTAGTGACAGTGTCCTTTGCTTTACAGAAGATTCTCAGTTTCAGTAGGACCCATTTATTCAATGTTATCCTAAATGTCTGTGCTGCTGGGGTTATAAGTAGGAAGTGGTCTCCTGTGCCCATGTGTTGTAGAGTACTTCCCACTTTCTCTTCTATCAGGTTCAGTGTGTTTGGATGGATATTGAGGTCTTTAATCCATTTGGACTTGAGTTTTGTGCATGGTGATAGATATGGATCTATTTTCATTCTTCTACAGATTGACATCCAGTTATGCCAGCACAATTTGTTGAAGATGCTCTCTTTTTTTCCATTGTATACTTTTAGCTCCTTTATTGAAAATCAGGTGTTCATAGGTTTGTGGTATTAAGTCCGGGTCTTCTATTCGATTCCATTGGTCAACTTCTCTGTTTTTATGCCAATACCTAGCTGTTTTAAATACTGTAGCTCTGTAATATAGTTTGAAGTCAGGGATGGTAATGCCTCCAGACAATCCTTTATTGTATAAGATTGTTTTGGCTATCCTGGGTTTTTGTTTTTCCATATAAAGTTGATTATTATCTTCTCCAGGTCTGTGAAGAATTTTGATGGGATTTTGATGGGGATTGCATTGAATCTATAGATTGCTTTTGGTAGAATTGCCATTTTTACTATGTTGATCCTCCAAATCCAAGAGCAAGGGAGGTCCTTCCATTTTCTGGTGTCTTCTTCAATTTCTTTCTTCAAAACTTTAAAGTTCTTGTCAAATAGATCTTTCACTTCCTTGGTCAGAGTAACCTCAAGATATTTTATGCTATTTGTGGCTATGGTGAAAGGTGAGGCTTCTCTTTTTTCCCTCTCTGCTTCCTTATCCTTAGTGTATAGGAAGGCAACTGATTTCTTTGAGTTGATCTTGTATCCTGCCACAATACTAAAGCTTTTTATCAGCTGTAAGCGTTCACTGGTAGAGTTTTTGGGGTCGTTTATGTATACTATCATATCATCTGCAAATAACGAAAGCTTAACTTCTTCCTTTTTAATACAAATCCCCTTGATCCCCTTATGTTGTCTTATTGCTATTGCTAGAACTTCAAGCACTATATTGAAGAGGCATTTTAAATGAGAAGTATAATCATACTGTCCTAAACAAGAGTAGAAACATACATACAGCACAAAAGAAATAACTTTAAATTTGTATTATTAAACTAAAATCCAAACAAATGTAAAACATCCTGAGATTAATAGCTGTTTCTGTATTAAAGTAGATTCAATAATCTATTTTTTATTCTATTTCTATATCTCTTCTTTTTCTTTTTAGAATGATATCACTAAATCTAATCTCATTCTTCAGCTTTTTTTCTTGAATGTTACTAATAAAAACTTGTAACCAACCCCCCAAACAATGACAAACATTCATTATTCATTTTGGGGAATATGGGTTTAGTTCTCCAGACCATTTCCTGTGGACTATGGACACTACTCATCTTTGGGGGAATCTTTCGTAAGTCAGGACAATTGTTAAATCTTTGATAGAGTATTCTGTGTAGCTGAATCATCTCAGTCAGCAGCCTTGAAGATGCTCTGGATGCTGGATCATCTACACAGTTTTTATTGGTTTTTGGTCCCCCTGCTCTTAAAATACATAAACTTTTAAAGTTAACATACAAATCTATATTAATATAAGCACAAACTGTGCAAATTGTACACAAATGAGCCAAAGATGATTTTTGTTACATGTTTGAGCAGGTAAAATACATATCACATGTCTTGTAGTTCTTTTAGCTTTATTTTTCAATGACTATAATCATGATTTCAGGAGTTCTTCAGTGGTCACATCTGTTTTCTTTACCCTGGAATGAATCCACAGCCTCTCATTTTCTGTGAAAAATAAAAAAACATACCTCACCCCCAATGTAACATATCTTTTTACTTAAATTTTAAAGTCCAGATCATTTTAAAATATATAGATTGGTTAATACAGCATTTTTCATATTCCAAGCTCTTTCAGAAATTAAAAAATTTAAAGATAACATGATAATATACATAATCCAGACTTTGTGTGTATTTTCCATCTTTTTATGGATTATTATATTTTATTACTTTATCTTTTTTACTGTTTTTCTTTTCTATCCCAAGCCTACATATACTTTTAATCCCATTTAGAGGTCTGCTTTTTTTCTGAATCTATCTTTATTATATATTTCTATAGTTTTCTGAACGTATGAGTCTTTAACCTGATAAGAATCATGAGTAGGACCAAAGCAGGTGTTTTGGCAGCTGGCTCCACACTTTTCCTTTGTTCCTTGAAAGGCAGTCTTGTAGTGGAGATATGTTTTCTGCCAGTTCTGTGAACAATGTTTACTTCTCCAACTCTGGAAAATTTCTGGATCCATGCAACCACCAAGTAATGTGACACAAGTTGCTAATAACCCCCTTTTAAATGTGTGGCAGCGGGGCTTGTTAAAAGAGCCACTTGTTTGTTGTTGTTGTTGCTGTTTTCTTTTCTGCTAATGCTGAGTCAGGAAGCCATATCTCTCTTTTTTATTTTTTTATTTTTTTCTATTTAAATTTTTTTCTTTTTTGCATACCTTTTTTCAACTTTCATCTTTTCTTCCCACTTCCCCCCTACTTTCCTGCACCCAAACGCCCATCCTCTCCTCAGAAAGGGTAAGGACTTTACATGGGAAGACTACAAAGTCTAGGTATAGCAAGTTCAGTCAGGACCAAGGCTCTCCCTCCTGTAGTGAGCCGTAAAGATTGGGCTACAAAAAGTCAGTTCATGTACTAGGGTTAAATCCTGGTTCCATTGCCAGTAGTCCCACAGACTGCCCAAGCCACAGAACTGCTACCTATATTAGAGGGCCTAATTTGATCTTATTCACGTTTCCCATCTATCAATCCAACGTCAGTGAGCTCCTACTAGTTCCAGTCAGCTGTCCATTATGATTTCCCCATCATGATCTCGACTATTTTTTTTTTCTTATAATCCTTTCTCCCTCTCTTTGGATGGACTTCAGGAGCTAGACTCAGTATTTAGCATGGATCTCCTAAATCTATCTCCATCAGTTACTGGATGAGGCTTTATGATGACAATTAGGGTCATCCTCATTGTCAGCAAAAAGAACCCACCCAAGAAAAGGCAGTTACCAAAATGCTGATTTTGACAGTGTGTGTGTGTGTGTGTGTGTGTGTGTGTGTGTGTGTGTGTGTGTGTGTGTGTGTTTAGAATCCTTTTTTAAAGCTATGTCAGGGCTTATGTGGAAATTCAACCCCATGTTGAAATGCTATATATAATCAGACATTTCTCTTCTCCTGCCTGCCTATTTCCAAATACTCAGTGGCCACTTACAAAATAACCACACAGAGACTTAATATTATTCATAAATGCACAACCAATTGCTCAGGCTTATTATTAACTAGTTATTACATTTTAAGTTACCCCATATTCCTTATCATGTTACATTAATCTCCTGCTTCCTCTGTGTCTGACTGATAACTCCCGACTATTCCATTCTCCTTTCCAACATCCTTAGTTTGGCCATCCCATCCTCTCTGGCTACTGTCCAATCTGTCATTTATTAAACCAGTTTGAGTGACAAATTTTTATAGTATACAAGAGGATTATTCTACATCATTTTCATCATGTATATAATTTATTCAGAAAGGTTTTACTACCCAGCCCTTTCCTATCTCCCTCCTACATTATTAATGCTCCCTCCCAACATCACTTCCCCTCATTCATGTCTTTTCAGTTTATTTTGTGACCCAATTAGTTTGTCCAAGATTCTATGTAGCCAGGGTTTCACATAATCTATTAGAATCTGGTTGTCTCATCAGTGGATATAAAACTGAAGGCCTTGTGCATTCCCCACTCTCAGAATCTATCAGTTGTAACTAGTTTCAGTAGCGGGGGCGGTAGGCTTTCTTGATGATTTCCCCATCCATGACTGGCTGTTTACCTGAACTGTCTTGTATGGGCCCGTTGCCAGCAGTTATAGAGACTGAGATGTTTTAGTGTCATTCTCAAAATAAATGTTTGGAAGTCCTCTCACTGTCTTCCAGATTTTTTTTTGTTATATGTCCTGAGTATTAAAAGAGAAGATAGAAATCTCTTGATGAGGGGGGAGCATTAAATGGCATTTATTCTCAGAATCTTCTGCAGTTATGAGCATTTGGATAGATACTTGTTCACTGCAAAGTGATGCTTTTATGAATAAGACTGAAATAAGAATTTTTGTATATATCATGTATACTTAGAAAATTGCTTGATGTCATGCCAGTTTAGTTAAAAATCAGTAGTAGGTTTCCTTAAGGGCTTATGCCCTCAAAAGAGTATCTTGTTGATGTTGTTGTTGAAATTACAGTATCAGGATGAGAATTCCTGCCATTTGAGCAAGTCTAAAATTGAATCAGAGAGCAATAAGCATTTTATTTTCACACAACTAAAATAATTTGAAGATGAGAATATAATCTTTGCTGAATTACTTAACACTATGAAAAAATTACTCATTGATATTTTGTTTCCTGAAAATTGCTATACTAGGGAAGCAGTATTGTGTAGAAAGAACATTCATATGGATTTTGTATTTCTGTTGAATTATTCTTAAGTTGAGTATCAAAGACTGAAGTTAATCAATATGACTCAAAATCGTTGTAAATGGAATCTATATTTTTCTGTTATCATTGACACATTACAACTGTTGTGAGTTGTGTTTTTAAAATTTAGGTTACCTGTACTGATTGGAAGTAGATAAGAATTTATATTTTCTTGAAACATTATGGATTGCCAGTGCTAATGGGTCCTCAATTGTGATATACAATAAAGTGAAATTGCTATTTATTAGTGCTTTGTTAGAAATGATTAGGTTCAAGTACCAATTTCTTCAATCTTGCCTGTTAGTTTCTATGGAATTTTGTTGTAGAGTTAAACTCTAATACTACATTCTGATTCTAAGCCCAAGTTAGATTTTACTTTTTTAAGTTCTATATAGCCTTTTTAAAATTTGCTTATTTAGTATGCATTGCTAGCTTGCAGAAGCATTCAGGTTTGTGTATGTGGCATAGCAGAGATCTGGAAGTAGGAAGACAACTTGAAGAAGTCAGCTATCTACTTCTGGATTTCATAGACACAAGACTAAAATAGCACACTCTCAAAACTATGCAACCCCCTTTTAAAAGATATACATGAAGAACAAGTCAGATATAGAAAAAAATTTACTGTTGTTCTTATTTTGTAATAATTATTTTCCAATCACTGACTCAGTTCACTAGCGAATATATTATATGCACTGATAAACAGTTCTTGTTCATCCAAAGTTTGATATTTTATAGTATATTGCACTATATTGTAATTATATATATGATATTACTCTTATCATTTTCTCATGAAAAAACATTTTGATTCTGACTCAAGTTATGATGTTTAATAGTGAGATATAAACCATGAGAATTTATTTTCTCTTAAGAGTACAGAATTATAGATTTGAGGTAATATCAAAAATACATATAGATTCATGGTTACCGTTTCTTATGTTTTCAGGACTCTTTGTCCTGTCATTGACACATAGCCTAAGGAAAGTAACTGAGGATTAAGAAAATAGGTATTAGTTTGGGAGATTAAGCTACAATTGTTTCTAGACAAAAGAAAATGTACCAAAATTATAAGACATTTGTTTCAGAAGATGGATAATCTGGCATTGCACAGAATGTGATGGTTGCAGTGCTTTAAGATAGTTTGAAATTGGTCTCTTTATAGATCTACTCAGAGTGAATTATCATCACTTGTTGTTTAGTTTATGTTAGGAATGAGAAACTTAATGTGTGTTACTCCCCAGTAAGACCCAAAGCTAATGATGCAGCTAAGAAATGATGAAAGGAGGAGACGTTGCCCTTCATGGTAGAATAAACATCGTATGTATGGGAAAATAAAATAATGATATTGGTGTTCATAGTACATGTATAGACTCAGAGAGGAACTGGAAGTACCCATCTCTGTGTTATATCAGAACAAGCAATTCTATAATTCAGTGCTATTGAAGACTCTTTGATATATATTAATGTATCTAAATGATACATAGAATTTGAAAGAATATAAAAGATATTATTTATATTGAATAATTAAAACTTGAGTAATAAAATTGTTTGTAGTAAAAAAGACAGATAGGAAAGCTCCCATAAAGCAATAGAAATATTTCAAAATGAAAAATTTATAAGGAGACTATCAATAGTGTAGCATTATAAAGAAAAAAAAGACTTCGGGGATGAGATTAGATATTATTTTTTCTGAATGTTCTTCATTCAGGAAATGGTGACAAGAGCAGACAAAATGACAACAATTTAAAATTGAGAATCACCTCTAAAAACAGATTGCTTAGCAGAAATTTTGAACTATTGAGTTTGTACTATATATTACAGACTCTATTTAGTATTATTAATGTCCTGATAAAAATATATTGAGAATATTTTCTTTAGGGTAGTTACGTACTTAAGCATATACATTCTGATATTTAGTGTAGAAGTCACATAGGGTTCATTTTTTTTTTTAACAAAGAAAAATAAACTTGTTCAACCACTGTGGAAATCAATGTGGAAGTTCCTCGAAAATTGGGAATCAATCTACCTCAGGATCCAGCAATACCACTCTTGGACATATACCCAAAAGATGCTCAATCATACTACAAAGTCATTTGTTCTACTATGTTCAAAGCAGCATTATTTGTAATAGCCAGAACCTGGATCCATCATAGATATCCCTCAACTGAAGAATGGTAAAGAAAATGTGGCAATTTACACATTAGAGTATTACTCAGAGGTAAAAAACAATGACATCTTGAATTTTGCATGCAAATGGATAGATGTAGAAAACACTATCCTGAGTGAGGTAACCCAGACCCAAAAAGATGAATATGTTATGTACGCACTCATAAGTGGATACTAGCTATAAACAAAGGAGTTTGGGCCTATAGTTCATGATCCTAGAGAAGCTAAGTAACAAGGTGAACCCTAAGAAAAACATATATTGATCCACCTGGAAAATGGAAACAGACGAAATCGCCTGGCAAAGTTGGGAGCATGGGGGTGTGGGAAGAAAGGAGGGTGGAAGGAGAAAAGAATGGGAGAAGCGGAGGGTGGAGGAAAACTTGAATGAATGGGATAGTTGAGATGGAAGAAGGACAGAGATGAGAGCAAGGAAAAAGATATCTTGATTGAGGAGCCATTATAGCGTTAGCAGAAACTAAGCTTTAGAGAAATTCCCAAAAATCTACAAGGCTGACTCCAGGTAAGACCCTAAGCAATAGAAGAGAGAGGGCCTGATTTTGATTTGCCCTGTAGTCAGAATGATGAATATTTTGAATATTACTATAGAACTTCATCCAGCAACTGATGGAAACAGAGGCAGATACCTGCATCAGAGCATTGGACTGAGCTCCCAAAGTCCAGTTGAAGAGTGGGGGGAATGAGAATATGAGCAAAGAGATCAAGACCATGATTGGTACACCCACTGAAACAGTCTACCTGAGCTAATGGGAGCTCACCAACTCCAGCTGTACTGGGAAGGAACAAACATAGGAACAAACTAGTCCCTCAGAATTTGGTTGTCAGTTGCAAGGCTAGGGCAGACTGAGGGGCCACTGGCACTGGCACCAGGATTTATCCATACTGCATATACTGGTATTTTGGGAACCTACTCTCTTTGGATGTATTCTTTGCTCAACCTAGATATAGTAGGTAGGGTCTTGGACCTTCCACAAGCAATGTGCCATACCCTCTCTGAAGATTGGAGGGGGTTGGGGTGGAAGAATATGGGAGGAGGGGAGTGATTGGGAACTTGGATTGGTATTTTTTAAAAATCTAATAAATTTTTTAAAAGACTCTAACAGTTCTATTCTTCTACCAAAGGATTAATAATTTAAGATAATTACAATTTAGATAGAAAAAAATAAATAGATTAAAGTTGTTTGGCATTGTCAATTTTTTAAAAATATTAGTAAAAATAAGTATAATTATATTTTCTAGTAATTATTATTTAGAAAATAATAATACAACCAGTATTGAAGTTTACTATGGTGAATTAAAACAAGGAAAAAAGTAGATAATATGTATCTTATAATGCTTATGTTTCAAATATAAATATTTGAATTATGAAACATTGCTTGAATTACCTCTGGTATTTATTGTCACAATATTAATCATGATGATCTCATTTAGTATAAATATGTATGTCATAACTAGTTCTTTGGGATTTAAGCAGAGATTTCAGCAGTGATTAATTGCACAATCATTTTAAAGGGTTAGCAATTTTTGTAATGTCTCCTCCTTGACAAAGGCATGGGGATGGAATTTTAGAGAGTATGGAGTGTAACAGGTATATTTGTCTTCTATCCATGGAGTTAAAACGAATTCTTTGTTTTGTCTCCTGAGGCTACTGAACTCTTTCCTAGCTATGTCAAGTCCTAATATCTCTATCCATACTTAATACAAACATAATCTTTTAAAAAGCAATATTTTATCATAAAAATGGTATGGAGAAATGTATATGGTATCTTTTAAAAGAACAACAACTAAACACCTAATTCTCAATTAAAGGGAAACAAATGACTGAAAAACTGTTAACTAAAATACATAAAATAAATTTATAATGTGGACTAGATTGTTCCTTTGAATTTACCAAGTAGTAAGTTCTGACTCACAGGGAATGACATAGAAAATTTAAGAGCACTTTCACTAGAGACTAAGAGAATATGGGTAACAGACCTACCTGTAGAATTCAGTGTCATGCACAGTTTAGCAGCTTGAAATTATATGGGCAATACAGATATACCCTAAGCATTATTTTATCGCAATATTAACTCATTGTTATAAACTATGTTATTTTGTGTATTTTTTCTACTAGTTCTTTTCTCCTAATACTTATAACAAACCTTCAGTACTTTTAATTGCATAGGAAATGTAAGTAATGAAAAATACTGAATTCCTAAATACATCATATCTATTCCCTATACTTTTATCTTTCTTTTCCTACTGATCTTAACACAAGCAATTACACACATGAGGAAGCAACCTATTACACACATGAGGACACTGTTTCTCCATATTTAAGTATCATTTTTCAGGATTTGTTATCAAAATCCCAAACTAAAGTTTACAATAAATTCCAGTTCGCTAAAGAAGACATTTCCATACTAAAATTGTGAACATTTATGTTTTGCATCATTTTTCAATTAAATTTTAGTCCACTGCCATGTAATTTAGAATTTTAAAGGAATTTTGGTCAATAGGTAACAATCATTATTTAAATACATTTTATACAACATTTCAAAAACAACTCATTTGAAATTTGCATTTTTTATGATAAATATGTTTTATTTTAGGTAAATTTACAACAAAAATGTAAAATGTACATTACAATGAATATGGATCATAGGTAAATAGCAACAAACCACAAGAATTATAAGAGGGTAGTAATATTATCGACAGAGCACAAATATACATCAAGACATACAGTCTTACAAAATAGTAGTCAGACCTTAATTTGTAAAATAATGAAAGTAATTAAAAAACAATTCTTTGGTACCTGGAGAGATGGCTTAGAAATTAATTGCACTGGTGTTCTTTCAGAAGACCCCTGTTCAATTCTTCATATCTATATGACGACTCACAGTCATTTGTACTCCAGTCCCAGAAAATCCATCATGTGCTTTGGGTCTCCGAGGATAATGGACACATGTAGTTCAAAGACATACAGGTAGACAAACAACAGTTTTTAAATTTAACAGCATTTTTACATAGTCTTCTATTTTACTTTTAGTTTTCTGTGAAAAAGTATGTAGAGATTTTTTTTAATAATATATACTTTGCAAATAAATTTCTATTTATTGGACTATGCCAAATATTTAATATTTAAATGGATTTTAGTCATTTCCACATGTATCATTTATACTTCAGTCTAAATATTTGATATTATTGTAATAATAATAATTTTCAAAATTCTTTATGTACTTTCAAAAGAAAGCTTTCAGAGCCAGCTCTCCTGTTTTCATCGCCTAAACAACAGTTCTTTCATTATAGCCCTACCTCTTTATAGTCATGAGTTGTTTTTTCAAGAGAGTTAGAGGTATTGATTCTATCAGTGTTATTTAATTTAACTCCTGTCTTTATTCTAACTTTTTCAAATACTTAATATTTCCCTTACCCCTTCGCCAATACTTAGTACTATAGTTAAATTCTAAAGTGCATTTATTCATAGCTCAATTTTTTGAGACTCAAAACAACAAAATACCAGATTATGTGCAAAAATATTTTATTTGTTTTAGAAAAAGGTGTATTATAAAATTAAGCCATTTTCAGTTTGGATGCTCAACTTACTAGACCTGGATGGAGGTGGGGTTCCTTGGACTTCCTACAGGACAGGGAACCCTGATTGCTTTTTGGGCTGGGGGGGGGGGACTTAATTGGGAGAGGGGGAGGGAAATGGGAGGCGGTGGCGAGGAAGAGACAGAAATCTTTAATAAATAAATAAATTATTAAAAAATTAAGCCATTTTAAACTAAGACAGGTAAATTTAAAAATATTTATTAATGAATAATACTAGTTATTATTTTAGTTCTTTGCCAAGCAGCGTTTTTTCCAGTTTTATATGCACTGGTTCTTACAAAATACACCCAGGGAATCATTAGATATTCTGCTTTCTTAAATATAGATACAAACAGATAGGTCAGAGAACGTGCTCAATTTCCCACAGTGAATGACACTTGTAACCTGGCTATGTAATCAGTCAGCCATATACCAGTATTCCATAATAAAACAGGGAGAAAATGGATCATTAGCAACAATGGCTAATCACTCAATACTTGCTTCTAGCACTTGCAATTCTTTTTTTTCTTTTAAATAGCTTCTTTATTGACTCTTTGGGGGTTTCATATTATACATCCCATACCTTTCACTTCTTGATCCTTCCTGTTCTCAATCATCCCTGCCACATACACACACACACACAGAGAGAGAGAGAGAGAGAGAGAGAGAGAGAGAGAGAGAGAGAGAGAGAGAGAGGGAGGGAGGGAGGGAGAGAGGGAGAAGTCAAAGTAAGCAATCAAGGAAAAAAAAGGGAAAAACACACACAAAAAAACATAACGAAATCCACAACAACAGAAAGATCTCTTTGCCTCTCCTTCTTTCCTGCTTCTCCAACACCTCTTCATTTGTCCTGGTAGCAATGGAGGCTTCAGTGTGCCATATAGTATACCTCTTTGTCCCATAAGGTTTATTGGCAAATGTTCATGAGATGAGTCACTGGTTTGATTCAAGGCCTTTGGTTTCTTCAACACCATCATCGGTGGATTTCAACCGGAAGTCCTCTGAGATATCCTGTGATGACCACTAGTAGTCTTGGAGATCTTGTGGGTATCATTCTACAGGACCAGTCTTTTCACCAGCTCCAGCTTGTCCTAGATGGAGTAGATGCTAGTTTGGGTCAAATCAATACACAGCTAAGAACATGGATAGTAGCCAAGCTGGCCAGTCCAGGCCCCTAGAGCCACCCATCTTGGCCTAGCGGGTGAAGTCAACTCCAGACCATGTATGTAGTCAGAGTGGGTTCCCCTGGTCTGTGGAGAGGGGTATGGGCCTTCTCTACAGCATGCAGCGGCCAGCTTTCCCAGAACCAGCGAAGGGCATGACCCTCTAATTTCATCATACATGGTTCCTAGAGCCTCCACACAGACCCCAGTTGTAAATCTATCATGGACCTAGACATGGCCCTCGGCAGCAGTTTGGGCCCAGTAGATATCCTGTCTCTGGGTAGAGAGACTGGTCACTTACCTGAGAACGATTGTGACCCTAACCTTGGGCCTCTATGTAACCTTTGGTGGCAATTTAGGACACAGAATTCAGCACAGACCTGAGCCATGGTGGTACCATGAGCCCACACATGGTCCTCCTGTCTGTGTCTGGATGTCACCACTACATCAGGATGTAGCGTCAGGATGGCCCCGAAACAACAACATTGCCCTCCATCTCTGGTGTCTGGAAGGCCTTCGATGGTAACAGGTGCATTGGACATCAGCACAGACTGGCTGCAGTAGGACCTTGGACCCTGACATGGTCCTCAGCTGCAGCTCTTGCCCAGACGTGAACATGACCTTGTGTAGCTCTTCCAATTTTTTAAGTGCTACTATCACTTCTAAAATCTGTGTCGCTGTGGGAATAATCAGGATTATCTCCATAATGTGATTTAAAGGTGAAAATTTTATTTGTAGCATCATTAATGAAATTGAGAAAAGAACATTGTACAGAGGATTGGCAGAAAAAAACAAACAAAAAATCAAAACTTACATCCAGATGCACCGATGCATTGAAATGTATCTGTACAAAGAAAAATATTTCATTTTGAGTAGACAAGCTTATCTTTGTTCTTAGTGTTCAGATTGGAACTTGGCAGGGTTTCTACTCCTTCGTTTTCATTATTCGCATGGGAAAATGTTAATGTTACTGAATTGGCTAAAGTTATTACAGAGAAGTGTCATTTTGAGTATTTATAGAAAATATATCCATTATTTGGAGTGTTTAAGTAAAAGTAGTGTGAAACCTTAGCATTTTCAAGTAAACTGTTTAATATTTGGGTATTTTTGATGACATTTTTAATTCCAAAATTAATAAAAGGAGACAAATGTGGGTAGGTGGGTATGAGACTGGAAATTGAAGGAGTTGAGGTAGGGGTGTTAAACAAAAATACATTGTAGAAAATTCTGAGAGAACTATGAGCTAAGAGGAAATAATAGGACTAAAATAATAAAAGACAGAAGGAAACCAAAAAGTAGTTCATCTCATTTACAAATACATAACATGAATTATTAATAAATATGAATTTCATTGGCTACTATATTTTCTTATCTAAAACAGTACTCTGAACCCCATAATTCTAACTGTAGAGCTTAGATTGGTAGTTTATTCTATAAAAAATACTAGTCTCATATTAGATTTGAGAATTCCCTTTGTAACTTGGTATCAATACTTTGACAAATAAAGTAAAATAAATAAGAGAATAAATTCAATATATTTTTATTTGATTTGATTGTTGTTTTATTATACTTAAGGTACTTAAAATTATTACTAGTCCTTAACACTATACACACACATACACACTTATGCATACACACAACAATTTCAATGTACTAAAATAAAAAGATATGCAAAAATACTAGAGCTTAAACATTCTTTAAATATTATGCCTTCCAGTAAGTTGTTTATCGAGTGTCAAGACAAAATATATTAAGTAGTTTTTTACTTTTTAACTTATTATCTATCCTGATAGAAATTCCTATGCATAAATATGTGTGGATATTTGCCAAATCATCCAATTAAATATTTTCCTATTTTTAACATATACTTTTACAAAAATGCAGTTATACTGGCAGATATACACTTGGCTTACTACATTTGAAAATATTAAGAGAGAAGAGCTGTGAAATGCGGTCCTTAGGACACTCAGAAACTTACAACAGCTATTGGCTATTAACAAAGAACAGAAAGAAAACAATATATACAAACAAGATGAAGAATGGGAGATACAATTGAAACAGTGACATCCTGTGGGGCCTCAGGAAGAGATGAATGAGGAAATACGATAATATCTCATTGTTCATGTTATGAACTTCCAAAGAATAGGTTTCCATTACACACAAAAAGAAAAGTCATTCTCCCTCCTCTATCAGCCATAATCTGTCAATATTTTTCAGCAGAGTACAGTGGCAGCACAAATTCCATTTGTTATAAAAATAAAATTTTTAAAAAGGACAGAAATTTTGGAGAGGTTAGGGAAGGAGGAAGTCAATTCTGAGAGGTATTTGGAGTAGAAAGTGGAAGTGAATGAAGTCAAAAGAAATCATATAAGATGACACAAAATTAAAACCATATGTATCTCTAAATAGTGTGTTGTTTAGTTTCCGTGGCTATATATTTTCTCTGTTTTTATTCTGCTATTAATATCCAGCTTTATTATGCTGTGACAGAATTTAGAATGTAATTTTAATTTTCCTATTTATTGAGATTCATTTGGTGTTAGTTAATATGTGCTTAATTTTGAATAAAAAACAATGGAATGGCAAGAAGAAAATATTTCTTTACAGTTTGGGTAATGTTTTGAAGATAATTTTTTAGGTTCATTTTACTTATATCATTTAATTCCTTCATTTTTCTTTTTTTTTACACATGGTCTGAATATTAACGAGAGTGGGCATGTTAAAATCACCCAGCAGTGCTGTATTGTGGTGCGTATGTGATTTTTAGATGCAATATTATTGCTTTTATAAAATTGAGTGATATGTTAATGTATACATTTAGGATTATAAATTTCTGTTGGCAGATTTTCCTCTGAGTATGAAGTTTCCAAACATGTTTTTGCATAGTTTTAATTTGAATTATATTTTGTTAGATATAAGGATACATATGCCTAAGTCTTAGTTTTGTTTGCTTGAAACACCTTTTGATCTCCTTTTATCATAGGGTGAGGTGTACTGCTTGGAGGAAGTCCAAAGATTTTGGTTTTGAATCTATTAGTATCTCTGTTTTAGAGTCTGGACCTTGAGAACAGAGTTACCAAAACAGTTTATTTTAATTCCTGTCATTTTGGTATCTGTATGCAATTCTATTACTTTTATTTTGATTTACTTTTCTGAAACTTTTATTTGTTTCTTGTGTCTTTGGGGACTGTGTTTAAACTTCTGTTCATATAAAAACATTCCTTTAAGTATCCTATGTAGACAGATAGACAGAGTTAGAAGCCCAACTAAACACAGAGAAAGTATACTTTGAGGTAGATGGGTTAAAGGAAAAGTAAACACTCAGTTCTACCACTAATACATACAATATATTGAGAAAGATAAGACATAGCAAATTAAAGTTTCAGGGTACAGTTTGTAAGTCTGAGAGAAGTGCATCAAAATTAAAACTGCTACTTTTCTGTAGGTTTATAATTAAAATTTATTTCAACACACACTACTAAGAGCTGACTGAAATGATATTTTCCTTTATATTTTATTATAGTACATCCAAATCATTAAAACTTCATCTTTTCATATTTAAATATGAGACCTGGATTTTTGTGCTATTCAAAGAGCATCTATATAGCACATTCTGCAAGCTTCATACACATGTATGATGGAATTTAATCTGCCCTGGTTCCACTAGCACAAAATAATTAGATATCAACAGAGAATTAGTGAAGTGTAGCCATGTTTTGAACTAGATTTCACTAATTCCTCTTTCTTCCTCTGTTTAATGCAATTTCAAATTCAAAGTAATTACATTTAGACAAGGTTCTTTGGTTAAAAGTGAAGCTGATTATTTAAAACTTAAACTCTAAGGTACTTGAGTGAAACAAACCGTTCTGACTGATCAATTTATTTGCCTCTTTTCCATACAATGTCACAAAGGCCTACATTTAATTATAGTGAGATAACATTAATAGGAGAGTTCTAATCTATTTACTATAAGCAATTTAATAGCATTTTTATTTTTAATAGTGAATAATATTTTTCATAACATCATAATCTAATTGTCATTGCCTTTATATCATTGAACATCTCATTATATGTATGAAAGGCAAATCATATTTTTTTTTGCAACATACTTCATCTAAAAAATTTTTATGGGGTGGGAATAAATGAATAAATTGTACACTATATGTAACTGATTTATGAGTAGATCAAGGAATGGAATCAATAAATGGTAGACATTGGCTTAGTGTTATGCTAACTTCTTATAGACTTACTGGTGGCTGAAGCAGATGATCTGTCACAAATTTCAAAATAATTGGTTCTGCTTTCTGACACTTTATCAGAGATAGACATGTTAAGAAAAGAGATAACATAAATTTAGATACTTGGTCACTGTTTGATGAAACTTATTGGGACGCTACAAGTCTGCTTTACAGCTTTATTGTAATATGGCACACCTTATTTGTCCGATGAATACAGTTAGAGTTCCCTGCAGATCTAATATTAAAAAAAAGATACCTTTTCTTGAAATATTTTCCTTTCTTCCCAATGATAGCTTGAGTTTCAGTTTTGCATATCAGCAATGATAATAACTATTGTCCTATGACTCCCATTTTTCCTGATATATTTATCACACCCACTTACAATAGAAGGTTTATGAAACACTGAGATGAAAATGTAATTTACTAAGTAGTAACAGAATATATGATATCACTACTGTAATGAAAGCAAATAATACAGTGAATTTGTGAGACCAAGTCTGAAACATAAGAAATTGAACTCTAGGACAGGTCAATCAACCCTATCCCAGGGCCAGCAGGGAATCAGAGGTCCAAGCTGCCCCATCTTTAATTTTTGTTGTAGAAAATGTTTTCAGCCCTAGATAACATGTTCCAATATGAAAACAGTTACATACGATTTATTAGTTACGGACAAATGAAACTCAAAACCATGAAATATATTGGTAAGGATCTTAAGTCAGGGGGTTTTAGTTAAGTATGTAAATGTCAGTTGTACATTTCATGTTATCTAATAGCACACATAGTTTTTGGATTTATATAAATTAGTGGTCTGCTAAGAATAGATATTAAAACTTTACCTTACAATTTAAAGCATATTATTTCAGACACAAGAGTGGAGGATGGGTGGCTAATAAATTGATTAACAATAACTCAAGACTATGCAGTTCTGGGGTACTCAGTATCAGACCTCATGGTTAGGAAATTCTAGTCAATCCCTTCAGCTTTTAACATGCATGTGGCTTTTCTGAAAGATTTGGTTTATATAATTATTTGTTTTAATTTCATATTTCTTTATTATTAGCTTAGTGCTGTTGGAAATTAATTTACGTACAGAAGAATCATTTTATTGAACCTTTAGTACAAAATAACACCCAAAAGAAAAGTGTATGTGTAAACATATGCATTTTGAAACAAAACAGTATACCTACCTCTAATTGTTTAGGGAGTGCACACGTTGGGAATTATTTTATGAGTTTATACCCAGTAAAACTATACCAATTATCTCATTCATTTAAATGCAGAATGTTTAACTTATATCAACAATTAACTGAGTCACATATTCATTTGTTGTCAAAACATTTGTGCAAATATAAAATTAAAATTAAGAGTCCTTATATAATTTTGCAAGAATATGTTTTTTTTCTATATTTTTTATATTTTCAATATATTGTGCTTATTTTCCAGAATCTTGAAAATGTTATTTGATGAGCATCAGTAAAAGTGAACATGATGTTTCAATCTCAGAAAATATGAAATTCATAGTTCTTATATTAAACCTATAATTTATAAGTTTCTTTAGAAATACCATACAGAAATTTAAACAGTGACAATATTCATTTAATTTTAATTTCTTCCAAATAGCTAAAATGAAAATCTAAACCAACCACAGAACCAGGCAAAGACATTGAAATGAAAAAGTGTGATATACAACTTGGGATTTAGACGTTAATGGGTATGTTGTCTGTTATTAATTAACTGGATAAGTAAGTGTCTAACCAATTGGCAACACCCTTTTGGGCAAGGCACATCAATGTACCCTGGTTTGTTTGGGCAGCTGACTCCTTTTAGATGTTTCCATTTCTTATTGAACAATACACCCTGGGCATGCTTTTGAAACAAATGCGGAGTTGGCTTTTTCTCTAGCACTGAAGCAGTAGTAGCGAACCATAAATAGACTCCCAGAAAGTCTGGTCTTGGATATCATCCAGAGCTGACATGGTGTTAAATGAGCAGGCATGTATGAGAACAGAAGAAATCTGCTTAGTACTTCTGGAGCGATAGATACAAACAAAGCCAAATTAGGAAAACTGGAATAAATGCATAATCTTTCAAAGCCCAGAAGATTTATTATGACAACAAGCATCAAGAAATTACAGGGAATCCTTGATGAATATTAAAATATGGTGGGAGGTATTGACCCTGTCATAATAATTTTGTGAAAACTCACAGAGAATTTAAAGCAAAGTAGAAAAATAAGAACCCTCAAATATAGATGAGAGATTACATCAATGAAATAATCTCCTCCATAGAAAAGCAAACAATGGAGGGGGGAGGTAATCTAGAAAATATTTTCAAATGATATATCTCACAACAGATGGATGTTAAAAGTATGCAATTTAATTCCCAAAGTGATTTTCAAAACGAAAGATAATGAACAAACTGATACAAACATAAGAGATAGATCTCTATAGATATTTATGAAAAGTGCACATAAATAAACAAACATGAAAATCTTCAATTTGGTGCTGCAGAGAAGTTAAATTGAGTACTGTTCTTGCATAGGTCTAGAGTTTGATTCTCATAACCCATGTTGGGTGACTAACAACAACCTATAACCCCAACTCAAGATGATGCAATTTCCGTGGTATTCCTGAAAACCTGCATTAACCTGCAATTGAGTATGTATGATTCCTATGTGGATTCATACGTACACAAATAGACATATAATTTAAAAGTAAAAAGCATATTTTTAAACACTCAATATCACTAATCATTAGAAAAATAAATATCAAAAACATAATAAGCGATTACTTTACCTAGTAAGGATGTTTATTATCACCAGGACTATAAGTAAGTACTTGTGAGTAAAGTCAAGAAAAGAAAAACTTAGTGTGACAAAATGGCTCGGTGGTGAGGAGCACTTGCTACATAACCATGAAGACATCTTTGAATGCCAGTGCCCACATAACAAGCTAGGTCTCCCATCTATGCTGGTAACTCAGATGAGTCTGTGCAGAGAGACCGGACCTCTAATGCTTGCTGAACTAGAACACTCATGTGTCTTGTCGGTGGGAACAGAATGGCAAAATGGAAGCCTTGGGTTAAGAGTGAGACCTTACTCAAAAGTATAGACAGAAATAAGAAAGGAGAAGTTCAAATACTCTTCTGATCTTCATAACACACACATATATGGGCACCCACACACATGTGTGCATACTCTCATACAAAGACGTGAATAGATTTTTAAGAAAAGGACAAAAGGACTTCTTGCACACTCTGGTGATGAAATAAATTAGCTAGCCAATAAAAAAATATATGGCAGCTCCTTAAGATATTAAGATGTAGAACACACAATATATAGAATAAACTATGATACAGCTTGACTGGGTGACATATAAACATTCATGTTAATTACAGCAATAATCACAGAAGCTAAAATATAGAAAACAAACCTACTTCCACTGACTGATGAATAAGGAAAATGTGGTGTGTATATTAAAAGGAATATAGTTCAATCATAAAAATTGCAAAATTAAGTCATTTGTGGCATCTGCTTAGAAATTTGAGATTAAGTTAACTGAGATGTGCCAGGGACGCAATAAAGGAATCCACATAAATTTTTATATGATTTAGATACGCAGTTAATAATGTATTATACATAATTAATATTATATATTTGGAATGTAATCACTTTGATCTGGCGGAAGTCGAGAGTAGAATTCTGGTTACTGGAAACAGAGGAGAGTAGAAATGAAAGGTTAAGCTTGATAAGTATGTATTAAGCCCTGCGTAGGTAGAAATGGAATCCTACCAAGCAATCCCCTTATAGAAAAGATCATGTCCTACTGACTTCCAAAGGCTGTAATGAAGAAATTTGCAAGTGTTCACCATGAAGAGAGCCAATATTATTGAGAAGACAGATATTTTTTAACTAATTTTTATGTATTCTGTTTGGTCACATGAAACAAAACACAACATGTTGCTCCATTAAAAATAGTACTTTTATCATGTCTACTAGATATTGGAGTTAAACCATCTGGGGTATCTCAGAGATTAAGAGGAGTTATGGTTCTTTAAGAGGATCAGAGTTAAGTTTCCAGTACTCTTATCTTGGGCCTCACCACCACTGGCAACTTCAGTTCTAGGACTTTGCAGACACACACATGAATATGCACACACACACACACACACACACACACACACACACACAGAGATCTATTAAAAAGAATATTTTTCTATGAAATAAAATTAGTAATTTAAATATGTTTAAAAGATATTATTCCAGGTGGTTGTAATGCCTTTAATTCAAGCACTCAGGAGGTAAAGGCAAGATAACATCTGAGTTTGAGGCCATTGTGGCCTATATAGAAAATTACAGGCCAGAAAAGTACATTTAAAATCTTTAAGTGAGATAACTTGAACATAATTCTAATGGAAATTCTGAAAAATAGAAACTCTTAAAACTGGTAATGAACAAACTTTGAAAATGTTTTGAACAGTCTATGACAACCAATGCAAAAACACAGAAACAGAAAAAAATCAAGTGACCTTTTATTATTTTGTAATAATTTATTTCTAATTTAATAACTTTAACAATTACATACAAAGTAAAAAAGACTACTCCATTCCTGACTTTATGAAACACACATGCGCATCTTTATGAGCCAGGAAAACCAGTAGGGAATGCACGCTGTGCATAGGAGAGTGAGAACTTCTTAATGTTCTGTTTCCTAGATACTTGTCACACGTTTTATTCCGTTTGTGTGCCTCGAGTCTCATGATATTAATTTGAAAATTCTTAAAAAATATTCACTAGATTTGCAAAGTTTAAATTGTGAAGACACAAAGGCTAGGAACAGGAACAATGACCCCCATTCTTTAGTAGTCAGTCTTAGTGATGTCTGCTATTTCATAAAATCATTTACTGACTCTATTCTTTATCTCAAGGACTCCAAACCTTAACCCAAATGGCCAAAGTCAATCAAAACAACAGTGTCACAAGACTTACCAGTTAGCAAATGGATAGGATCTCACGAATGGCACTTGATGCTAAGACCAAGTAACTTTCCTCTGACTGTTTTGAAATAATACCTGCTCACTCTCTCCTCTAACAGACCCTTTATCTGACAGTCTGCCTGCAGATTGAATCTCTCCTTGAAGAACACTTCCTGAAAGAAATCTTCTATATATCTTTTATCTCTTTGCCCCTTTCCACAGCAATTTCAAATAATGATCAAGGTTCCCAGTATGACACAACTTAATTTTGTTCTTGCCTGTTTCAGAGGGTGGAAAAGAGTAATCAGTATCCATGTTGCTAATGTTTCAGTAAGCTTTATACTGCTTTCACATTGTAGTAAAAAGAAAACTTTAAAAATGTTCTAACTGTAATCATTATTTTGGCAAATTGCCTTATATTGTGTATAATCAACAGATCTACAAAATGGTGAAAATTTTATTAAAATATTTTCTTTTTTAATATTTAATTATTTATTATGTATACAATATTCTGTCTGTGTATATGCCTGAAGGCCAGAAGAGGGCACCAGACCCCATTACAGATGGTTATGAGCCACCGTGTGGTTGCTGCGAATTGAACTCAGGACCTTTGGAAGAGCAGGTAATGCTCTTAACATCTGAGCCATCTCTCCAGCCCCTAAAATGTTTTCATAGACATTATTTGGCAAGATTCCTTTTTAAAAAAAATTTACGATCAAAATTCCTCTGGAATTTACAATTAAAAATATGGTTTATTGCCACAATATTTCACAAAGACAACGGAAAAAAAGCAGTAAATAAGCACATTTTCTCACACTTTATAGACTTAGGAAACATTTAGACTCACAATTTCTAAAAGTATATAATCCTCTAATGAAGTATGCTAATTTTTACTGTAGTTCAGATGTTCTCTAAACCACAACAAAAATGTTAAAATTTAGTATGTATTCCCATATAGTATAGTTCACCATTATTCAAGGACTGATGAGTAATATGTTTATGTACTATAGATGAATAATACTTGCTAAAGGCAGATTTGATGACTTCTGAATATCTACAGACACTTTTCTTGTCTTTATTTTCTAAATTATATGGCTAAACTACTATTTACTTAGCAATTGATGGTATTAAATATAAGTAGCCTAAAGATTATTTAAACTGCTTGCAAGTGTTACTACCTGGCATTTTTGAATGTCTCTTGTTATAATGTCCAGGTCCTTTGTGCCTAGAACACTAAATGGACAAGACATGGAGTAGTGGTGGTAAAAGCATATGATAATTCAAAGTGAGTAAAAATGTAGAAAATGTTTCAGAGAATTGCTGTGGTAGCAGGATTATTCAGATATGTGACTCAAGATTCCCAGGTTCTTTTTCTGATATTCTTTATGTGGATGTAGTCAGATGGATGTTGTAATAAGGAGTGGCGGGGCTGCTTCCCGCCACCTGGCTAGCTTTATACCGGAAATAATTACATGGGAACTGTATTCTTTTAAATACTGTTTGACCCATTAGTTCCAGCCTCTTATTGGCTAGCTCTTATATATTGATCTAACCCATTTCTATTATTCTGTGTATCCCACGAGCTGGCTTACCAGGAATGATCTTAACCTGCATCTGCCTGGAGTGGGAGAATCGTGGCGAATCACTGACTCAGCTTCTTTCTCCTAGCCTTCTGTTCTGTTTTCTCCGCTCACCTACGTTTTAACCTATGAGGGCCAAGCAGTTTCTTTATTGCTTAACCAATGAAATCAACACATTGATATATGACACTCCCACATCGCTTCCCCTTTTTCTGTTTAAACAAAAAAAGGAAGGCTTTAACTTTAACATAGCAAAACAGTTATCAAGCAAGAATTACAGTTACAATATTTATATATATTTTATCTTTTATCATAACTAAGGAAAACTATAACTATCCATCCATTCTTCAACTCCATCAAAGACTCCAGAAGGATATAATATTATCTAAGCAAACAAAAAACCCAAACTCTAGAAATGACAGAGACATCTCGCTGCCTGGACAGTCACCCAAAGTTCCTCTGCACTGTTGGGGCATTCATCTTCAGCCTACAGGCCCATAGTTTCCAGCAGACATTTCCATAAAGCAGGAAATTCCAGACAGTTCAGTCACTATCTGCTGTGTACTGCAGAATGTCTCGCAGACTCTTTTATGAGTCATGAACCCCGAAAGACCATCTCACCTTTAGGCAAGTTCAGCAGTCCTCTCTCTGCGGGTTCTCTGTGTCCATTTTATGCAACAGTCCAGGGAAGAGCCGTTTCTTGCTCAAATGGCTATCCAACTCCATAAGGATCCTCTTCGATGCCCATCTTCCTCTTGAAGTAGATTGGTGCCACCAGGAGCAGATATGTCTTATTGTCATGAAAAGTCCTAAGTTATTAAAATATTTTAAATGCCATATTCTGTAGCCTTTGAGAGATATGAAGAATGCCTATCTGAAATATATCTCTATATATCTAGAAAATCTAAGTAACATGACTACAAACTTGACTATTATTTATGATTATCCATCAACAACCTATATTTCCTAATTATACATTACATTTTAAAATTGAACTACACAATTACAACACCTTATTCAAGATCAGAAATACATATACATATAACAAAATTGACCTTAAAATCCACACCAATGCAAATTATTCATACCTATATCATTCCCCCCTTTAAATGTAAAAGAACATTTATAAATATAAAGAATAAAACATATATAAAGCCTATATAATTATTTACTTTATTATCTACAGGTAGCAAATTCAGTGAGTATTTTTCTTTCTCAAAATGCTAATTACGGCTTCCCAAAACAATCTTAACTGACAAATACATTGTATATTTGTGGAGGTCAATGCCTTGTTCTCAAGGCAACAGGTGTTTCTACACTGAGTGATAAATAGCATAATAGCATAGGTGACATTTATTAAAACATATGTATTTTACAAATGAAGCCAAAATATTTATTTGGAAAATTTTACACCAACAGTCAGAATGTGTATTATGTTAACATCCCTTAAAAATTATTATATTAGTATCAATTCATTTTATAACCAACATCAATGACCTATAGATTTTTTTAATTGAGAAATAATTAGGAAAATAGATTAAAGTGACTGTGATTCTTCTTAAGAGACAGAATACAGATACTGTTTTCTCTTTTTCTATGTGTATTATCTAGAAATTTATGATGAATAAAACCACCAAAAATTATTCAGGCTTCATGCCAAACAATGAATAGTTATAGCATTGAAATAATTATGGTTGGATATTATCCTGAAGATAAAGTGTGAATGTTTTTATTGAGTTTATTTCCTAGGAGATTCCATTTCATTTTCTGACTAATATAATTTTATATTCCTTTGGACCATGCAAGCAACTTATATTTTATTAATAGTTGCTTACTTGAAATTTTAGAGTGACACCTTGAACTGAATAACTCACATTTTTGCCAACTTAACTTTCTGAAAGAAATATTTATAATATTGTGAAAGATTTAAAAGCACTTTTGAAAATATCAATTATTAATGAATTATTGTTAGTGGTTTTTTTTGGCCTTACATTTTTCTATTTTAGAATTAAAGTTTCTGATCCTTCTGGCTGCTTCAAAGAAAATTACCTTACTGATTTTCATACTTAGATGAATATAAAGTAAAACTCTCCTTCAATGTACAAAGAAAGATTATATTCTAATAAATGATACTCAACTACAATAGAATTCAGATTATTTATAAGGTATTTAAGTTTATACTAACTAAAGCATGGAAATTATGGTGGCACAAAACCATGTCAAACTTGAAACTCTCCTGTTTATTTCCAGCAGTGAACTACTGTACTTGAGAAGAAATAGGAGGAAGTAAAGTTGTTTGCTTCAGCTCAGTTTATTTTCTTATAGACTTGTACATTTGTGATATTTTTGAATTTTTCAATATAGATTTAACATTTTGCACACACACTCAATGTATACATATAACCCATCAAATTAAATCTATTCGGATAGAAACAGATTTGAATATTTATTAGAGATGCTGCGTAATTTTGGTATAAAATGTACATAGCAGACACCTTTATTACAATAAAGTAGGAAATTTATTGTGAAAATTGTATTATTTTAATGGTTAGGAATGATATTGCCTTGAGAAGAGAGGGTATCATGGAGTACTTTTATCTGTGAATGTTTTTGTCCATAATTATTCAACTGGATAACAAAACATGTATTTTGCCTTAGGGTTAACACATAACCAATTTGTTTTACAAATCATCTAATTATGTGCAGAGTGCCTTCTTTCTGCACTAATTCCTGTGAGTTTAAATATAATTTCATATACTAGCAAAAGGTGTGATTTTTGTTATTCCCTTGTTTTGAGAGGACATGTGCTGCCACTGACCCACTCAGTCTCTTAGTCCCTAAGTACTTTTTTACTACTATCAGTAGTAAGTAGTTATTATCACATTGTAGTTATATGTTGAAAATAAGAACATTTTAACAACAAGAATAATAAACTCTCAAACAGCTTTGATTTATTTATATTTTTAAAAAGCCTCCAAGTTTATGAGCATATCTTCAATTACTCTTATTTCACTTAAGTTATTGTCATATTTTGAATCTAAAGATGAATCATAATGTAATATTCACTTATGAAAGACATACATCTTCTCCTCAAAACTGTTGACCTGACATGTCTTTCCAAATGTTCAAAATATGACTGTTTCACAAAGTAGCAAGTCAGGATAAGTGAAGCAAGTATCAGGAAATACAAGAGTCCTCTCTCTCATTTTAATGTCAAAATATTATATAAGTTTAGCACTTCTCAGCAAGCTTCATCTAAATAGCTGTGAGTTAATTCATACTTGCCTATAAGCAAGTTTGATTAAGAGCTTGATTTGCTTTAAAAAGGCATATGGAGTGCAGGAACAAAAATTCACCAGGGCAGAAGTCACTGCCTCTCAATTTAGTTCTCTCTGTAAATGTCTTTTATGCTTATGTGTGCTTCAGATTAGGATACAAAATGTGATTGGGACAAGGCTTAAACTCTTAAACTAATTAGTATGCATTTGGTCAGGTATTACCCATATTCAAAATTTAGCAGAATAAAGAATTACAATGAGTAATGCCAGCTATTTTTAGGGGAACAATTACTATAAAAAGTACCTCTTCTTGTACTTTTATTTCTTGAAATAATTATGGTTGGGTTGCTCATCAGATGAATCTGGCAAAAGTTGTACTAGAGAGGAATGCAGCCAATGACTCTACTCACCAATTGAGAAATACTGTGTGTAAACTCCACAACCTGGTATATCAGCATCAATGTTCACTTATGTTAATCCCATTTAATGAAAACCAATTTAATATAATTACTCTTCTTAAATTTCCTCCCTATATCGTTTCTCCAAATTTTATGTCAGTTTTCTCCTTTCTTTTACAGATGGTGTTCCCTGAAAGCTAAGACATCCTACTCTAAAGGATTCAGCTAATATAGAATATTTATAGTAGCAAATAGACTATGTTCTTTTCCCATTATTGAAAATGAAAAATTAACTATCATCTTCAATCAAAATTTGCCTTCGATGGTAACACTGAACACTGTGAATCTCTATACTTTCACAGGTGGGTCATAGCCATATCACATTTTTCGTCGTAGAAATTGGCTTCATTTACTGTTCCCATTCTTTTGTAAAGTAGAAATTTTCCCTTTATATTTTATCTTCATTTGAGAACTGTCGTAAAATTGTAACTTATCTATCCTTCTTCCCCTTTAAAAAAAATATTCGTGATGGAACTTTTTACTTGCCGTGCACTCAGGAACTCTGTGTTCATCAAATTTGATTCAGGATTCTTCCTTTATGGTTTGGCACAACCTTGTATAGTAGTGAGATTAGAAAACCATTGTTGGCAAACCAGTTCTCTACTCCAAATTTTCCTCTCCAAGTTTCATTATGCCCACTCTTGCTTTTGTACATACTTTACTTTTTTTCAAGAGGTCTTTTACTTATTCTTATCCTCTAACCATTTTCATATACTGTAGCTGCACAGGGATTATATCAGGATGCTTATTTATACTCAAAACTGAGTCACAGATATAGACTTGAATTTTCTCCAATGAGAAGTAAAGCAGTTTATGCAACAAATCCATTTCAAGGTCAGAGTTCGATATCCTGTTGTCTCCTGAGGGGGGAAAAAGTCTCTGCTTGGATGCACACATATGTTCTAAATTTAACTTTACTGAAACCAAAATACTATATATTTTGAAATAAATTCTTCCTGTAGTTTTCTCCTAATGTTTCAATAGAGGTTTATTTTCCCATTTTTTGATCAGGTCAGAGAGAGAAGAATCATATGTAATACATTACTCTGCTTTGCCTGTCTAACAACCTAGTTGATCAACAATGTATTCAGTAACATTATTGAGTTCTTTCCTAGAAATATAGGCATAACTTAATCGAAAACTTGCATGCTAAATTCTTCACACCAACCAACTTATCTTCTTTATCTCACTCTTTTATATGTCCATCAACTGTTATTTCATGAACTTTTTAATTTTTATATTTACCAATTTGCAATTCATTCATACATGGAAAGTATAAAACATGTTTTCAACGACAATGTAATTCCTGTCGTCAGTCTTAAATGTGATTATCATTTTATACTTGGTGTAGCACATTCTCTCTTGCCAAATACTGTTTGTGTTACTTCCTCTCTTAACTCAATTAACTTTGGGTCAACAGAGAGGGATATTAATGTAAGCTCATGAGGAAAGGTCAAGACCAGGCACCTGTGCGGCTATCGTCTATGGTTGTTGGGCAGCAGATGTTACCTCATCAAGATGGAGCATGTTTAAGAGCAGTCAGAGCTCCAATTGGAGTAAAGAAATCAAGAGGGAGACTTTTATTCAGTCATCTAAACTACTTTTGTTTATTTATTATCAATTGTGTTGATTTTTATATTTGTGTGTGTGTTTGTGTGAATTCCATAGCTTATTTGTGAATGTCAAAGCAAAACTTGCTATTATCTTCTTGTACTCTGAATGTTTCTGGAATCAAACACCAGTCATCAAATATGGTGACTGGCAAGCACTTTATGAATAAACCAACCCTTGGACCTGGAAAACTTTTAATTTTTTTTTAGGTATTTAGGTGTGAGAATCTGTAATTGTAAATATTCATGCTACTTTGTTCAAGACCCTGTAGCGAGTTGGATGCAGTATTCCAAGGATCACATTAAAGAATATAACATGTACAAATTACTACTGTTCTAAAGAGATGTATAACTCAATGTATGTGATATCTATAAAAGTACTTTAGATATATAATCCTAAATCCTAAAATATCACTTCAACTTATATTTAAATGAAATTTGGATACTTTGTGGAATAATTTCAACTTTTAAACATGTGCTACTTGAAAATACAATAAACAACACAGTAGTTAACTTATTGAAACTGCCCTAGAGGTTCACCCTGTGGACCCAGGTCTTTGGCAGCAGAACTTAGAGGAACAGAAGCCTGAGAGTAGCATGAGCTACATGCAAACATCCTGCTTCAATGTTTGAAAAAAGACACAATAGAATTAGCTAGATTATATTCATGGTTTTAATGACAACAATGCATTTTAAAAATTAGTTTTAAAACAGAACTACTTCTACAGGCATTTTAATATAAAATAGCAAAGCATACATTTGCTCTACAATAGTGCTCTTTGGTTTTGCCCCTGCTGATGTTTGAGGCTAGACACAGATTGCTGTGAGGAGCTGTTCTTTCGCTACATGCTCTGGAATATCAGCAAGGATTGTCACTAACACTTCTCTTAGAAGGCAATCAGAGAGCTTCCAGATAGGACCAACAACTTAAAGGACAAAATTATTCCAAAGAAAGGAGAACATCTTTTCTTAACAATAAATGATCTCTTCACCAATATTTGTTTTTCCCTGTCCCAGTTATTAATTAGCTTTAAGAGAATGATCAAGTCCTGTTATCATATTTCAGGTAAAAGAGAGAGATCATATTGTAACATTTTAACTTTTCCCACATTTTTTTATCATTCTTCAAAAATGAAAATAAGCAGAGATGTTGAAGAACAGAACAACACACATATACATTCCACACATATATGTATGTGGGTATATATATTTATGTTACATATCTGTTTTTATTTGTTTTATATTTCAAAGAAAGAGCAAGGCTTGAATTAGGTGAAATGAATCAAAGGACATTTTAGCAAGTACTCAGGTTGATGTTTGAGAACCTCATTTTATATTAGCATATAAAATCCTGCTAATTGTCCTTGACAAGAAGATATATGAAATGTTATAAAAGCTTTACTTGTTTAATTTCTTCTCATAAAATTAAACATATATTGACTGTATTTCCAAATGCTCTGGTCTGATGATGATGAGCATATGAGAAAGGCAAGGTAGCTACAGAAGAAAACCTTAGAGATGAGAGTTGGCCATATAACTCAGCTACAGAAGGCATACGCTGCGCAAACCAGGTACATTGTTTGAACCCTGAAAGCCATAAGATGTAGAAGGTAAAAAAGACAGACTGCATAGTTTTCTGCTGACTTCTACAAGTATGTCAAGGCACATTTACATTAATGTTTTCACACACATTGCACACATATATACACAAAAGAAAGAAATAAAGGAAAAGAAAGAAAGAAAAAGAAAAGGAAGAAAAAGTAATTTAAAAATAAAAGAAGAGGATAGAAAAGAAAATGCAAACTACTTAATGCCCATATTTTTCTAATATAATTCTTTACTTAATGTTTTTCTTAGGTAAAAATTCTGCTCACTCTTCCAGTGCTCGTGACTACAATAGGATAATAAGTTAATAAAATAAAATGACCTTATCCAGCATCGAATATGCCATGATCTGAATTTCATATATGAATATAAAAGCATTGATGAAAATGGGGTCTTATTTTAATTTCTGTTATTTTTCCCATTGAAAGATTAAACTGGCAAATTTGAGAATAAATATTTGCTAAAAATATTGCCTATTGCAAGGAAAATAAAAGCCTTAGTAGACAGTGAAAATGAAAATGTATAATGTCCTGAGAAATAAAAGAGGGACTGAAACATGTTATCTGGGTCCCTTATTGACCCAAGCACTTACCCAGTATTAGCATCTATTAGTTTCTTAATTCAAAAAACAGGATTGCTACTTAATATTCAATGCACTTTTTATTTTTTAATATACCTTGCAAAGAATTTTTTACAGTGTTTGACACTGAACATGAACTGAGCAGACAGAGGGAAAGAGCTTCTGCTGTAGATGTGCATAAAGTCTGGCTGCCTTGCTTTGCATTGTTGGCTCTGGGGTGGCTGCTTCCTTCCTACGTCTTCTTGATCCCTTTCTATAGCAATGGTTTAGTAATAAACCTTCCCTGCAGGGTGGTTATGTGTATCAGAAGATGTCACAAAGTGCTGATATATAACAGTCAGTCGAGAACAGGCACTACTTATTGCTATAGTGAAAACTTCTGCTTCTGTATACCTCCAAGTTGTTTGACCTGACTTTTATGAGGCTGTAGGAGAGTTGTCCAGTGTCCCTGGTGTCCCTCTGCTTGCTGATTCCTTTACTCCCCTAATTATTTTGTTTTGTTCAGATCTCACAAATTCACCTGTATAATGTCTTTCTCTGACTCTCTATGAGCATGGAATTCCTCTTGTATTATCCCTTCTATTTGTTTTCATTTTCTCCATACTAGTTTTATTTATCATGCATGGCTGTTTTGCTATGCCTCTACCTGTTTTGTCTTTCTCCTTTGTTGAATTAGTTGTTTAGGGACATGAAGCATGAGTACATTCACACAGAACAGTGCCCAGCACATACTAGTCTCAAGATTGCCCATGGAACATGCTAGTATGTATTTCTAACTTCGTGACAGTTGAGTAGCTTACCTGTTCATATAGTTGAGACAGCATTTTAAGTGCACAATTAATATGAGAATTAGAATTTAATTATCTTTATCTTTGGTGGAATACAATTGAGATACTTTGGTATATCATCATAGAAAACAATCAAAGTATTCTGTTAGAATATGATACTAAATATGCCTATTAATTGCAAATAGGAGAGATAATTTCCACTATAAATATTCTTTATTATATATCTGGCCTGACTAAGTTATGTACAGGAAGTAATCATATATATATATATATATATATATATATATATATATATATATATTTCACTTTTTCACCTTCTTATATTAGCTGATACCATTACTTCTGTCTTTATCATTTTTTCCTCTCTGTAGTTTTGTTGTTTCTATTTTTCCATAAGAATTGATGAATAAAGCAAATGACTGACACTTTTTTATTTTCTTTATTTTTTCATTTGAAAGACAAGAGTATTGGCACAGTTAGAATTCAACTGTGATTTATAGTAGAGTATAGAATAAGAGATTTACTAGAGAGAGCATATGCAGGGCAGGGAATAGTTTCTTAGAATCTACACCTGCATTTCTAGCTTATTGATGGCTCTAAATGTAGACATTAATACCCCTGTTTGGTTGCAGAAATTCCAAAACATAAATGACAGAATGAGATAAAATTAATTTGACTTAGTAAGTGTTTTCCAGAAACTGTAATTTTCTATAATGTCTCTATTGTTTTGTAAATATGGAATATTTTGTCATCAAGACTATTAACAAGAGTTACCTTCTATTATTTTATTAATTTTCTTTAATGCATTTCTCTAGTTGAATTACAGAGGATGGACAGAAATAAACATTAAAAAATATATGAATTCAAACACACACACTCTCTATATATATATGAAAGTATTATTTTTGGTTTAAATATTATTAAAATTCTAATACTACTGGAAGACTACATCTTTTTATATTGAGAGTGTTCAGAAATTTTCCTCAATATTCTCTTAGGCCTGTCAATTTATGAAAAATGACACATACAGATTATAATTTATAATTTATCCTAATGGATAAACTGCAATAGAAAGATTTATTATTATATTTCCATACAAATTCTATCTTTAGATGTTTTTTCCCACTTCTCTTAAATTTAGGACCATGTCATGACTTGTATAATTTTCAAATTATTATACCATCATTTGATGTCTTTTTGTATTCTGCTTGATCTAAGTGCCCCCCTAGTGGGTAGATCTTTAAAAATATGCAGTAAGACAGAAAAGGGAGCACGTGTTCTCAAGACTCATACAGAGAAGTTCTGTTTCTCCATATTCCCAATATTAATCTTGATAGGTTTCTCACTCAGACTAAGGTGACAGGCCTCCATTACTACTTAGCATCCATATTTCCTATTCTTCACCAAGGATTTGTAGCCATAACAAGTCTGTTAACTTCCTGAGTGACTGTCTAGGGCATTACTATCTATTCCATTCTGACATACACAAAAGCTGAGAGGTAAAGAGGGAGAAAACATTTGTTGGACTTCATTTAAATGCTCCAGAGTATTACATAGCAATTTCCATAAACATAAATTAAACTTGCAAATTCCATGAAAATAGAGGCTTATTCTGTTGGTGTTCTTTTTTCACTTTCAATATGTTTAGATAAATATCTTTCTCAAGTGCCCATTATATAGATAGTATATTTTTGGATAAATTAATCTTTAAACTAAAAACTACAATATTTCAAGATAAGATTATTTGTATTTCTTGTAATTTAACATCTAAAGAAGCTTAAACAGGAAGATTTTAAGGCCACTCCAGGCTATACGACAAGCTGATGTTTAAGGGATTAAAAGAAAAGTATTCAAAACTATTATTGGGACTAGGTTGTAAAATTGAAATGAAGAAAAATGGAGTTGTTTAAAGAGGGTCCAATCACACTCTATTCACACGGTTATATGAAAATACTATAGATTACATTGCTGCATGATTAATTACAATCATGTGAATTATTATGTGTTTGATATCACCCAGATATGTTGCCATTCTATTTTGTTAGTAATTGAAATAAGAAGACTGCAGAGAGGCTGCCTGTCTATAAACTAATAAAAATCAAGGGTCAAAAAGTTGGGAATATTGATGTGTCCTCACATGAGTCTTAACTAGCCTTGCAATAAAGGCTGCTAGTTTTTGAATGATTCTGAAACAGACAAGCAAAATATGGAATTCGACAGATGCTATTTATGACTATGAATCTTACTGCCTGCTCATGGCATTGTGATACTTCTCTTACATAATAAAAGGCAAAGTTACATCAGCCAGGAGCTGAGTGAGATGCACTGTGAGATTGCTCATCTGTCTTCATATGTTTCACATCTTTATAAATGTCTTCTAAACTATGATTTACCAGCCGAGGGTGAATCAAAATTCTCAAAAATGCACTTTATATGGCCAAATGCTACCTCTGTGAAATCTAAGAGCGGGCTATCATTCAAATCTTTAGGACTACGGTGTTGCTGTCTCTATCTCAGTTGCATGAGCTTCAATAGTTGAGCGAGGAGAGCTACTCTCAGGTGAAATACTTCTTTTGTTTGCTTGCTTGCTTGGTTGGTTGTTTGAAATCTGTATCAGCATCAGCACACTATTGAATACTGCTGTCTCGGTTATCTAAATGACAACATTTGTGGGTGATGATAGAGTTTTCCTCAGTGATGATGACAAGGTGAAAGGGATGGCAACAGAAGGAGGAAGAGTGAGGATGAGTGTGGGAGGAGATTCAGTGGGATAATACAGTACAAATCAAAGGTTAATTACCGTGTCAAAGTGTCAGTAATAAATGGTCTCCATTTCTGATTATCTGTTACTTTTATAACTGAAGTTGTTTGTATTTGGAGTAGTTCAGGGCTTACTGTTTTGATCACAGACTCATTGTAGATGGAGACTTTACTGCACCTTGCCTGATCCCATTGGACCTGTTTCTCTCTGCCTGTCTGTTAACAAATGACCACTCAGAGACTTAATATCAGTTACAATTGTATGACCAATGGCTCAGCCTTTTTACTAGCTAGCTCAAACTATAAATTAACTGATTTTTGTTAGTTTATATTTTACCATGAGGCTCATGGCTTGTTACCTCAGATTTTGCTTCCAAGGCAGGTACATGGCATCTCCCTGCCTCCCTCCTTCTCTCTCTCTCTCTCTCTCTCTCTCTCTCTCTCTCTCTCTCTCTCTCTCTCTCTCTCCCTCCCTCCCTCCCTGCTTCCCTCCTTCTCTCTCTCTCTCTCTCTCTCTCTCTCTCTCTCTCTCTCTCTCTCTCTCTCCTCCCTCCCTGCCTCCCTCCTCTCTCTCTCTCTCTCTCTCTCTCTCTCTCTCTCTCTCTCTCTCTCTCTCTCTCTGTATCTCTGTTTGGACTTTCTGTCTAACTATATTTTGCCTGCTCCATGACCAAGACAACTTTATTAATCAACCAATAAAAACAATATACATACAGAAGGACATCCCACATCAATTAATATATTAATAAAATTAATATGGTCATGATGCATTACTTCCAATTAATCTAAAACTTTTAACTTGACTACAGAACTTGTTGACAGCATTCCACAGAGGATTTGCTTCACGAAGTAAATTTGAATCATTCCACTCTTTTTTTAAGCTTTTACATGTTAATGTATGCTATTCCCATGACATCATATTAGCATCTACTTTTTCTTTATGTAATGAAAACAACAACAGTAGAATACTTAATAAATCAAATTTTCTATTTTCTATCACTTCCACATTCATATAATGAAAGCTAAATTCATTTTTTAAATATCTAATTTTGACCACAAGTTAATATTTAACTAATTTCTACTTTCTGGTTCTTGGTCTCAATAGATCAGAATAGTTATTTTTCCAAGTTTCTTTATCCCAATAATTTGTGTTTTTGTGTGTTCTGTGTGTGGGTTCTTGTTTGAGAAATGAATTATATTGACCAAAATTTATGCTCTGTCTGTCAGTTACTAATTCATCTCAGGGACAATTGGAAAGAATGTCAGTCAGTGATCTCTGAACAGCTTTGTTTGTCCTTGGGCTGTGCCTGACCAAGGACACAGTAGGACACTGGCAGATATTCCCACAGTCAAACAGACTGCAATGTCTTATAGCCAATGCTGATATCGAACTTCTTTCTCTGGGGAGCTGTGTTCAGAGCTGAGGGAAAGTCCTTGTTTGTAGCATTATCTATGCACTGTTATTTGCAGTATCTACACAGCTATCTGTGGAGCATCTCTAAGGAACTTGTAGTCAATTAGATTTGTTCACATTTTGAAATGCAGATATTTGAAAGTGACCCTACATAGAAAGCACTCTGGTCTGTTTGCTAACTGTTGATAACCCCCACCATCAAGTGATTGGCTAATTAGGAGGCAGACATGACTCCGTCCAAATGTGAAATCTACTGTTATTGTTGTTTTAACTCAGTTAATGACAATAAGGATTAATTTCCCATCCACACACAATTGTACACACACATACGCAGTATACATGCAAACATATAAATGTGTATGCATACACATATTTAAACATACTCCATACATACACAATCCCCCATACACAGACACACAGACATGCATACACACACACACACACACACACACACACACACACACACACAAATATAACTCTGTGACCTCCATCATACCTGACAAAACTCGGCCTCCGAGCTGTAATAGCAGCCCTGTGCATACACATAAAGTTTGTGCATGGGGTGCTACTATATATCCCAGATTTTTGAGAAACTTGTGATTCTCCTGTTTAAATCTCTTCATTATGAGATTATAGATATTGTGCAGTATACCTTGCTGCAAATATACAAGGATAAACCACAAGTGGGAAAGAAATATTCAAAATGCTTTGGAGAGAGAATTCTGGGAAATAGGTGAAGTGAAAGGAGACAAGTACCTGCTTACTCACATAACATTTGCATAAAGAGGAAGTTAACAACCATGAAAGGAACATATTAAATGGCAGCTCATTTAAATTAATTTCAATATTTAAACCTCAATCTTTTAACACTTCCATCCCAGACCTATTGAAGGCAGCTGCATATGTGATCCCGGAATCTCTTGTTTATACCTTGCAGAAAGCTCAGGAGGCAGTAAATTCCTGGCCCTCCAAGTATCTGGGAGAATGTGTTCTGATTGCTGACTGCTGCTTCTATTCAAAGAGGTGAACACAAATGATTTTGGCCAATTGTTTTTTATATTTTCCCCAGTACTAAAAGCAGTTTTCCCTTCTTCCCATTAAAATACTCATGTAATTCCTTCTAATGAAATTGGAGACAGTAAAAGGTCATTCTTAACACAACAAACATATTTTGAAAATGCTATTCTCCAGAAAAAATAACTTCAATTTTGCCAGGTTCTGAATTTAAAAAACAAAACAAAATAAATATTTAGAATATTGCTGTGGGATAACGATCTTATACACTGTTAAGATTTGTCACCATGTTAGTTTAATAAAATGCTGCTTGGCCAGCAATCAGCAGAAAGTAAAGGTTGAGTGACCAGACTTGGAGGATTCTGGAAAGAAGAAAAGTAGAGATATAGTCACCAGCCAGATGCAGAGGAAGGAAGATGAGAATGCCTTACTGAGTAAAGGCACCAAGCCATGTGCTTTACCTACAACCCAGTAATTTGGAGGTATTTTCTTAACTCAGGTTTTCTCCTCTTAGATGACTTTTACTTGTGTCAGGCAGACATAAAACTATCCATCACAGACACCATTCACAGAAGACATTTTGAATGGATTTATCTACAAATATTAACTCAACTCCATGACTCTACAAGAAAACTTTGAAATCTTTCGCAAGTGTGTGTAGCTGCATGAACAGGAGAACAATGAATTATGCACCTTCCTCATGCTACCAGTCTGTCTCTTTGGCATTGTAGAAAAACAAGCAAAGATTCAAAGGCGGCTTACAGAACAAAGGCTCTAACTTACTCTAAAACAAAATACCATTCTAAGATATATAGCTTCTGGGAAATCTAGTGAGATTGTTCTAATGTCTACACATTTTTAGTTTGATAAATTGTGCCATTCTCCAAATTCCTTTCAACTATGAGTAGTAAACCAAAACATCCCTGCATGTGACTCTTCCTATGTTTTCGACAATCACCAGCACTTTGAGGGTGGAGTGGCTAAGATTATTGACACTTAAACATTCCTTTCCTAAAAGTATTGAAGTATATGATATATATCCCAAAATATGACATAGACTAAAGCAAATGCATTAGTATTCTTAGCACTTCAGAGTTTGTTCAGAATTTTTTTTGTGTGTGTGTGTATGTGTGTGTTTTGCTTTGTTTTAACAAAAGGATATCAAAAGTTGGGTGGATGAGGTATATGTGAAAGTTAAAGGGACTGGAGATAGTACAGTTCAGAGCCTTTTTCAGTCCTATTAAAACGTAGAATTTATTTCTCAGAACTCATGTCTGTGCAGCTGAGAAGTGCCTGTAACTCTAGATCCAGAGAACCAGATGACCTGTGTGGGCATGTAAATACATACAGCATATACCTACACAGCTAGGTATGTATACACATTGATAAAAACAAACCTAAAGAAATAAATAAGAATACTTAAGGAAAGCATACCACAAAAGCCTGTCTAAGGGCAGAATTACATCAGTTCTAGAGACTTTTCAGACTTATTACCCTCTCTAAGATGTCTGAGTCTTTTACTTAAACTTTCACAAGTCTAACTCTACTTGTTTTGGTTTGTCATTTTGTTGTTATTCATTTTGTTTAGTTGCCTCTAAATAATGTTTCAGAAATACAAATCTGAGAAGTGAATTTAAAAATAAAATCTTCTTAAATAATCCAACCATTTTAGTAATAAGTGGGAAGCTCCAGCTCTAATTGACATGGTGTTATTGTCCTGTGCACTCAAACTGCAACAAACAATTTATGTAATGGTACTCCTACTCCTATGCATGGATAAGGCAAGGTTAACAGCATTTCAGTGAGCTGACTCCATGAAGAGAATATGTGTGGTAAGTAATGGGTTTGGAGAATTTTTTTCTTTACTTCTTTGAACATGAAGCAGCCATGTTTGTGAAAGTCCAGAGCTGACAATTTGCTTAATCCTAACTGTAATATTTCTTAGACTTCTACAGCCCTTATTAGGTCAAGAATAGGGGAAATTTTGCCGTCTGTGTTGCCAATCAAAGCAGGAATGTCAATGACACTATACAACAAAACAAACAACAAAAATCAGCAACAACTGCACATCATTCCTTTTCAGGTCTAAACTGCCAAACTTTACTTTTCCTCCCTCTGCACATGCGCTTAAGGTTCTAGAAATTTCTATTGCAGGCAGAACTCTCTGTCACTTAATTTAAGTTACATTTCCTTTGGCAATAAATTGTACAACATTTATCTTCCCCAAATCTGGAAATCCATTTTCCACTGCAGGCTTCCTTCTACTCTCTTTTTATAGATTTATTTTCTCTTTTTATTACCATTTTAATAACATTTTAGAAAGGAAGGTGAGCAGTTCATGTGTTAGATGCAATGTCTTTGATCATAAGCTCCAGTAAATGTTTGTGAAATGAGATATGTAACACAACTTGCTACAACTGTAACATGGAATAATATTAAGATAATATGGAATACATTTAGTGTTGTTATATTTAATGTAAAGTTGTATATTTCAGCTTACTTGTGAAATGGTAAAGATTTTCAAAACAAGTAAAGGAATTTCATGCAAAATGCACATAAGAAAAAATGCTGTATTTTCTCATTCCATTTTTACTCATTAGAGTATTTTATATATCATTTCTACAAAAAATCTGTGATTAATACAAGATAATATCATCCCTTCATAAGTGAATTTAGTATTCTGAATAAAGTATTTTTATAGTTAGGGCAAGTTGGATAGAAGAAAGTAATAAATAAGGCAACCTTTGTGCAAAAACAAATAGCAATATTTTCTGGTTAAAAGAAGAGTCTTTTTAGAAATTTATATTGTTAATAGAATTTAAAATGCAGCTATAAGGTACTAACTATTGAGGTAAGATAATTTAGAATCCCACAATGTATATAATTTTAATACAATTCAAAGTCTATGAAAATGGCACTCAAGCATTTTTTGTTAAATTTGTTGAATTTAGAATACTCACTCTCTAATTTATATTATTTCAAAAAGGCAATAGTTCTCTACATACTTTTATGTGCAGTAAGCACTTTAAAGCACCTCACAGTCCAGAATCTTCTATTATTATGAGATACAAGAATGGGAACCCACTAGAGATGTTCCTGTGTAGTACCAATTTTGAGAATACAGCAAGAATGTAAATGTAGCTTTCCCGAGGCTATTATTTTGTAGATAACAAGTACCTTCCAGTCCCAACATGTTTTTCATAATAGTTTAAAATTTTAAAAGCATGAGAGTGGGATGTTTGAAGACTGAAGATTTATCTGCTCTCTTCTGAGTGCATATGGGATTTAGCTTTTAGTTTTCATTCAGTCTCTTTAACCTGTTCTTGTTTACTGAGAGTCTATCATTATGTTCTGCTTCGAGATTTTCTTTTATGAATGGCTTTTATGCATTGCATGGCATGTTATTCAGTTCCACTAAATAATAAAAGCTCATTAAAGAAGGCATTAAATATAGAAAGACAAAGAAATGTTATTTCAAAACTCCATTCTGCCAGCAACCATTATGGCTGCGTTCCTGAAACTACTTTTTCAACGCTCATACCTAACAGGCTCACTGCTCGTTCACAGAATTACTTTATTTATAGTTCCATAATACATCAACTCCCTTTTTCCATTTTCTTTTTCATTTCCAATTTAGTAAGCAAAAGGAAAACTAGCTACAGTCCAGTACAATGGCTTTTTAGAATTAACACCTAACTTTCCAACCCCCTCTAATTCTGCTATACACACAGAAACACAACAACAAAACACAGAGAGGGGTAGTGAAATAATCATAGATATATACTAGCTACATTTTCTTTGCTGAGATAGAAAACTCAGATAAAAGGACCTTAAAAGAGGAACGACTTCCTCTAGTTCTCAGTTAAGAGTAGAGTTCATTATGGCAGTGAAATCACTATATTACTATATAAGGAGCTTAAACAAACTGGTCACAGTGTGCCTGTGGTCATGAAGAACAGAAAAAGAAATGTTTATTCTCATATATATTCAACCTTTTATGCATCATAGGACCTTAGCACATGTCATGGTGCTATCCTTATTTGGGGTGGATCATTCTATTAGGTAGCTAGATAGATATTATCAGGTTTGGATGTCATTAAAGATAGACTTTCCCTCTTGTTTCTCTGGTAATGTTAAAAACGTAAGTGCCCCTGTAGGATTTAGATAGCCATGAATTTTCCATGAAAATGTGGAAGTATGTGGACTTAGTTGAAGTCTATATAGTCAAAGCTACTTCATCTATTAAAGAATAGAACTTGCCAGGTGGTGGTGGCGCACGCCTTTAATCCCAGCACTTGGGAAGCAGAGGCAAGCGGATCTCTGTTAGTTCGAGGCCAGCTTGGTGTACAATAGCTAGTTCCAGGACAGGCTCTAAAACTGCAGTGAAACCCTGTCTCAAACTAATGAGAACTCAAGAACAATGGCAATGGGTTCCTGATCCTACTGCATGCACTGGCTTTGTGGGAGCCTAGGCAGTTTGGATGCTCAACTTACTAGACCTGGATGGAGGTGGGGGTTCCTTGGACCTCCCACAGGACAGGGAACCCTGATTGCTTTTCGGGCTGGGGGGGGACTTAATTGGGGAAGGGGGAGGGAAATGGGAGGCGGTGGTGGGGAAGAGACAGAAATCTTTAATAAATAAATAAATTTATAAAAAAAATCAAAAATAAAAATAATAAAAAAATAGTATTTATGGTTCTATTTCTAGCCCTGAATGAACAACCATTCCAAGCTACTCCAAACATTAGACACCATAGTCTCCACCTTTTAAGCATTGATCCAACTAGACTCTTCAATCACCTTTCCAGTTTCCTCATCTCCACCCAAAGGAGGCTGATTCACGTGTAAACATGCTAAGGAGAAGGTTATTTATCCCCTTATTAGATAATATGCTTATACTCCTTGGAATGTAACAATGATGCTCATACTTGTCAAAGAGCTGGCATGTTTCTACCCTGGCAGGAACAAAGAACTGAACGTCCAAGAAAGACATCAAGCGACAAAGAAAGCGATATAAACAGATTTTGCATCTTTACAGTATGAGAGAGGCCTAAGGCTGGAAATACTCTGAATAAATACTAGCTTGGTATTTTGTAGAGTCCTAATATCTTCTCTTACCCCCTATTGTTTCTACTTAGGTACCTGAGTCTTCATCTACCTGGATTTCTTTTCCTTAACATGACTATTTAGAAACAAGAAGCTGCTCCCCACTTTCATGTTCATGGTATACCTAGCTCCCCACAACTGTCCTTTACAAAGGCTCTTTTTTGGTGAAGCCACTTGCAGTACTTCTGTCAGATAGCTTTGTGACAGCTTTTTTTCCTGAATCCTGACTCAGAGACGCATAATTTACTTTCTCTTCTTGATGTCTCTTCTTTTGAATGTTGGCAGAAATTTGGGCATTTTTTTCTGATATTCTGACTTATTTATTCATTGAAGCTCCCTCAGCTGCTCTCAGAATGCTTCTGAATTCTGAATTTGCATCTGAACCCAACTTTCTTGGGTCCTAACTTTAAAAATGGTTTTCTCTTTTTTTCTCTATCCCTTTCTTCTAGGCATCTCTGGAGACTTCCAGCACATCTGTCCTGTTGAAATTCTATAAAATTGTCATAGAGTTTCCTTCTGACTCCCTTTATATGTTCTTTTATTAATGTGACTAATAATCCAAACTATAAAACTCAGATTTTCATGGAAATTTGAGACAAACCAAAAGGACACCCTAATTTCCCTGATAACATTCCCAACTCAATTAAGATAATTAAGGTACTCCTTAAAGGCAGGCTTTGAGTTGGTTTAGTATAAATAACCCTAAGAATGTACTTGGGGGGTTACATCTAAATCTAAATGCTGTCAAGATGTCTGTCAACACTAACCAATGAAAGGTGAATGGTATTAGAAGTAAGACTTAATAATCTCTGGCTTCATTGAAATAAAATCAGTTATAATTTAAGTCTTCCATAAGAAAACTATGAAAGAAGAACTTGCAAGTCAAGAGCTATACAGGAGTATAAAGAACAATAAAGACTTCCTGGGTTTAAATAGAATTGCTTTGTTAAAACTTGAAAAGGGGTCAAAAGAAAAAGAAAGACATAAAAAGAGAGGCAGAGTCTGAAATGTCCCATTGCATGAAGAAACACTCTATCTTATCCCCCAAGAAGTCATATAAGCAGCACATAAGAACGCCACTTACTCACACACCATAAGTAACACCAGTGAAATCACTGCCTCAATTAGATTAACCTGTGCAGAATTGTTTCTTTGATTTGCCACTTATATTGTGCTTGGGATGAAGAGATGTCTATTCATATTTACCTAGGAAATTCCATGAAGTATTTAGGAAAGTGTCAATTTAAGGTTTTAATATTTAAAATCAGGTATTAATGTTGCTTCAAAAGTATGGAGGGAGGGCTTTGGTCCAGTCTCAGAGTAATCTTCCAAACTGTTTACTCTGCCTTGGGAAGCCTTACCCTCTCTGAGAAGAGGATAGGGAATTGGGTCAGGGAAAGTGAGAGGAGTAGGAGAAAGGCAAGGAAAAAGAACTGGGATTGGTATGTAAATGAGAAAGGATTGTTTTTAAAAAATAAAAAGTTCTTAAAAATTTGAAAATAAAACTGGAAATGAAGCAAATGTGTGTGAAAACAAGTATGTGAAATTGCTAATATTGTAATTTATAGATCTATTAATTTGTTGCAGAAGTGTTTTTAAAACAACACAACATTTAAATGTGTTAGCATGAATAAAAAATGCAAGCAATATTGTAAGTCAAAACAATAGCAGTTGATTATGGACAGCCTATTCCAACATTGTCTTGATAAGCATTGTTAATAGCACTCAGTACAGGCTAAACAAATACTATCAATGCTCTGATGATGTGAAGGCTAGAGGTTTACAGGAATAGACAAAAGAGGAAACACTTGTCAGTGACTAGAACATCTCTAGACCTTACAAGAGTTTGATGAGACTTGAAGAATTGAGAGCAACAGAAATATTGCCTGTCTAGAATGACAGAGAAAAAGAAGAGATAGCAATATCTATGTAAAATCACTTGCTCTCTCTGCCAGGATCTGTGTATACAGACTTACAGAATCATGTTCTGCTCAGAATTTGTGTTCAGCATGTACATTCTTCATTCAGAGAATTTAGATAAATTCTCGGAAAGAATATTATGGTGTCTATGAAGGTAGAATCTGGAAGCACAAACTTGTGTATAAATGTACATTTGTGAGTGTATACATGTAAATGTTCATGTGTATATGCAAGTATATGTGCATGTGTGTGCTTGTGGATGCCAGAGATGAACATAACATTGGGAATTTTTCTAGATCATTTTATACTTTATTTATTTGAGACAGTATTGCTGGCTGAACTTGGAACTCTCTGATAAGTTAGATTGTCTGGCTAATGACCCCCAGGAATCCTCTTGTCTCTGTCTACCTGAAACTGAAAATTACAGGCTACTTGAAACCAAACAATAGTTTCAAAAGATTTATTTTATTATGCATGTATTACCATTTTGCCTACATGTTTGTAATGTGTGCCACATGGGTACCCAGTTCTCAACTAGGCCCGAGTGGTGCCTCAGATCCCCAGAACTGGGCATCTAGTGTTTTGAGCTTCCATGTGGGTATTCAGAATGGAACCTGCATTTTAGGGAAAAGCAGCCAGTACTCAACTACTGGGCCTTTTTTCGCCCCTACTCCCCAATACACACTGCTTTTAACCTATTCTGCTCAGTAGTTCATACTAAATTCTTACCAAAAAAATTTTTTTTTCAAAATTCTGGAACAAGACTACAGCAATACCATTTTGAAATTTGTACAATTTAATTTTTTTTTCAAATACACCAGAATCATAAAAATATAATTAAATTAAAAATGAGTTACTGTCAAGTTGATGAGCAATTTCATTTGTGTTTAACAACTTAAGTTCAAATATTGTTTTAAATTCCGATCTATAGAATTGTTATTATGATACTTCATGACTTTAAAATAAGCAACTCAAATTTGTGGAGAGATTTCCTGTTTTAAATTTTGTTGATTTAAATAATTATTTCTGACTAAAACTGCATTTCTATTATTTTCTGTTTAATTATAAAAATACATGGATTGAAAGAAATCTTTGGTTTCCTCATTTGTATTACAATTCAGTTTTATTTAATAAAGAACATCTCTATTAGCAATGCATTCTCTCTACTTTCTTACAAAACCAACTGACCTTACACTTATCTTTTCTCCTCCAAAGCAAGGTTTTTACATATTTTTAGGGAAATGAATATTCTTCATTACTAAAATCAATCATAAAAGTGTATTAATACAATAACAAACCTGACCTGATTTGTAGAAATATGAGTTACCTCAGTAAACGTCCCGAGAAATGGGCATCAACTGGACGTGTTCACCTTCTTGGAAGCATTCTCATAATACAATTTTCTCCTTTCTCCATTCAACACTCTACGTCCCGTGCTGTTAAATTCCATTCGAATCACTGAAGTGTTTATGAATCAGCATTACTTTAAGTGGTTCTATCTTCACTAGCATTACTTTTAACTGCGGGAGAGTTTCAGTGAGGAGAAAGATAATAGTTGAAATTGAGTCAAGAGCTGCCGCTCTGAGTGATTAACCCTATTTCTTTACAGTCTACTGCCCTTTCGCTTTAGTTCCTGATGGGTTCACTCCCAATAAAGTACTTGCATATCTAAGTGTACTAGCTCAGAATAAGTGCTACATTTCTTTAGGATTTCTTAAGATATAATGAATAAAGACAGAACATGCAATTTTTTTTAAAGGTGTCAGACCCCTTGGAAGTAGAGTTATAGATAGGTTTAAGGTACCACGTACATGCTGGGAATTGAAACCTGGTCTTCTGGAAGAGAAGTGAGTGCTTGTAACCATTAATCCATCTCCCCAGGCCTCCAGGAAAAATTTTCTGTGTAGAAGGATGTTGACTTATTTGTGCATATTTCTAGAAGTGGCATAGCTGGATATCCATTGATATCCATTGAAGAGAAGGGATTGGAAGAATTCTAAAAGTCAGAATATCAATAGCCTATGGTAAAACTATCTCCTAGAAATTACAGCATAGAAAGACAAGACAATGGAAATATCAATGAACATATTATATGAAAAGGAGAAAACTTTGCAGGAATCTATGCCTAGACAAAGAACTAAAGGCAACTAATAATTTCTGGGATAAGGAGATTTAGCTTCTCCCAGGGATGATCCACATTAATGGTTGTCCAATACAGAGTGATCAATCTTGAAACCATGTACACACAAACAGAAAACAAATTCCACACATTTTCTTCACAGATTTATATATAAATCAACACAAATTTTTATGTATATAGTAACATTTAAAGAATAAATCAAAGAAAAGCTATGATCTTGAAAGTGGAATGAGGGCATGGAAACTGGAAAAGAATATATAGGAAAGAGGAGGAAAGTCATGTAGTTCTAATTCAATTAAATTATGTTGAAAATTATTATCTAATACTATTGAGGCTTGTCTGTCTTCCATTTATATGGTCATTAAAACCATCAGAATTGAATCATTTCAATAATTTTGGGTTGGCTTATGTCTTGGATCTATGCATTTTTAGTCCTGATATTTAGTATTGTATGACTTCTTTTATTTTGAAATAAAAGTACCATTCTGAGAAAATCATTTTGTTTCTATAATATTCAATACCTTATTTCACATTGGGCTTAGTCAAACTTAATTTCTACAATTTTACATACAATATTTATCTATTTTCCATTTATCATTGCATATCTTGTTTTTGTCATTGTAGTTTAATTTTTGTTAACTCTAGATTTTTTTATATTCATGGGTTTTTTTTCTACAAATATAGATAGGCTGTTACAAAAGTTGTGTCTGAGATCATTTTGTAAAATAACAAGGAAAAGGCAATAACCTAGGAAATATGGAATAAATATTATATGTGACTAATATGCTGTTATGATTTTAAAATGACAGCAATAAATATGTAAGAGAGATTTACTTGATTATTTGTGTTTTATTCACAGTTCCATGGTCAGTTAACAGTGCATAAAATTAGAAGAAATCTTATCATTGATGAGCACAGAGTTGATTGATTTAACTAACTATGATTTGTATATAAGCATCATGTGATCTCACTAGAATGTGCCATGGATTAATGCTGCTTTCACGGAAGTAGAAACGGTAGCTACTGCAAACGGTGTTAGCAGCACTGCGAAGATACTTGTCAAATGAAGCAATCACCAGTTCAGCTGATCCGATAAGGCAGGTCAAGAGAGCCATTGCGCAGCAAGGTGAATGCTTCTAACCAAGAAATAACAGTCATGGGTGATGTAATCTATATACTAATAAGGTATCACCATCGTAAAATATAAATTTATAAATATATTTCAAAACAGTACTTACAGCTGGAAAACACACAATTTATGTCAATAAAAGAATAAAACTTGAAACTAAGTAAATCCTGTTTCAAACAGGTACTTTGCTAAACTTTAATACCACAAATTCATCTTTGTGTGTTTATGCAACATGGTGATTTTTTTCTACTTTTCATCATTAATGCTCTTTATTAATATATGGAAGGCATGTGATGAGATCCAAGGCATAGAAACAAAATTGAAATATCTTTTATATAGGGCCATTTCAAGTTGATTCCGTGTTTGTGTGTGTGTGTGTCTGTCTGTCTGTGTACTCTGCTGTTGTTTTTGTTAATTTTATAAACAAGTTCATGCTGGGAATTCTTCTGCCTCATATTTGTAATACATGGACATAGAATATCTCTTTAGTCCTTCCCTACATTAGGCGCATAGCGAACTTTAACAAATCATGCCACACTGTGAAAGTGTAAAAACTAATTTATACTCTCAGCAGTCGGTGCCCAAAAATAATTGACACATGAATTTGTATCAATTAAATGAAGGTAAAATTATTCTTCAATGTAATTTTGGATTATCCTAACAGTTAATAAAATTAGTCATCTAGAGGTTGAGATGATAGAAAGGGAAAAGTATGAGGACTTAAGACAGGATCCTGAGCACTCCCTTTAGAACCTGGACCTGGTGTTGCCCTTTAAACCTAGCAATGAGGTTCTCTGAGGCAGGGGTATCTTGAGGCCATATGACTGGTCTGTTCAGATTAAACTGGCAAGATCCTAGTTCTTTGAGAGACCTTGTCTCTAAAAATAAGGTGGAAAAATGAGGTAGTAAGATTCCTGACATAGACTACTGACCTTCATAAGTTTACACAAGGATAGGAAGACCTACAAACACATGAGACCTTACACACACACACACACACATACACACACTGCATAACTCCTACACACATATCATACACCCAACCAAATACATACACAACAATCATCTGCGATTTAAATATCTTCAATTATAGCTCACTTTTTAGAAACTTTCGATTCTTTTGTTGCATTTTTCCTATTTCAACTGTTTTGTAGCTTTATCTACAAATTTATCTACAAATCTAGCAATATTTCCTTGCTTCATAAATTTTTGAGAGTTACAACATTTTTTAAGCTGTTTGTACTAGCTCATAAACCAGTGAAAGACAAGAAAACGACTCCACATCAATGTAGTATGATAAACACACAATGAATGGCTTTACCTGGGCTACTTACAGAATCCTGGACAACTTACAAGAGTCTTTACCTCATGAATTTTTAACTGTGTAAACTGGGGAGCAGGTTTTATACCACTTCATGAGCCCATTTCACTTCTCTAGGGAATCTGGGGCATCTAAGAAGTGGATATTGTAAAGGTCTTTCTCAACTGGTCACAACAGGTTCGTTTTGAAGACACACACTGCTGTAGTAATAAGGGCAGCGGGGCTGCGTCCCCAACATCCTAGCCGCCTGCTCGGCTAGTTTTTGCCCCGAAATAACAACACACAAACTGTATTCATTTAAACACTGCTTGGCCCTTTAGCTCTAGCCCTTACTGGCTAATGCTGATATCCCGATCAACCCATCTCTAATAATCTGTGAGCAACGGTCTTACCCGGAAGATTCTAGCCTAAGTCCATCCTGGGTCGGAGCTGGGGCATGGCGTCTCTCTGAGGTGTCTGCTCCAGAGAGGAGAGCTGTGGAGTCTGAGCTCACTTCCTCTTCCTCCCAGCGTTCTGTTCTGTTTACTCCACCTACCTATGTTCTAACCAATAAAATGGGCCAAGGCAGTTCCTTTATTAGCCAATGACCTTCCTCCATCACACTGCCATGATTAGAGTTCTAGGCCCCTTGCTCCCTTACTCTGTCTGTGACTTGTCATGGTTTTCTTTACAAAAGAATCACTTAAAAAATGCTGTTTGGGATAGAATCAAAACTCAGTGCCATTGTCCTTGGCTTCTCAGTCAGCCCTCTCTGCCAGTGACATTCAGAGAGTCCAGCTTGATCACATGCTCCATCAGTCCCAGTCCAGCTGGCCTTGTTGAGCTCCCATTAGATCAGTCCCCTTGTCTCAATGGGTAGAATGGCCTTGTGGGAGACTGGTCTGTGTGGACGCTCACCTTTCTGGACCTGGATGGAGTGGGGAGGACCTTTCCCACAAGGCCAGAGACCCTGACTGCTCTTGGGACTGGAGGGGGAAGGGGAGATGAAGTGGTGGGAGGGGGAAGGGGAGGAGGTAGAAATTTTTAATAAATAAATAAATTTTTAAAAAAAGGAAAAAAATGCTGTTTGGGGCTGGAGAGAAGGCTCAGACATTAAAGGCTATGCTCACAACCAAAAGTTGCAGTTTGACACAGTAAACTATAATTATTTCTGTAAACTGTTAAATACTTTCTGTATCTGATGTAGGAAACACTTTGGTAGTGCCTGAAAATTGTGTTTTAAATGAACTTTAGGTAAACGAATATGACCAGGTTATCACACACATGAACTTATGTGGGTTTTTCTGATTTTTAAAGTTCCTCTTTCAAATATATTATGCAGGTTTTTTTGAAACTGGTATTTTATGTAGTGACATATATGTATCCAGTCTTAGAACAGTCTGTTTCTCTGTTGTTTTGTTGTTCCTGTTCAAGGAAATACTAAAATCACTAGCATTGCTAAGGCCACTACCTTCCCTTATATTTTTCAATAAAAAGTGGCCTTCTGCTGTTTCACTCACCAATATGCCCAGGTTTTCTAGTTCCACACACTTAGCTATATATGACCTAACGTTATTTCTTGTCAGCTTTTTAATTTTTTTGAGATGATAAGTTTCTGGAATATTTATATTCACTTTTTAAAATAAATTATGAATGTGTTTATTTCAGAGAAAAATGACATTTATTGGACTTGTATTGTTAAACACATGGATTACCCTTAAAGAAAATGTATTTTCTTTAAAAAAAAGTTTCCACCTGTGATGTTCTGTAAAGCATTTGAGCAAAGTTATACTTATGTGTTAAATATAATTATAAGTATATATTAGATAATATAAAATGCATATTATATTTATAATATGTAAATATATACACTATATTTAATTATATATAGTATAATTATATTCTTATTCATTCCAAAATTGAACTGTACATTCTGTAAGTGCATTTTTAAAGACATGCCATTTTTTATTGTGGTTCTATTATGACTTCTTCTCTTTAGGTTGCTATATACAGAATTTTACTTGGAAAGGAGAAATACCTACTGAGACGTAGTGCTTTTTAAAACCCCATTCCAATCCAATTCTTATACCTATTTAGAACTACATTTTATTGAGAAAAAAATGAATTTTTCAAGACATACCAATTTTGTTCCAACAACTAATACAGATTTGGGGGATGAATAGGAGTCAGAAACAGATGCTCTTGTTGACCATAAGATAATATATACTTAATTATGCAAAGAGGAAGAGGGGGAATACAGTCTAATGAATGAGTGTCAGCACAATCTTCTGAAAAGCACTCTGTGTACAACAGTAATATAGATGCTTATCAGTATTTGGAAGGGAAAAATAGCATCTCTGAACAAGTAATTGTCCACCTGAGCACAGGCTAATGTGATGACCTCACTGGTTAAAAGTGACTAGGGCTTATTAGTCAAAATGAAGACTTTTCATGTTCTTAATTCATCCAATCATAATATGCTTGTAAGATTTCTTCCAACGCTTGGCTTGTCCTCTCAAATTAAGCTTACATGGATTGTACTATTTCATCATGGTCTGTGATTTTCACGGATATTTTATTAAGGAGAATTAGGAGGCAAGCACAAAAGCTAAATATTTTACTCTTTGAATCCCTATTTCTTGACATATTGACAAAAATTTTAGTATTACTATGTGTTGATGCTGCCAGGCTATTATGAATTTAAGACTTTGTCATTTCAGAATGGATGATACATACACACTCTTAAAATAGTACGTTAAATTGGCTCCCTTAACTAAGAATTGTGGTTCTGTGCTCCCCTGTCCAACCTTCCTTTGTCCCAATCCTCCTGTTTCCCCAAGGCCCCACCTCCTTCCCTTCTAACTTTTCTCTCCCCATCTCCCCTTACCCCCATCCCACCCCACCCCCAAGATCCCAATTTTCTCCCCGGCAATTTTGTCTATTTCCCTTAGCCAAGAGGATAACTATATGTTTTTCCTTGGGTTCACCTTCTTATCCAAAAAGATGAACATGGGATGTACTCACTCATAATTGGTTTCTAGCCATAAATAAGGGTCACGGAGTCTACAATAGGTGAATCTAAAGGAGCTAAGTAAGAAGGTGAACCCAAGGAAAAACATATAGTTATCCTCTTGGCTAAGGGAAGTAGACAAAATTGCCGGGGAGAAAATTGGGATCTTGGGGGTGGGGTGGGATGGGGGTAAGGGGAGATAGGAAGAGAAAAGTTAGAAGGGAAGAGGGGGGGGGCCTTGGGGAAACAGGAGGATTGGGATAAAGGAAGGTTGGACAGGGGAGCACGGAAACACAATTCTTAGTTAAGGGAGCCACTTTAGGGTTGGCAAGAGACTTGACCCTAGAGTGGCTCCCAGGAGCCCATGGTAATGTCCCCAGTTAGTTCCTTGGGCAGCTGAGGATAGGCAACCTGAAATAACCCTATCCTAGAGCAATACTGATGAATATCTTGCATACCACCATAGAACCTTCATCTGGTGATGGATGGAGATAGAGACAGACACCCACACTAGAACACTGGACTGAGCTCCCAAGGTCCCAATAAGGAGCAGAAGGAGGGAGAAGATGAGCAAAGAAGTCGGGACCATGAGGGGTGCACCCACCCACTGAGACAGCGGAGCTGATGTATTGGGAGCTCACCAAGGCCAGCTGGACTGTGACTGAAAAAGCATGGGATAAAACCAGACTCTCGGAACATGGTGAACAATGAGGGCTGATGAGACACAAAGGACAATGGCACGGGGTTTTGATCCTATGTAATATGTTGGCTTTGTGGGAGCCTAGCCAGTTTGGATGTTCACCTTCCTAGACATGGACGGAGGGGGGAGGACCTAGGACTTACCACAGGGCAGAAAACCCTGACTGTTCTTTGGACTGGAGAGGGAGGGGGAAAGGAGTGGGGGGAGGGGGAGAAGAGTGGGAGGAGGGGGAGAATGGTGGGAGGAGGGGGAGGGAAATGGGAGGCTGGGAGGAGGTGGAAACTTTTTTTTTCTCCTTTTCTCAATAAAAAAAATAAATAAATAAAAATAGTACGTTAAAGAGAAATGTAATGCCCCATTCTATGCACCTTTTAGTGCTAATTTTATTTAATTTTATTTTTTAAAAAACTATCTTTTCTATCCTATAGAAATACTGACGAATATCTTGCATATCACCATAGAACCTTCATCTGGTGATGGATGGAGATAGAGACAGAGACCCACACTGGAGCACTGGACTGAGCTCCCAAGGTCCCAATGAGGAGCGGAAGGAGGGAGAAGATGAGCAAGGAAGTCAGGACCACGAGGGGTGCATCCACCCACTGAGACAGTGGGGCTGATCTATTGGGAGCTCACCAAGGCCAGCAGGACTGTGACCGAAAAAGCATTTGATAAAACCGGACTCTCTGAACACGGCGAACAATGAGGGCTGATGAGAAGCCAAGGACAATGGCACTGGGTTTTGACCCTACTTCATGTTCTGGCTTTGTGGGAGCCTAGCCAGTTTGGATGTTCACCTTCTTAGACATGGACAGAGGGGGGCGGACCTTGGACTTTCTACGGGGCAGGAAACCCTGACTTCTCTTTGGAATGGAGAGGGATGGGGAGAGGAGTTTGGGGGAGGGGGAGAAGGGTGGGAGGAGGGGGAGGGAAATGGGAGGCTGGGAGGAGGCGGACACTTTTTTTTTTCCTTTTCTCAATAAAAAAAAAACTATCTTTTCTCATTTTACATACCAAGACTAGTTCCCACTCTCTCCCCTCTTCCTGTTCCCTTCACTTTCCCCCACAACCCACTCCCCCATTCGCTCATCAGAGAGGGTAAGTCTTTACATGCTGAGTTAACAAATTCTACCATATTGCTTTGAGAAAGGATCAAGCCCCTCCTCACTATATCTAGGCTGAGAAATGTATCCATTCAAAGAGAATGGGTTCCAAAATACCAGTACAAGCTACAGGGATAAATCCTGGTTTCACTGCCAGAGGCCTCAACAGTCTGCCCAAGCCATATTTACTCCTTGTCACCCATATTCAGAGGACCTTGTTTGGTCCTATGATGGTTCCTTCCCTGTGCTGCTGCAGTTAGTGGGATCCCATTAGCTCAGGTAAGCAGTATCAGTGGGTGTCCCCATCATGATCTTGACCTGTTTGCTTGTATTTTCACTCCTCCCACTCTTGCTGGACTTTGGGAGCTTAGTCCAGTGCTCCACTGTCAATCTTTGCCTCTGCTTCCATCAGTTGCTGGATGGAGGGTTCTAGGATGACATTTAAGATAGTCATTTATCTGACTACCGGCCATGGTCAGTTAAGACACCCTCTCCATTATTGCTTGAGGTCTTAACTGGGGTCGTCCTTGAGGATTCCTGAGACTTTCTCTAGTGCCAGGTTTCCTCTAGCCCCATAATGCCCTCCTCAATCAAGATAACTTTCCTTGTTCTCCATCTTGGGTATTTCCCCCTTCTCAACTACCCTATTTCCTCAAGTTTTCCTACCCTCTCATCTTCTCCCCTGCTCCTCCCATTCCACTCCCCTCCTCCTCCCTTTCCACCCTCCCTTCTCCTCCTATTCCCATGCTCCAAATTTTCTCAAGTGGTCTTTTCTATTTTCCCTTCCCAGGGGGATCTATATATGTTTTTCTTGTGGTTCTCCATTTTACTTAGCTTGTCTGAGGTCGTGAACTATAGGCTATTTATTCTTTGCTTTACAGCTCATATCTACTTATGAGTTGAGTACATACCGTAATCATTTTTTTGTGTGTCTGGGTTACCTTACTCAAGATGTTTTTTTCTAGTTCCATCCAATTGCATGTAAATTTCAAGATGTCATTGTTTTTAATGCTGAGTAGTACTCCATTGTGTAAATGTACCACATTTTCTTTATCCATACTTTTGTTGAGGGGCATCTAGGTTGTTTCCAGGTTTTGGCTAGTGCAAATAATGCTGCTATGAACATAGAACAAATGCATTAAAAATAATGATTGCTGTAATTTTTATGATTATTCTAATCTTTAATATAAACCAGGCACTGAATTTTTCCTGTGCAAACTACAGACTTACAGCAATGTCAGCCTGAAAAGGTAATAACATTGACTGGAAAAAAAAAAAAACAGCTCTACCTAAAACTATGAGCCATTTATTAAGATACAAGTGGAAAGAAATCATTTCTATTAAAAACACCATTGCTTGTTGGCTTGTGTTATTAGTTATATCTTTCTTGTATTCACTGCATTATTTCCAATTGGCAAGCCCTCGGCTGACTGTCTTCTTTCTCCCTTTGTTATTTATTTTTTCATGGAAAAAATTTAATACATTTTGTTGTGATTTTTATATACTAAATAAGAAGTTTCAATAAGAAGGCTGGGAAATTTTCATCCAGATTGTATATCGCATAAGTTACATTTTTTTTGGAAAATGCTAGAAGTTTATGAGTAAGGTAGAGCTTAAGTATAATACAGTATGTGGATGGAAGTTCATGCAGCAAATGTCAAATAACAGCAATCACAGAGTCACAAACAGATTTGTTTATCGACCTATGGAAAAATCAAATGAGTTAATAAGAAATGCAGTGTCTGATTTACATGTAATTTTATGTGGATTGTTATGATGTGGGAGTGTCATATATCAATCTGTTGATTTCATTGGTTAAGCAATAAAGAAACTGCTTGGCCCTGATAGGTTAAAACATAGGTGGGAGAAGTAAACAGAATAGAATGCTGGGAGGAAGAGGAAGTGAGCTGAGACTCCACAGCTCTGCTCTCTGGATGGACTTAGGCTAGAATCTCCCTGGTAAGCCACCTCGTGGGCTACACTAAAAATGGGCTAGTCTGAGAAGAGGCTAGATATAATGGGCCAAGCAGTGTTTAAAATAATATAATTTGTGTGTTGTTATTTCAGGGCATAAGCTAGCCAGGCGGCCGGGGTGCCAGGGACGCAGCCCTGCTGCTCATATTACTACATTGTTATTTTGTGAAATGTTCCTTTTTTAATGTTTTAGTTTTCCTCTTTAAGGAAGAAAATTTACCTATCCCTGCCAAGCACCGCGGCCCCGTCTGCGCTTTAAGCACTAGAACCCATTTCGCGAGCTTCGAGCAAGGGCCTGGATGTTGAGAACACAGATGCAGAGGCAGACCAACACACAGACCTTCTAACACTGATACCAAATCCCCCCTTTAATGGTACGTGGCAGAGGTTTCCCATCTATATCTGTTTTAGAGAAACAGTCTTTAGCCCAAATTGCTCTCCTTTTGCATTTAGGGCACAAGCCAGGTTTGTCCTTCCCTTCATTATCAGCTGTGGGCATTCCTTTCGAAAATGACCAGGAATTCCTTACGTATAATCTCCTCTTCTGATGATGATGAATCCTCCTCACTATCCTCCACTAGCTCTAAATCATCAAAATCCTCTCTATCGCCCAACTCTTTTCTAAACCGAGAAAAGACACTTCCCATCTTTACTCCTCAATATGTCTCTGTCGGCCAGGAATGACCCTGTATGCTTACCTCTCTCGGAGGGGCTTCCAAGGGCAGTCTCTCAGCGTTCCCTTTCTTGATATCTTGGAGGGACCTCCAATTGCCACGCACTGCGGCACCGGTCTGTGCTCTATGCGCTAGGACCCAGTTCGTCAGCTTCCGGCAAGGGGCTGGAGGTTGAGAATACAGACGCAGAGGCAGACCTACACACAGACCTTCTAACACTGATACCAAAGCCCCTCTTTATTAGCACCATGTAGGCTTAAATACACTGCAGTCAATAGCCAACAGGTGAAAATCCCATCTGATCCTCTAAGCTAGGCACAGCTTCTAGTAACTTCAATTAGAAGGTTCTAGAAGGGAAAACATATCCCTTCCAAACTTTTTTTGTACATTTCTGTTGCCTCCCTGCAGTCAAAATCCTCAAGAACTGGAGAATCTAATATGAATGTCAGACTTAATTAATTTTTGTGCTAATAAATAAAAAATACCTTCCTTCACGGTATCCATAGGATTCCTTGTGAACATGCCAAGTCATGTATGTTAAAATGATTTGGGTAGAATAAAGTATTGTTATTTATACAATGATATCCACCTAAAAAGACAGGAAAATATAGATATTTTCAGATAAATTAGTTGAAGTGCTCAATAAGAGTGGATTTTGCTGTTTAATTAATGTGCTCTAAGACATAAAATGCTTAGATCACTGTAGGTTGTCAATAAGCATTAATTTATGTCCCAAATTTAAAAGCATTTGTATATTTAAACATATATTGAATGCTAAAGTATTACAACGAAAATTTAGGTGAAAGAAGGAAGAATATATTAACAATTTAATATTAAACACGAAAAAGCAGGGTTACACTGAAAGCCAAATGAAATCACAAGAAGGACCCTTGCTGAGTTCATCTGGGCAGTGAGAAAAGTGCACACAAACAGAGAAGAGATGGCTTCCAATTCCTGCTGCATTCCGAAGCCAGAATTATCTTAGCAGCTAAAATTATAAAATTCCCTACATTGAGCTGATAAAAAGTTACAGACATTTAATTCATTGATTTAAGTTTTTACCTTTATTTTAATCAAATTCAAAAGGATATTAAAATACCATCCTAAGTTTTCCCGTCAAAACTTGCAAATTACCCTTTCAGGTCTTTAACTGCAAAGAGATATAGGACCTATCAGGTTATGAAATGAAACAGAGTTATGGGCCAAGGGCATTTTTCTTTCAAAAGCTTTATAATATAAAACTTTAAAATATTTAATGACTCTTCTGTCTAAGTAGCAATGAAACTTTTTGAGAACAAAGTACTTTTCACAAATTATTTTAGAATTCCTAAATTGGTAAAAGTGAAGATGAAATTCTTTGTATTAAAAAACCATTATAACAGACTATTTAATCTATAATATTTATGTCATTTCTAACTTTACTTTTACTTCTGATTGAGATTTCTATTATTTATCTTTATGACAGGTGTATGGATGAGAATAAATAGATATATAGATAAATATAGTGATATGAAAACTTAATTTGTACTTTCCCTTTTTGCATTGGGAACTTTTATTTTAAATAATTTTTATGTTTTTACATTTAATGCTGTACATATCTGTTAAGTTTCTAGGAGAATCAGAACAGTCATGGTTCAGAATGTCGACATAAGAAATGAAAATGAGAATGGAATTAACTATGCAGAATTTCAGGCACAGGTAATACTAGGATTCTCATGTTTTAAGTAAGATCTCTTTAGAAGCTGAAGTTAAGATAAGTTATAAGACTTTAGGGTACTAGACCAGATACAAGCATTGAGAAAGGCAGATATCCAGTTGCTATTGAAAATCTATTGTCTTAGAAAAAGGAAGAGTAATTGAATCCTATTGTTGAAATACAGAGATTAGTTGGTGTTTATGAAACTCAATTTAAAGAAAGTTTGAATCAATGTTATCAAGAGAAGAATATAATTCACTAGGAAAATCCAACTGATTCACTTTCCTTGCTTCCTACATCACTGCTCAAAAGCATCTTCAACTTTTCCTCCCTTCTTCCATTCTTCCCCTCCGCCTGTCCCTCCTACATTCTCTCCTTTCTTTCACACTTTCTTTCTTTGCTCATGCTCTCATTCTTGCCATTTTTAAACTGCTATTTAAATCTGTTCCTTTAACATTATTTCCCAAGAGTTATTTCTCTCTTAAAGATTTTACGTCCTCAACAATAGAGGAAGTAGGAAAGTAGAAGTTGTGAACTCATTTTGAATTGCTAATGCATACTTTTGGTTAAAATCTGACTTTATTAGAATAATCTCTTAACGCACAGTTAATATTGGGATGGTAGCACATGGGCTGAACTATGTACTCAGGCACTGGTGTTATCTGCATGTATCATTTCACTGAACTTCATGCTAACTCTGATTAGTACAATTTAGTATATTTTCTTTATAGATGAGAAAAGAAATGATAATTAACTTGCCTAAGGACATAGGCTAGTATAGGAAATGGGATTTAGAGCCCAAAACTATTTTTATTCTAACGGTTATGTTATTCCCATTTTATCTATGTATTTTGGCTGATAAAAAGACACAGCATTCAACTATAATAAACATGTAAATTATGATATGTTACTATGATTAAAAATATTTTATCCAAAATACAGTTATAGGGAGAGATCCCTATATTCAAATAATAAATAAAATTTTCTAAGAATATAGAATATATTTTAGATAAAAATTATTTTAAAACATTTATATGGAGTAGTATTCATGCATTTGTTTTTCATGTATAGGATGTAATAAAATGAAGCTCACACACATGCTTTAGTTGGCAACAGTAATAATCCAAGGACAAATATTTATTTATAATAATTTGATAGACATATCTTATAGCTGGCTGATTTTAAAAAAACTCATCTCAAATCAGGCAGCACAAACATTTGCAACTCTCATGCAGCAGACCCTTACCTGACAATTTTAAATAACAATCTTAGTGGAATTAAGAGTTTAGTAAAAATCATTTTCTCCCGCCGTGCAGCAGAATTCTGTCATGTTTACATTATAAATCCGGCTGATTGAAAATTAGTGGCACCATGTTGCCTGTTACTTTTCAGGTGTTGTTATGAAAACATAATTTGTCAACTTCAGAAAACAGCTAAACCAAAACCTAATAATCTAACAGTAACAAAATATCTATTACAGGAAGTGCCTTGCAGAATATGTATTAAAGGTTTACAATTCATATTTCTTACTGTTTCTGTGATGAATTTCAAGGAACATAAGTGGAAAGTGAACACTATGGTAATATAAACCACCACTTATGCTAGGCAGCACACTTTACACTAGGTTGTACAAGTTAATATCCTAGTAACTGCACTTTTACTTTTGTACAGAGATCACAAAGTTGTTGGCATAAGATCTAACATGACTGACAGAAAGATATCAGGAGGCTCACAAAGACAAAAAGAGAATTAACAACAAAAATGCTACAGAATATTGATTACTTCTGTGTTTAATTTCTGGTTCCTTTCTTAATATGGGTACTAAAATTTTTGGATATTTCCATAAACAAGAACGGGCTCCAAGAATAATGTGTTATGACATGAGCCATTTGTCAATTTTACCTTTGTTTTCTCAAGGCAGTTTAAACATGGAATAAAGACATTGGAAGACAAAGTCAACGTCAATGTATTTGTGGTCTTATAGGTAATGCTTTAAGATTGTACTAAAGCAGGCAAATCAAGAGATGAACGAGCATAGAAGAAAATCCATGATATCACTGTGAAAGTATGAGCATACCAGCAATATATAACAGCAACTGTGTTCCTTTTCCACTATTATTAGAACATCTGCATAGTGTGTAATAAAAAAAACCTTAAATGTACTGTATTTCTAGAATGATCAATAAAACATTTCAGTATAATGAATTATTTCACATGTTTTATTTCTAAATAAATAAATATACAATCCTGGTATTTGTGGGCTTTTCTGTGCACCTCCCTGTTCCTTTCTCTTGTGTGTTTATTGAAAGAGTCACTCTAAAGGACATTGGCTGGGCTATAGTAAGGTGAGGATATACTTATTACCTTGGTGGTAGTGGACAGCACCATATAGGAGTGAAGAAGGTGGTAGTGGAAGCAAAGATTTACTCAGGGTCTGCAGATAGGAAATGGTGGAGCTGCCTCAGAGCCCAGAAATCATCATCTCTCAGGGAATGTTTCTGAGGATGTGGAATAGAAATGTTTCAACCAAGAAAGATTGAAAACAGTATTTTGACGCTGACTAATGGAAAACAGATTGATCAAATGCATAGGTAACTAATGATGGCAGTCTCTCTGTCTATTAAAACGTTAAGAAATGGAGGAAACAAACTGAAACAACTTCTGTGATGTTGGATTTGAATTAAAGGTACCAATAGGAAACAGTGTGTTTGAGCAGATAGTAAAAAAAAAAATTGAAATGTCATAAACATATCCTCAGCTGCCTTCTTAAAACCCGCGAGAGCCTAACAATGATCGTTATTCCTTCACAGTAGCTGCAAACATGGCTTACATTTGCAATCTAAACATCATTAGACACTAAAAGCTTAGTGATCTTTGAAGACATTGCTGATTGTATAACTGGGACAGAAAAGGTAAGCATAGAATTTTTTTTTTCACCACACTAGGAAGTAAAAGTAGTTTTAGGTACACAATTTATTTGCAATCTATCAAAAATAATGTCAAAACCAATGCATGGCTGAAAACATATTACACCAAGTAATCTGAGCAGCAAGCAAAAGTGATTTGGTGGCAATGGATTATAAAGAGTTAATAACGTAGGACTCAATTTTTTTTTTTTACTAAGTGAACGAATTTGTTTCTTAAATTTGTTGTCAATTAAGTTATAAAGAAGAAATGATGAACTAAGTAGTCACCATTTGGCAACTATCACAATAATACTTCATCTAGGAAACTAAAGCAGTGATTAAGAAAGTGGTGAATGGGGGCTGGAGAGATGGCTCAGTGGTTAAGACTCTTCTAAGGGTCCTGAGTTCAATTCCTGGCAACCACATGGTGGCTCACAACCATCTGTAAAGAGGTCTGGTTCCCTTTTCTGGCCTACAAACATGCACACAGACAGAATATTGTATACATAATAAATACATAAATAAATATTTAAAAAAAAGAAAGGGGTGAATGTTTGATGAAGACTGAAACACTCCTGAATTAGATGTCTGCCTTATCCTTGCAAAGGGAAAAATAACGAACATCTAGTAGGGAAACTTCAGACAAGTTTTACTTCACATGGACTAGGGGAAACTGAAATTTTATTTCCACTGACCGAATGGAATCAAAATTAATTAATTCAATGTCAGTAATTTGTTGTAAGAACATATTAGTTAGAAACTAAGGAGACACCCAGGAAATGAGTTGTGGCATGGTACATACTGTAAGCCAGCAGGAAGCAGCCATGAGAGACCGGACTATGCCCCCATTCCCTATCCTTCAAGGTTCCCCAATTTTTTTTTTAATCAAACCAAAAGGGTGTAATGTTGTTCTTTTGCCGAACTACAGTTCCCAGCATTCTCCTGGATATGGACATTTCCCAGAAGCCTTTTTATTCCTCGTTAAAAAGCGAGGGTCCTACGACCCTCTCTCTCTCTCTTCTCCCCCCCTCTTCCCTTTTCCGTCTTCCTAGTGTATCGACACACCTTCACCTGCCTGTTGCCCCTCCCCCATTAAAGTGCACCCACGTGGGACCGCCGCGTGTCTGTGTCTTTTCCTCGCGTAACCATCTTTGTCCTCTACCCTGCAGCCAGGAATTAATTAATTAACAACACATACTCTTATTGTATTGAAGTATTTAAAGACAAGACATTTGCTCTTGAATTAAACAAAACAAAAAGAGAGCCTAAAATTTCACTCTTTTTTTTACTCTCTTTTTTACAAAAACTAAAAACGAATAATATTTTCCTGGTTCCTTTTTACTACAGAGAAAATTTATGAAAAAAAGCTGATATAGCCTAAATGGAGTTTTCTACAACAAGGTAAATATATTGGTGCTGATTTCAGACTAAATTCTTTGATTGTTCCCCAGAATTTCCTTACCTATAACAGATCTAGTCACAGTTCTGGTAGAGAAGACATCAGCAAAGCAGCTAACTTCACATATTCCATAACAAAAGGCTATTTGGGGCTGGAGAGATGGCTCAGTTGTTAAGAGCATTGCTTGCTTTTCAAAAGGTCCTGAGTTCAATTCCTAGCAACCACATGGTGGCTCACAACCATCTGTAATGAGGTCTGGTGCCCTCTTCTGGCCTGCAGACATACAAACAGAATATTGTATGCATAATAAATAAATATTATTTAAAAAAAACCCAAAAGGCTATTTGTGTGTTTTTACAATAACAAAATCGTATAACTAGTCATAAATACAAAATGGAAAGTTTTGAGTATTACTGTTTCATGGATTGCTTAAATCAATATCCTAATTTTTAAAAGTATGTTTATTTTCCATAAAGCAGCTGTCAGATGTAAGGAAAGCTACTCAAAAGTGATTAGGAGGTTATGTCAAGATGAAAGTAAGCATAGATTCAAGAAACTTTAAAGGTATTCTCATTTTTAAAAAATGTTTAAAATGTGTATTTCTAAATTAAAATTATATTTAACAATTATTATATTTAACAATTATTGCTATATTTCTTTCTAACTTCAAAAATTAATTTATTTTTCCATTATTAGTTTCCTTTTCTTTCAGAAATTCATTCATATGTTTTTTGGACCGTTTAAAGAGAAGTATAGTTCAATAGACTCTCTTAGATTATTTCGTTGCCATGTCAGAGGGCAATTTTAAGGGAATAAATTTGTTTACATAAATATCTGTGTCATAGCACTTTTTTTTTTTGGTTTTTCGAGACAGGGTTTCTTTGTGGTTTTGGAGCCTGTCCCGGAACTAGCTCGTGTAGACCAGGCTGGTCTCGAACTCACAGAGATCCGCCTGCCTCTGCCTCCCGAGTGCTGGGATTAAAGACGTGCGCCACCACCGCCCGGCTTGCCATTTGTTAATAATGTAGCAAATATATAAATAAATGCAAAAACTCATGAAAGCTAAAATTGATTAAAAAAAACTAGTACATAACTAAAAATGACAGAATATAAGTTAATAATAGTAAATTTTAATTATTTATGATAAATAGTAATCCATCAACATATTATCACCTCTTTGACCTTGAATATTCAGTTTCAGATCTGAAAATGCCTTGGCTCTCTTGATAGAAACATACTAAATGTCTCCTTAATATAGTGAGGTTACTTTAAAATGTGTTTTTGAAGTGGAGTATTGTTTTGTGCAAATTGAAAATTAAAATATTTTAACTCTCCATCAATCATGTCTGCCTCCTGAGCAGTGTATGACTAACATATTGTTAACTTCTCTGGAGTGAACTAACAGCTAGCAGTTTGCTCGATTGTATCAAATGAGTTATTTTGTGTGCACCATGACAAACACATGATTAATTCTCTTTCTGTAGAAAAACTTCTCTGCTCATGTGGCTGTGAGCAGAAAGGTGCCTTTGAGAATGAATGAGGAGAATTCCATGGAGACAAATAGTCCTGAGGGCAACAGGTTAACCCACTCAATCTGGTCTGAGTGGAGCTTCCCTGGAGATGGTCCAGGAAGCAAAGAATCAGAAATAAGGGAGGTTTAAATTTTTATGTTTAAAACCAGAAAAAGCCAGTATTAACTTTTTGTCATATTTTGAGAGGTGAGTGACCTGAAAAATGAATCATATTCTTAATACATCATGTACACATTATAAATTTAATAAAAAAAGTTTACAAGTACTCAGGGATACTGTTTTCTCACCCTCATTTAAAATGATATACTCACACCTTTTCTTCGGAATATTAGAGCATGATTGTAGATGGAACTCTGTAGCTCCATTAACTCTTCTTAGCCAAGGTCTTTCCAGTGACCCATATTTGTCACAGAATTTATTAGCAAAACAGAGATGTTATTAATTAAGTACATTATTAACACTTTGGACGCAACATGCCTTTGGTGTCAAAAATGAAAAGCTAGCCTGCGATTTCCATTGGAAATGTACATACTGGTTTAAAAAAAGTCAGTGAAGGTTTTATAACTAAAAGACATGAATTCACTATGTATAGTTAGAAAGTCCTTTTCGATAGCAGATACATTCTCATTGCTAACTAATGTTATCTACAGCAATAAACCTGAAGTTTCTTGGTGCTAAGCCAGTAAGTCCCAGAAATACAATGTCAGCATTCTATAGGAAGAAATGTATCCTCTCTCTCAAATTCTTGTTTGGGATTATACAGTTTCCCCTTTCTCCAAGTGATTGATATTTCAGTATGAAATGAAAAGAAAGCTGCTTTGGAAAGGGTCCATACTTTCCATCATCTCACTTCTCTGATGGGAACAAGATTTCTTTTATGCCTTAGCTCTTTTAGAAAAGACATGCCATATATTTGACAACTTACATAATTAGTTTGATCAGTTTTAAAGTGGGAGTAAGATTTACTTCCTAAGATTTTATATAAGATAAAGTCAAGAATTTTTCATTTAAAAATTCCAACAGTTATTTTATGGATGTATTTTATTCTTTAATTATATATATATATATATATATATATCTCCGTGTGGGTATATATACTTGAGTGTACATGCAAGGGTTGTCAGAAGAGGGTACCCTGGATGTTGAGTTATAAGCAATTAAAAAACACCCAAATGTAGATAGTGGAAGCCAAACCCAAGCCCTCTGCAAGACAACTATGTGTTCTTAAACACTGAGCCATTTCTCCATTCTACATATATTCTTTTTTTATGTTTTATTTGAAAGTTGCACTGTGAATTTTACTAAACAATAGTGTAAATTATGTGACTGCTTAAACTATTGCTCTAAAGAGACGCAGTAAAAGTGGTAGCTTTTATAAATAAACCTTTAGTTGGGTGGCTCAATTACAGTTCCAGAGTTTCACTCCATTACCATGTCAGGGAGTATGGCAGGGTACAGACAAACTTGGTGCTGTATGAGTGGCTGATAGTCCTACATCTTGACGAGAAGGCAGCAGGAAGTCAACTGACTCACTCAGCAGTATCCTGAGAAAAGAAAACTACTGATCCAATCAGTTTATAATTAATGTAGACCTCTGTGTGATTTCTTTGGGACTTAACCACTGCGGGAACTGGGCCGGACAGGGACAGAAACCTCAGCCTACAGAAAACCCTAAAGCCTGCTCCTACAGTGGTCAACTTCCTCTAACCAATTCTAACCGACTCTAACATAGCCATGCCTTCTAATAGTACCAGTCCCTGTAGGATTATGGGGCCAGTAACATTAGAACTACCACAATAAGCATATGTTTTGGTTGGGGGCAAGAAAGACTCTCTAAAATACATTTTCCAAACATTTGAGATGAAGTTAAAAGAATTACCTCTCATTAAAATCTGACTTGAGAATGCTCCTTTTCTATGCCTGTGACTAACATGTCTTTTATAGAAACAATACTTTCACTATGCATTGTTAGAGAACATTCTGCCATCTTTATATAATATTTTGATTTTTTCCTTTCTTTTACACTAGATTTTCTAATCCTCTTTTACGTCTTGGGGCAGGCCAACTCTCTAAACTGTGGATGACAATCCAGACATAGATAATAGAGAGTTCTAAGAGACAACATTATTTAAAGGGAAGCAAGCAAAATACATAAAAACAAACACTGCATGTTCTCATCTTGTATGGAAGATATAAAAAGTGATTTCACAAAACAGGGAGATAACACAAAAACATAAATAGTGTTCAAAAACACAAAATAGTGCTCTTGAGTTCAGAGAAAATAGATGAGAAAAAGACTGCAATCCCTGGAGTTGAGCATTGTTTCCTATTATAAGGAAATGATAAAAATTTAAAGAGACTGAAAATTAACTTACCCTTATCTAATCATTACATGATGTCTACATGTACTGCATCAATACAATGCATTAATAAACATTATTGTTTGTCAATTAAAATAATGGAAAAAGTTATATAGTAATTAATAATTTGAACTATGGTCCCTGGAAATGAGATTTACTAAAATTTATTTCATTCTTACCTTTTTATTAGATAATTAGTTCACCATCAACTATCCCTTGTCTACAATATGAAATATGATATCACACACCTTGGAAAATAGGACATACAAGTCTTGAAGTTGTTGGTTCATTTATTTTCTATCTAAATCTTATTAAACAACTTCCGATCATTGCTCCAGACAAGACCTCCTCAGACTTTTATAAAGATGACTGATCTGTCTCTGTACTGTACCACATACATGCAGTAGGACTCTATATGTCTAATACTTTCTGACAGTTTAAGTGTTGGTAAATACATGCTAGGGTCATGTGCCATCCTCAGTCTATATAAAATGATACAAAGTATTCATTTCTGTAACCATTTTTAAAAGTTTTAAGTCAATGAGTATTTTCCTTGCACATAAGTACATTCACCACCTGCATGGCTGGCACCATTGAGGCCAGAAAAGGGCACTGAATATTCTGAAGTTACAGATGTGTTAATGGGAACTCAAACCATGTCCTCCAGAAGAACAGCAAGTATTCTGACATTTTGAGTCATTTCTCCAGCCCAGTGAGAATACTTTTAATCTAATTAAGGGAATATTATTTCTAAAATTTACATACACATGCGTGTCTAATTGCTATGCCTCATAATATTCTAAAAATAAATGGGAAAGTTTACCTATCGGTTTTTGTTTCGTAAAGAATTTACAGCTGCTTTTACATTCTTATTCACTATTTAAGTTTTTTTCTTAAATAATATTCTACTTTGGTTGCTCTAAATAAGGAAAAAAATTTAAGAAGCAAACTGTGATGAAACTAGTTATATTTGAACATAAAATATGTAGGGTGTGTTAACCTCTTATACTAGGTAAACTTCAAATAAATACCTGAGGTTTTTTTTGCAATGAATTTGAAGGGAAATGCATTACTGTAAATGGACAAGCAGCAAACATGTTCAACTTATAATCAAGAAAAATCAGATACAAATTCTACACACTGTTTCTTTTAATGTTCTTCAATTTAATCATTCTGTCATGGCCATAGCTCACAGTAGCTGTGACGATCCTGTGGGGATTTCCTAATTGCCTAACTTAGTCCAAAAATAGATTTAAAAGCACCTAATGAGTGTATGGACAGAATGCCCTTCAGGCTATGCTCCATAAATATTTTCCTTACACCGGCTTTTTATAAAAATTGAGAAGTAGTGAATTTTTATTTTTGAGAATGTTCTCTTTCTGTCATATACGTGGGTTCTTGACATGTTTTTTTTTTCCTGATTAAATTGAAGCTATTAAAAACATCAAGTTTAGGACATCCACTGAAAAGTGAGTAGGATGTGATTGTGAGATATGTTAATGATGATAAAGGGTCCAAATATTTTCAAAAATGAAGAAACTTCAGAAAATTTAAAAAAAAATGGATAAAAATTTCAACATAAGTTATATCAAAGTTGTGGTAAATGTACCTCTTAGGAAAATCTTAAAATTTTAATTCAAACTTACCCAGTCATCATATTTCATTTAAAAAGTAAACTATAGCCAGGCGGTGGTAGCACACGCCTTTAATCCCAGCACTCTGGAGGCAGAGGCAGGTAGAACTCTGTGAGTTCGAGACCAGCCTGGTCTACAAGAGCTAGCTCCAGGACAGGCTCCAAAGGTACAGAGAAACCCTGTCTCGAAAAAAACAAACAAAAAAAAAGTAAACTATAAATGTTAAATTATGCAAATATTGTAAAGAAAATTATAAAGTACTTCAATGGAATTCAAACTTCAGCCTTCAAAGAAGCTTGATTTTATTAAAAAGAAATTTTATCAGACACACAAAATAGCATTTTTCACCAATGTAGGACATTTCTATTTATCTTATTTTTATTTTAATATACTTAAAATTTACTTTAAATTTACAACAATCCAAAAGTTGATGACATTATAGTTTAGGTTAAAACTTAAGGACTCCACAGTAGAATATTTGAAAGACAAGCACAAGGAAAGCCCAGAAAATAATAACTAAAGAATAGATCATGAATTCTTATAATCTAGATATTCATAACATGAAAGCCAATTTAGCCAGTGCCCTTAAATAATGTACTTGATTGTACTATGATTCCACCAATGCTTTTCAAACTATCTCAAGTATTTCTTCATTATTTCATACTGTATCTCTGTTTTGGACTTAAGAGACTCCAGAGTCCATTCCATAGTTTGCCTACTCTGTGGCAGGGAAAGAAAGCACGGTAAACAGAATCAGGAATTTTAAAATTGTAAACAACTTCCATAACTTTGAAGAGGAATTTTTATTTTATATTCTATAAACATTGTAGTAAGACAGAGACTTAAAAGCATGAAGCATGGTGAATATCCAACAGGTAGCCATTAAAACATTACCATTTACATTAAATAACATCATGCTAGTAAACTACCCAAGGATTTCCTGATAAAAATTCAATTTTACTGTCACTCTATTGCTTTACATATTCTATTTGTATTTTTTCAGAAAATATTTGTTCTTCCTACAGCTTTTTGCTATTTTCAATTTAACAAACAATAGAATTCAAACACATAGTTTATTATTTTTATACTCAACATTTGACTTCTTCCCCTAAGAATTTGATCAAGAAAATCACTTACATATTCATAGTAGGTATTAAGAATGAAATATACTTGGCATCTGTATTCTAACAGAAAGATGAAAGAATGGGGAGATCAAAGTCAATATTCGCTGGCCTGTAGAAGAAAAAGGATTGCTGCTATTTATACACTAGCACTTTGATAAATGTGTTCAAAACTATACATCTTAGAAGTGCAATAAAACGAATGTGCATTATGGTCCACCCTTTCCCCTCCCCAAATGTCATGGATTTTCCAAAGCATCACTCTTTAGCTGAACACCTTGGTCTATTTCTCCCCTTAATGCTTTAAAAAGCTACTAGCAGTCAACGAGAATTGACAGTGGAGTTTAATACAATCAGATTTTCCATTTTTACTTTTCTTCTCCAGCAGTTATAAATATCTAGGAGTTGACCCAGCCATACTAACATGAATTAGAAAGACAGCTAAAAGCTCGATGATATTTTCTGTAAACAAGTAAATAACTTACTGAGGTCTAAAACCACCCAGTAGCCCAAGAATCATCTAATACATAGAGATGAAAACATTCTTTTCATTATCTTTGGTCTACTCAAAATCCATTATGCATTGCATTTAGAAAATCCATGTCATGAATAGCCAACAGAAACTAAATATTATCTAGATCTCCACAACTGAAGTTTTTTTTTTTCTCAATCAGGGAGACATTAAACAACTCTTAAACAAATAAAGGAAATAACTTTAAAGAGGAAAAGTGGAAATCAATAAAAGGCTCAAAGGAGGTTAAAGGAGTACACAGAATCATGGCAGTCCTTTAGAAAGCCTAATAGCTGAGAAAAAGGAAGAATTTAGAATAAACTATTTATAATTAATGCCAAGGTTCTTGTCATGTAGCTGAAAACCCTATTACCAAACACTTGTTGCTGTTATCGGGGACTGAATCCTTTATTAAAAGAAGAAGGGAGGGAAGTTATTGAAATGAAAAGAATATGTGGAGATGTCATGGATCAGAAATGAAGAGGGACAATTATTAAATATTGATTATCGATAATAATCTGTAAACAAAAGTTTCAACCATCCTTACGATTTCTTTGAAGTGTTGGCTGAGAAGTTCCTGGCCATTTAAACTGGAGTCTGATGTGCTGCTGTTTGTTTTCTTCAGGTAACTATGCTGAACGGTTTTATGGCAACAACCTGTAGTCACCAGGGAGGAGGGGACCTCAGTTAGGAAGATGCCTCAGTAAAATGATTCTTTCAGAAAATCTGTAGGTTATTTTCTTAGTGATGGGTTGGGGAGGGTTCAGGCCATTGGAAATGGTGCCACCCTGGGCTAGTTGTTCTAGAAGAAGGCAGAGTGACCACGCCAGAGGAAACAGTCCGATTTGCAGCACCTCTCCATGACCTCTGCATCATCTCGTGCCTCTAGATTCCTCTCTGGTTTGAGCTCTTGTCCTGACTTGTTTTGATGACAAACTGTGATATGGAAATATAATCTAAATAAACCTTTTTCTCCTAAAGTTGCTTTGGACATGGGTTTTCACCACAGCAATGATAACCTAAACTAGAATAATAACTATCCAAATGGTTAGAAATTAGAGACAGTAACAAGCAATTAGATACAGTAACAATTCGAACTCATTTTTCTCCATCTGTATTGAAAAAAATAAGATTGTGTTAGCGGACATTAACTCAAATTGATTTAGAGTTATTAAATATCAAATAATTTCACAATAATTTCATTGGATAGTTAAGGAAAAGACAATGGTAAAATCACAATTGCCGTCATTATGGTCTAAAGCATTAGCCAGCAAAATCACAAGCACAGGCCAGCTTTGGACAGCTGCCTCCTCTGATACCTATAGTTGATTTGGAACACTGCCAAAGTACTGTATTCCCATATTGGCTGGAACTCCAATTCTGCCGTAACAAAACTCACATGTCCTGCAAGACAGTCCAGTCTCCGGCGCCTTACAGAAATAGCTCCCAAATACCTTATTCAAAGAATGTCCAGGAAGATGAAGGACAATTAAAATGTCAGTGTGTTTCATCAGAGACTTCAGTAATTATGCTCACCCTTAATTTCGTCTGCTCTCATCCTTAAATTTCACTGGAGCTAATTAAATTAACCTGTTTAACAACCACACAAATGAGCTCTTTAAGGTTTTTTTTCCTGTAAAATATTTCCTTCATTTCATTTCATATGCTAGTATGCTTCTGCCTTTTTTTTTTACTCAACATAATTTCTTGATGACTTTTGCGTTTTTATTATATAGTGTATCTGAATGGTATTACTTTATAGGGTACAATGTGATGTATTACTATAGGTTTACGTGTAGTGAGTATATAATGTAATTAATGTATTTGCCATTTCATATGTTTGTTATTATTTGAGTAATGATAACTTTTGAAATCTACTGCTTCCAGAATTTTGAAACAGACCCTCTGTAATTATTAACCATTGTCACCGTCTTTTTTATATGTCAAAACAATTATTATTCCAATCTGATCTTTGCACTACTCTTTGAGGGATTATCTCTCTTCAACTATTCTCTGAAATGGTTTTAAAAAATGTTTTCTACTAGATACACTACAATGTTTCTAAAGGCAAATGTTTATGACTGACATAGAAGAAAAGCCTTGGCTAAGGGAAAAATGCAGTTTTTCCCCCCTCAACCAAAAGATAGTAAACGGGATCTATCCACGATCAGAAATCACGTTACAGTGATAGACTGACAATTTGCAAACGACTTATGTCATCATCTAATTCCTGAAAAGAAAAACAAAAAAACAAAGGTGTATTCTCTTCCTGTAACAGTGAGAAGGATTCGATTTGGCTAAGACTGATGGTGGGAGGCAGACGTCAGGACAGGGCTTCACTTGCCTATTTGTCACTGCCCTTCAATTCACTATTTAAAGATATTTGATATGCAAGATATTTGTCAGTATTGCTATAGGATAGGGTCATTTCAGGTTCCCTCTCCTCAGCTGCCCAGGAGCTAACTGGGGACATTGCCCTGGGCACCTGGGAGCCCCTCTAGGTCCAAGTCTCTTGCCAACCCTAAGATGGCTCCCTTAATTAAGATATGTGCTTCCCTCCTCCCCTATCCAACCTTCCTTTATCCCAATCATCCCGTTTCCCCAAGTTCCCCCATCCTCCTCTTCTCACTTTTCTTTCCCCATCTCCCCTTACTCCTCTCCCACCCCACCCCCAAGATCCCAATTTTTTTCCCAGCAATCTTGTCTGCTTCCCATAACCAGGAGGATAGCTATATGTTTTTCTTTGGGTTCACCTTCTTATTTAGCTTCTTTAGGATATCAAATTATAGACTCACTGACCTTTATTTATGGCTAGAACCCAATTATGAGTGAGTACATCCCATGTTCGTCTTTTTGGGTCTGGGATACCTCACTCAGGATAGTGTTTTCTATTTCCATCCATTTGCATGCAAAATTCGAGAAGTCATTGTTTTTTACCGCTGAGTAGTACTCTAATGTGTATATATTCCACACTTTCTTCATCCATTCTTCCATTGAACGACATCTAGGTTGTTTCTTGCATATCACCATAGAACCTTCATCTGGCGATGGATGGAGATAGAGACAGAGAGACCCACACTGGAGCACCGGACTGAGCTCCCAATGTCCCAATGAGGAGCAGAAGGAGGGAGAACATGAGCAAGGAAGTCTGGACCATGAGGGGTGCACCCACCCACTGAGACAGAGGGACTGATCTATTGGGAGCTCACCAAGGCCAGCTGGACTGGAACTCAAAAAGCATGGGATAAAACCAGACTCTCTGAATATGGCGGACAATGAGGGCTGCTGAGAAGCCAAGGACAATGGCACTGGGTTTTGATCCTACTTCATGTTCTGGTTTTGTGGGAGCCTAGCCAGTTTGGATGTTCACCTTCCTAGACCAGGATGGAGAGGGGAGGGAGGACTTTGGACTTTTCCCAGGGCAGGCAGGGAACCCTAACTGCTCTTCAGACTGGAGAGGGAGGGGGAGAGGAGTGGGAGGAGGGGTAGGGAAATGGGAGGCTGCAGAATTTATCTTTTCAATTAAAAAAATTAAAAATAAGATATTTGAGCACTCTGGGGTAACATATTGACTCTTTTTTTTCATCTCATTTACGTTAAAAACTGCTTCCACTGATACTTGTGCATTCATTGAAATCCCTTTTTTTGTTACTTTGTTGCAAACTAATGCAAAGATGAGGTCTTACAATATGCAAAATGTGTCCTCCAACCAAATAAATATCCCACAGAAGCATATGACTGTGTATCGCTTAGTACTGTCTCTGAGAAATGAATCACTAAGTAATCTTGTCATTGCGCAGACATTGTTGAGAGTTTCTTACACAACTCTCATGCATGATCTAATTCACACCCGCTATGTCCTGTAACATGTTTCTGTTAATAAATCTATATGGCATGGTTTTATTCTCAACAAATAAGTGTCCTAAAACAAAAAAAACAAACAAACAAACAAACAAAAAAGCACGGTAAAAGCTTTTCTTATATGAGACAAAAGTGAATTCTGTTGCTTATGTCACATACTCTGACTCAGATTTCTAGGTCAGTAGTTATGTTATGCTGGGCAATGACACTAGAAATTTAGGGTGAATTAAGTTTATTTTAAAGGTTTTTTTTTCATTGTAAATTAACATTAGTCTAACACAGTCTATAGACTTTTATTGTATTGACTCATGTTCACTTCTAACACATGATATGATCATTCAAAATCTTCATATCCTTATGCCTTAACATTCTTTTAATTAAAAATAATTTGCTTTAATTTCTTTTTGTGTACCTCAAGAGTCACCCTTGGGAAATTCTGAATGTTATCAAAATCCACAGAGTACTTAACATTGTCTTTTTACTCGAAGACTTACTGTGTTTTACAATTTCACCTTTGAAAAATCTGTTAAAATTACGAACAAACTTTTGCTGTGTCCCACCAGGTGTGACTCAAATATTCCTAGGTGATATTATTCTAAAGCTAAGTAGCATTCTTGATGTAAGAATTTTTTTGGAATTGCAACATTCTCTTCCTATATTGCAACACCAGCCTTTGCATAGATTCCTTTTGGAGGAGACTTGAAAGTTGTAAGTGGCATTGGGGTTTGTCTCTGCTGCATCTACTGGATTTTTGGGATCCTATTCTCTTTGGGTGTATAAATTGCTCAGCCTTGATGTAGTGGGGAGGACCTTGGACCTTCTTTGCCCTCTCTTAGGATTGGAGTGGGGTCAGATAGGAGTGTGTGAGGAGGACATGGGAGGAAGAAAAGGAGTGGGAATTTGGATTTTTTTTTAAATCTAATAAAAAGGGAGGAAAAGAAAAGAAAGTTATAACTTCTTGAGCCACTGATTGAAACAAAAATATTTTGATGAAAATAAGGCTTTAGAATAATGGTATTAATAATTTTTTTTACTTAATGCACAAAAGCATTAGAAATGCTTAAAACAAAAGGTATATTTTTATTCAAATGACTTTTGTTAATTTCTGGTCCACAACAATATAGGTGGGGTCTAAGAAAAGGAGCTGTGTCATTCATAACCACCCACTGTAGTGGTTCTCAACCTTCCTAATGCTGAAACTTTTTAATACTGTTAGTTACTCATGTTGTGCCAACCCCCAACCATACAATTGTTTTTATTGCTGCTTAGCTGATTCATAACTATAATTTTGTTATGTTATAAATCATATGTAAATATCTATGCTTTCTGATGGTCTTGGGCGACCCCCTGAAAAAAGGTTGTTCAACTCCAAACAGTGTTGCTACTCATGTGGAGAAGCACTGACCAACTGCTTCTGCAGTACGGGGACATGACGGGGCTTCCATGCTTGAAAGTCCTCACACTCTGCTAAGTCAGTGTTTCAGTTTGTAGCTGTAACACTTCCTTCAAGCAGGATTTTTAAATCTTGTACTTGACATATTTATAGCAGACTTTCAGCGGGGCTGCTGATAGGTAACTGTTCTTTCAGGCACACACTCTATTTATAAAATAGAGATGTCTCATGAATGCTGAAGATTTGATTTGGCAAGTATTTTCCTCTATAATCTGCTTGTTCAAAAAGTGTAAAAATTCTTCAGAAGTCTTCAGAACAGAATTTGCCGATACACTACTTGTTTCTATACCCAAGAATGAATAAAAGTCTCAAATAATTTTAAACAATCAGATAATAGCACATTTAACACCATACATGTGTTAAGTAAGTCCTTTCTCCAAGACTGGAAAACAGTGTTTTTTGCTTTGGCTGGAATGCATCTAGTACCTACAGGGATATATTTCTAAGTCTTAGTAATCATTTATGATCATTAGAAAATGTTACATATCTAATATATATTTAGTCAAGTATTAGCCATCATAACTTTCAATAAAGCAGATTCATTAACAAAGTTCTTGTTCCTCAAAGCAAAATCTATGGTAATATGGTACAAATCTGACTGGTGTGCAAAACCATCTGTGATAGTCCACTGTGCTTAGAAACTATTATTCTGTTCCCAGGTCAGTCTCTCAGTGTAATCACTCAGTATATTTTTTATGGCCCTGTCTTTCCTTAGTCAGATATTCAAATGAGATAAAAATGAGAGTAGACAATTTGAAGGATATTCTATTTCTGATTTTGTTTTGGGGATCAGTGCATATTTTTATGATTTTAGTTTTGAAAATATTCCTCTTCTTCCAATCAGAACATAACTTACTATTCCTTCACTATATTTTTCTGCTTATAAAATATTTTCTCAATGCTAGAGAACACTGACAAAATACAAGCTTTTACAATTAGTGAAAAAATGGTTTGTAGAATGAATATTTTGTTCTGACAGTAATAGACTAATATGGTGGGTATTATGTGGTTACTGGCTTGGTTTTTCAGAAATATCTTCTGCCCATGAAAATAAAGATAACTTTAATTGTCTTGTGTATGTTGTTGTATTTTTCTTCATATTCAGCCCCAAGGATAATTATTTTAAGATATTTAACTTTGCTTAAATAATTAAAAAAAATGTCTTTGCTTTGACCCTTCCAGCCCTTTTCTTTGTAAGTTATTAAAGAAAAAATTATGCATGAGAAAAGGAATAAGCAAGAAATATTCAGAAATATCTCAATATACTTCAAAATATTGTAAATAAAACGAGTAATATGGTAACAATTGAGAATGATACTAAGTATTATAGTTTAAATGGTGTGTATTTAAGGAAGGTAGTGAGAATATAGCACTTAGCAATAAAAATTTAATGATTTACTAACTCAGCTGTGATAAAGAGGAAAAATATGTAGAAGGTGCATTTTGAATACACCATAATGGACTTGGATTGTTTTTCAAATAACAAAGAAATAAGCAAATACAAGAGGGAATTGTAGAAGTTGGAAAACAAAAGAAAGCTGCCTCAGATGCTAGGAGAAATGTTGCCAAAGGTTGATGATACCAGCTCTTCCGTGCCACTGCAGAAGAGTTGAATTGTATTTTTAATGGTTTAATAACCTACTAGAAAATTTCAAGTGTGGGACTGAAAGTTGAGTTTCCAGTCTTGAAGAATTGCTCAAGTTACCTTTTTTTGTGTGTTCCACAAAAGACAAACAAGCCCTTAGGGAAAAACTGTACTTCTCCTGTGAGGAAAGATGATTGCTTGTGTTAGAGGATTAAACATGACTGTGGAGTGTGGTTATACTATAAATGTAGAGTTAACAGGAACTGATTATGGAATGTGAAAAGGTGAAGGAAAATTGGTGAATTTAAAAGCTGAGTATTTTATTTGAGGGAAAAAAAAAGAATGCTAGTTCCAATCACTGAGAAGCAGGAGACTGAGAGGTGCAGGCACAGATGGGAACAGGTGCCCAATGACACATCATAGCATCTGGCAGTTGGCTTCGCTTAACACCATAATGAGCCTGGACTGGTTTTCAGATAACCAAGAAATAAGCAAATACAATAGAAAATTTTGTGAGTTGGACTTGATAATGCATGAACAAACACATTACACACACATACACACACGCGCGCACACAGGGACATGCAACACTACCATCACCACCACAACAACCAGCAACAAGAGCAAAAACTAGCTAATTATCTAAATAAATAATTGGTAAATGCTATAGAAACTGAAATATCTAATATTTTTATTCAAGTATTTTTATTTTTTGAAAGGCTACAAGTCCTTGATGGCATGGATACATTTTTCTCAAAGCAGGAATGGGCGAAACAACTCCTTCCAAACTTTTTCTGAAGGCCTTCACTTTATTCATGGTGACAGGATCCTCTTATCTCATATGAGACATTAGGTCATAATCTGAATTTTCAAAGGATATAAACGTTGTCAAAATAGCCATATATTCAGTCCTAGAATTCACAGATGAGATTTGAACTAAAGATATGAATTTAAAAATCTTAAATATAAAGTTCAATGCCATCTTGAGCTACATCAAAGTTCAATACTAAGAACATGAAAACAACAAAACAAGGAAAAAATTTAAAGATTTAAGTAGCAAATGCAGTTCTGGAAAGATGACGTAGAGGTTAATAACACCGGTTATTTTGTCATAGGTCTCAGTTTAGTTCCTAGTACCTGCACTGGGTGGCTCCAGCTCCAGAAGACAGACACCATCTTCCAGCCTCCGCAGGACTAGCAGCACATACAAGGGATAAATTTACACATGTAATGCTCAGCACAAACGCGTACATATATTCACACTATCATACAGATATTTTTTTAAAATATTTAAATAATTAATTTTATCATCTCCATCATTATATAAATGTTTCATTAAATTATATAAAATATATATTCCTTAGAAGGGATAACACAGACAATATTATTGAGTAAAATAAGATTATTAAATTATGGTAAGGAAAACTCATTAACATGAGAGGTACATGGAGAATACAAGCCACCTCATCTGTTTTTTGCTGACATATTCATCCATTGGTCATCAAAAGACTTTATTTCATCCAAGTTTATTTATTAAGGCACAGTTAAAGTAGATTGAATGTGATATATTAAATTTGGGATTTAATTCCATGTTCACTAAATTTGGTTAAGTGTTTGAAATAGTTATAATGAGATTTAAATATTAAACTTTTCAAGATAATGTAATAACTATAATTACATAATAAACTTATAATGTTGCCTAGATCACTGATTATATTAGAAGTAACTATGACTTGTACTTATAATACTATGAAATAAAAATTTATAAAGATTAAAATTGCAAATAAAAAGTGGTGGCGCATGCCTTTAATCCCAGCACTCAGGAGGCAGAGGCAGGCGGATCTCTGTGAGTTTGAGGCCAGCCTGGTCTACAAGAGCTAGTTCCAGGACAGAGACCAAAAGCTACGGAGAAACCTTGTCTCGAAAATCAAATATATATATATGGTTTCAATTTTTGGTTATATAAGTGCACTTCAAATGTTCACTGATAATTGCAACTTTGAACTATTAACCTACTCTTTATTGGTGTGATATCAATATTCAAGTTGTAAAAACTCAAAATTAGGGCATGGCATCTCATTCCATTAATTCATTTGGGTTAAGATGTTAAACGAATTTTTCTGAAAATAATTATCTCACAATTTGTCCACTGTAAAAAAGAACAAATGTTATGTATTATTTTTGTATTGCAAAGAAATAGATTTATTTGGTGATTACCGCTGTTTCAAAACAAGCATTGTTCATCAGTGTTTCTAGTAAAAAACACCTCTGATTCACCATTGATAGATTCCCTACAATTTCTACTTATAAGATAAATCATTGGAGTTTTGATATAGCATCCTCTGAAAAGTAACTTGGAGCATTTGAGAAATGATAGTATTATGTTACTAATTCTTTGCTTCCTATTAATATTAAAAGCTATCTGACTTGATGTAATGATTATGGGATAAAATCTCTATGTTGCAACTGATAAATGGATCTAGCATCATTGTATGTTTCCTTGTTTGTGTTACTAGAGTTTAGATAAAAAAAGCGTGCCAATTATCTGGTTTTATGTTTGAAATAGTCATGTGTCATGAAATTCTTTTAAGTACAAACTGAATAATTATATTTTGTAATATGCAAAGAAAATGTCCTGAGAGCATTTCATGTTAGACTCAATAAAAACATGTCAAAACTATTTAAGGCAAAGGCTTACGTATATCCCTTATCCCCAGTTCCAAAGAATTTATAGCAGGTATATGAACTGGAGTAAGAGAAAGAGAGCTTTATTGTTCTCATAGCATAATCAGAAGCTCAATCAACATCATTGGCTCCACTCTCAAACCTGGAATTGAAGTATCATTGTAGACAAATGGAAAAAATACCCCAAATATATTATCTTATTTTTATGATGTTCTCTACTAGCAAAGAGGCAAATGATCATTCAGAGAATTTCCTTGTAAGAAAAATACAATCCTGACATTGTACATACCTTGGAATGTGACATTGGATTCCCCAAGAGTTATGGAAAATTTCTGATGTTACTGCCATTAGCTGGAGTACTCTGTAGCCCATTTGTTTTCCATCACACATAAAACACACAAAGTATCCAGGGAAACTGAAAGCAAGTAGACTCTACCAATGGTGTACTTACTTTCCTTCTTCCAAATTCCAAAACTTCGTTAAGACAATCACCAAAGAAAGGAAGAATTATCTTTTTAGTATATAAGCTATGACAGTACACCTTATATTTCTTAAGATTTGCTTTTTAAATATTTAAATTATATGTCTGCATTTGCATGACTATGAGTGTACTCTGTGAGTTCAGTGTTTGTGGAGGCACTGCATCAGACGTATCAGATCCCCTGAATATAGAGTTACAATCAATAGTAACCAGTATGCTAGTGGTGGTACTAGGAGCCCAACTCCAGTTCTCTGCAAGAGAAATGTTCTTAACCAGTAAACTATCACTCTATCATACATTAACTCTTTAAAAATGAAAAATTTCCACAAATACTTTATAGCCATCAATATTGTGTATTTTTTGTCTTATTAATTTTTGAAAGAAGGGCTTATGTGTCCCATACAGTAGGTTTTACAGTTACCAGAACCATGGTTGCTTAAGTATAAAGCTATTTCAAATATATAAAACATTAGCTTTTATGTGTAATATAAAAATTTTGCTAGCAAAATTGTCAATCTTGAGATCCATAGCCCAAAAATTACTTTAAGAAAACAGCTTGTACTGTGAAAAATAAAGTTTATCAACACTAATTTGTACATAATTATTAAACTTTTAAAAACTGAAGTTAAATCAAATGATATTGTACTTTTAACTGTATATTTGGCTTAGAAAGTTTAATTTCTTTGATTTTAGGGAATGGTCTTTGGACAGTCTGTTTCTATATAGTCTTTTGAAGACTCTTCAAAAATTAGTAAAGACACAAAATGAGTAAAAGAAAAAAAAATGAGTAAAAAAAAGGAACTCTATCCCACTCCCCAGTATATCTACCAATACCAACACCAGCTGCCAATGCATCACTATCTAGGGGTGGGACTCAATCCTACCTTCTTTCACCTGCTGGAATTGCGTCCTGCTTGAGTTTATTTAGGCTTTATGCATGTTGTGACAGCGTCCATGATTCACTGCGTTCAGCAAACACTGTTTCCTAGTAGTCACACATTGACATTTGGCTCTTTTTCCTTTCTATTACACAAGGATACACCCACACAGCCAAGAGTATAAGGGCAAAGTAAATTGTACTTGATTTCTTATTAAGGAAGAAGACAAAGTTGGATAAGGGGAAGGGTGGTAGGTAGTGGTGGGTGAATACGGTCAAAAGACATTGTATGGAATTCTCAAAGAATTTATAAAAGTGAGAGAAAAGGGAAAAGGTGAAATAAATAAAACAATTCACACAAATATTAGTTAAGGTAATTATTATAATATTTAAAGTAGAAATATAATAAACAGAATAATAATGCAATAATATTATTCCAGCATCTTCTAATGTTACTATTTTTATATCACTGTATATGTATATCAAAAACTGGATGACTAATATTGTTTTTAAATACATGTATTTATTTTGGCAGTGTTTTGTAGAGATGGCCACTTGAATAGTTACAGCAGACTTCCTGATTCTGTACTGATTTGCACTTGGTATGACCATTAGCTGCAGTTTTTTAGGATTCTACTCTATGACTGGATTGTGGTTCCTGAATATTCAGTAGCCTCTTCCCTCCTTTTATCTAAAGAATATATTCGAAGAGTCCTCAGTGGATATCAAAGACCAAAAGATGGTACCAATTCTATAACAATCTAAAAACTATTCTCTGGAATATATTAAGAAAATAATAAATAGAAAATGATAATATAATGAATTTGTTCCCTTGTTTCTCAAAATACTTTGTCATACTTTGCTCATCATATTTCTGTTTATGAGTGTACATGATACATGGTGATGTGAATGTAGATGAATGATGTCAGGAGCTGTGACAAAGTGTTAATCAATCATTGATATGTTTACTTCATAACAAGCTATGCAAAACAACAGTAGTCTATCTGATAATTAAGGATTTTACTAAGAAATTTATGTGTGAATAATGAACAATTGTGTGGCTAGACTTACCGTGAAAAACAAGGACAAATAACACTAGGGCCTCAAAATATTTTATTAATTAATATTTACCTGAAATTATACATAAATAAACACATACACATTTATTTTAAATAAAATTATTGAATAAAACTATATCATTTAGAGTCCTTTAGAAATAACAAGGAGGCTTCATTCATGGTATCAGAATATGTCCACCTAAAAGTGACCTAAACCATGACATTATCAATAGACTTGTCAATGCAGAATGGAGAAATTTCACTGGATTTAAAGAATTTATAACTGCTAAGAGAGTATTAATTCATTTCTCCCAGGGATAAGACCCTAACTGTGTATTTAATACAAATAGGAAATCATGATCTCATACACAAATAAGCAAAACCCAGCAGACTATATATACACAAGAGTCAAATGAAAAGAGGCCATCAGTGGGAGAAAGAAAAAAGATATGGGAGGGGTTGCAGGGAAGGCCACAGTACAAGTGGGGAAAAGGAAAGAGAATGTGGGAAGTGTTGGAATTAGATTTTAGTTAAAATGCAATGAGTGGAAAAGACTTTGTGATTGTTACATGTTATGTAATAAATATATTTATTTATTCTAACATCTTCTTAATTCCCTTATTTTCAAATGAGAACCTTGTTTAATATAAACAAGAGATTATATGGCTTGTGAAAGAAATAAGATAATTTCATAATTCTTCTTGAATAATGAGATTTTCAAAAGATTGTAAGGTAAAAATGAGATATTAGGTATATGGTCCACTGAAGCATTATTGTGGAGAATGGCAATTGACTTGTTTGTATTCACTGGCTCTGAGGAGAGTGCCAACATTTACTACAGCCCAGTTTTCAGTTCAGATTGCAAAGTGCTTGGAAATATATATCCTGAACACTGACTAAATACTGCTCTCCTCTTCCAGCTAGTATATCGGAGATTACATCCAAGGGGACGTCTTACATACTCTTCAAAGATGAAGCCTCCCCAGTTGTTTCTATGTAAAAGTGATCTAAGACATCCTTGCTTTCTTTTGCAAAGAAATCAGTGGACACAGCCAGTTCCCTGTGGTGCCCTGTCTGTTGTTATTTCAAGGATTTAACCTACTGTTGTACTTTTCTGCTCAGAACTGCTTTAGCAAACACTTGGGAATCATTTTCAAATATTTGAAGATTCTGGGAGAGCAAGATATAAAAACCCAAGCTTGGTTATGATAGCTGACTTTACCCCTCACATTTGGTAGGTATTATTCAAAAAATAAAATGTAAAGATATTCTTTTGTTTTTGTTTTCTTATTGCCTACTATAAGCATGATGTTTATTTTATGAAATTTAGAAAAATTCAGTATAGTAAGTTTAGAAATAACACAAACAAAAATAAAACTTATTAATGAGTACTTAAAGATATTGACTATGAGTAACACTGTCTTGTATCTTTTAATATATCTTTTATATGTATATAAAATGATAAAAAAGATGTTATACTTGTATTTGTTGTACAGTTTTTATAATTCAGCTCATAATGATGGAACTGAACCATATTTCATTTTATATTTTAGCTAATAAAATAATATAGCCTTCTTAAAAATACTCATCTAACCAGAACTTATTACAATTTTTTATTTCATTTAATATTAATTTGCATGCATATATCATATTTTTATGAAAGTATTAATCTGCACTAGGGATTTTTTATAGTATTTTATTTCATTATTAGGTGAAAGTTTTCTTATTTCTTACAGCAAAACAACTGGATGAACATTCATTTTTGTAACTAATTGCTTAGATTTTAATTATTTCTTAGTTTAAATATCTATACTGTGTCTATCAAGGGATATATATTTTATAAGAAATCTCAATAAATGTAAAATTGCACCCCAGACAGTGTTTTATTTTTCTTTGCTATCACTGAGTAATAAAACCTAACATTTTATTATGCCTTTGTGAACACAACATGTTATTTCCAAAACATTTACTCCATTAGGAAATACAAACATGCCATTTTAGATGTGTTATAATTTATGAGAAAAATAAATGTCATTTTATTTAAATTATAATTTGCTTTGATTAATGTTAATTTCTTCCATTTTTAAGATTCAATCTAATTACTTATTATGTATATAGTGTTCTGCCTGCAGATATACCTACATGCAAGAAGAGGGCACCAGATTTCATTATAGATGGTTATGAGACACTATGTGGGTACTGAGACTTGAACTCAGGATCTCAGGAAGAGCAGCCAGTGCTCTTACCCTCGAACTACCTCTTCTCCCCAGTTATTTCTCTTCTGGTTATGTGTGTTTGGTGGTTGCTATGTCTTCTCTCCTGGTTTCTTTTTTTTTTTTCTCTAACTTTTCCATAGGTAAACTGGAATGTTATCATTGTTTAACAGAGTTTACTTGAACCTTATAGCCTCTTGTGGCTATAGAGCTTGGATTATCAAATTGTTTTTCACATTTTAAATTTTTATTTTTGTAAATCTTTATTTTTTTTCCATTTTACATAACAAACTCAGAAGGCCCTCCTTCCCTCTTTCCCCATTCCATTCCTCATCTATTCCCCAGAGAGGTTAAGACCTCCCTTGGGGAGTCAACAAAATCTGGCATACCAAGTTGAGGTAAAACCAAGCCCATCCCCCCCCTGCACCAAGACTGAGCAAGTTCATGCATCCTGCTTAAGTCCTGATTTCACTGCCAAGGCATTCCCCCCAAAAGATCAAACCAGGTAACTATAACCCACATTCAAAGAGCCTAGTTTGGTCCCATGCAGGTTCCCCAGCTCTCAGTGCAAAGTTCAGGAGCTCCCACTAACTCGGGTCAGGTGTCTCTTTGATTTTCCCAATCATGATCTTGAGTACCCTTGATCATATGATTCCTCCCTTCAACTGAAGTCAAGGAGCTCAGCCCAGTCAGTGCTTGGCTGTGGATCATTGCTTCCATCAATTACTTGATGTAGGTTCTATGAAATATTGACGTATAAAATTCAGTAAAATATACAATCATTGCAGGTGACATTTTTTAACTCTGATGTGTTAAAGAATCACCATATTCCTAGAATTGAAGAGATTACTGATGTGGGATTATCCTCTGTATGCTCTGGATATGTTTTATTATCATAGGTTAATAAAGAAACTGCTTTGGCCTATGGCAGCGCAGAATATAGCACGGTAAAAAGTCCAAGCAGAGATAGATAGAGGAGGAAAGAAGGCGAAGTCAGTCAGACACCATGTAGCTGCTAAAGGAGAAAGACGCCAGAACCTTACCAGTAAGCCACAGCATTGTGCTGATACACACAATAATAGAAATGGGATAACTTAAGATGTGTTAGTTCATATGAAGCCTGAGGTAAGAGGCCAAAGGGAATGTAATTAATATTAATTCTCAGAGTGGTTATTTCACAAGTGGCTTTAGGGACAAGCAAGCGGGGGACAGGTGGGTGGAAAGAAAACAGTCCTGGAAGACCAGCGAGGTGGAGTAAGTCTCCATATACAGATGATTCAAGGTTCAAGAGTACACTCACTGCTCTTGGAAAAGAACCAAGATCTATTCCCAGCACCCACATGGTGGCTTACAACTGTCCTTCATTCCAGCTCTCAGAGGTCTGACTCTTTCCATCCTTTGTGGGCACCAGGACTTCAGAGATAGCTCTAAATAAAATTAGCGCTCATGCGGAAAGCAAATAAGTCTTAAGAAAAAGAACCATTGTATTCCTAAGATTAAAATATTTTCCATTCATTATATGTTCAAGCTATGAACCCTGAGGCCTGGCTCTGTGGTGTGTGTGTGTGTGTGTGTGTGTGTGTGTGTGTGTGCGTGTGTAAGAGAGAGAGGGAGAGGGGTAGAGAATTGCTTAAATTTACACATTTTTATCATATTGTATGTTACTTGAAGCACCTTTATAAAACTTCTTGGATCTTAAGGAACTCTTTATATTAGGATATTTGCTTTTACAGAATTAGCCATTAACACAAGATCTAGCATCTTACACAGGAAAAATCTCATATTTTAAAAATATTTTAAAGTTAGCTTTCATTATTTTTTCTTAAAAATCAAATGGATTACGTTATTCTTCTGTATCATAATGTAATATTAAATGATTTTTGTAATCTTAAAATAATGCTTACCAAAATGAAATGAGTTCCTGTGTGTTAGGGGAAAAAAAAGGACTTTTAATTTAGTTTTTATTATATAGAAATGAAAATTCTTTTAAATTCAACTTAGTTCTTTCAAACTATTTTGGCATTTTAGTATTAATTTCTTCCACATATTTTTGTATCCATCGTAAGGTAGTTAAAATAATTTAGGTTAACTTTATTTGTTTTATATAGGAGAATAATCAATAGCACAATATTAGTTTTATTCTAATCACCTTTTTCGCATTCCTAATTAATCTTTTTGCTTTACAGTGTTGCTAATAGACAGCAGCTTTTAGCAGTAGAAAATTTACGCCCAGGACATCATTTGCTTTTAATACTGATAATAAGGGCTGTGGTTCAGCTTAGTAGCAAAGGGCCTATATAGCAATGCTCTGGGCCCCACCTTTGCTTCTGAATGAAAACAACAACACATCCCTATCAGCATTACCAATGTCAATACACCTTAAAAATATGTATGTACCACAAGCAATACATCAGTATACATGTAGCCACATCGTGTTATCTACTTTTCTTTCAAGTTGCTAATACATTTTAAACATTAAATCTGTAGGAGTAATTTTTATCATAATATTGATGTTTATTATTACTTTAGAGCTTCCTTTCTGTTCATTAGTGGTTTAAAGAAAGCAATTAACTTCTTTTATTCCCCCAAGTTTCTAGTATTCACCCATTACTTTTAAAATCTTTTAGTTTAGTTGTTTTTGAGAATTTAAACATAGCAACAAAATATTGGCAACTGTGTTTCCTCTCTTACAGTATATATAGGTTTTGCTTTGCTTTGTGTTATTACAAAGAGCAGGCAATATGGAATAGGCATGCAGAACAACATCATAGGGCAAATGTGAGTCCTAGTATTGCTATTGGCTTGTTAATGAATTTGGAGGAATTTCTCTATTCTTGACTAATAAAGTTGTTATCATAAATGAGGCCTTTGATTTCAAATATTTTTCTTAATCAATTGAAACTGTAACATGCTTTCATTTTAATATTTATTATATGAATTGACTTCTTTTGACTCTAAACTACTATCATGCCCTAGAAATAAAACAACTGGCCATCATTACTGCAAATATTTTTCAACATCTACTCTCTCTCTCTCTCTCTCTCTCTCTCTCTCTCTCTTTCTCTCTCTTAAGTTCCCAACAGGTAGGTTATGAGTTTTGAAATTATATCACATATTTTAGGTGTTTATTTTTTATTTTATTTTTTGATATTTTGTTTTCATTTGAATTTTAATTATGTGTACATGATGGGCAGAGAGTTCGCAAATATGTAGGTACCAAGAGGAACTAGAAGAGAGTGTTAGTTTCTAGGCAACAGGAGTTACAGGAAGTTGTGACTTGACTAAAGTGGGTGATGTAAACCAAACTTGGGTACCCCAGAGGAACAGAAAGCTCCTGACTGGACAATCATGTCTCCACCATCAGCCACCAACCAATTACTTTCATATCTAAGCTGTTCCATTTATCAATAAAGACTTCAGAGTCAGATATTGTGGTGAAAACCTGCTAGATCAGAGAAGCCTAGAGGATACCAGCTGATCCTTTTGGCTGGAGATCCAGCAAGAGAGCATCTCCCTATAACATCCCAAACCAAAAATGTCTGTGAATCTCTTAAGTCCCTCTCTACTACTTTCTGTGTATCTCTCTATCTATCTTCCCAGGTCCACCATATTATCTCTTTGACTAATTCTTGTTAGCTGGTCACTGGCTCCAAGCCTGATCCAAGATCAGTCTTATTAACACAGTCTTAGGGTTTTACAATGCGATTAAATATCTTACAAAACATACCCCAAACTCCAATTCTAATATTTATTTGCAATTCAATTTCAGAAATCTCTATTCTTCTATATTGACACTTAAAAGGAGGAGTTTATGTTCTCGTTACACAACATTCATTCATTTTATTTGTTATTTCTTTCATACATTATATCTCTCTGCTTACATCAACTAGTTTTTCAGGATTGTTTTCCCTGAGACTGCACAGAAGTCATATATTATTGATGATAGATTATAAGAACTTCAGTGATAGTCCAGACATTAGAATTTTGCAACCTTGGAGCCTAATTACAAATTATCCTTTTCTTTTCAATAGTCTTTTTCCTCCTCTATGTGTGAGCTTATATTTACATGAATATGTTAGGAAAATCTTTGGATTGTCATAATAGACCATTAATTAGCTTTGATCCAGCAGAAGCTAAAAATATCCTCAGATATTATCTTAGACCCAACATAGGTTTCTCCCTTTTGTTGTAGCCTTGCCATACAACGTACTGTGTTCAGCAGTACATATGAAAATTATCTTAGTTTATGAATTTTTTTTCTTTTACAACAAAACACTATGAAACTGTTAGTATCTGGAACATAAACTGTGGGATAACCTGGTTCTGTATAGTGTGTATATGGGAACTGAGTATGTTAAGTTCTATAATAACCTATATTATTAAAAAATAACTATATTCTTTAATAAACATCCTATATACCCTTTCAAGATTGAGAGTTGTGTTTTTTCATCGACAATATATACTTTTAATTTTTATTTAAAATTTTCCTGCAATATATTTTGATCATATTCTTTGCTCTCCTCCAAGTCCTTGCAGAATATATATATATATATATATATATATATATATATATATATATACACACATATATTATCTACCTACTCAAATTTCTGCTCTCTCTCTTCACTCTGTGACTATCTCTGTCTCTCTTTTCCTATTCCTTTCTGCTTTTCCCTTTTTCAATAAATGGATACACACATAAAAAGAGAAAAAGTCAGAGCTAGTTCCAGGACAGGCTCCAAAGCCACAGAGAAACCCTGTCTCAAAAAACAAACAACAAAAAAAGAGAAAGTCACAAAAAATAAACATCAAAACAAAGTGTTTTTTTTAAATCAATAAGGCAAAGAATATGCCTAAAAAACAAAACAAAAACTCAGCAAAACTATGAAATCTCTTGTGTTAGGTAAGTAATCCTAGGCCTGGTTCCTATCTTGAAAGCAAACAATGGTAAGAAGCAGAGGTCGTGGATGACTCCAGGAACAGGGTTTTCTACACCCAAGACTATCATAGAGCCTGTGAAAACCCACACAAGACCTACACAGGTTCAAAGCAGATAAGTCCCAGATACCATGTCCCATCCTAAATCAAGAAGTATTAGTAATTGATACAAAACAAAACCAGTTTTCTCCAATAGAATGGTACTAGATGTGTCAATCACACCCAAAGTGTTTGGTAAAGACATCAGTCACACTTAGGACTGAGTGCTCCAAAGCCTCCCACACTCTGCATACCATTGTGCTGTAAATCTCTGAAATAATTACCACGAAGAAGCTTATCTGATGAGTGTGGGACCCTCACCCTTATTCTCAAAAGGGCAAGAAGAAATTTCCTAGCAAAATGTTTTCCCAGGAAGATAATGGCCTTCCCATCTCTCACCTAGTAGATTCAGAGCGCAAGGTCACTTAGCTCATCCCAGCCATCCATCTGGTACAGGCTGATAAAGATGGCCTAACTCAGGAACAGTGGCCTTGCTCTAAGAACAAGGAGAAAGCTGACTTAACAGAATGGGAGGGAGCAAAAGTCCTTGTGCCCATGCCAAAGCAGCTTCAAAGATTCTCTTTGTAGTTATGCCTTTAAAAGCTTACCCCACAAAGGAGATATAACTCCTCTTTACCTTGTTGTAACGGGGATGAAGATGAGTTCCAAACATGTTTGTATTATGCTGATTAAACCTTGTTTATTACAGTCTAGGCCTCTCTAGTGGTCTCTCTCACAGAGTAGTAATCTGGGCTCAGCAATGAGGAGGAAGCAAGGTTCTGATCTATGGATATAGAAATATGCAATTATAGTCATTTTGACAATATTTATTTTGACAATTGTATATTCTCTGTCATATCAAAATACATTCTCAGATTTGCTTTGTCTCTTTAAAATTTATTTTTCTTGCTTTTCAAATAGTTTATTATGTTTGATTACAAATGTATTAATTGACATGCTTTGAGCTAATATATCTCTAATCAGGGATCAGGAGCAGTCAGAATGCATTAAGCTTATTTTAGGGATGAAAGGTCTCAATAAGATCCTTCTTTGCTAATATAAAATTATAAAATGGTTTTTGGCTACTTTGAAATTTAAAAAATGACAATAATTTAATTAGAAAAAGTTTAACCTAGAACAGATATGGAAAATATAGAAATAAGTTTTCACAAAGAGTTTTAATTGGGACCTCACTGGGTAGAAAAAAAAATTATGAGGTAGAACTGTTGTGTTTGAAGACATTAAAATCTGTAAGAAAAGAAAAAAAAGGTTAAGCAACTTCTCATTTTGATCCATGTGGCAAAGCATTTAACAGATGTTAGAAGGCTTGCAATTTCCAATTAGACTTTTTTTCAGCACATAAAGAGGATAACAAGTTTTGTTTTTAATTAGTTTGAAAGCCATTATTTTGGTTGAATTGGTTTGCTTTGTATAACTTTACAGGCAAGACACCCTGTGCAGCTTGCTCAAGTGTCTTTTCTACCATTAGCGTATCTGTTCCAAATTTAATGATAGAAAAGGGTATTTTTTTCGACACTTTCTTCACAGATTTCTCGAATCTCTCTGTATTGCCTCACCTTTTTAAAAACAAGTCTTATCTCACCCCATCCAAAAAGAGACAAATTCTACTCGGCTCTGAGCCATTGTCTATTTATTTCTTATATCTGGTGCATTCAAAGTTACTGGTTTCATTTCCATAAATACTTTTGTTCTGCCTAATCCTGCCCAATTTCCACCTCTCCTTTGTTTCAGGGAAGTAGCTCTCCTGCAGAAGAGAAACACTTGTTTCCAGTGGTTGCTTGTGAATGCCTTTGTTTATAGGGTCTGCAAGGATTTTATAAGGTACGGAGTTACTTTTAAAAAAGTGATGTGTTATCCAACGTAATATCCTTTTTTCACCTAGCCTTTCTCAAACTAGAAGGAACTGGAACTACTCTATTTTCAGATATATATTTGTTTACTTGTTTTCTTTATTCTTTTCGCCACAATAGACTGGGTATTTGTTACTTTCTGGAGAGGTTGTGGGGAAAGGGGTACACTCATCCATTGCTGGTGGGAATACAAACTTGTGCAACCACTTTGGAAAGCAGTGTGGTGGTTTCTCAGGAAATTCGGGATCAACCTGCCCCTGGACCCAGCAATACCACTCTTGGGAATATACCCAAGAGATGCCCTATCATACAACAAAAGTATATGCTCAACTATGTTCATAGTAGCATTGTTTGTAATAGCCAGAACCTGGAAACAACCTAGATGCCCTTCAATAGAAGAATGGATGAAGAAAGTATGGAATATCTACATATTAGAGTACTACTCAGCAATAAAAAACAAGGACTTCTTGAATTTTGCATGCAAATGGATGGAAATAGAAAACACTATCCTGAGTGAGGTAAGCCAGACCCAAAAAGAGGAACATGGGATGTACTCACTCATATTTGGTTTCTAGCCATAAATAAAGAATATTGAGCCTATAATTCGTGATCCTAGAGAAGCTAAATAAGAAGGTGAACCCAAAGAAAAATATATAGGCATCCTCCTGAATATTAATCTTCATCAGGCGATGAAAGGAGACAGAGACAGAGACCCACATTGGAAAACCGGACTGAAATCTCAAGGTCCAAATCAGGACCAGAAGGAGAGTGAGCAGGAGCAAGGAACTCAGGGCCATGAGGGGTGCACACACACACTGAGACAATGGGGATGTTCTATTGGGAACTCACCAAGGCCAGCTGGCCTGGGTCCGAAAAAGCATGGGATAAAACCGGACTCGCTGAACATAGCGGACAATGAGGAATATTGAGAACTCAAGAACAATGGCAATGGGTTTTTGATCCTACTGCACGTACTAGCTTTGTGGGAGCCTAGGCAGTTTGGATGCTCACCTTAGTAGACCTGGATGGAGGTGGGTGGTCCTTGGACTTCCCACAGGGCAGGGAACCCTGATTGCTCTTCGGGATGACGAGGGAGGGGAACTTGATTGGGGGAGGGGGGAAATAGGAGGCGGTGGCGGGGAGGAGGCAGAAATCTTTAATAAATAAATAAAATAAAAAATAAATAAAAATAAACCTAAAAGCAAACCAGAATGAAAAACTTCTGGTTAAAATAAATAAATAAATAAATTTAGAAGGATTTGGTTCACTGTAAACAAAATCCAGAAAACTGCATTCGATTTGAGTTAAAAACAAGGAGATAGTGTATGTCCTTTTTTGAAAGGAAAAATAGGCTCATCTTACTACTGACTAGTCTTCTTGCCATTTTAGGTTCAACCTATGTATTAGTACTACAATTTCTAAGTTCTTATGTGTGATTTAATTATTTATCATTACTATTAAAACAAATTGTTTAGAACATCGTACTAAATCTCATTTATATGATATTAAATATTATTTGAATTAATATTGAGAAAGCAAATTATGATACATATCTATGTAATGAAAAAAATGAAGACAAAAGTCTTAGGGGTCTTAGATTCACTTAGATAGTCTTAGATTGACTTAATGAAGATAGCAAGCTTTTCCCCTAGTCACTATACATTTGAGAGCTTAAACTTGGCAAAAACCTCACTCTAGTATGATGTGGGATTTCTCTCTGGATGTTGTGATTACCATTAATGAATAAAGAAAGTGGATCTCTAGTTAGGTGGGGAAAACTAAACTGAATGCTGGGGGAAAGGAGGCAGAGTCAAAGAGAAACTATATAAGCCTGCCAGAGCCTGATGGAACTTTACCTGGTTAGCCACAGCCACGTGGCGATACACAGATTAATAGAAATGCTTTAAATTAATATGTAAGAGTCAGCCAATAAGAAGCTAGAGCTAATGAGCCAAGCAGTGATTTAATTAATATGGTTTCTGTGTAATTATTTTGGTTCTGGGCAGCTGGGACAAAGAAGCAGCCTTCCTCTTATACTAGTACTGTCTTCTATGGTAAAAATACGGCAGCATAATTTTGTGTCTTACTTAGTTAGCTCACCTAGAAGCTCAATCCTATTGTCAGTTTAATTCAGGATGAACTGTGTCTGAGAAATACCATTGCCAAGTTGAGAGCTGGTCATTGTTTGCCTAGAAAGCATATGTGCAGCAGATTGTGTTTGTTGGATTGTATAAGGAGGGGGAATTCCTTTTCCTCTTTATGTTTATGGAATTGTGAGGAATATCACATTCCAGACTAAGGGATGTTTCAAGTGAAAACCTTCAGGTTTTCTAAGAAGTTTTGCCATGAAGTGTATTTTCCCACAAGACTCAAAATCGATACCCTTGAGGTGAATCTGTTTCTAAGCCTTGAACTTCCAAAACAAATAAGGATTGGAAAGAAATGTTTGCTTTACCATTTGGGGGCTGGCTGACCCAGATTCAGTATATACTGTGTATAGAAACAAGTTGGATTCCTCTCTTTTCATGATTTATGACACTCACAGATAAAATTTGAACGTCCTTATATAACCCAATCAGCCACTTCATTTCTTCATACATTCTTAGATAATTAGAAATGTTACCTTTATAATGTGCCAAATGGAATCACCTCTCTTTAATGATTCAGTGTCTTTTATACTTAACAATATTAATCTTTTTACCAACATCCTGTCCAATAGTTTACCGTCAATATATCTACATATTTACAATATTTTTACACTATATTGTAAGTCAGAATAAGGTGTAAATTCAGGGAGTCTCTACAGATCCCATTGGATCACTTGCCCCAAACTGAGAAAAAGTAAAAAATGAAAGAAAGTAATTGATTCATCACAGCTATTCTGAGAAGTGGGCAGGGTGAGTGAGGAAGAAGAGCTTGCCTTCTGAGCCCTGTCTTCAGTCTGATATTGAGAAGAGATCTAGGTTTAAATGCTTAAGAGAAAAGAATTTGGGTCAAAGTATCATTAGTTAATCAGTCTTGCTCAATGGTGGCTTTGATTATTAGCCCAGGTCTGATTCTGTGAACTGTGAGTCCCTGCTGCTTCACTAGAGGGGTCAATTTTGTTCTCATCACGAAATAATTGCTCCTGTATAAGGGGGCAACCTCATTTCACACCACAGGTTATGTGGTCCTATTGGGAGGCATTCCCATCATGGGGTAATCAGCCAACAGGGCTGTTCTTCCTGGAATTCTGAGTATATTTTAGTTCCTCTTGTCATGTGGACTATACATTAAAATGAGAAGTGTTACCAGGTTCAGTGAGTACTGTCTAAACCAGTAACACGTTTACACAGAATTAATCAGGAATTTGGGGGAAAAAAAAGCAACTTGAAACAGCAAGGAAGAAAGATAGCACCATGATGACAAGGACAGCAGATTTCATTCTGATTTCAGTTACCCTAATGACACCTGCAATCTCAGGGGTAGCGCCAGCGCTTTTGACTGAGAGTAGTCTGTAAATTCCTGTTCTGTTTTTCATTTTATGTTATTGAATTTTATAGCATATTACAGCTTTTTTCCCTTTATAATTATGTTAGTTGACTATTATATGGATATGAATGGAACTAATCATGCAATATACAACCAAACCTAAAGTTCCCTATCACTACTCCTTCCTGACAACTACGGGTTGTAGATATAACCAAAGGCCACTCGGATAGGAACAAATAAGGGCTACCTGCTCAGACTTGGTGAGAATTAAGCTACTACCATCTGTACTGACAGAACCAAAAGAAGTTAGAGTAACAAGATCAATAAAAGAGATCTGTGTGTCCTGGCTAGTGGCTATTATGGCGGGAAAGATAGTGGAAAGCTAATTAGAAGAGTGTTATCATATTTGATACTTTAGAAGATAGGTATCATTTCAGATAATTCTAATTTGAGTGCACTATCAGCATCCTAACAACTTTCCATGAATCCTGACAAATATGACATATTGACAGTGTGCATATATACTGTTGTTAAACAAATAACATTTAAATTTAATGACATTTTATTCCTCTCAGGTTCTCTCTTCTGAAGTCATGGTTTTCAGTTCTACTTGAAGAAGTTTAGTATATTCGTGAAACATATAGAATTAATAAATGACTTTTTAAAAAATGAATACTACCAAATAAAACGAGTTAAATTAGAATATCTCATTTACTATTTCCTCTTTTCTGGTCATATGCAAGACTTTTTACTGCTGAATCATGTGTATAATTCATTTGGACTTATAATTTTTGAAATAATGATGCTTTTTCTTATAATTTGTCTATAATTTACTGATGGTTATATTTTTAGAAATAGATAGTTCTAACTATATAACACATTTTCCCAAATAGTCCAAGCAATAGTTATTAGGCAATAATTACAATAATTCTTTGCAGTGATTCTATTCCATTTCTGGGATTCTTGAAGCCAGGAGTTATTGCGCTGAGGCATTTCTCCACAGTTTCCTGTCAGTCATCCCAAGGCCTCTATTGAGAACTGAGAGTCTTGCTACTGCCATGGCAATGAAAGGGCAGCTGCCATGCTGGCTGTGCTCAGACGCACCCCAAGAGCAGCGCCCTCACCCTAGTAAGGTTCCATTTAACAAATTACTCTTGAAGTGAACACAATCTCATCACAAGATCCTGTTTTAAAAAAATAAATTCAGAATGCATCTGTGAATTTATTATTGCTTGTTTGCTGCAAGCAGGTAGTTATTTAGCTTACTCGCCCACCTACAAAATTCATAATATTTTACTTTGTATTTGGGCAAAATAATTCAAAGTTTTGTTTTGTTTATTTTGAGACAAGATCTGTCTAAACTACCCTCTAGCTTCTGCCTCTGTGGTGGAGGCTAGAGGCATGTACGACTGCCCACTATATCCAGCTAAGCATCATTGACAATATTTGCTCCCAATACTGTTTTTGTTGAATAAAAATAACAACCTGTGCAAGTGGACCTGGGGAAAAACACATGCTCGAGTTATTGATTTTTCTTTCCCTATAAACTGGGAAAGAGGTGTCATTTCTACATAGAAGTATCAAGGAGAAAAGGACTTGATACCTAGAGGTAAAGGTACAGACTTCTGTCCTTACACAAGACAATCTAAGAACATGTCAAATATCTAATTTGACCCAGATGAACTGAAAAGTCTTCATGTTGTAGGAGTTGAATCCAGTACGTCAGTATTTATGAAACAGTACAGTGCTTGTGTGAGGGAATCCTAGTCTCAAATATGAGGAACACCCAAAAGATGCTATGATCAAAACAATTTAGATTCTACTTTGAACTGAAATATAGAAGACTGTATTCCAATGAGATGTTGACTGCTTGGGACTTAGGGTGAGTTCAGTTAGAGTAATTTCTTTAGATCCCAAAATTTTAATTAGAATAATTATATATAACACATTGGCTCTAAGTAGCTATGTATTAAATCTAGTAAAATTATTATATTTGTGATTAATTCAGTATAGAGATATCCACAAGACTTTGCAGTCTGGCAGGAAATAACAAAAATCTCAAAGGAAAAAGCGGGTGTTAATATTTTATTCTGCAAACCCAATTTAATGTTGAGTCAGGTTTTTATTTAACCTTGAGAATGCAATATGGGAGCACAATGATGTATGATCATATCTATCTCCTACTTCCTCATTTCTATTTGCTAGAGGTTTGCTATTTGTATTTTGTAGGCATCTTAATGAATTTGGAAACTGTATTCAAATAAGCATAAAATGATGATTTCATAAAATTATTTTCTCAGTGCTTTCCTTAGTTTGTCTGGAAAATTGTTCTGTCTGTGCTTCCAGGCTGACCTTGATCCTCTCTACCTGTTTGGTGCAACTTCCAGTCACAGAATATTATTTCAATTACAGTGAAGACTGGAGTGTCTCAGGCAAAAGCATGATGTGCTATCAGTTTGCTGACGGTGTTTAATTCAGATTAAGATTCAAGCATCTTATAATAAACCATTACCCACATTCTAAGAAAATGAAAATACTCCAATTTCCCAATTTATTTTTAAAAGAATGTAAATTTTTTATCTTTAAAATGTAGCAAGAAGATGAAAGAGTGCATATTTCTTGGTCTTTAAATATTATTACAACTTTCATAAACTTTAGCTTGAGATTTTTTTTTCATTTGAGGAAGGAAATCAAAACATTGTGAGGGAGAAGAGTAATCACTCCTGAAATTTAGTCTGAAACACTAAAATAAAGAAAATATATTTTGAAAACTACGTTTAAGCAGCTAACAGTTTTTTCTTTAGAAATTGTGTTCAATTATATGTACATATGATGATAAACAGCACCTTCCATACCACTTCATATTTCCCAGTGACACCATTTTTCTTTTCACTTATTTTGATATGGGAACATGGTGGTATTGATATGCTTTAATCACATCTGACTCATATGTGAATTTCACTATCAGGGAGGGCATGTTTTTCAAATTCAAACTTTTTCATAACTATTCATTTACTCTCAATATCTATGAGAGTGAATCTTTTTAAAATGTTTTTTTTTTCTTTTTTCTTTTTATTTATTAGAGATTTCTGTCTCCTCCCCACCACAGCCTCCCATTTCCCTCCCCCTCCCCCAGTAAACTCCCCCTCCCTCATCAGTCTGAAGAGCAGTCAGGTTTCCCTGCCCTGTGGGGAATGTTTTTAATTGTAATAGAAGTGTACCACATTCCCCATTCCCTTTCCTTTCTCTATCCCTTTTCAAGTATACTCTAGCCAACCCCTTCACACCCACTCCCCACTCTCAAGTTGATAGCCTCTTTTTTTTTTTAACACCAGCTTACTCTTAATTCTAAGTAGACCCTAAGCATATTATTTGTAGAGGTTTCAAATCTATTTCTAATCTTTTCATCATTCTCTGTTATAACGTTATATTCTTTCAGATTAGCTGTCCCAAAGCCATTTCTTATGGAAATTTATGGGTAAAGAAAACAAAATTCTTTCTGAATAAATTAAAAAGATTTCTTTTTTATTTATGTGCATGATTATTTTGCCTATATGTACATTTGTGCACCAACTGAATGTATGTTCTGTCAGAGTATAGAAAAGAGCATTGGAGCCCTATAACTGGAGTTTCAGACAGTTCTGAGCTGCTATGTCCATTTTGGAAATTGAAAACCACTGCTCTTCCAGAACAGGAAATGATCTTATGTCTTCGGCATCTCTACAAGCCCATCCTGTATTTCTGAGTGAAATAAATGTGTAAGCTTATCATTCCTGGTGAGGGAAATAATCTTCAACAAAGAAGATTTCCCACTTTGTTTTCAGTTACCAAGTAGTCAGCCCTGAAATCATGTACATGTCTATATAAAACCAGTGACAATTTATAGAATGAACAAATTGCATTTGCATAGTTGCAATCGAAAGTTTCTTTCCTACCCGTTCCCAAAGCCATTCAATTCCAAATAAACACATAGAGGATTTCATTAATTATAATTTGTTTGGCCTTTCGCTCAGGATTTTTTACTAACTACCTCTTACAACTTAAATTACTCCATAATTCTTATCTATGTTTAGCCATATGGCTTGATATCTTTTCTCAGAAGGCATTCTCATCTTGTTTCTCTGCATCTGGCTTGCGATTGTCTCTCTGCCTTTACTCTTCTCAGAATTCTCTTAGTCTGGTCGAAGCTTCCTACCTGGATACTGGCCAATCAGTATTTTATTAAACCAGTAAGAGTGACAAATCTTACAGTATACAACAGCATTATTCCACAGTGCATAGTTATTTGTATGTATGTGTGTGTATAAGAAAACTTAAATAAAATAAGCAAAAAACCCATGAATTTGAGAGAGAAAGAAAAGAAGGCATGAATAGGGGGAGTTGTAGGGAGTAAAGAGTAAGACGAAAGTGACATACTCATTATTTCAAAAATTAAAATTATAATTACTTAGCGCCTATGTCCTTGATACACACTTGGGTTTAGTGACTAGGAAGAGTAGAGACTTTATCATCATCTTGGAGTTAGTTTTAAGGATATTAAAATATGAACTTTTTTGTCAAAATTATCTTTTTCTATTCTAACCATGTATTTGACCAGGCCAAATACATTGCAATTATTTCATTATTGTTATTTAATAATTGTATGGGTATATGAATATGCTTTGGTATGTGTGTGTGTGTGTGTGTGTGTGTGTGTGTTTGTAAAGCTAAGAAAAACACATGCAATATTTATTTCTGTCTTTGAACCATGGGAGGTCTTGGAGACAAATTCAGGTTATCACGCTTGATGACAAACCCTTAGTGTGTCATTTAGCAAGGTCTTGAACAATGTTTAACTGCCTCAGTCCTTCTTTTATGATAAAACCAGAATAAATTCTTTATGTTTTGGATTTGATCTGATTGTTAAAACACTTAAACTTAGAAATATAGATTATAGCCATATGATTAAGAATTTCTAATATATTTAATTATAGTGAACTAATGCCATATGTCCACAATGCTTTGTTTTCTCTTAATATTTCCAAAATAAATTATGAACTACTCATGAATTCTTTGTTCCCTAGTCTTTCTGTTCTCAGCATGCAGATGCACTATCCCTTTCTCAACTTCAGAAACTTATTTTTCTCGTAATTACCTCACATCTATTCCTACTCATATTGCATTCTATCAACTTCGAGTTCTATCAAGTCCAAGAAATACCTAAAGCATACCTTCGTTTCCTATATTCATTATTCTTTCAGTGCTACAAATTGCCATTGTCTTTTATTTTAAGTACTTCAATAACGTGTCTACCCATTTGTACTTTATGTTGTTTATGTTGAAACCTGTTCCTACCCCAGTAGACAGAATCTACACTTAAATACATTAATCATCAGTTATAGGTAGGATAAAACAAGAATAATACAGTCTTTCTTTCAGTGAATGCTATTATAAACCTAGGGGAAATGTAATAGGCAGATACTTGAAGATTCTATAATAGAAACAACAGCAATCTAATTCTGTGAAGATGATGTCACAAATAATTCTAGAATGCTGAAGCATCTTCTGCTCTGGACATAAGTGTTCTGTTTCTCATAAGTGGGCATCAGTGTGGCAACAGGAGGAAATATCTCCTCCCTTTTCTAGTGATGACATCGGTGACCTTTAGAAGAATGAGATCTTCTGAATGAGATCACCGAAAGGAGGTATAGTAGCCCAGGAGATGTAGCTTGACTTCCTGCAACAGGGCAGGAAAGGAATTCAATAATTAGAAGTGCATGCAAGAGCAAGTTAAAATAATTTTTGAGAATTTAGACAAAACAAACAAATAAACACAAAGAAAACAACAACAACAACAAAACTAAAAGGGAAATCCTTCGGGAAATAAGAAAATACTGAGATTTTGAAGGAAGTAGAGCTTGTTCAGTGATTGTGAATTTGCCTAGAAACTTCTAGGCTTCTCTCCAGAATCAAGCACTTATTGTATACTAAAGATATTGTAGCAGGTTTAAAACTTATATTGTTACCTAGGTACTTTTTGCTGGATGTTATGTATTTGTAAACACTAATACTACTACCACCACCATGATTATAAGTAGTTGAAACATGATAAATCTGTAAATTTCAACCATCATGTAAAAATATTGTTTGGCAACTTCAGTAAACCTAGGTTTGAGAAATACGTGACACAGATTTGAAAATCAACTACAATATTCCCTAAAACAAGGATGTGATGCCTGGATTCCTCATAGTTAACAAAAACTCTGGATGTTATATCAAATAGACAGTTATTACATATAATTCACAGAATCCCTCTCATCCTTCAAATATCCTAAATATTTTAAAATGTATTATTGAGGGCCTAAATGACATAATTTTTGCAAATTTATGTTAATTTACATGAATGTTTACTGTTTCTCAAATATTCTCAAATAAAATGAATTTAAGCATTATAAAAACCTATTTTATATATGTTCAATAGTTATTTGGAAATAGAAAAGAAAATGAACATGAAAAGAGTAGGAATTATCTAAGTAGACAAGGTATACTTAGACAAGGGTGTTTTTACATTGCAATGGGATCCCAGGAAGACTCCAGTGTAAAGTGGTGAAGTGCAGAAATAGCGACTGAAAACTGTCAGATTACTGACACATCTAAAACAAAGAGAACTTCTGAAACTTATGGGAACCCAGATCTGATCTGAACACTCTTAAAGTAGTAGAACAGTCAGGGGAAGGGAGTCACAAGCGGGATCAGTGACCTTGTAGAGTAATGAGGTTCTAACGACTGCAAAATCCTCATCAGAAACCATAAGGACAGAGAAAAAAGAAGATACCATTAATGAGTCTAGGAGAGGATATATCAAATTGGAAACATATTAAAGAGAAATATTCTTCAATAATATGCATGAAATCAAGACTTCTCAAATGAAAACAAAGTAAACACTTGGCGAGTGGGAATCCTCTAAAAAAATTACTGAAGGATTTCTTTAGAAATGGAAATGGCTACTGAAGGAAACCAGGATCACTGGTAATGAATAACATGGATAGAAATGTAAAACTGCTTGTAATTGTAACAAGCTAGTCTCCTTTTGGATTCTTTGGGGAAGTTTAATGTTTGAAAGTCAGAATTGCACCATTGTTTGATGAGAGGGAGTTTGTTCCTTTGTTTACTTGTTATTTGCTTGTTGTTTGTTTTAAAGGTGTTTTTGCTATAACTTGCTGGCCTTAAACTCACTAGGCATGGATACATACCCATCTTCCTGCCTCAGTTTATCAAATGCTAGATTACAAGCATGAACCTCAAGAGCAGCTTGATAAAGTTTGAAGAACAAGCAGATGCCATACAAAAGGCAACTGTAACCTTTGAGGGAGAAGAATGTACCTACAGTGACATGATTTCTATAATCTGCTTGAAGTAGTTTATTGATATTTAAGTAAACTTTAGAAAAGCTGTGTATTTGATTTTAATCATTCCAACAAACATTACAAATAAAACTGTATAAATGCCAATAAAAATAAAGTTGATTAAGTAAAACAGAAGATCTTTATTTGACCTCAATAAAAAAAGTAGTAAAAACCAAAAAGCACTTAAAATACTCATAATTGAATAAAAACACCTAGAAGGATAAAAAGAAATCAATAACAAAATAGACATAATCTTAAAATTTTAATTATATGTAATATATTAAATATAATTACTAGTAATTAATAGTAATGATATATTAATTATATGCAGTACACATAAAGCACATCAAAAATGGATCATCGGGAGACATAAAAATTCTAACTAAATATTGTTTGCTGATGACTCACTTTTGATATAAGGGTGTTTGCAGGTTATAAGTAAATGCATACGAATAATTGCATATATCATGCAAATGCTATTCAGAAGAATGAAGGAATAGCTGTATCAATGTCAGACAAAGTCAACTTTGGAACACAGTGTGGACATAAATCACAGCAAATTACTTCCTTCCTGCAACCATTAAGTAGTTTCTAATCACTCATAGAATAACATGATGTTTCATTTTCGCCTAATAAAATCTAAGAGCTATAGCTCTGTACCACCCAGGCTTCCTTTATCCACTTACAAAGAACTTCCCTTAACTCCCAAAACTATCAAACCTCTTATGTGTTATTTATTTATCCCTACTATGTCAAGTTTCAAAAGAAGTGTCCTCTTTTTCACTCTGGTGTCCTTGATATCTACAATGTTTTTGGTCTATAATTTATAAGCAGTTAATTACCTCTGCATGAGACACACAGTTTCTCTGCATTCTCCTATAAATTGCATTTTGTCATAATATGATAATTTCAAAGTACCCAAATTACTCCAAGAAATAATTGCTATGGCATTTTTAGATTTGGAACTCATGAAGACTTCTGTTTCTCTGGCACCTTCTGTAATCAGGTACTTCTTTTCTGGCCTTCAAAATAATCTATGTGAACCTGGAAAGATGGCACAGTAGATAGGCCTATTGCTGCTCTTTCAGAGGACCCAAAGTTACAGTCCTTCAACTCATATGACATCTTCAAATTTCTGTCACCTATGTGTTGAAGGAGCTGCGGGAGGTCCTTCCATTCCTCCAGCCAATAGCCGCTGAGATACCAGTCCATTGGGGCGTGGTCTCTCTCCCTTTAAAAAAGCAGCCACTTTCCTCTCCTCGCTCTCTTACTTCCTGCTCTGCTTCTTGCAACTAGACTCCCTTCCTGATTGTGCAGAGGGCTGTTGTCTGGGATGGTGATCTGTAAGTTTTTTTTTCCCCTTTAAATAAATAACCATTCTATTAATCTTAATTCCAAACTGGTGTGGGATTGTTTGTGACTTACGTCTTCACCTTCACCTATGTTTAATTTGTATCCAGTGACTTTTTTCTGAACCTACAATCATTGCTTGCATGTCCTGAATATATGTACATAAGGGCAAAGTATATATACACATTTAACAAAATTTTAAACATTAACTTTATCCAGTTGCAGTCAATTCAGCAAATAAACAAAAAATATTTTTTAAGACCAAAAGCCCTTAACAATTAAAGATAATGATTATCATAGGGCTGTTCAACAATGAAAGAGCATGCAGATCAAACTGGCACCCAGCGCAGGTGGCATATGAGTGTGTCAGATGGCACAGCACCCAGCATTCAGTAAATATTTGCAGACTGGATGAGAAGTGAACGACAGACTTTCGGAAGGCCATTACACCATGCAGACAGCACTGATACATTTTTTTTAATCTTTCTTTATAAAGATATTCTTTCTCTCCTCTCATAAGTAAATATGAGACCAAGGCCAGACCAATGATAATTAGCTACTTCAAATGTGCACTGCATTCCCTAGAGACAACTGCATGCTCCACATAATCCAGTCAGAATTTACAGAAGAAATGTTTAATTTTGTGCTTGAAAGGGAAAATTATATAATCCATTTTGATTTCTTTGTTGTTGTGTCATTTTTACACAAATGTTGAAACTTTGACTTCTCCTTTACAAGCTGATCCTCTGAGAACAAGCATGGAGCTAACAAACTCAAGGTCTAACGCTGAGTGACCCCTTTCCACAACTCGTTCTTTTTCATCTTGTAAAATAACCATAACACGTGTTACTGAGGAGCCCTTGTCCTCCTACACTGGCATATAGAATTCATTCAGTGATACATGACTTTTCTTTTAAACTCTGCTACTTTGGGGGTTTGGAGAAATGTAATAGCTTGAGGTATTGAAATACTTCTGTGATAGCAGCTCTATTTCGCGCTTGAAGTTGTACTTCCTAGCAAATTTTAATTGTACAAACTGATAAGATTTACTGTAACATGTCCATTAATGCATATGTCTTGTAATGCCTAAATCCATAAATCCTCTGCTTATCTCCTTCCTCTGTTTTCCACTATCCCTGGCCATTCCTCCAGAACCTGGTATCTGGATATCTCACACTGTCCTTTTGCTGGCTCATTTTTTTCCTTGCATACAAGAAAATGAAAGTAGATATACATGTTTCCTTTGCTCCTGCTTTAGTTTGCTTAACAGTTCCATCTATTTTCATATGACAGGAGCTCAATAATTTCAATAGCCTAATAAGACTCCATTTTATATATGCCATATTTTAAAATCCATTTTTGTTGAGTTATACTTTTATGGTTATTTTAAAAATGTCAGCTTGCCACAAATTATAATCCCCTCAGTAGGAGCCCCACCTGAGGAACTGTGATGGTTATCTGCCTTTCTTTCTTTCTTTCTTTCTTTCTTTCTTTCTTTCTTTCTTTCTTTCTTTCTTTCTTAATGAAAATAAACTCTTTTTTCATACATTATATTCCAATTGTTCCCCCCACATTCCTCACAGCTATTCCCTATCCTCCCTTACAGATCCTTTCCCTTCCGGTCCCTCATTAGCAAAGAAGAGGCTGCCAAGAGATAACCATAAAACATGACAAAATAAATAGAAAAAAAATCTATCATATGGAAGTTGCACATAACAACCAAATATGAGGAAAAGTGTCCCAAGATTAGGCACAAAAGTCACAGACCCACTCTTCCTCAATGTCAGGAGACCCATAAAAAATGTTAAGCTAAAAGCTTTAATGCACATAGATAGAGGATCTAGGGCAGAACCATGTAGACCTTGTGTTTACTGGTTTAGTCTTTGTGAGCTCATTTACACTTACCTAGTGGATCCAAAGGACCTTGTTCTACTGCTGTCCTCTGACTGTTACACTATTTCCACCTCCGCTTCCATGGGATATCCTGTATTCTAAGGGGAAGGATTTGATGGAGACAATTCATTTAGACTCCCTCTCAACAAAACATCTGGCTGTGGATCTCTGAGTCTGTTCGCATTTACTTCCAGAAAAAGATTCTCTGATGATAACTGAATAAGTCAAGTCACTGATCAGAAGAATATCAATAGGAGTCATTTTATTGATACTGTTTTAAAATTTATTAATTTTTATACCAATAGTGTTTGGTTTACCCTAGGTCTCCAGGCTATCTAATCTCTGGTTCTTGGTTATCTTAGTAGTTGCAGGTATGTGTTCCTTTTCATCAAGTGTGCCTTAAGTCAAATATTACTTTACTATTCCCACAAATTCTGTGCCACCGTTGCTCTACCTTATTTTGTAGGCAAGACAAATAGAAGATCAAAGGTTTTGTGTCTCCCTTGGTGTTTTTGTTTCTCTTTTGATAGCCTGAAGAGTACATTCCCACAAAGAAGAGAAGAGAATATGGGGGAAAAGGCTCCATGTAAGCACCAACTTGATTTCTCCTTATTCATTGAGTTATATGGGTGTTTTCCTTGTCAATGGGGCCTTGCTGTCAGTTTATGGAGAGTAACCCATTGTTTTGGCTAGAGTCTGGGGTGTTTGAGGATTTCCATCCGAATCTCCTTGGTTAACAATTTGATTGAATGCAACCCAGTCCTGCTCTTGGAAGCTTTGTTTGGTGACAAGAGATGCCCAGGTTAGATTCCATAACCCATATTATTATGGGACTATATTAGGATCATTACATATTTTTAGAAAGTCTCTACCACACCAGGTTTCTCTTAAATGCCCCTCAGTTACAGCTCCCACCCCTCATTCTCTCTCTTTACCATAACCTCTTTTCATTCTTCCAATTTGAGCCTCCAGCTTCCATTTTCCACATGCCCCCAGTTAACTAGTAACATCTATCTTATTCCCCTCTCCCAGAGAGATCGATGTATGCTCTTTCCTCTCTGCCTAACTTCTCTAGGTCTACAGATTGTAACTTGGTTAACAAGTATTTAATTGCTAATATTCACTTAAAAGTGAGTGTATAGCCTATTTCTTTATCTGTTTTTGGATTACCTCACTCAGAATTAGTTTTTCTAGTTCTATCCATTTGTCTGCAAATTTCATGATGTGATTATTCTCTTAATTGATGTGGAAAACCCATGATCATTAAGAGTGGCACTTCCTGATAACAGTCTTGATTAAAAATGACTGTATTAATTACCTTTCTAAGCCTGTAATGAAATACCATGAAAAAGACAACTTATAGAAGGAAGTGTTTATTTTGACTGATGGTTCCAGAGGGATCAGAGGCAGTCATTGTGACAAAGGATTACAGTAAGTGGCAGACATACAGTTAGAGCAGAATCTGAGGCCTCACATCTTCTAAAGAAAGTGTGAAACAAAGCAAGAAAAATAGAAATGTTGTGACTCTTTAAACTCTCCAAGTCATCCTTCAATAGCATACTTCCTCTAACAAGACCACACCCTCTTAGTCCTTCAAACAGTGCCAAGGGTCAATGAACAACTAACCTACTACTCAAATGTCAGAAGCTATGCATAACTTCTGCCATTCAAATCACTATGGTAAGTATGGTAAAATGAGAATTACTCACTAACCTATTGCTGACAGAGGAGACTTGCTTTGGTGGGGGCTGGGCGGTGGAGAGCGGGTGGGTGGATAGGAACTGAGGGTGAATCAGGATGGGTACCAGCACTCCTCATTGAAAAAGATTATGCCTTTTATTTTAAATAAGATTAAATGGGAGGAAAGGGTCATCTGAGCTGGGGTGTGGTTTGAAATCAGGGACTGAGGAAGTTTGCCTTGAAGTTGACGATAGACACCAGTCATATATTAATGAAAGGGCCACAAATTCCTTTGGCTAGACATAAGAAGATGACTGTTTTATCAAGCAGGAACATTCCTCAAGTCCCCAAAGAAATGGAGACCCTTATCCAAATGTCTGACTTTGGGAAAAGGACTTCTAGGGAGCAGACACTCTACTACAGTTTCTTAGTTTACTGTATGGGTCTTTCTGCCTCATAACACTCCCCACAGGGAAGATCTTGATCTCTTACTCTTCCCAATGGACAATACCATTCTTATTTCTATTTATATTAACTGAACTCTTGCCCTTAATGGTCTCTGGCTCTAGATCTGAATTGTAGATATTTCACCCTTAGGATAAGGTGTATCTCAGAAATCTCTAACTTTTCTGTTCTTGTGTAATTATGAGGGTACATTGGAGTGCCTGATTTAGTGGTGGCAGGAATATTTTTTTTTTCCCAAAGAATTACTTTGAAGCCATGCAGTGGTGGTACACGCCTTTAACACTGGCACTCGGGAGGCAGAGGCTAGCCGATCTCAGTGAGTTGGTGACCAGCCTGATCAACCAGACCTAGGTCAAGGACAAGATCCAAAGCTACAGAGAAACCCAGTCTTGTAAAACCAAGGGACAAAATAGAATTACTTTGTTTAGTGAAGTTACCATTGTACCATTTTAATCCTTTACCAAAGCCCATACAAGTAATAGTGAGAATCATTAAAAATAAGTCAAAAGGTGCTGAACAAGTGTGGCCTGCAATGTCGAAATGCTGGAACTTTGTCAAGCAGCTGTATTGCCTTCTTCGCTTTCCCTCTCCCTACACAGTTAATATACTTTGATGATGTGTTTCTGCTGCTGATTCCTTCAGTGATATCAGAAAGTCCTTCCAGCTTTCTATCATGAACTAAGAACAGCAGTTCTCCAGAGACCTTCCAGTACTAATCCACTACCTGATTGTCAGTCACCCCAAAGAGGGACAGCTACTGTGGGAAATGGCAATTCCCAGTTCTCAGTCTTTCAGGTGTGAGTCAGTTTTGTTGGGATTTGACGGGATAAATCCATAAATGTTTGTGTGTCTGTGTGTGTGTGTGTGTGTGTTTATCCCACCCAATCTTATCTATTATGTTCCTCTAGAGAACACTAATACAGGTGCCTAGGCTACTTCTATTCCTATGCTACTATTTTTAAGAATAGTAGTAAGTCAGAGAGTGTAGGTCAAACCAGCAATATGACTTTATTTTAACCTTTAGTTAAAAACACATGAGTGGGTAGTCTGAATCCTATGGTAAAATATTTTAGTTTAGGACCTGTTTGTTTGTTTGTTTGTTTATTTATTTATTTTGCTAAATGGTCTCTACGTTCTGCCCATAGTGGCTACTATGAATGGTACTATATAGCCCTAATGAATATTCCCATCCAGAGGGCTCTTTGTAGTTATGATTTATGGCATGAGTGATGTTGGCAGAAGAGAGAGAGAGAGAGAGAGAGAGAGAGAGAGAGAGAGAGAGAGAGAGAGAGAGAAATAGGAGGAGAGAGGCAGAAGTTGCTTCTTCAGAAGAACCATGGTGAATGACAGAAAGGGGGCCAAGGAGATATATGATCAGAGAGAAATTAGGAGTGGGCACAGTTGTCTCTTAAACAGAGATCTGACAAGGAAGTCCAGCATAGCCATAACATTCCTGTCTTTTTATTATAAAAGGTGGGAAATTAAAGGGAATGAGGATGTCAAGTTTTCAAGACTGCTTCCTGCTGATTTGTGGGCATCAAAATCTTGGGGGACTGGAGAAAGTTAAGATGCTGGCCACATCCTTTGTATCTGGTGGCTTAACTGCTATCCAGGCACTGTGGAACTGTCTGGTGTCTTTACATGGCAAGGTGTTGGCAGAGCAGAGAACAAGGTTAAGTTTAGAAAGAAATTTTTTTTCTTTAGGCCATGGTGATTAAATGAGAGGGTGTTAGAACCAGGGAGAGGTGGGGAGATTTGGGCTCTTAGGGTCTGGTAATAGAGGGAGGAGGTGCATCTGACCTTTTTAAGGTGAATCCTCCAATTTGTGGTTGTTAAATCATAAGATTTAGAAATGTACATTGTATAAATGGTAACATATTTACACCACAAATGTCTGTAATAGATGTTTTTCACAGACAGTGTATAAATGACACCATATTTATACCAGAAATGACTATGACAGACTTTTTTTCACAATGAAAAGTATCTTTTAGATCTATTATTAGAAAATGACCAAAGAGAATTTAAAATCTTTGTCTTGTAATTGTGGCAGTGGTAGTACTCTGCCAGAATTTTATTGATCACTATTAAAACAATGAAGGGCAGCATAATGAGAGAGAAATCTGATAACTTGCATTTGTACATCGCAAAACCTTTTCTCATACTCTGAAAAGATTTTATCCTCAGACCTTTATAACTTGCATTTACATACCTTATGTCCCTTGCATTTGCACATCTTTAAATACAACCTTGGACCCTGAAACATTGCTAGATCCTCACATCTTGAGCTTTGCATCTTCTTTTTGTATATAAAATTACTTCTTTTTATTTTCACTAGAAGAATGACATCAGGACCTGACTAATGATTGCATATTAAGTACATAGATGACAACATGGTTTAGTCAGTGTCTTCAGTCTTACATATATGTACACTTTTTGGTAACACTACATGCTAAAGTCCATATCTTAAAAATCCTGTAAGATTATGGGCTATATGTTATATAACAAAAGAGTATTTCCATATTAAAAGTTTTTGGATATGGAAATAAGGTCTCATCTTTCAAATAAATTTTTGTAACATAAAGGCCGGCTTGTTGGGGTTTCTGTCCTGACCAGTTCACACAGCCCTTTAGCCCCCCCCAAAAAAAATCACATAGAGGTCTCCAGAAGATTATAAACTGAATGGCCCATTAGCTCAGGCTTCTTATTAGCTCTTGTAGCTTATATCAACCCATTATTCTTATATATGTTAGCCACATGGCTGAGTACTTTTGTCAGCAGGGCAGATCATACCCTGCTTCTTCAGTGGTCTGGGCAGGACTCAGAGGAATGGGCTTCCTTCTTCCCAGAATACTCCTGTTCTCATTTCCCTGCCTTTACTTCCTGTCTGGTTGACCTGCCTATACTTACTGCCTGGCCAATCAGCATTTATTTAAAATATGATTAACAGAATATGGACAATTCTCCCACACCACTTCCTCCTCTTTTTTTTAAACAAAGGAAAATATTCATAGTCCATTTTTTGGAAATGTGGGTGTAGTTTTCGAGGCTACTTCCTGCTGGTTGGGGTCACTGATACTCTTATGGGGACCTAAAGAAAATTTAGAGTTATGATCAAGTCCTTACTGGAGTATTCTGTGAGGCTTGATTATCTTAGGCAGCAGGCTTGAATCTGTTCTGAATGTAGAATTCAGACATGTGGGCCATCTGTTCCTACCAGAGATTTCTCAAGTGGTCTTCATTGATCAAACCTGATTTTTCTTTTTTTTTTAAATTTATTTATTTATTAATGATTTCTGTCTCTTCCCTGCCACTGCCCATTTCCCCTCCTCCCCCAATCAAGTCCCCCTCCCTCGTCAGCCCAAAGAGCAATCAGGGTTCCCTGCCCTGTGGGAAGTCCAAGGACCACCCACCTCCATCCAGGTCTAGTAAGGTAAGCATCCAAACTGCCTAGGCTCCCACCTACAGCCTCTTATTTCCTGTGGAAACAAAAGCAAAATTTCTTCTCCAAAGCAACATACCTTTTGACTTTAGTTTTTTCAAGATATTTTCAAAATATCTGTCTTATTCAGCAGCACTTATAATCAAATATGTTTTAGCAGCTGTTCCTTCATCAGCATTCAAACAATTTAAAGAGAGCATAATAACATACAGTATCCAGATTCTCTGTGCGTGTTCCATCTTTATGCAACTTTACTTTTTATTTCTTTTTCTCTTATTTTTAATTTTTGCCTCTTTGACACAGGGTTTTTGTGTATCTTTGTCCTGGAACTCACTCTGTAGCCAGGATGTCCTTGAACTCACAGAGATCTCTTTGCCTCTGCTTCCCAAGCATTTGGATTAAAGGTGTCAACCATCACACCTTGAATTCACAAAGGTCAATGTACCTCTTCCCCTTGAAGTCACATATCAATCTACCCCTGCCTCCCAAGTGTTGGGATTAATGGTGTGTACCACCACACCCAACTACTCTCTTTCTTTCTTTTTTATTTTAAAGACTTTAACCCTTTTTTCAAGCCTACATATATTTGTAACACACTGTAAACCATTTATAGGTTTTCTTTTTTACTGTATATCTCTCTTTTTATGACCACATGAGTCTTTAATTTGCTAAGCAGTATGGAGAGGATTAAAGCCGTGGCTTTGACCACTGGATCCAGCCCATTTCTTAGCTTTCTGATATTTCAGCCTCATGGCAGAAGTGCCTGCTCTAGCCACATTTATTGCCACAAATCTATGGCATTTCAAGTTCCCTGCCAGCAAGCAAGCTGTCACAGTGTATCTACAAGCAACATTTAAATGCTCTCTCTGTAGCCAGACCTCCTGCCTCAAAGAGTAAAAGTTTGCTCTGGCAGCATGGCCCAGAAAGCTGGCATTTTAAAACAGCATAGCTTTTTTCCTACTATCACTGAAAATCAAGAAACATGTGGTCAGCTTTTATCAACACCATTTAAATGTTTCATGGCAGGACCTCTTAAAGACCTGCAGGGTTTTGCAGCTAAAGCTGAGTGAGGAAGCCTCTCTTAAATGAGAGTGCTTGACTCTAGCAAGCAGAGCAGACCCAAGAAATTGCTGCTACCAAGAAAACATACTTTATTCTATTCTTTCCCAAGCTTTCTTTGGCTTTCTGTCAATGCAGTTATCCACGTGGGTACCATTCTGTAGCATGAGGGCCTGATTTGGTGGGGTTTCTGTCCTGCCCTGTTCCCATAGCCATTTAGTCCCCCCAAAAATCACACAGAGGTCTCCAGAAGATTATAAACTGATTGGCCCATTAGCTCAGGCTTCTTATTATCTCTTGAAGTTCATATCAACCCAATATCCTTATATATGTTAGCCACATGGCTGGGTACCTTTTTCAGCAGGGCAGATCATACCCTGCTTCTTTAGTAGTCTGGACAGGACTCAGAGGAATGGGCTTCCTTCTTCCCAGAATACTCCTGTTCTCATTTCCCTGCCTCTACTTTCTGTCTGGTTGATCCTCATATACTTCCTGCCTGGACCATCAGCGTTTATTTAAAATATGATTGACAGAATACAGACAATTCTCCCAGACCAAATTGTTTTTGATTGTAATTTGAACAAAGTAATTTTAAAGATTCTCTGTGTCATTATGTCATGAATGCAGGTAGAGATGCCCAAATATATTTCAGATCCAATGACTTTTCCAGTGGTGTGTCCATATACTGTTTCTTTTCTGGTGCTTCAAGGTTGTTTGCTGGGCTCTATTCCAATATAACAGAAATTCCTTACTGGGCAGGTCCCTTAAGAGCCATAAAAAAGGTATCTACTGTAGAAGGTATCTTTGTTCTTCCCCTTGCCTTACTCATTCCAATCACTCTTTAACTGTGCAATGACAAGCTTTGAGGCTCTGTAGTCCTCTATCAGTAGAACTGCTTTTACAAATTCATAGTTCTCTTTTTTTGTTTTTAATGTATGTAACTGCCAATCCATTTCAGGATGTGTTAGTCTTAAAAAATCCTAATAACTCCCTTTCTCGCCTGGTATCTCATTAGAAAGACAATGTCTTTAAACCCTGTGTGGCAACCCCTAATGTACCACCATGATACCCACAGAAGACAAGGCAACATGGAAGTCCTTCTACTTCCTTAAAATCATATTACTTCTGATAATTAGCCTAAACACATCATCGCAGGAACAGACAAGGTAGGATCTACGTAGATGCAGCAGATTCACATATCCCTGTGAGGGAAGGCTGTGATATGGATGGGCAAGTATAACCCATCTGGAAAACATCCCAGCTTGGGATAAACTGTTGCATCATATTCAGAGAAATGTGGGCTTTGTGTTCACTAAGAGGTCCTCTCTGAGATTAGAGACATGCTGCTGGCCAATCAGGTATTAGTTGTGGCCCATGCTGTTGCCATCACCCTGGGTTAAGCCATTGTGCCAGCCAAGAACATAGAATAGACTTATTTCTTTTGGGTTTTAGATGTCATCATTAAAATATCTAGAGGTGCCATTAAAATTCTGAGTGATGTGCCGCTGATAAAAACTGGAGACAGAGTAAGAGCTAGTGAAGCCACACTGTTGGACATGATGAGCATTTCCCCTTCTCCATTGGGTTGATCATGCAGCAGGTGTTTGGCAATGGCAGCATTTACAACCCAGAGGAGCTTGACATTGCAGAGTAGATTCGGTATTCTCACTTCCTAGAGGATATCCTAAATGTTACCAGTGTTTGCAAATTGGTTTCCTGACTGTTGCCTTGATGGCCCACTCTTTTACCAATGGGTCCAAGAGGGTCCTGGCTTTGCCTGTGGAGACTGAGTACATATTCCCACTTTCTGAAAAGGTCAAGGTCTTCTTGGCTAACCCATCTACATTCGTAACTGCTGCCCCTGTGGCTGCTATCACCACCATTGCTTCTGTTGCTACTACAGCCCCAGACAAAGTCTCTGACTAATCCACTCAGAGCAACCAGCTCAGTCAGCTTGGTGCTCCTCTGTTGAGAGAACACCTTACTGGTGCCCGACACCTTTTATTTAAACATGGTAAGAAGTTCTGCTAAAATCTGTTTTGTGAGGTTGTCCCTTTTAAACTGGCAAAACCTACCAGCTGTCAAACTGCATCAGATTTCTTGAGAAGGATAAAATTTCACCTGAGTTAGTGATTTAAAAAAAAAAGAATGACAGAGAACTTACTTGTTTGGCTACTTAGAGAGCCATTACCTAGGGTCCTCTATCATTGTTAACAGCAGGAACTTCAAGGCAGCCTTTGCCTTCTACTGTAGTGCAGAGCCTGTCAGGCTTTAGAAAGTTTTGTAGTTTAGGAATCTGTAAGAATACCAGCTTACCTTGTCCTGGGAAATGAGGTGGTCTTCCCCGGTGTCCTGTTGTCCACTTTTTGGAGATTTTCAGTAATTTAGACGAAAGGCAGTTTCCCCCAATGGTTAGCGCTTTCACATGAAGCAAATTATGGATGGACATTGTTCTTTGCCCATCTGTCTTCTGTCTTCTTTGGAAGAAATGGGGTTGTTACCAGGAGCCAACCTGTCTCTCTGTTATGAAAAGTCTTTAATAATTAAACATTTAAGTGCCATATTCCCCAGATCACTTAGCATTTGAAGGCTATCTACTGAATACATATAAGTTATGACTATAGTATAAGATCTGCCTGGAGAGCTGCAGTCAAGTTGAGAGGTTGTAGGAGAATGTTTTATCCAGAGTCCTCCAGCTTGACTGTACTGGTTTTAAATTAACAGGGCAGAGTTTTACTGGAGAGGGACAAAGAAGAAAAAATTGTTTGCATTAGGAGCTTAACGGTAAAACTGACAATAGTGAAGAACAGCTTACAGGAAAGGCTATGGGTTAGCTTTAGTTAATTTCAAATAGATCTTTATAAACTTATATTTTTATCATTATATAGAATATATTTTAGAGTAGAGTTGAATCATATATATATAGTATGTTGAAACTGATTTATCTATACATTTATCATCATTTAAAGTAATTACCAATTTAAAATATTTGAGACGATGACTGTTTTTAGTCTGGAAGGAGATACAATGACCATAGCTAATTAGGACTGCTTAAAACATTTTTTAATAGTAAGTACATGTACAAATATATGCAGTCATACAAATACATGCAGCTGAATTTAAGTTACATATAAAGTTAAATGAAAACTAAGCAAGAGAAATCTGGCATTTTATCTCTGACTGACATTTTATAATAAGCAGGCAGGGCATTTAAAGGAAGGGAGAGAAAAAGAAAGTGGAGACTTAAAGTCCCATAATTTTGGTAAGTAGAAGAGAACAGATCAGGAGCAGGTGGAACAGGGAGGTGGGTGGGGTCCCAGCAAGCAGAGAGAGCTGGCAGGCAACTGTGGTGGTCGACCATAGCAAACATGGCAGTTAGGTCATCTGATTATCCTTAGCTAAGATGGCACCTGAAATTCACGTGTTTGTGCTTTAAAAAGATGGTGACTGTGCATGCGTTGTAACCATTTCCATTTAACCATCCACTGGCAGAAGTTAGAAATGCATGTGGTTTTGTCAGCCTGTTTCCCACAGGTGAGGCAGAAATATAGATGACTGGAAAAATTTATTCTCCAGCTTGTCAACCAAGAGAGTAGGGGCCAAGGCTGTAAGACCAAAGGGACTCAAGAGTCCAAAAAGGCAGGCAGCCAAGAGGGGAACAGTATCCCAAAAAGAACCCATAGATCCAAGAAAGGAAGGCATTGCTCATGCTGTGCTAGGGCCCTGAGCCCTAAAAATCCAATGCACCACTCAGTGAGTGAAGTGCAAGGGCCACGTCCAAAACCCTTGGTCTTGGGAAGTGCTGGATGCGATTGTCCACGAGGAGGGCATCTTACCAATCCTAGCCGGTGCTGGTGTTGTGTGGAGTATTGCAGCAGATGGCTAATTGGAAATTATTGTCAGTTTGGTTCCAGGATCTCTTCATGCCTCAGGCTGTTTGCCAGGGCGCAGGAGGGAGCATGGAGACAGTCTGGCCATTTTCAGGCACTAATGTTACAATTTACATTGCAAATGACCATACTAGGTCCCACTGTGGAGGGGGAGGTGGGGAATGGGGACAGAAAATGCCATGCAGAGAGAACTTGGGAGGTATGAAGTTTTATTTAGGAAGAAGTATTAGCAGGGTAGCAGCAGAGGAAGGGAGGTATATAGAGGCAGAGAAAGAGGTAGAGAGGAGAGAAGACTAGAGGGAAGAGCAGGAGAGGCTGTCTGTTCAGAACTGCAGAGAGGTTGGGGGAGATCAGGGAATTTGCCTCAGTGGGCAGAGAGACACTGGGAGTGGGTAGGCTTTGTCTATTAAAGGGACAGGGTACTGACAGGGAAGGCTGCCATAATCATAGCAGTAGTCATAGTTATCACCAGGGTTTAATTTTTGATTATGAACAATCTAATTGATCTGTGTTATAAACTTGTTATAATCTTGATTTTCATAGGCCTGTCAGCTGACAGGTCCAAAACTTTTTATATGTTCATTATCCATTTTATTTAATATTTTGAAAAATATTCTTTTAGATCATTTATTTTTATATGGACCATTTGTTTTGCTTTGTTTTCTTTATTGAGTTTTGGACATATTATGGGCATTTGTCTTGTTACATCAATAGCTAGGAAGAATTTTCTCCAATTATGTATGTGGTTTCTTCACTTTTCTGAATACTTTGGTAAAAATAATTTTTAAATTATTTATCATCATTTTGTTCACAAGTAAAGTATATATGTCTGCAGATGTTCATATGTATGTGTATTGGGTGCAGAAGTATGTATGCCCTTCTGTGCCAACGAGTTTGGAAGAATGAAGTCAATGTCATGGTTTTTTCTTTTCAGTCTCTCCTCACTTTGCTTTTTAAGTCAGTGTTTCTCATTGATGCTAATTTTTAGTAATTGACCAGACTGACTGGCTACCATGTCCAGGAGTTCCCATGTTTCCTATTTCCCAGCACTGGAATTATAGTCAGTCCCCAACATTTTACATGGTTGTTGGCAATGCAAACACAGGTGCATGTATTTGTATGCCAACCGTTTTTCTATTTAGTCCTCTCCTCAGCAAATAATTCAAGTACACCCCATTTGTTTACTTTGGTTTTTTTTTCTTATGCATTTTAAATCTTTTCCACAAAATCATTGCCTGGGTCTTTATCTTGAAATATTTCACCTACATTTTCCTCTAGTAGACGAATACTTTCAAGGCTTTAATCCATTTTGAGTTCAATGTTTTGCAAAGTGAAAAAAAAATACTCTTCACCATTCATTTTCTTTGGACAAATGTTTGACGATGTGTCCTATTTTCAGGGTATTTTTTTTTTCTCAGTTGGGAATAAAATGTCTGTAACTGCCGGATCTTAGTTTCCGATCCTGTACTCTAGTCCATTAAATCACATCTCTGATTTAATGTGAATATTAAAAACTGTTTTTATTCTCTTATCTTCATGGTTTATTGTCAGAAACAAACTTCAACAAAGATATCACTTTGGTAAGGACATGGGGATTAGAAAATTAAGTAAAGAAAATTAAGAAGTGAACAGAAAACATAGGATAGTATCAGGAGGGAGTTCCAGTGAATACTGAAAATTGCCCAGGTTACATTTCCAGTTGCTTAAATACCCTGACTCCAAAAGGTAGGAATAAGATAAAAACTGCAATAGCACAATGCAAGGAAATAACAGATCAGTTGAGGAATTATGAGTTACATGCTTAGTTAAACATTTTGTTGCCCAAACAAGACAAGTAACATACAGATCCTAAACCAATTTAGAGAATATCTCACCTTCTTTTATTTATGTGTCTGACCGAATATTCATTGACTATCAGCACATTTCAAATGCATTAGCTTAAAAGACTGTTAGCTTTTGCCAACCCAAAAGGCAAGAAGGTCGTAAAACAACATCTCAAATATATAACAGAGATCCATAAGGTTCACTGTAACCTTTTGTGCTCACAAACTATTGGCAGATGCACTTATTTTTGACCATCATTTATTCTGGGACTGTGAAAATTTGTATAACCAGTTCCACACTGGGACACATCATTGAACACAAACAAGATGCATGTTTTTGTGCAATGATCAGACCTATTTGGCTCAGAAATTGTTTCATTCCCATTGAGACATATATTATATAAAACCTCCTTTAATTAAGCAGGGAGAATATTTTACTTTTTGCTAATTCTTATGGTTTGACTTCATTTGTTTGTGCCCCTTAGGTTACTAACTCTATTTTTTAACAAGGCAATTACATCTATTTTAGCAATTTCTAACTTCTCTCATTGTGAATGCATCAAGATTAACATTTTAATGGCAGCTTCTTCAGAGGTAGGTTTTCTGAAGTGCTAGATGTTATGGTTATTGATTATTTTTGTACTAACCCCTGTGAAGATTTTATATTCTGTATCTCTATCTCTTATTTTGAGAAATGTTTACTCTCTGTACTTCAAGAACCTGCTATGGTAGTAGATTTACATTTATTTTTTAGTGTTATTGTAAAATAAAAATGCATTTCCATTTGGTAGTCTTTAAAAACTTTTCCTTTTGATTGACATTTTTTTCCTTAAAGATTTTGAAAGGGTCAAGATTTACTGCTCTGAAACTTTATGCCTTGTGCTCCAAGATTTGTATTAACACAATGCAAATTTTAACATTTTTTGGGGGTGTGTGTTTATGTAACTGTGGTTGTTTAGTGACCCAGAATTCTGGAATAGTCTACCAGGAAGACCAAGTTCAAGTATTGCTGTCTGCAAGACCAACCTCTAGCAGCAAAGGGTATAAATTTCTATCTGAGGTAGTTTAGGGTAGAAGACACTTTCTTGATGGTTTCCTTATTTATTCTCTGTTCTCTCTTGTCCTTTCTCTAGTGTACACTTTAATTGTTTCCAACTTATATATGCCAACAAAGTTTTTCAGGCAATATAGGAATTACAATGTGGTTACTGTCTGTTTTTCAAGTGAATGATTACAATGAATACAAAACAAAGAGTAAAAAAAAAAGCTAGCCTATTTTCCATATCTCTTACATGATTAAACATTTTACATATTACAGATGCAAAACAAATATCCAAAATTCATATAGGCTAATACCAAAGCAGCTTGTTAAAGATTAACTGTTTGGGCAAGCAAAGTGTTCTTGTCAGATTTTTATTGACAGGTTAAATTTTGCTGTTACAAAGAAAGGGCCAATTACTTTTTTACTTATCCTGAAAGGTAATCTTATAAGGAATTTTAAAGAAATTACAACCCTAAATTTTTATATATGAAAAAGGATCAGTCATATATATATATCAAGAGATTGAGAGTAAAAATTGGTATGGGGAATTAATAATCATCTTTGGTTATTAACCATACCTATCAAGGAAAGCTAGCAATAGTCAGGTCATTTTGTATTTTTGATTCTAGACTTATGAGTCAGACTGTTCAGCTATGTGTCCTTGTGAACTTTAGATTGTTCTCTGGGGATATTTATTTTAAAAGTATTCACAAGCCATCTGGTCTACCTGAAGCTATTTTTGAAGGTTTGTATTAGCATTGTATTAGCTTGTACATGAATGCCTCTTTTCAACATTAAGAGAATTAGAGACAGCCTAGCTCCTGGACTCAGATGCTTTTCTTTTAATCATTAACCTGAGTACCTACTAAGTTGGAACTCATAGGTCTTAATTGTGAAACATACCCATGTATTTATTTTTATTCATCAAATTTTTTACAAACTATCATTTTTATTATCAAATTAGACAGTACACCTTTGGGAGGAGTCCTCTTCTTGACAATCCAGTTAAAAATGCCCAATAGAACAGGATGCTTGAAGAGGTAAATACACAATATTGGAGACAATGGAAAACTCCCCACATCCACTCACACCATGCTATATAACAGAGGAAGAACTGCAGCAAACATGTCAAGACACAGAAGAAGCAAAAGAGAGTCTGGAGTCTGCAGTTCTGTGTCCTTGCCAGTACAAGATTGGCCCATTAGAGTTTCCTTATCGTGGGCTGAAACCTGAAACTTCAATTGCTCCTCGCTGCTCTTCTGGCATAGCCAATGGCATTCTAGCAAACAAAATTTACTGAAAAAGGCTGATACATCCTGGAGGTGAGTGGTGCCAGGATCGAGCCTCATCCCCATGACAGACAGCAAGCATTTTAAAGGGAAAAAAAAAAACAGCAAGGGAGCAATGCTACAACTTCAACCAATCAAAACAGAACATGGGGAGACATGATTAGGGACTGGCCAGGGTGGTGAATTAGGGAGCCTTTGGGGTTTCTAGTTCTGTCCTTACTAAGTGTCAATCAACCAGGGGAGAGTAGAATTTTGTGGTTAAATATTGCAGTTTAAGATTAGGCCATTTCCTAGACATCTGAGGTAAAATATTTTTTGAGTGGGAATAGTTCTCTCCCTCTATTGAAATCATGGCATAATTGAAAATGGAGTGCCTGTCGCTAAAATGAACTCAACAGGTTGAGTAGTTAGAGGTTGACTGTGGGCTTCTTCTGCAATCACTTCCACCTTAATTTTAAAGACAGGGTCTATTACTGAACCTAAAATTCACCCTTTGGCTAAACGGCCTAGACAATGAACCTCACATATCCTCCTATGTCGACTCTTCAGCTCTGAGTTTCAGGTGCCACAACAATATCTAGACCTTAATTTGAATGCTAGATGTCATATTTCAAAGCCTTGTACAGCCATGGCAAACACTTTCCCAACTGATGCATTGTCCCAGTTCCTAATCTGATCATTTTTAAATTGGCACTGTAACAAGCCAAAATTCTTCCCTACTCTGTATAATTTTCAAAAGTGAATGAATGTTAAAAGGTGTCTTCTGCACTCAGGTAGCTGGTAATAGTTTGTACGCAGCAGAATTGCATGAGTATTTATCCAGTGTTATTGTTTGTGCCAAATAGCCCGATGTCCTCTTGAGGGGAGGATTATCCAAACTGATTTTCTGATCCTAAAAATATATTAACTTTAAATTATCGTGACATTTTTAGACTATGTAGTTTATACGTTTTGGGTAAATAGTTTTATATTATTTGTCTTAAAAAGAGGAGAACAACGCTCTATGATTTATCACACTGTGTTCTTGTTTCTCAATAGGACACACATATATTAGAGTAAGAACTATTGCTTTTGCCAATCTATAGCTAAAGAAGCAGAGGACTAACCAGGCAAAGTAAATAGGGCAAATCACTAAAACACTCTTGTACACCTTGAGCAAAACATGGCAAAAGTAGATTTGGCATGTTCTGCAGTTTGTTACAGAAACTGCACATTTGACTATGGACAGTAGGGTCTTATAAGTTTTGTGATGCTCAGAAGTATTCTGGGATCATCTGGCCAAAATGTTCTCTTTCTATAGGATCATGTTCAACAGAATATGAAGATTAAATGCAAGTGATAAAAGTTTCTGTTTTCACGTGACTGTGGAGGCTGCATGGACAAGCTGTACATTTTCTTGACCTAACCAATATTGACTACTTTGCACTAGACTGGCACCTGTAGATCATGGTAATGGTCTTTTACTGGGGTTTCTGAGGACAAAAAGAAAAATAAACAAGTATATTTGACCTGCTTTTATACGAATATACTGGCAAGTCTTCCTCTCTCTGTCTCCCTCTGTGTGTGTATGCGTGTGTGTGTGTACATGCGTGTGTGTTATAGCGTTTGGCATGTTCATAGTACAGGTGCCATTTTGTAGGTGTATTTACATGTGGAGAACAGAAAGAAATCTGGGAATCATATCTCTGATGCCATCCAATCTTTTTGTCTGTTTGTTTGTTTAATTAATTTTATTTTTTGATTTGATAGTTTTCCTCTTTGGTCAGAACTCACCTGTATTCAAGAGGCTAGACTGGCTGGGCAGTAAGTTTTGGGTAACTGTGTGTTTGTGTCTCTTCAGTGTTTATGTTCCAGAAGAGGGCCACCACACTGAACATTTTCTAAAGTGGACTGTTGGAGTAAAATTCAGGTTTTAGCTCTTCCAAGCCAATAAATTTGTTTACTGATTGATCCATTACCTCAGCCCTATGATAGAATTTTATGAAAGAAAGTAGTTGTGTTATTATTGGCTTGTCATGGTGGCCCCCAATGGCCATGGTAAGAGATCTGAGTAGAACACTTTACAGTTTGCTGTGCTTAAAAGTCACAGTCAGAAAAAAAGGGGGGGAGGGGTAATTATACTTAGTGGTATCAGTAGCTAATATTTTGAAAGACAAAATGAATTCATTAACAGTTAAGAAATTGAAATTAGGAATGTTTAAAGAAGAGCTGCATGTAGATTCGTCTGAATGGACATAGTAGGAAACAATTTTGGAGTCATAGGAGTGCTCAATGGAGAGGAAATAAAGATGAGTAAACTGTTAATATTCATGGGCATAGGATGAAATGTGCTGTGACTATCAACTTATCTGTTCCTTGTTATATTAAGTCATGAGCAAAGTAGCATGACACTGGCCTTGGAAGTTTTGCATGAATTAATCAACATCACTAAGCTCTTCTCAAACTGCCAATGGCCCCCAAGATAGCATCATTTCACTGGAAATTTGCAGAAAGGCATCCAAGGGAGGAGTAATGGAATAGATTCTCCGAATACAGATTTGCCTTTCCTATTAGTCATGCTTTTGCACAAATCACCATCTGTGATACTTACTCATTATCATGTTACTTCACATCACATTGAATTTTAGTGAGTGATTTGTGTTAGAACAAATCATGTGTGGAAATAGACTTACAGTGATAGATCTGAGTGATCTTACCATTTCCCGTTCTAGCCTAAAAGAACAATGGCATGGCTTGTAAAGGGTTTGATTTTACTGCCAGCTGAGTGGCAGTACCTTGACAGGCTGTGATAATGTCTTCCTGGCTCAAGGAAAAATCATGAGTTATAACTCAAGGTCATGTGTGACATAATTCCACTGAATGATAGGACTCAGGTAATGAATCGAGGTGTGACTACCTCCAGTGGTTAATCCTGGTCAGTATTTGATCGCTTTCATCCATTTGAACTTTTCTTCTTCCTAGTTACATACCTTGGTTTTATTGACTTAGGAGTTTTAGTTTTTAAGAAGAATGTTTCTTAACCTTGAGACATGAAAAAAATTTTAAAGAAAAAAATTAAGTAAAGGAAAAAAATATATCTTTCAGAGGAAATTGAAAATAACTACAGAAATAATAAGAACTAAAGAAGAGAGGGACACAGAAGAGGAGGAAAGGAGCTCACAGAGGCTGGACCAATGGCCAGTGAGCCTGTATGGGACATGGCATAGGCCCTCTACATGTGTGTGACAGTTGTGTTCTTTGGTCTATTTGTGGTACCCCTTGCTTTGTGGGCTACCCTTCTGTACACTGTGAATATGTATTCCTCCCATTGGTTAATAAAGAACCCACTAAGGCCTATGGCAAGACAGAATAGAGTTAGACAGGAAAGACAAACTGAATACAGTTGGAAAGAAAGGTGGGGTCAGGAGAGATGCCAGCAAGTTGCTTATAGAAGAGGATGCCAGACCACTTAAGTTAATGTGAAGACCATGTGATGATATACAGACTATTAGAAATGCGTTAATTTACAAGTGAGAGCTTGCCAGTAATAACCTAAGCCATTGACCAAGCAATTATATTTAATATTTCCCTCTGAGTGATTATTTCATAAGCAGCTGTGGGGAGTGATGGGTAGGAAAGAAACCAGTCCAGTGGGACCAGACAAGACAGATAGAAAAACCAACTGCATCTAGCCATGAGAGTGAGTCCGTCCCTAACATTTTAGCAGGGTTTTGGGAACCTATTCCTCATACTGGGTTACCTTGTCCAGCCCTAATACAAGGGGAGGAGATAAATCCTACAGGAACTTGATATGCCATGCTTTGTTAATACCCATGGATGGCCTGTCCCTTTCTGAACCAAACAGAAGGGGAGTGGATAGGGAGTGGGAAGATGTGGGAGGAGGGAATGAAAGGAGAGGAGGAATGGGAATCTGCTACTAGAATGTTTAATAAAAGAATAAAATTATTTAATAATAAAAACACCTATATAAACAGAGTTTAGGAATAAATAAAAAAAATCTGAGGCAACAAACATTGGGCAAAAGACACAAAAGCCTGAGGATTAACTTTTCTTTCCAATTCTCACATGGACTAGTCATTATCAGGCCAAGCACCCTTAAATTTTAAATATTTTTTTCATAACTTCTACTAGGTAGAGGGTAATTAAAATAATTTGAAACAAAAATTGCATCTATAATGAACACATATACACATTTCATATGTTATTAGTTGTTTAAACAATACAGCAGAACAACTTTTTAAATATTTGATCTTCATTTTTTCTGAAAATAAATTCTTCTTTCATATAATACATCCCAACCACGTTTTCCACTCCCTCCATGTTTTCTAGCTCCCTGCAATGTCCACTCTTCCCTAGATAAATTCTCCTTCATTTTTCCTTCAGAAAAGAGCATGCCTCTCAAAAACAACAAACATATGCACATAAACAAAAACATACACAAACACATAAACAAAAAACCCCACAACATATAATAAGACAAGGCAAAAGTTCTCATATTGAGGCTCGGCAAGGTAATCCACTAGAAGGAAGAGTCTCAAAAGCAAACAAACGAGTTAGAGATACACACACCCTCACTCTTAAAAGTTCCACAAAAATCACCAAACTCAGAGCCATGACATATATTCAGAGGACCTGGTAGAGACCCTTGAGAGCCTGGGCTTAATTTTTTAGTCTCCATAAATCCTCCTTTGTTGATTAAGTGGGCCATGTTCTGGTGTTCTCTATTTCCTCTCACTCCTACCATCTTTTCTCCCCTTCTTCTGTAGGGTTCCATATAGCTGCAAGAGAAGAGACTTGATGACCACTTCTAATTTAGCCTCCTCACATAATGTCTGGATGTTGTATGACCCTCCATTGACCCAATACATTCTTGCAGGCAGGACAGATTGTAGGTCTATGGTTTTCTGGATGAATTGATGTCTAGGATTCTCTTCATAGCCTTCAGAGTACCTTCCTACACACACACACACACACACACACACACACACACACACACACACACACAAAACAAAAAAACAATTAGTTTATAAGGATGAAGTCTCCATGAAGCCACAAGATCAACCTTTCTACAACCAATGACCTGTTTGAATGTTTTAGTAAGGAAAGGAACCCAGACTTTAGACAGCAAATTTTGTCCTAGCATTAACATGAGTTGTTTTGGGATTACATAGGAAACTCCCTGGCCAGCAATTCAAACTAATGAAACTCCCTGTCATCACTGGAAGCCTTGCTTGGCTACAGAAGATGGATGCTTCAGACTTTGTATCCCTGTTATATGAAGTCATTAATAGGGTCACCCTCGTAGATTCCAGGAAGTTTCCACTACTCTCATTTTCCACACCAGCCCAAGGGTCCTCAAATTCCAGCTGTTTCTCCCCACAATTTCTCCTGATCCCTGGTCCCTCCTGCTTCTGTGCCCTCCTTCCCCCAGTCTCCCTGAAAAATCTGTTCTATTCCTTTCCCAGGCAGATTCATGTGTGTACCCTAAATCCATCTGCTTTTCTTAATCTCTCTGGGTCCTTATATATTTAAGAGATAATATACATTCACAAAAGAACACAATGGCATATTTTTCATTCTGTGTATGGGTGATCTCACTTAGAAATATTTTCTTTTCTATTTCCCACCAATTGACTGTAATTTTCATTATGTCATTTTTTCTAACTGCTGAGTAAATACTACACTGTGTAAGTGTATATTTTTTTATCCATTGTTTGGTTGAGTTGTATCTAGGTTGCTTCCAGCTTATGGCTATTATGAATAAAACCATGGGAACATAGTTGAGCAAGTGTCCTTATGGTAGGATAGAGAATGCTTTGAGTAAATGCCCAAGAGTGGTATAACTATGTCTTGAGGTAGATCAATTCCCACTTTTATGAGGACTTTACATATTGATTTCTCCAGTGAATATATAAGTTTTCCTTCCCACCTAGCATGGAGGAGTATTCCCCTCGCTCCACATAAAAAAGCTTCAGAAAAAGAACACAGTAATTTGGTCATAGCAGTAGTTGATAGAAAAGGGAAAAAAAATCAACTGACATCAAAATATTAAAAAAAAATCAAGAAACTAGATACAATAAAACCAAATAATCTAATTAACAATGGAGTATAGATCCAAAGAGAGAATTCTCAATAGCGGAATCTCTACTGGCTGAGAAACACTTTTTGATTCTGTCTCAGTTCCCTGAAACTTAGGTGCAAGAGTTGTATTCTTGATGTATCCAGTGGGGCTGTAATCTCCACCATTCTTCTGAATTTTGAGCAGATGTGGTTTTCTGTGGTGGTCTCTATATGCTTCAGAGAGAAGTTTCTTATAGCGTGGATGAGAGCTACAGTTTTCTATGGGTATAACAATATGTTTTAGAATTTAGTAAGACATTTTGCTGATCTAGGTTTTCCTCTAAGATCCATGATCTCATGAGCCCTAAGTAATGTGCGAGATGTGCAGTACCAGGACTGATTTCCTTCCTGTTGAGTGTAATTAAGTGTTAATTAGAGAGCTATTTGTTATTGCGAAGACATAAGTGGCATCTTTAGGGATATCTTTCACGGTTTTTCATTGTTGTTCATAGGCATCACAGTTAGATAGGATTGTTGATTGCTTCCATGTTTTGGAACTTTCACAGTACCTTCTGCTACTAGAAGAGCTAATTCTCAGGAAGAAGTCTTTCATGTTAGAGCAGACCCAGTTGCCAACTTCCAAGTCCTATGTATAGTAAATATTGTTTCAGGGAACAGATAATGATGATTTTGCCATCCAATAAATATTTGTATGCTTATTATAATTTTCTGAGTGTAAAATTTATATAGCTACTACACAAATTAGTTTTATCATCACACTTTGAAGAGTATCACCTGTATAACGTTACATTTGTAATTTTTCCTTTTCAACATGTCAGTTTCTTGACAACTACTTCTCATAAAGAATATTTTAAGTTCACTCAGTGACAATTTTATACATTTATGCAGCGTATCCTCATCATATCCATTCTCTAATTCCCTTTCCCAGCCCAGGTGCACCAACACATCCCTGTCTCACCTTCACAGCCTTTTTAGTTTTATAGCTTACTAAATTCAATTACTGTTGTCACCAAGAACATAGCTATAGGACATTCTGCTGGGAAATGAATTAACAACTGGCAGTCATGCTTTTAAAGAAAAACCACTCCCTCTCTGACAACAAATATCAACTGACACTAACTCCCAATATAAGAATGAGATTTCATAAAGTCATCTCCATTAGTGTGAGGATTTTGTCTGACTTGAATATTTGGAGTTCTCATGTAGATAAGCATACCTGCAAGATTATTGCTGCAATAACTGTGGAATATCTAGAAGACAGCATTACTCAGCACTTCTTTTCACCCTCTGATTCTTCCATTCTTTCTATACCATCTTCTGAAATGTTCCCTGAGCCCCGAGGACTGGATATAAATGTATGGTTTATGATTTAAGACTGTGTACTCAACAGTTACCTATTCTTAGCATACTGAACAGTTACGAATTTCTCTATTGTCACCCACTGTAAAAAAAAGATGTTCATGAGACAAAAGTGGATAACAGCACTAATTTAAAGGCATTTACATAAATTAAACTAATTTAAGGATATTTACATATTGGATAGTAGCAGCTTGAAATATGCTTATATAGCAAAACAACATGAGTAGTCTCCTCAGCAACGGACATTTGACTAAGGTTACAATACCAGGCATGGGTTCTTTCCCATACAACAGACCTTGAATTCAATCAGAATGTGACTACACCATAAAAGCATACCTGCATTTCATTAGGAGTAACATGTTACCTAGAAGGTCATGATTGTTGCATACAGAGTCCACCACTAGGAAAAATTATGAAGGACTTTTCTCCTTCATAAGATTTGCACAGTATATTTCAACACTTATGGAATCTAGTCTTACGGGGAAAAGTGTCAAGGCCAGTTCTACTTGGAGATCTCTATGTCCTGCAAACTGTGTGTGGTGTGAAGACTTTTGATGACTGAGTAAAAGATTGAGTCTGACATGTAGTGCTAATCATGTTGCCCAAATTTATAACCCACAATATAAGTTATATAAAGAAGGAAAGAAAGATAGCCACATAGTCTATGAGTCTTTGCATTACATAGATTTGGTATTTTTATACTCATTCAGGATGTAATAAACTCAAGAATAGTTAATTTCTTTGTTTCTTCAATTTTTCTCTGGCTTTTCCCTCAGCTCAAGGATTATTACTGTTGAAAGAAATACTTGTTCCAATTTTATTGATTCATAGCCATAAAATATAAGTCCAAGCGTCTCATCCATCTTTGATTCTGTGTTTCTGTATTTCCAAAAATATCTCATCCAGAGTTAATAGAAATCACTCAGGAGAACTGCTGGAATATAGATTTCTAGAACTTACCATGCTATGATTGGCTGTCTTGTATTCTTTGCCTCCAGTAAAATAGAAAGCTTGTCTAGATGAAGAACAGCTCTTCTGCGTTTTCTGACCTAAGACACAAAACATTCAGACCCAGGGTTTATTTTGGTAGATACAGAGACTTATAGTCTCATGCCTTGATAAACAGAAGTTTAAAGCTTTAAACTTTAGAATCTAGGAACTTTCAGCTATAGCTGCTCTTGGTTGAGTCTTATTACCTTTGTCTAATTTGGACTCAGTAACAACTAACAGTATTTATAATAAGTGATCAGAGGAAGCTACAGTTACAACTCTCTAGTTTTGGGTGTTAGAACATGACTTCTAAGAGTAGTCAGTGTTATATCTTTGGAGACTCAAGTCTCAACCCTAAATTTAACAGCAAATAATGTTGGTGTTCTTGGGTGCTATTGACTTTGTCATGGCTCTTAGGGCTTGGCAGCTTTCTAGAGCTCTTTAAATGACTGAAGTCACGAATATGTCATCTTTTGGCTCTTAACAGCCTACTTGTTTATCTCCTTCCCCACTGTTATCTGCTGCACTTTTAGATTCCATCTTCTCAATCTTATTCACAGGCTGAAAATCTTCAGTTGCCTTCTGTGAGGGTACATGATGCCATTGACACCATCATCTGTCAATGCTGTCTTCTTTCTGTGAGTAGCAAGTCCCAGTCTCCTAATGCTCTCCCAAGAATTCAAAAGAGATCATTCCATAAAAAAAAAACCTTTGATTGGGCCTAATAGCATGAGGCAGCACAAAATATCTCCTGAATGACTCCCACAGTAAGGCACAGAAGCCTATTATTATACCGTCAAGGACATGACATGGGTATGAAATGTGAATGTAATATCGGAATTGACACTAATTTACTTTTACTTTTCAGATAAACCAGTTACAATCCTTAAATAACTAAAACAAACACTCCATATCACTCCACTCAGACATTTTGCTAAACCTCTGGAAGAAATGTGACTGTATCCATCTGCCAATTCCAAATATGATTTGCTCGGCCAAGCAGATTTCAAAGTTCTTCTTGGAAGTAGGCACAGGTTGTCTGTAGAAGTGGTAACAAGAACAAAACATTTTAGGGCAAAAAACATAGTTTCAGTTGTCATGAGCCTCATAGTGGGACTTAAGAGTGCCTTAGAGTGGTAGTGAAAAATTTAGAGCTGGCAAGATGCTTTGGTGGCAATCTGGCCATCTGATTAGGAGTGACACAGCAGGTAACTCCCAAGTGAGGCAACAAAGCATGAGAAGTGATCTGGAAACTTCCATTCAGGAGATTATGTGATCTTTTTCCAAGACTGAAACTTACTCAGAAGAAACAAATAAGTATTTATATCAAGACACTAAAGACAGGATCACACCATAATTTGACAACGTATTGTTTTCACAATAAGAACTATGCTTTTCATCCTGCCAAATGTCACTAAAGAAGGTTTGGTCCCTCTATCCTTTCAGTCTCAGAACCTAGGGTTCTTAGGAATCTGAAGTTCTTGATGCTAAGCAAATTTGATAATGGCACCTTTCTGTTGTTGTGCAGATACACTTTGAACAAAAACAACTTGGGTAAAGAATAGTTTAATTCAGCTTTTAAATTTTCAGGTTACAGTTTATTATTGAGTGAATTCAAAACAGGAACTCAAGGTGGGAACTTCAAAATTGCCGTGCTTGTTATTCTTTGGTACTTCATTTGAACAATGTGAACTTGCTTTACAGCCAGAGAAATAGAGCTGAAATGATAGGTAGTTTTATACTCACCTACCTGTCTTATATAGTTTGGGAAAGCCTGCTTTGAGAATGGTACAAGAAAAAGTGGGCTAAGACCTCCTACATCAATTGAGAATCAATACAATCTAGCACAGTCATGTCCTCAGATGAGTTGGATTGAAGTAATTCCTCAAATGAGATTTTTTCCCCAGTTGATTTCTAGGTTGTGTCAACTTGAGAGTTAAATTTAACCAGAAAAGCTATAAAAATAAAATTGTACAATTGTATCCCCAAAATTTCCACTGACATAAAAATGAGAGAAATGCAAACAAAAACAACGAAATACTTTTGCTTATTGACTAGGCATAGAAAAACTAGCATGTCTGTACATCAATTATTTATAAAGTTGAGGGAGTTCTTTAACACTGCTAGCTGTTAAGATTTTTATGACCGGTATTTATCATTTATCTTTTCTGTTGAGTACAGATTGATATATTACCGAGGCTTTGCCAAGAATTTTTGATATCTTTGCATTGATTTTTTTTTTTTTTGGTTTTTCGAGACAGGGTTTCTCTGTAGCTTTGGTGCCCGTCCCCGAACTAGCTCTTGTAGACCAGGCTGGCCTCGAACTCCCAGAGATCCGCCTGCCTCTGCCTCCCGAGTGCTGGGATTAGAGGCGTGCGCCACCACCGCCCAGCTTTGCATTGATTTTTGAATATTTGATTTCACAATTTAAGTCATATTAAGTTACACAGTGGGCAGAGCTACTAAAGTTCAATCAACACATTTCGATATAACGGTATGCTTTCTGGCAAAGATTGAAATGTCGACACTATCCGGGATTGTGACAAGCTAGTGAGGGCTCCACCCGTCATTTCTCATAGAACTCTTAAATCTTTTATCACGTTTTTGAAAGTTGAGTTCTATACCAAGTTTAGAGAGTTACTTCCTATTAAAATAGTCATTCAACTTCTATAAGTGAGATAATTTAAGCATCTAGAAGATATTTGTAAGTTATGATTTTATAAATGCTTATATTTATATATTAAGAATTTAAAGGATGGATTTTAGTCTGCTCTGCTATTTATATTTTTCATGATGACATTGGTATCTTTATAATACTGTTACTTTTCATTTTTCTTAAGAATTTACCTAGGTTAAGTGATGTATGAGATAACATATTGAGAATTCCATAATATTAAATTCTCTCAACCTTCATAACAATTGTGTTGAGGTTGTGCATTAAAGTAATTGCATGTTACTAACTGAGTCATGGAGATTTATGGTAAACTGCTCAAAGTAATGCTGGTACTAGTAGAGACTAAATTCACAACTGTATTTTGGCTCTGGAGTCTGAAGGTATAACTTTTATGCAGTATGTCATAGGAATAAGGAATCCTAGCACGGATAAAACTGATATCAATAAGAGCAATAACAGACAGGGAAGTCTAAACCAGGTATTCTCACTCCCACATCTGTAGTTTTATTATGGATGGAGATCAGGGTATACTTTTATATTTAAATTCAGCTTATCATTAGAAATAAGGATATTCCAGTCACTGTACTTATTATTGGATGATTTCATATAATATTTTATTACTTTAATATTTTTTAAATTATAAAGTTAGTATGCTAAACGTTACTGTTTTAGAGATAAGGAAATGATTTTAAAATGAGGTTAGCAATTTGCACAGGGTAATGAAATGCTATTCAGAAACATATTAACAGAGATGCTGATTTACTATAGAGTCAAATATATTAAATTGTTCAGTTCTGGGTTTAGGGGTCTAAACAAGTATAATATCACAAATTGAAATGCAAAATTCCTCTTTTGAACTCACAACTCCTTTTACATGATACATGAATAGATCACAAGCAAATTTGCTGTAATTTAAGATGTATGTGTTCAGTGGATCTTATTCCTTTCAAGATTTTTTCTACTGATCCAACAATCACGTTCGTAGTCCTTGCCATTCACTTTCTCATTTATTCATCAATATACAATTACTAAGGGCCTAGAATACCCAAGGAATTTTTAAGCACACGATGGGTCTGAGATGAACAAAAGAAAACGGACTCTGAAGCCATGGCACTTGCTCTGCCGTCAATGGTTTCAGGGTGAAGGCTGGTAAATAAATAACACCCGAAAGAGCAAGGTAATTTCAGAAAATGGTAGTTACCGCAAACTCAATCAAACGGGATCATGAAATGAAAGCTGCTGCAGCAATTTGAAAGGAAGTCTTTTAAGGAAACCATTTGACAGAGAACACAGACCCAAGAAAAGGAGCCAAGCACGTTCAGATCATTTCAGGGTACAGTAATTTGCCCTGTCAAACACAGTGGAAATATCTTCTCATTATTATCCTTTGATCTTTCTTATCCTGGGCTTCTTCGTCAACTTTTACTATAGTTTCCTAACTGATATTTCTAGCTTTATTCTCTCTGGCTCCTAGTTTAAAACAGTTCTCCTGAAAGCGTTATGATTTTGAAGCACACCTTCGGCCATTTCGCTCATCCACTGTAATGACCTCTTTGCATCCTCTCATTCTACACTAGCTCGCAAAAATTCTAAATTTTGCCATTATATCTTTTTCTGTTTTCATGATAATTCTCCAGCTACAGTTTCCAGTATTTGCTTTCCTGTAAGCAAACCTCATCCTCAATGATTTATTGAGTAACTCTCTTACTTAAAATCTTTTATTCTTCTCTTATACATTACATCCTGACCTCAGTTCTCTTCTTTCCACTACCCCCAGTCCTTCCCACCAATCCCCATTTTTCCCCAGATCAGCTCCTCTCCCTTTTTGAGAGAGAGAGAGAAAGAGAGAGAGAGAGAGAGAGAGAGAGAGAGAGAGAGAGAGAGAGAGAGAGAGAGGGAGAGAGGGAGGGAGAAAGAGATGGAGAAGAAGGAGGAGAGAGCAGGACTCCTAGGGAATATCCATCAAACATGGTTTAAAAAGATACATTAAGACTAGACACAAATCTTCATATCAAGGCTGGAAAAGTCAACCCAGTGTGGGGCAAGGGACCTAAACATAAGTCAAAGAGTCAGAGCCACCCTCCAATCCAATTGTTGGGAGTCCCACAAAAATACCAAGCTACACAAACATAAGGATTGTAGAGAGGACCTAGCTAAAAACCATACAGAGTCTGTGTTTGTTGCTTTGGTCTTTTTTTTTTTTCAATGTTACCTGGCATTTAGCCAAAACTTTATTTTTTTTTTCTTTTCTTTTTTTTTTTTTAGTTGTTTGGTCTTTTTGACACTTTATGATCTCTGCTTAGTTGATAATCTTCAGTCATTCTTAACATTATTATGTATCTGAGATTTTGTTTCAGTTGATTTGTAATACTAAAATATCTGGAATCTTGAATCCACAAACACCTGAAGTTTCCCATGTTTCTGATTCTACCTTTTTCTGGAGATTCAAAGTTATAACTCTATTCATGTTAAGAGTATATTAAAAACTACCAGATTATTTGAAATCCTCATTTTATTGTTTCCATATCTAAAAATTAATTAAAACTAGAAAAGTAGTATATCCAGAGGCATTTGTCAAGTTTTCCTGCAGTGTTGCACCCTCTTCCTAACAATTGGAATATTCTTCTACTTATGAATAATGCATGATCTAGGTTAGAGTCTTCACAATTACTCTCCTGTGTCTGTCTTTGAAGCTAAAATTAAGACATAGTACCATTATTTCCACCATTCAACAGAAACATGTGATTTTAAATAAACATTAGTTTCTAGAAAACTTGTTCTCTTATTATGAATTTGAATCCCTTGAAGAACTGTTAAGAGTTTTTTCAAGTTTAAGGAAATACAAATTATTTCATAACTTTGCTTATTTATGTCACAGATAAAACTTAGAAAAAAACAATTTTTATCACAATTCAATCATCCTGTCTTTACGTATACACATTGATATTATAAATGCATGAATTTTACTTTCATACCTTGTTACTCTTTTCATTAGAATTGACTGCAAAGAAAGAATGATTTTACCCTATGTGAAATGCCTTGAGCTCCCTTCATTTACAGGGATTCAGTAGCTTTGATACCAGGCGACCATATTCAGATTTTTACTTTGTCTTTGCATTGGAAAAGAGTCAAAGATACCATAGAATAAGTCTTGGAGCACAAATATTTATTACACTTATTCTCAAATGATATTGTACTTTTAGTCCTGTGTTCACGATGATTCTGTAATCATTTATAAACAATTTTTAATCTATATGTTATAACTTAGAGTTTTCTGTATTATCAATTTCAGGACTCATTTAAATTCATTTTGACTTCTCAGTGGAGCAGAATTCAAGTTCTTTCTTCATTTAACAACACAAAAACATCAACTTCCTTGTTCTTAAAAGTGAAAACAATAAAATAACTAATTCTGGAATAGATACACCATTTTACAGTTACTATTTGTTTGACTAAAGATATACAATTATCAAAATAGTCTTTAAGTTTTATGAAATGTAAAAATAATTTCTATTCTAGTAATTTCATTCTAGTGTGAGCAAAAAGGGTGATATATATCTCTCTGGAGATACCTATAACCAATTCAAAAGACTAACAGATAAAGTCTAAAGGGAACAGATCCTTTGTGTTGACTATCTCTAAGATAATGAACATTGTGGTATTCAGTGTATACCAGCTAGGATCAGAATATGGTGGAAACAGAGAAAAATTGGTACTAATGCTGCCAAAGTAGATTGAGAGATATATAAACATATATTTGTTATATACACATATATATCATAGATAGACATACCTACGTATTCATGAAACATATGGAAGTGATCAAAGAATATTGCCAACCAAACTTACACACTGTATAATTAAGGTGATGTATTACATTAACAAATATGAAAATGGAAACATTTCCTTTTTCCAGGTTTTAATGAAAGTTCTTCCAATGGACCTCTTGCAAATAGACCTATTAGACCTAAATTTCACATAGCTACTGCATGTGTAAAATCTCTTTATCCCTGGAAGATCTCAAGTGAAAGCATCATACTTCTGCATTGACATACTGCACACCAATATTGAAGTGTACATATAACTTTATTAAAGTTCAATTTTAAATGACAGTCTAACAGAAATAATAAGACATTGAAAAAAAGCAGAAAATTCAACACAATACAAACTCACATTGACAAAGTTACCTAATGAGTTCTGCCCACACGCTAATCTCATTTTATTGAATAAACCCTGAATAAGTGTTCTTCAAATTCATATGTTTGAAAGAAAAAGAACCATTCCATAAAAGTATAATGCACTCCTTAATTAAATTATAAATTTCAGTGTAAGCTCATTGTATGACTCATTGGCCTTTATCTCTCTGCTTCTCTAATTTAAATTGAATTCACAGAAGCATTCCTAAGAACTCATACTGTTGATTTGTTTGTGAAAATGTTCTTTACAAAAGGATTTTGTGAATGCTTTCATATCACTTGAAACAAGAGGAAGTCCAAGTATTTCAAAAAGATATATTAACTGCGAGTTTCTATAACTACATTTCTTCATGACTTGAGTAAAAACTCATTTTTATTTTAGGAAAGTAAGAATGTTACAGAGTTGGCACTTTGTAAAAACTTTTAAAGGCTATTGAATTATCAGTGTTAAAATTCTAAATAGAGGAAGATGGGCCAGAAGGATCACAGAGCACTCAAGTGTGTGTTCGAAAATGTCAGAGCATGATGGCATTGAAACTTAACTGTGCTTTTATTTTTGGCCACATTTTTCTCCAAAAAAATATTAATTCTACAGGCTAAAAAATTATATTTATTATTTTGTTGAATTGTTTTTATGTCTTCAGGTACACTAGTTAATAATTTATATGCCTAAGGATTAGAGGTAACACCAGAGAGAACAAGACCTTTCTAATGGATAATTAGAGATCTGACTTTGGAAGAAAGGAGTAGCAAAGGCTTTGTGTTCTGGAGTAGCTATATCAAAAAGAACAAGGTTCAGGAGACACTGGTAGAAATGCATGTGGGAATTTGAGGGATGACAGGCAAAGGTCCTCTTTCTGAGTGAATCATTATACATTTCACCATTTTGATCGAAAAAGGCAGCAAGCCCAAGGGATGAGAAAAATTCTCAGCTAACGATCATATCTTAGTTGTTAATGGACAATTCCAGCTCAATGTGTCTTTCTGAGTTGATATTGTACATATGTTTGGGTAGAATTTTCTTGCTTTTTGTTATTAGTAACAATTATCAGAAATCTTTATTTTATCTCCAAATTAGGATCCTTGTAGAAATTTTCTTGCTTTTTGTTATTAGTAACAATTATCAGAAATCTTTATTTTATCTCCAAATTAGGATCCTTGTAGATTCTATGGGTCTTTTAGTTATCACATGTCAAAGCTTTGAATTCTCTCTTCCTTCCACAGGAAGAGGTTCCTATCATGGTGTTGAAACAGATTGGAAAGCAGGTTCTGAACAGTGTCCTGGTGCTAGGCTAGAATAACTGAGTTTAATGGAGTTGGAAACCAAGTAAGGCAAACAAAATTCATTCAATTCTGTTATTTGCATCCTTACTGCCTGTTCAGTTGGAACTACTAAATGACAGATGCTGTGCATGAAAAAAGTCAAATGCATTATTAAATCACCAGCATACATAAAGCAAAATACTTATATTAACTTAGCTTGTTAAAATCCTTTGTTGACTAATAAAGAAGTGTTTACAGATATAGACACTCAGAGACTCAAGGACAGGAAAGTTGGGAAGTTATTTAGGGCTGCAGAAAAAGGAGAGCTTGAATATTTAGCCGAAATATGATTCTAAATGAAATTTATATGGAAAAATAAAGTTTACAACTCAGAAATACTGAGAACTCAATGAACACAGACTTTTGCCTCTTTTACACTTTCCTGTAGATAAAACAGGATTGGCAGATTCCTCTGTGTATGCAAAAGGCTTTTCAGAGAAGTGTAAATGTTAGTCCATTTCCTTATTGCTCCTGGACTGTCTTGCAGGAAAGGCCGTTAAATATTGCCTATGTCTATGTTTTGTATTAATTATCATCAGGAAATGCCTCACACCATTCTAATCACAATTAAAAAGAGGACCAGGCAAGATATGCAACTCTGTACACATCCTTTTCACTACAGAATAAAGGTGACAGTATAGAGTAACAGAACCTCATAGCGAGGAATATTATAACTTTCATTCATTTTATTATTCATGATGGCTCAGAGCCAAGCAGTACATATATCAATAAGCCAAATGACAGAAAATTGCTAGGATTTGTGACTCAAAACTCAAGAATAACAGTTTAAATTCAGTCAATTTCTGTTGCAATGACGTTTACAGAATTTGTTTTCTCAGTCACGTGGGACAGGGACTGGAAAGAGGTGATTGTAGTTGCTAAGTGCTTAAAAAATGTGTGCCGTGTTTAGATATCTTGTGATTCATTGAATGGAATAATTGAAATAAGAAGGAAAAAGCATAATATCCTACATGAGTAAGGAAAAAAATCACTATTTCCAGTTAGGAAGAGACCACCCAATAATATAAATAAACATACAAGCAAGTGGATGTTCTTCCTCCCCAGAGAATCAGTCATAGAAGATTGTACTGAAGGGAAAATCCTGGCACAGCAGACATAAAGGTGCATTTGTATTCTTGGGGAGAGTGTCTAAGGCTAAGAAATTTCTGAAGAAAGTTGAAGATCCAATCACACAAATTCTTGAGAGTCAAACAAGACAAAATAGCAATAAAATAAATAAATAATCAAGAGCGATACTCATGATGAAGAGAAAGATGCTTTGTATGTAAATAACCATAAAATAATAGGACATGAATGAGCAGCAAGATGAGCAGGGATGTATTAGAGAGTTTAAAGGGAGAAAAGGGAAGGGAGAAATTTTGAGAATACTAAACTGTATGTATGTACACAAACAGGAATTAGAACACCATAGAACTGAGTTTGTGCAAAGTAATTTATAAGTAATAAAATTAAAGACCAGTGAAGGGATAAACAGAATAAGCAATTTAGGATAAAGAGAAAAATTATAGGCTAAAATACTAAATATAAGGGTGAAGGAGGTGGTACATATGGAGGGGCAGGTTTGTAACTAGTCATTTACATGTTATCCATAAGGGCTGATTGTGTTCGACTACCACGAAAGATATTTTCCATGTAGTCTCACCTTGTTTACCTTGCCCCACCAATGTTCTGTCTATACAAATTCAGCAATGTAGCAAATGTGGGAGTGATACTCATAAACTGCCTCTGCCACAGGACAGTTGGACTTCTCTAATAGATGATTTTTGCTTCAAAGACCATCAGAAAGTTTGTGCACAGGCATGGACTATATCCAAGATGCTGCAATATTTCTTATCAAATATCTATTAGACTCTGACACTATGGAAAGCAGTATCTAGACTGAGGTATGGTAACAAAAAGATTCTGAGAGACTGTGTTCTTGGCAGTATGAACTGTCAGACACTAGCTGGTATTCATATTTCTCACATTGTTCATACAAAATTTACCTTCTAGTGGCAACCACATATCTGTTCTCAAATCGACACAGCTCCACTCCCCTTGCCAGTGCAAACTACAACTCCTGCAATATAGACATTTTGATATAGTCTCTAGGACTATATCAAAGTCACAAATGGAAGATCAAAGTAGTATTTTGAGTCTGGAGGTGTAAAACTTCACTTATTGCCTGAAAACTTCATAAAGCTTATCTTTAAAAAAATTATTATTCTGAGAATTTCATACATGAATGTTCTGTTTGCATCATCTCTTTTTCTTCCTCTGTTCTCTTCAACTCCTCATATATCCTCACTCCTTCCGAAATTTATGACCTCTTTTTTTTATTATGATTGTTTTATACACACAGACACGTGTGCACACCTACCTATGTATAAATAAATCTTTCCAAGTATGTTTGGGTTTATGGGTGTCATTTCCCTGTTGTTCACAGGAGCTGGTTTTTGGATCTTACAGTCTTCCCAGCCCCTCTTCCATGTTATTTTCTGAGTCTTAGATGAAGGGGTTGTACTGCAGATGCATCAACTAGAGTTTTATACCCATAGTGACTTTTACAGAAATATAAAAAAGAAAATTTAAAAAAATATTTGCTCTTTGAAATACTATTTATTTGGTGCAAATAAATATAAGGAACAATAAACTATTTCTAAGAAGTATTTGGAAATAAGTTTTTTATTGAAGTATACAATGGTGAAAAATCTTTATCTTTAGATTATTAAATATAGTACAAAAATCACACATATATATATCTTATTTTCCCAAATACACATTATTGCTTTAATAGAAATATATTTACATGTTTATTTATTAACTAAAAAATTTATACTGTTAGAAATTATTTTAATATGACTACGACATTCAAATAATAGACTATTATGTGATCTACTACTATTTTACAGATATACAGCAAAAATTAATTTAAAATTAATAGTGAACATTATATAGTACTAGTAATGTTAATTTAATTTCAACAATAATGTCTTGTTGACATGTAATTGCAATAACCAGCTGTGTTAGGCTTCTTAATTCATCATGCCCATCGATTTGTGTCTTATGATAACTAAACGGTCTTTTCCAATTTTCTATTCAAATATTGGTATAAGATTTACATATATGTATTAACAGAAAACATAATTACACTAAATACTGATAACCTTCAGACTAATCAGATAAATGTCAATAAAATATAACACAGCTATAAAGCAAAAGTGAATCTGTTATTTATAAAACAAATCAAAAAGCATATATAGCATTTGACGAGGCAAATTTTCTGCAATAGGAAACTAAGCTATCCTCAAGAGAACCTAACTTAGAGGAGTAGCTGCTCTTTTATACATACTGAGTTTTGTTGCTAACACCAAAGTTGAACTCCTCACCACTGCTTTAGCTCTAGTCCCTGGGGGTTGGATACACTCTTCTGGTCTCTGTAGGTACATAAACACATATAGCATACCCATGCACAGGTACACAAATAAGCCTAAAACAAAAGTAAATCTAGAAAACCAAGACAAAGACTAGCGAGGTTGTTCAGAGGGCAAACATGTTTGTTACCCAAGTTGATGAGATGAGTTTGATTCCCAGGTTCTAAATGTTAGTAGGAAAGAACTGACATCTGAAGTTGTCTTCTGAACTCACTATGCAACAATGATATTGGCACACTGCACATGCTCACACACACACATGCACACATGCATGCCTACCTGTGCACACATATCTACATAAAAACAAAAACTCAGAAAAATATTCAATTTAGAAAAAAAATTAAAAAAAAAACGTGTTCACTCCCCAAAGTGGGATGCTGTATATAAAAACTACCTAAGATTTTGGAAATGACTAAAAAATCAAAGAGGACATAGGTACATAGATCCTAGAGAATTTTCAGTATAATTTCTCCAGAAGTAATAGAAAGTTATGGGGTAGCTGGAACAGACTGCAGGTAGAAAAGAGAATTTTCGAACCATACTGGTGAGAACTCTGCTCCAAATGAGGAACCGCTGCTGAAATCAGAAGCTGTCTTCCAGGAAGGTTAATCATCAGGGAACTACATTATAAAATTTAAACTTTCAGAAACAAGTTATTAGAAACTGAGGGAAGGAATGCCAGTCATCTATAGTGGCAAATGGTTTCTCTGCTCACACCATTTGAGTACCTGGGATCTAACTTGTCATCGGGCTCTTCAGAAAGCACTTTTACCTTCCGAGTCATCTTGCTGACTTGGTAAGAGAATCTTAGTAAAACTGTGCTCTCTAACTGTGTACAAGGCCAATCTTGAAAGTAATGAGTCTAGATATTTATGTAAAGAAGTTTATGAGCAGGATTTCTTCACCTAGTTTTGACAGGAAAATAAAAAGACTACATGTTATCATGACCTCCTATCTATGCTCATCCCTGGAAAAAGACGTGGTTGATGAGACTAGGGATGGATAAGTACTTGACAAAAATCAACTATGAAGGATTATTTTTCTCCTGGAACATTTTTGAGTTTGTTGAATTATGTCACATAATATAAAATATATCCTTTTTGTACTATTAGTAATGAAGTAGAGAATTTCAAGTAAACACACACACACACACACACACACACACACACACACACACACACACACACACATATATATCACGAGTTACCTGAAAGTTCTGAAGTGAAAAGTTTAATCTCTAGAACACATTTAAAATTTAAAGCATAGTTGAAAATGGTAGAGGAGTTTCTGAAATTGTATATAGATGAATATTAATTTTATTTTGATGAATATGAAGAAAAAGGAATGGTACTTAAACCAAAATAATATTTCAGCCATTACACGGTAAGCTCTACTACAGATGCAATAGAATTCTCATAAAGGTGAGATAAATAAAAAGAGAAGAAAACAGCTGTAAAAAATGTGAACTGAGAATCTGTAGATTGGATAGAACACTGTTAAAAATACTCTAATAGATGTAAGAAGCCTCATACCCCTCAGGTATGGCAATAAAAGCACAGGCAATGCAGAAAACAAAAGCAAAGCACCAAAAGTGAACCTCACCAACAAAGCAGTTTAGTATTAGCAGAGCAAAACTAGAGGGATTAAACAGATTATATTTATATGTTAACTTCTTTATGAGCATATACACACATACATGTACATATGTGCACACCTCTGGGTATAACAATAACAATTAAGAAATGGAGGCCATGGATTTGAGAAGACAGGAGGACAAAGTAAGAATTGAAGAAAAGAAAGGAAGATGGGATAAGGATATAAAAACAATACACATATTTAAATTGTTGACAGAGGTTTCTTTCCCACATGGTTCTTCAGCCATCGAGTCCCAAAGAAACACACAGAGTCCTACTTTACTTATAAACCAGTTTGCCTATAGCTCAGGCTTCTTATTAACTAACTCTTACATTTTATATTAACCCATAATTTTTGTCTGTGTTAGCCACATGGCTTGGTTCTTTTTATCATTGAGCAATTCTCATCTTTCTTCCTCTGTGTCTGAGTGACAACTACATACTGAGCCTTTTGTCCTCCCAGAATTCTCCTGTTCTGCTTTCTCCACCTATACTTCCTGCCTAGCTACTGGACAATCAGCATTTTATTAGGCTAACACAAGTGGCAAATCTTGACAGAATACAAGAATATTGTCCCACAGTAATAAATCAATGAAAGTATGAAAATATAAATAATATAAGAAAATACATACATATATATAACAATGCAACTAAGAAAATATATATGTTTGAAATTATAGATTTAATTTGATGCTTACTATGTGTGTGTGTAAAATCATCACACTATATCCCAAACATTTGTAAAATTATTTTGTGTCAAATAAACAATATATTTGATATATTGATATATATTGTGGTGGTTTGAATAAGAATGGTCTGAAAACCTACTGCATTTGAATGCTCATGGGGCGGCACTATTTTTGGAGTTGGTTTGTCTTGTTGGAAGATGTTTCCAAAGCCTAAATCAAGACCAGTGTTTGCCACTCTTCTTGCTGCCTGTGAATCAGGATGTAGAATGCTCAGTTACCTCTAATGCCATGGTTGTCTCTGTGCCACCATGTTTCTGCCATAATGATAATAGAATAAACCTCTAAAATTTTAGAGAAAAAAAACAATTAAATGCCTTTCTAAAAAAAGAATTGTCATGGTCATTGTTTTCTTTTTTTTTTTATTTACAATAGAACACTGACTAAGACAACATTTTAAAACAAAATGGATGTTTCAGTAATTCATCATGAAAATGAATTTTGATTATCCTCCTGTGGGGATATATTTTCTACTTTTTTGGTGTTTCTTTTGTTAGTTGGTGAGCTTAAATCTGTATGCTTTGCTGTCCTGATAGATTTTTAAATATTCACGTCACTAATTAATGCTTTCTAATCTTGTCATTTTAAACCTCTGTTTATACTGATAACTGCAATGTCATTATCAACTAGTATTGACTTATTGTTGATCACATGTGAAGTTTAGCAGTGCAAATTAGTAAAACTCCTGATGATTTATCTGGATCTGCTGTTGGAAGAGTATAAAAACAATGCATTTTACACATGATTTCTGATTTCCTCAAGGCATCCTTCCATCTTTGTCTGTGTGCTGTTTTATAGTTTAGACATGCAAGCATAACTATCATTATCCTCCTGTCTTATGCAGAATTAGTCAATAGTGAATTATTCTAAGACCCTGATGAAAATATTTGAATAGGGTTAAATGGGAAAATAAAGACAATGAATATTAAAGCATGCAGATTGGATAGCGAGTAAAATAAATTTTTAAATTTATTTTAAAGGCAAATATTTGTACATATATGTAGTTCATATCTATGTAAATATTGCAATGCATTTTTATATTTATATACATTTTATGTACGTATTATGAAATGTTTTAAAATATGTATCAACATAAGCAAGTAAATATAATATAGTCTGTAAAATTGTGGCATTTTATATAGGCATAAATATCATCTCAGATAAACTTTAGAATTATCATAATTTTTAGTTTTATGCTGTTCAAGAAATAAGCCTGAATGTTTCATAATGAAAAATAGGTCTACCATTTTATAATTATTTAGAACAAATAAAGTTATTTGAGAAAATTATGAAAATAAACAATATTAAGCAATTCCTGTACAGTGCAAAGATCTAAAACAAATAAATGATCTAATAAAACAAACATTAGTAAAATATTTATTATTTTCAAAGCATATGCTAAAGAAGAAAGCAATTAAAAGGCCAAGCCTAATGGAGTATTTAGTGCAGTCTACTGAAAAGGCAATTACTCAGCCTGTGCATATAATGCAAAGAAGGAATGTAGTTTGAAGTACAGATAATAAGTGTAAGCCAGCCTTCTGAAGCACCATTTTATTCTAGTGATTAATACGGTGCTGACAATTACAAATATCAATTATAAAGTTGTTACAAGTGTTGATTTTTAACCTACAACAATCAGTTCTAAGAATATTATTTTATAAATTATCAGCAGTTATGAGCTTAAAAATGCCAAGTTCTCAATGATATTAAAGATTTTGGACACTTTCATGTAATATTACAAAGTCTTTACATCATGCCAATATATAAAGAATGCAAAATTAATTTTGAAAGGGTTTTTGTTGTTGTTGTTTGTTTTTCAAGACAGATTTTCTCAGTAACTTTGGAGCCTGTCCTCTAACTGTCGTTTGTAGATCAGGTTGGCCTTGAACTCAAAGAGATCAGCTTGCCTCTGCCTCTTTAGTGCTGGGATTAAAGGTGTGTGCCACCACCACCCGGCTAGGGGGGTTGGTTTTTAATAAATATGATAGCTATATTTTATATAATAATAGTGATGAAGTATTAAGTTACATGGATTGAACAAACTTATAAGTGAAATACTTGGCCAAAGTGAGCAAATCTTATATTATATATATTATATCTCAGACATATTTTAATCTTCACATTCATTGTCACATCTCAAAGTGATACTTTATGTGGATATTTTGAAAATCGTTGTTTTTATTTATTTGGATAATTATGAAATTTAAATATATTCAGCTATATTAAACATGAGTCAGAAAATGGAACTGTAGGTTTTTCTCTTAGAGTCTCCTTATTGGTATAAGAGTAATAAGGAATTCACTCACCAAGGCCAGCTGGCCTGGGTCTGAAAACGTCTGGGATAAAACAGGACTCGCTGAACATAGCAGACAATGAGGACTACTGAGAACTCAAGAACAATGGCAATGGGTTTCTGATCCTACTGCACGTACTGGCTTTGTGGGAGCCTAGGCAGTTTGGATGCTCACCTTACTAGACCTGGATGGAGGTAGGTGGTCCTTGAACTTCCCACAGGGCAGGGAATCCTGATTGCTCTTTGGGCTGACGAGGGAGGGGGACTTGATTGGGGGAGGGGCAGGGGGAGGGAAATGGGAGGCAGTGGCGGGGAAGAGACAGAAATCTTTAATAAATAAATAAATTAATTAAAAAGAGAGAGTAATAAGGATCCTTGCACCCTTCATTGACTCATAATATTCACTATGAAAATAAACCACTTTTCATTCAGAAAATGATAGGACATTGTGTTTTGTCTTAGTCAGTGATGTTGGGCCTCAGGAGGGTTGGGCAGGAGGCCCAGTGTAACTTTCTAACACTTACTTAAGTTTGGTGAGGCTTAGTATAGTTTTCTGTGCCTGGCTAGAGTTTGGAGACGTGTCTCTGGCGACCTGACCTAGGCTTCCCTCTGCCCTGCCACCAGTAGCATGGCTATTACTGGCCCGTGTTCCTTGTTCTGTGTTGGCTTATCCCAGCTTTCTTCACCCCTATTACAACCCTGTATAAGTCTCTACTTGATAACATTAAATGAGTGTCTGCTTCCTACCATTAAATGAGTTTCTGCTTCCATAGACTCCAGATTCACTGAGAGTGTTCTCCCCAGTGACCAGTGCAGGAGGGCTAAGTCTTGACAGTCATCATCCCAGTCAGCCCCAGGGAGAGTCCCGCAGGTCTAGCTCTGTCCCTGCTCTTTGTGAAAGAACTGGGCCAGTGAGAGTCTCTTGAAAAGTAGGGACTGTTGGGTTCATCAATAAAAATAAAATATAAATTCTAGCGTTTCTTATAAAATCTAAAAAAAGAATGACACAATCTACTTCTATTGTTTCAACAAATGTATTAATATTCTCTAAATACTATAAATGACATTTTTAATGGTAGATTTTTTTTTACCATTAGTAGATAACCTGAAACTCCTCACAATTTGGAGAATTTGTGTGTGGCAGTGTATGTATGTCTTTAAATACTGTTTCTTTAAGTATTTTATGTGTGCATGTACCTTCATATGTACTGAGTAGATTCAACGCTATTGAATACATTCTCTTATTTCTTGTCACTTTTATACACTTGTCAAAACAACTGCAAAAACATTTATAGGTTCACCTCTGCTTTATCATTTTCTTTGTAGTTGACATTTACTAACTGGCTATTAGTCATTTATTTTTATCTCTAGAAAGGCCTCCAAATCCAAAGCCATTTGCCCTGATCATTTTTCCTAGTGATAAATTATTTTGCACTTCTGAAGCCCTTTTATGTGAGTTTAGAGAGATAAAATACATCAGACATAACTGTTTAATAAAACTTCAGTAAAGTGATAAATCAGAGGTCTGTGGCAAACAATGTGCTGGTGACACCAAATGATGCAAGAGACAGATCTTGTGTGAGGAAGCCCGTTGAAAATTAAACCGATCTCATTCGCTTTAATTCATAAAAGCAAACAAACTAACAAAAGTCCTTGATCTTTTAAAATCTATTGCTTGAAGCACAACAGTTTGTTTTCATTAAGTTCTGTTTTGTTCCATGTGATTATCAACAATTATTGGGTTTTCAAAACATATTGCATTATCAATCTGAAAATACAGTCTATTTATTTTGAATTTATAGAGTTTTTGTTTAACGTTTAGTATGCACAAATGAAGCTCCTCAGTGCTTCCCACATTGTTCATAATTGACATCATATACGTCACACACTATCTCTAGCTTCATCAATTCTTGTATGGCAGAGGCTGGTCAGGTAAAGCTATAGACACTCAGCTTTCTCAAGAGAGCTCTGTTATAGTCATTCTTCCCTTAGGACTTGTCCAGGCAAAGGAGCAGGACAATAAATTGGTTCTGTAAGAGTTTAAGACAATTCTGAAGCCATTTGTGACAATTCTGAATCCTCTCAGCCTCCGTGCCATAGTGCTTCCCCTCCTCCCATGGGAACCAAGGATCTAACAGCTACACATGCACGTACTCAGTTCCTGAACAATTACCCATATACGTATGTTTTGATTCGGTCCCCCGGGAAACGGGGTCAAAATGACCTCTTACCTCATCTGATCTGGCAACAGCTCTCCAGCCAATTATTGATAATAGCCCTTTTGAATAAGCCAATCACAACCCCCCTTGCTTCTGTGGCATTCTCCTTTAAAAGTATCCTGTGCCATCTATTCGGGGTCTCTCGGCTTCCCGAATGCTGAGGGACCCTGTCATGGCAGAATTAATAAAATCCTCATGCTTTTGCATCGGCTGTGGTGTGTGAGGTAGTCTCTGGGGGCGACTCCTCCTCGGTGTTTGGTTGCTAGCGTCCAACAGTTCAGGAAACAATAACTGGAGTAGTGGAGTCACACAATTCTCCCTTCCAAGGAATGGAACTCAGGTGATGCCTCAGCTATGCTGACTCTCTGTCCTCCTACTTTCTGAAATGTGTACTACTAACTGGCTACCATTACTGTGCAAAGTCATTAAGTCAACAGAATCCCATAGCTCTGATGTGAAAATCTAATCCCTTTTACTTATTCATTATGGGAATTTACAGAAAACATGGGAAATACCAGATGGGCAGTGGTGGCACACGCCTTTAATCCCAGTACTCAGGAGGCAGAGGCAGGCGGATCTCTGTGAGTTCAAGACCATCCTGGTGTACAAGAGTTAGTTCCAGGACAGGCTCCAAAGCTACAGAGAAACCCAGTCTCAGAAAAAGAACAAACAGATAAACAAAAACCCCAGAAAAAACAACAATATCAAAAATAACATGGGAAATACCAATTTCAGCAAACTTTGTCTATCCTTTTAGATTTCTTCAAACATTTATAAACACGCATCTTTTAAGTAACTTTAATTCTTAAATCTAAGGAAGAATACTAAACTTTCATTTACTCTACAATCCATAAAGACTTTCTCTAGTCTATAAGCTTCCAATTTGTCATGAAAAATAGTATGTGAGTATAAGAGAGAGAGTAGAAATAGTCAAAATATATTTTATACATGTATTCTTGAATAATATTTTCTATGATTCTAAAAAATAATTATTTTATTTATACCTAGAGATGGTCTCAAGTATAATTTTTTATAGTTTATAGATAATATTTCAATAGTAAAGAGTTATAAAAGAAAGAGAAAAGAGGAGAGAAATGAAATCACTCAGTTATTATATTTAAATTCTGTAAATTTAAATATCTGCAATAAATCATAAATTATTCAATTTTAAATACTTTTGCAGAATTGAGAGTCTATTACATAACACAATGAGTATAAATTCTGGTCTCTATGACTTCAGCCACAGTTTCAACAAGGAATAAGGATTTTTAAATTAAATAATATCTGGGAATTTTATACATAGATATTATGTTTACATTATTTAGAATCCTCATACTTTTCACTCCAGCTCCTCTTCTCTTCATTTTCAAATTGATAACCTCATCTCTTTACTTATTGGTGTCTGCTTAAACATTATTGATTCATTGCAACTAAAAGAAGTTATTATAATGGCAAAGGGGCTGAGCCAATATGAGATTTGGGTTGAGGAAAAATGAGTTTTTTTTCTTGGATTGTTTATCATGCAAGGACTTGTAAATCCCTGGGATGGCAAGCTTCCAGATCATTTTGTTAAATATTAGCATTAACTATAATCTAACATTATGATTTCTAAAAATAATATTAAACCTGTTTAAACTACAAAATAATCTCATCTTTATAATTATTGCCATTCTTTATTATGTTCACATTTACTGTTCCTTGTGCCTAATCTGAAATTTCTATTCATAGAAACTCCAAAGTCTCCTCTTCAATAGATGTGAATTATATCAGAATATAGTAAATATACAGGTAGATTTTCTATACCTATCGGTAAGAGGTTTGTCAAACTTTCATGCTTTAGTGAGACTTTTTTGCTTGTTTTCCCTCCCTCCCTCCCTCCCTCCCTTCCTTCCTTTCCTTCTTCTCTTTCTCCCTCCCTATCCCTTCTTTTTCTTTTGTTTGAAAGGAAGGCAACATGCAATATTGGGCAATCTTAAGATATTTAAATTTACTTCAAAATGATGGAAATCACGAACATAACAACTACCTCTTACATTATTTTGAAAAAATATGCTTAAGACAGAAAAATACTGTACAAAAATAACTACATAACAAAACTATTTGTAATTATGATAACATTCTTAATATCACCATATTCTCTCCTACCATAAGTTTAGTAGTAGCTTTCTTTTTTACCAACAAAGAGAAATTTTCAAGTAACCAGGAATAGTGAGTTTGTAAAAAGGAAATTATATCAAATTACAATTTAAAAATTGAACTCTTAGCTACAGTAAATTTAAGCATTCATGAATTTTATTTTAAAAGTTACCTGCTTATATTTAAGTAAAATAAGAATTTTCTTCCAGTGATACAGTCTTGCAGATTTTTAAAAATGGAAATGTCTTAACTGCCACATCAGTGTAGACCACAACCCCAGGGACCAAAATGTCTTGCTCTTCATCTTTTAAAATGTATTTTATTTTAATTTTCATACAAATTTTTAGTAGTAAATATATTCTGAAGTTTTAAAACAAGTATAGTTTTTTAGATTTTCATTCCACTGAACCCTTATAACCAGCTTGAGCTACAAGGAATGCTTTGCTGAGGATATTTATTCATTGTACTTTTCACATAAGTGTTTTGCCTGTATACATGTGTGTACATATACCACATGTGTACCTAATACCTGGAAATGGAGTTAGAGATGATTGTCAATGCTGTGAACTGAACCCTGGTTTTCTGCACTTTTTTTTTTTTTTAATTTTTTTATTGATAAAAGGAGGATAAAGAAAAGAAAAAAAAAACAAATTTCCACCTCCTCCCACCAGCCTCCCATTTCCCTCCCCCTCCTCCCACTCTTCTCCCCCTCCTCCCACTCTTCTCCCCCTCCTCCCACCCCTCTCCCCTTCCCCCCACTCCTCTCCCCCTCCCTTTCCAGTCCAAAGAGCTGTCAGGGTTCCCTGCCCTGTGGTACGTCCTAGGTCCTCCCCCCTCCATCCATATCTAGGAAGGTGAACATCCAGACTGGCTAGGCTCCCACCAAGCCAGCACATTGCGTTGGATCAAAACCGCGTGCCATTGTCCTTGGCGTCTCATCAGCCCTCATTGTTCGCCATGTTCTGAGAGTCCAGTTTTATCCCATGCTTTTTCTGGTAACAGTCCAGCTGGCCTTGGTGAGCTCCCAGTAGATCATCTCCACTGTCTCAGTGGGTGGGTGCACTCCTCGTGGTCCCGACATCTTTGCTCATGTTCTCACTCCTTCTGCTCCTCATTGGGACCTTGGGAGCTCAGTCCAGTGCTCCAGTGTGGGTCTCTGTCTCTATCTCCATCCATCGCCAGATGCAAGTTCTAGGATGATATGCATGATATTCGTCAGTATTGCTCTAGGGTAGGGTCATTTCAGGTTCCCTATCCTCAGCTGCCCAGGGAACTAACTGGGGACCTCAGCTTGGGCACCTGGGAGCCCCTCTAGGGTCAAGTCTCCTGCCCACCCTAAAGTGGGTCCCTTAACTCAGAATTGTGGTTCCGTGCTCCCCTATCCAACCTTCCTTTATCCCGATCCTCCTGTTTCCCCAAGTCCACCCTCCTTCCCTTCTACCTTTTCTCTCCCCATCTCCCCTAACCCCCATCCCACCCCACCCCCAAGATCCCACTTTTCCCCCGGCAATTTTGTCTACTTCCCTTATCCAAGAGGATAACTATATGTTTTTCCTTGGGTTCACCTTCTTACTTAGCTTCTTTAGATTCGCCTATTGTAGACTCCGTGAACTCTATTTATGGCTAGAAACCAATTATGAGTGAGTACATCCCATGTTCGTCTTTTTGGGCCTGGGATACCTCACTCAGGATAGTGTTTTCTATTTCCATCCATTTGCATGCAAAATTCGAGAAGTCATTGTTTTTTACCGCAGCGTAGTACTCTAGTGTGTATATATTCCATACTTTCTTCATCCATTCTTCCATTGAAGGGCATCTAGGTTGTTTCCAGGTTCTGGCTATTACAAATAATACTGCTATGAACATAGTTGAACAAATGCTTTTGACATGTGATAGAGCATCTCTTGGGTAAATTCCCAAGAGTGGTATTGCTGGGTCCAGGGGATCTTCTGGAGGCATTACCATCCCTGACTTCAAACTCTATTACCGAGCTACAGTAATGAAAACAGGGTGGTACTGGCATAAAAACAGAGAAGTCGACCAATGGAATCGTATAGAAGACCCGGACTTTATCCCACAAACCTATGAACACCTCATTTTCGATAAAGGAGCTAAAAGTTTACATTGGAAGAAAGAAAGCATCTTCAACAAATGGTGCTGGCACAACTGGATGTCAACCTGTAGAAGAATGAAAATAGACCCATATCTATCACCGTGCACAAAACTCAAGTCCAAATGGATTAAAGACCTCAATATCAGCCCGAAAACACTGAATCTGATTGAAGAGAAAGTGGGCAATACCCTACAACAGATGGGCACAGGCGATCGCTTCTTAGGTATAACCCCAGAAGCACAGACATTAAGG